>NC_083351.1:136744575-137369575 GCF_030254825.1 Meriones unguiculatus | reverse complement strand
AGTGACTGTTCAATAGCATCCCACTCAGCTTTCTGAAATGAGGGGCAGGAGCAGGTAAACCAAAGAATTGATGGTTGGATGCTGGCACTGATGGAGACAGATAGGGGGCTGTGTGACTCTCGGGCTGAAGAGGCCAGGGAAGGCATTTTAAAAAAGCTTTTTTTTTTTAACAGAATTAAGTTGTCTTGCCTTAGAACCAGGTCTCTACACTCAATTTTAATTTTTCTTTCATAGGGTGTATCTCATTAAAAAAAAAAAAACTTTATGGAAGTACATGGGCTATGAAAACCAACACAGTATAGAAAAGCATACCCTGATAACTTGATCCCTCTTAGAAGTGATCATGATTCAAATGGCCAACAGAACCACCCATTTCTGCAAGTTCTTTGTGCCCTTTTCTGTCATACCCCCCACACCCTGCCATCACTGATCTGACGTCAGTTGCTCTAGATTACTGGGACTATCCTATAAGCAGAATCATACAGCATATTTTCTGATCTCTGTTTCTCGAATTCAGGATAGCTGGAATAGTAATAGTAAATCCATCTTCTGTGTATTTCATTGGTTTATTTCTTTCTAATGTGGCATTTTACTCCATTGAATGGACAGATCATACTTTTATAGACGCTTCTGTCGACTTCAGTTTGGACTATTACAAATAATACTAAGATAAATCTTTGTGTGGAGGTCTTTCTATGTCCAGATGCTTCCACATCTCCCTGGCAAAGACAGAAAAATGGGCGGTCTGCACGGCTCAGTGCTTAAGAGCCAGCAGAGCTGCTCTCCAGCACCCCTTCCTTCTGTCCAACTGTGAGAACTCCAACGGCCTCACAGCCTTGCTGAAAGTCACATCCGTGCTGAAGGCCCGCACGTGTGCAGAGTGGCATCTCTCTGTAGTTTCACTTTGCATGTCTCTGCTGGCTAATAAAGCTGAATGCCTTTCTGTGTGCTTAGGGCACCCACGCTAGTGGATTTTCTTCTGTGAAGGGCGTGTTTAAATCCTTGCCCATTCATTGTTATCAGTGCCCCGGGGTACTGCAGCGAGAGGGTGGTAGAACTGAATTTATGTTTTAGAAAATTCTATAGGCAGAAAGTGTGAGGGTGTGACCCTAGGTGAAGCTGTAGAAGATGGATGTGGGATTGAGGAAGATCAAAGCATGTCCAAATGGAATAGCTATGGAAGAGAGGAGCCCCTCAGAAGAGACACTTCTGAGGCAGAGTGACTGTCATGTATGGAGTACACACCTTGTGTGCATGTGAGTTAATCAAGGGGGAGGGAGTCTGACTCCGCTGGACATGAGGGTTCCAAGTCATGAATACGCACACACACACACACACACGAGTGCACACAAACGCACACCCCACACATCCAATACAAACTGCTGCACTTTGAACGTCTCCTCTGAAAGCGGATGAAGGTTTACTGCTGTTGTGTTGGGATGGGAGTGCAATGCTGTGGAACGTGGCTTTTTCACATGTCCAGGCCATGAGTGGTGTCCTCATGCACGGATCAATGTCCTTATCCTGGGTGTTTCTTCCTCTCCCCCTCTTTTCTCTCCTCCATCCTCCCATTTCTTTGCAACGACATGTTTTAAGAAGCACCCCCACAGGTGGAGATTTCATGCCAGACTCTTCAGTCTAGGGAGGTGATTTTCATTAGAATATTTCACCACTGCAGCCTAGGGGAAATCCTTTCAGGTAGACATGGACTTCTCAAATTCACTACTCTTCATATCTCTAAACCCCTTTCAACTTTTTTTTTCATTTCTACTTTTTTTAAAATTTTAATATTAATTTTTATGTTAATTACAGTTTGTTCACTTTGTATCCCAGCTGTAGCCCCCCCCCCCACATTCCCTCCTAACCATACCTTCCCTCCCTCTTCTCTTCCCATGCACCTCTCCAAGTCCACTGATAGGAGAAGTCCTCCTCCCCTTCCATCTGATCTTAGTCTATCAGGTCTTATCAGGACTGGCTTGTCCTCCTTTGTGGCCTGGTCAGCCTGCTCCCTCCTCAGGGGAAGGTGATCAAAGAGCCAGCCACTGAATTCATGTCAGAGACAGTCCCTGTTCCCCTTACTAGGGTACCCACTTGGACACTGAGCTGCCATGGGCTACATCTGTGCAGGGGTTCTAGGTTATCTCCATGCATGGTCGTTGGTTGGAGTATCAGTCTCAGAAAAGACTCCTTGGCCCAGATTTTTTGGTTCTGTTGCTCTCCTTGTGGAGCTCCTGTCCTCTCCAGGTCTTTCTATCTCCCCCTTCTTTCATAAGATTCCCTGCATTCTGCCCAAAGTTTGGCTATGAGTCTCAGCATCTGCTTTGATACCCTGCTGGGTAGAGTCTTTCAGAGGCCCTCTGTGGCAGGCTACTGTCCTGTTTCCTGTTTTCTCCCTCTTCTGATGACCATCCTGTTTGCCTTTCTGAGTGAGGATTGATCATCTTACCCTGGGTCCTCCTTCTTGCTTAGCTTCTTTAGGTGTACAGATTTTAGTATGATTATCCTATATTGTATCTCTAATATACACTTATAAGTGAGTATATACCATGTGTGTCTTTCTGCTTCTGGGATACCTCACTCAGGATGATCATTTCTAGAACCCACATTTGCATGATTTCCTTGTTTTTAATAGGTGAGTAGTATTCCATTGTGTAAATGTACCACAATTTCTGTATCCATTCCTCAGCTGAGGGGCATCTGGGTTGTTTTCAGGTTCTGGCTATTATGAATAAGGCTGCTATATAAATAGTTGAACAAATGTCCTAGTTGCATACTTGAGCATCTTTTGGATATATAGCTAGGAGTGGTATGGCTGGATCTTGAGGAAACACTATTCCTAATTGTCGGAGAAAGGGCCAGATTGATTTCCAAAGTGGTTGTACAAGTTTACATTCCCACCAGCAGTGGAGGAGGGTTCCCCTTTCTCCACACCCTCTCCAGCATGTATTTTCACTTGAGATTTTGATATTAGCCATTCTTATGGGTGTAAGGTGACATTTCAGGGTCGTTTTGATTTGCATTTCCCTGATGACTAACAACATTAAGCATTTCATTGTGTTTTTCTGGTAATTGATGCTCCTCCTTAGAGATTTTTTTGTTTAGCTCTGTACCCCATTTTTTTATTGGATTACTTGATTAGTTGCTTTTTAACTTCTTGAGTTCTTTATATATTCTGGATATCAGCCCTCTGTCAGATATAGGGTTGGTGAAGATCCTTTCCCAGCCTGTAGGCTGTCGTTTTGTTCTGACGACAGTGTCCTTTGCTTTACAGAAGCTTTTCAGTTTTATGAGGTCCAATTTATTGATTGTTGATCTTAGAGCCTGTGCTGTTGGTGTCCTGTTCAGGAAATTGTCTCCTTGTCTAACTGGATGTCTACATGTAGAAAAATGCAAATAGATGCATATTTATCACCCTGCACAAAACTAAAGTCCAAGTGAATCAAAGACCTCAACATAAAACCAGACACACTAAGTTTGTTGGAAGAAAAAGTGGGGAAGAACCTTGAACCCTTTCAACTTTTATCCCTCATGCTTTTAACACTGTACTGCCAGAGACTAGCAGCTTATTCTTCCTAACTCAGTGGCTAAGTCTAGAACAACTTCCATTATTTTCCTCAATCCTGTTAGATTTGTTTTGCATGTCTGGGGACTGTTATCGCATAAAATATTGTATTAACAGGCTGTAATGGGAGGCTTTGCTATAGTTTGTATATTTTTGTATCTATTTTAAAAATTAATTTTGGAAATAATACCATATGTGTACATAATTCCTACTGACCACTTTCATCCTCAGCCCTCTCTCACCTCCAACCACCTCCCTGTGCACCTCCCTTTCTTCCCTACAAATGTCTTTCTTATATTCATGTTTTTCCCCCTGTTGTTCTGTCTTGTGAATGTGTTAACCCAGGGCCATCTGCGTTACCAGGATTTGGAGCTATCTGTTGGGGTTTGGTAGACTCAACAGTTGGTGCACAGCTGAAGATCATGGCTTCTTCTCCCCCAGAACCTACGCACAGCTGATAGCCATCAGGGGAAGCCTCCTGTGGGTCCTCATCCAGTCTTGTGGATTTACAACTGAAATGGGTGTGTCTAGCTGAGAGGATAGGATTTTCAAACCTTTCGCCCTATCTTCTGCCTCTCACATACTTCCTGACCTCCACCTTCCACAATGTCCCCTGAATCTTTGAGCAGGCAGTTCTCAATCATTACTTATTCTAGACATCTTTGGCAGCCAGGAATCTTTGCATCCATCAACCTTTACTTCAAAGAGAGGCTTCTTTGATAAAGAGAGCGGCTTTTGTGAAGAAGTACAGTCAACACAGGCACTTAGAATGCAGTTTACTGGTGTTCATTATAGTTAAATGGTAATAGCAAGTTCTTCTCTTGAGCCCATGATTTCCTCAGTCAGGCTGTTAGCTGCAGTTACAGTAGAAGGAATGGGTTCTGTCCTGTGGGGTGGCCTTCGAGTCTAATCAGAAGGCAACTGGCTCCCTCTGCAGCTGTTGTGCCACTATTTTGAAGGTTGGCTTATCTTGCTCAGCGTGTTGATGGGGTTCATTGGTGCCAATACCTCTCGAGCAGTCTGCCCAGCCCAGCCCAGCACTTTACAAGCTACCCAGCAGGGAGAAAGTTGCCAGTCATTTCCCTCTTGTTTTCTCAGCATCTTACAACTGAGGTAGAGTAAGATCATACCCTCTGTCTGGTGGATAACCAAGAGGACTGGCAAACGCCTACATTGTTTTGGGGGCCTCTGTGACCAACTCCTGACCAACTCCTACGCGGGTCTCCCACACCATTCTGGTAAAGGGACAAATAGAAGAAATTCCATTGAAAATGAAAAAGAAAATTACACATTTTGATTCATAAATGTTCAAGTGACTTCCCTAGAAGGCAATACTGATCAATCAATATTGATCATGCAGTTCCTGTGCATGCCACAGCAAGGCTGCACAGATGTCTACCCTGAGGACTCAGAAGCCACCAGGGGCCTTCCTGGTAGTCACATTATGCTTCAAAAAGGTAAAAGCTTACTTACGTTCTTGGGGGAAAGAGGTATAATCTTTTGATTTACATGGATGTACATTCCTGGAAAAATTCAGTAACTGAGCCAAAATCCTACTCATGTTATTCTTTCCCAAGTTGCCAGAGCCAATATTTTCCTCTATCCTTTAGAAGCATTTGGCTCCATCTTGGTCCTGTTCCACGGATTCTGATTGTCTCATTGTTATTTTCTGGATAAGTTGAAATTTCATTTTATTTCTGTGGTTAGTTTGGTCAACCTGATACACATGTAGACACATCTGAGAAAAAGAAATCAAAAGCGAGGAATTACCTCCAACAGATCGTCATTTGGGCATGGCATGTCTGTGGGCATTTTTATAAACTAATGATTTATGTGGGAGAACCCAGCCTGCTATGGGCAGGAACATGCCTGGGCAGATGCTCCTTCATGGCCCAAGAAATCTAATGAGCAACCCATGAAGAGCAGAGCAATAAAGCACCATTCTCCCATGGTGTCTGCTCTATTCTTGCTTCAAGATTCCTGCCCGAGTTCCTGCCCTGGCTCTGCCCGGTGATGGACTCTGACGTAGAAATGTGAGCCACGTAAACCCTTTCTCCCAAAGCTGTTTGCTCAGAGTGTTTGTCACAGCCGCATAAAGCAAACATGGAGATTTCACCCCAGTTAGCATGGCTAAAAGAAAACGGAAAGGAGATGGGGAAGGAGGACCCTCACTCACCCTTAGCAGGATTTCAAAGTGGTGCAGCCACTCTTGAAAAGAACCATGGAAAATCCTCCAAAAGCTAAAAATAAACTATGGTATGACACAGCTATAGCACTCCTTTGGCATATGCCCAAAGGACTCAACAGCATCCTCCACAAATACTTGTTTAGCTGTGTTCTTGCTGCTCTGTTCACATTAGCTAGGAAATGGAAACAGCCTAAGTGTACCCCAGCTGATGACGGGAGAGTGAAAACATGCTGCATATACACTATGGGAGACTGGTCATCTGTCAAGAAAACTGAAATCGTGAAAGTTGCGGAGAGATGGATGGAACTAGAAAGGATGATGTTGCGTGAGGTGACCCAGGCTTAGAAAGACAAACAGTGAATATTCCCTCTCGCGTTGAGGTCCTAAACTACAAATGTTCAGATATTAGTATTATACACCCGGAGTAACTGCAGAAACCAGGAAAGCAAAAAGCGGCCATGGGATAGGGTAGGAAAGGGGTGCTAGAAAGAAAGATAACAGGATAGAGTTGATATGGAAAGTGAGACAGAAAAAATGTGGGCTGAGCTTTAATTAGGGAGGAAATCACACAAGACAAGGGGATGAGAAAGTATAACTAACACTAAGGATGTTTGAAAAATCCAGAGCAGTGGTCCCCACCCTTCCTAACGCTACGACCCTTTAATACCGTTCCTCGTGTTGCAGTGACCCCCAACCATACAATTATTTTTGTCGCTCCTTCATAATTGTAATTTTGATACCGTTATGAGTTGTAGTGTAAATATCTGTATCTTCTGATAGTCTTACACAACCCCCGTGAAAAGGTTGCTTCACCAACCCCCAAAGAGGTCATGACCCACAGGTTGAGAACCACTGCCATATCTGCCTACGACTACACATAATACATGTGAGTCCTAACTTCATTCTCAACATGTAATCACCTGTAGACCCACAGACGAGTGTGTCTCTCAAAAGCTTCGGCGGGCAGAGAACAGTACAGACACCACAACTGGCCAACATTCAGAGAGTAACAGACCATGGGGTGCCCAGCTCCAATCGACACATCTGTAACACAACCCGTGTTAAGGCTCGGGGAGTATCTGGAAGTGGTGGGGGGAACCTGATGAGACTGTGCCTTCCGGAAATGGCCGAGAAGCTGCACCCGTGAAACTTCAATACCTAGACGAGACCCAAACAATGGCCGCATCAGCCAACAGACCAGCACGTAGGGGGGAACCTCATGGGGCTCCGCCCTTAGACGGAGCGCTAGGCAATTACTGACTGGGTAGAGAGGGAGACGGCACCTTCTGCAGAGAGAAGGTTCTAACGGGGTGTCTAATCACAAGCCGTCAACCTCGGAATTGTGTATCTATAAATAAGCAGCACTAAACAGGCTCAGGAGATTGTATATAGTGTGTGTGTGTGTGTGTGTGTGTGTGTGTGTGTGTGTGTGTTTAAAACAATAGTAATTAAAAGAGGCCATAAATCTGAAAGGCTGTGAGGGCATGGGAGGAGTTAGGTGGAGAAGAGGGAGAAGTGGGATGTAGTTATATCTTAATTTAAAACAAAGCAAGCAAACTCTTCCAAGCATGAAGACATGGGCACGGTGATATGCCTTTAAGCCCAGAACTCTGGAGGCAGAGGAAGATGAATCACTGTAGGTCTAAGACCAGCCTAGACTACACAGTGAAAAGATGCTGCTTCTGCTACTGTTGTTTTTTTGTTTTTTTTCTTTTCTTTTTTTAAATAAGCAAACTAAGACAACTTCCTTAATCAGAATAAAAGTGAGTATGTATTTGTCGGCTTTTACCTGTTATTCATAGTTCTATTGAATGGTGGTCAGAAAACCTAATCAGGGAAACATCTCGGAATTTAAGGTCTCCTGGTTGCCTACGTTAGCATTAGTTTGTAAATATTCAATGCAAGTACAATGAATAGAACGCACTTCTCAGTTTTGAGGAAAAACTCCTTTACATAGTTATGAGACCATGCTAGGAAATGATAGTGTGAAGACTGTCTGTAGTCATTTTTCTTTAAGATGTGCAACGTTCTACACGAAGAACTAAGGCAAGCATGGATGCTGAGCATGGGAACAACAGTCCTCCCCAAGGAAGAGTGCATCCCGTGGTTTCCAATACCCCACGGTCAGCCCCCAAAACATTCAAGTAACATTGTGCAGACTGAACATTCATGCACACACGTGCACACATCTAACAACAATTACTGGACAAGAGGCCATGAAACTGAAAGAAAGCAAGTACAGGTATACAGGAGGGTTTGGAGGGAGGGAAGAGAAGTGGCAAACAATGTAATCACAATCTCAAACAGGTCACAGATTTCAAGATCAGAAGACTGATTCCCAAGCAATCTGGCATTTCCATCACTCAAAGTCTTAGCTTGTGCCTTCAGAGCTTTGCCTGTGGCTCACCCACTTATTACTGAAGAATGGCTTTAAAACTAAATTAATGAACAATGAATTCAATTATGGTATCATCATTATTGTGCTCCCAGTTTTCTGCTTGCTTCATGTGTTGCCAGCCTCTCTCTCATCTTTCTATTCTAGAAATATCTGGCTGGCTTCCTTTTTGGTGTAGTGGAAAACTTGTCTCATGGTAAATGAATTTATGCATTTAACTTTGTTGTTAAGAGAGACACATTACTTGCTTCTCTTGTCTCAAGTTAAGGATTTTCTTCTGATTCTTCTTTGTGTTTGAGTTCTACAGGTAATTTCTTTCAAATTCATAAGAAGTAGTTCTTTGACTTAGTCCCTTTCTTCCATTCCCAATTTTTCTAGAATTCTAGATTCTGAATAGCAATGTATTTTGATAAGTTATTACTTTTTACTATAAATATTGCCTTTGCCATAATTTTGTCATTTTACAGCCAATTGTTCAACATATTTCCATATAAATTGAAAAAAATTAAAATGTTGTGCGTTTGAGTGTTGGCGTGTGCACGCTGTGACCGCACGTGGAAGTCAAAAGACAGCTCTCAGGAGTCGGTTCTCACCTTGTCCCTTGTTTTGAGGCAGGGTCTCTCCTGTGTCTGCGGTTTTCCTGTGTATTCCACACTGGATGATCTCAGAATCTGTGCCTCCTCTTCCAGTTTCCACACCTCAACACACACAGCATGTACTGGATTATGGATGAGTGACCCCACACAGAGCTTCTTAAAGAAGGATTTATTTTTGGCTACATGTAGGGGTGTTTCTGTGTGGGAACATACAGAAGGTGCCCTGGAGCTGGGTTAGGCATTGGACATCCACCTGACCTGGGTCCTCTACATGGGCGGGACACGTTCTGAACTTCTCTCCAGCTCCTGCTTCCGGCTTTTCAATGTGGGTTTCAAAGCTGGACTAAGCTCGTCAGGGATGTATCGATCTCCCTGGCCCTGGCTTTCTCTACGTTCAAGTGCAATCAGTAATCGCAACTGACATACTACTGTTACCACAGCGTAAAGGCTCAAGCAGCGAGGCTCAGGAAATGTTTGGTCAGCCTTTTAACCTATCTTGCAAGTGACTGATAAAGTGCAGCTTTTCAATCCCTATTCAGAAAGGCAAAGAGGATGGACATCAGAAGAGGCAGAAAACAGAAAATAGGACAGGAGCCTACCACAGAGGGACTCTGAAAGGCTCTACCCTGCAGGGTATCAGTGCAGATGCTGAGACTCATAGCCAAACTTTGGGCAGAGTGCAGGGAATCTTACCAAAGAAGGGGGAGATAGTAAGACCTGGAGAGGACAGGAGCTCCACAAGGAGAGCAACAGAACCAAAAAATCTGGGCCCAGGGGTCTTTTCTGAGACTGATACTCCAACCAAGGACCATTCATGGAGACAACCTAATAACCCCTGCTCAGATGTAGCCCATGACAGTTCAGTGTCCAAGTGTGTACCCTAGTAGGGGGAACAGGGACTGTCTCTGACATGAACTGATTGGCCTGCTCTTTGATCACCTCCCCCTGAGTGGGGAGCATCCTTACCAGGCCACAGGGGAAGACAATGCAGCCAGTCATGATGAGACCTGTTAGCCTAGGATCAGAAAGAAGGGGAGGAGGACCTCCCCTATCAGTGGACTTGGGGAGAGACATGGGTAGAGAAGGGAAGGGAGGGGAGGAGGGAAGGGGCTACAGCTGGGATACAAAGTGAATAAACTATAATTAATAAAAAATAAAATAAAATCAGAAACTAATTTTTAAAATAAACGTAAACCTTGAAGTTTAATCCTCATCCACACTGTGGAAGGGAAAAATATTACAAAGATAAGTGAAATCCAAATGGATTCGCTTGTTTAGGCTCACCCCCTCCCTGAAGTTCCAGGGAGTTTTCAAGTCCGATAATGTGCCAACAGAGGTGTGTGACAGCTGACCTTGAGGCCAGCCTGCACTGCTTGTGGATGATTCTGGCTGGCGGTGCTGTCAGCAGCAGGAACCCAGCAAGGGCCCAGCCCACCGCCACGCCGTTTTATTTACCTCGGAGACTGAGCGGTGCTGCGGATGTCCCAGATTAGAAGAATGGGGGTGTGGGTGTGGCCTAATACTTGTGTACAGGTGTTTATCTCAGGTGTTTCTCCTAGCTTAGAGCAGGAGGGGCATGGAACAGGTCAATTCCTGTTGATCACGCGGGGCTGTTACAATTGACTTAAAACAACTTTAACATGTCAGTGTACCCAGGCCGACCAACAGGACAAGCGCACAGTCTGTAACACACACTCTGGAGTCCTCTGGTGACACCCACTCTGAAGAGTCGCTTGCTCACAGAAGAATGCATAAGCCCAGGCCCATTGGATCACGGCAACGGTAACTGAGAAAACCACGCATGCTTATGAAGACAAACACGTTTCTAACAACTGAGGCAAGGCCAGGGTTGCTTAGTTGCCCCAAAGACCAGAAGACAGTTTGCTTTTCTTGGCCCAGATGACAAGTTCTGCTTGTGTAAGTAGGGCGAGAGGAGAATGGAGCTTTCTGACTCCAGATGGAGAAAAGGAGCCAGAGGTGAGAACGGGTGTCTCAGCGCCCTGGTCTGAATGCCCATCTCACTGTGCTTTGCACATCTTTAAGCTGCTGCTTACAGACCAAGACCTGCGAATCCCGTCTGTCCAGTAATCTTGACGAGAGCATTATTTGAGGAGAAATACAATGTTTAATTTTAGGCATGGAAAGATCAAATAAATTACATCATACTGAAGGATGGAATTCGCTCCGCCATGGAAAAAGCAACACAGGGTAGAACAATTACAGCGTGCTCAAAGCTAAGCAACTTCCAAGTCGATGTACTGTTTGAAGATACTTTATTAAGATAAAAACTTTCCATTACAGTTATCTATAAATCCATTATAGGCCAAAGGAAAATAAATACATTCTGTATCTTTAGGGACATTTTTGACTCCACAGTTTGGTAAATCTGACTGTACATGTTTGCTCATTTTGAGTTACTACAGTGTAGGTACACACTCTATGACTGCATAGTACCAGAACGTCAGCCTCGTTGATGCCAAGTTTCCATAATACTCCGTGAAAGCATGGCTATTGTTTCCATTTTATCTCTTTACTTTCAGACTGTGCTTAGCCGGCCGGGAGAAGGGTGGAAGAGGGGAGCAGCATTCCACACATTCAATTATAAACGTGCAGACAAACACTGGAGCACTGCTTTTCTCTCTAACCCTGCCTAGCCCTCCATCGCAGGGACAGGCTGCTGGAAGCTAGGAGCAAAGTGCTCTTCTGCTCCGTGGTGAGCTTGCCGAGGTCCAAGGGCATAGAGCAGGGCCTGACGCTGCAGGTGTCAGCAGCCTTTTCCTGGCCTGGCTTGTTACATTTTAATCCAATCTCTTTGTAAGCATCATGAACACCACAGGTCAGGCTATATGCCACCTGATTTCTTAAACTGTTTTTATTTCCATTATGATTATTATTATTTTTAAAAGAAGGATGGTTCGGCTGTGGTCTAAAAGGTATAGGCATTTATATTTTCATAACATCCCATCCCCTATACAGACTCACAATTTTTACTGCACTATATAAGCTCTACCCCAAAATAAAGAACACAGACAACAATCACCAGATACAGGAAAACAGTCAATGAAGATATCTGAGTAATGACCACAGGATACCTAAAGCATCTGCAGAATGTCCTGTGCTGGCATACGCTTCTTGTCATTCCTGGTACGGAATCTTGCTTTGTAGGAAGTGCGGGCATTTCCCAAAGGACAGAACATTCCACCCAAACCGACTCTTTTAAGACCTGTGTTTCCAGACAGGCCACAGAGGCCACTGGCTTCAGAACAGGAACCCGGCAGCCTTTCCGTCTGTGTTTAAGCTGCACAGCTTTAGTTAATAAACACAGAACTTGCGTGGATGGTGCTCACTGTTTCAGTGAACTTCAACGGCTGGACCTGAACACACAACAGAGTCACTAGAGCAGTTTTTGTCTCTGCTTCTCACAGAAATTTGACATGTCTTAAGGAAAGCTCGCCATGGACACTGGCAAGCAGCAGCGAACATGTGATATGTGTGTGGGCCTATCTGCCAAAAGGTCCAATATTTACATGGAATGTTGACCTTGCTTATAAAACTATTATTTTAAATTATCATATATTTACATAGTCTATTTTATGAATAGCCTTATTTGACAATTAAAAAATATGCCTTTCAAATATCTCACAAATATATAAAATTTCCCTACATTTTATTCTTCTTTAAACATGACACTTAAACTCTTTACAAAGCAACAAAAATATTTTTTATGAATAATTTTTATATGAAAGTCATATATGTGATGATCTTTCTACTGCCTAACCTGCACTGCTCACAGGACTGGCAGGAGTGTGTTCTCTGATGGAACTGTGACATTTGCAGTAATGTGAATTATTCACTTGCTGGAGACCTACATCATCAAAGAAGAAAGAGGGATGTCGTCTGAATACTTAAATATCCATCTTCCTTCAGAAAGGGTTGAGGTGGAATCTGCCAGTGTTGATAGCGTTGGTGACAAAACATTTAACACAGTATAAGGTTTCTAAAACACACTTTAGCACAATTTAAGTGTGTGGTGATTGCACAAATCAGAAACATAGTCACTTTTTTCCTTAACTGTTCTCTGGCATGTGCATTGCATGTCTTAAGAGTACTTATCTCATTCTTATAATTTAAAAACTGCAAAGCAAGAGAAGAAAACTTCCTGCTTCCAGAAACGTTTTCTGAAGAGTAACAGATTAAAACAGGGGGTACTCTGTGTCACCTTTTGCCCTAAGACACCACCATTTTTTTCTGAACCACGAGGAAAGGATTTTATACTACATCTATAGTATTAATTAAGTCTATCTCCTAGCCTGATGCAGTGGCGTGTACTCATATTCGGGACGCTGAGGCAGAAGAAGGCCGTGTTTGAGGCCAATATAGACAGCGCAGTGAAACCTTCACCTTAAAAAAAAAAATATTTTCCCTTATAGAGAGCCTGCAGCGTCACAGATATGCACTCACAAGGATTTCCTGAGCGATGATATGAGCTATTTCCTCATGGGAAAATCTGAGTTCCTACTTAGTTTTAAAGTGCGCACACTAAGAACACATTTTGTACAGGAGCTCAAAGAGGACAGTGCTATTTCCAGCTGGGTTAAGACTGCGGGGAAGCTCAGGGCTGCTACCAGCATGCTTTCAAGTGCAAGCATGCAAAGAGAAGGGGTTGTGAGCACACACGGGAGCAGGTGGCACAGGGACACCAGAGACAGAACCAGATTAAAGACAACCAGGAAATTCTAAGGTTTGCTAAGAATACAGCAGTGTGCAGATTGTGACTTTAGACTGTACAGCTGTGTGCTTCAAATACGGCTGTAAAACATATAAACAAAACCAGCATTGAAATTGTATGAAGATTTTCTATGACAGTGATACAGAGCATTAAAAAAACTCATACCCAAAACATGATAGCTGACCAAACTATGGACTCTGTAAAAACAGAACTGAAGGCATTTTCCTAAGTTATGAATGTAACCAGCTCACTGGGACCCAGTGGGACTCAGTCTCTAGCTTGTCAAATGTTGTTTTTAGTTCATTAAATGCCACAGTAAGATCATCATTCACTATGACTTTGTCAAAAAGATGGCCATACTGATTTTCCATTATCTGTGCTGATTTAATCATTTCTTGAAAGTCTTCTTCCTATAAAAACAAGTATTAACAAATTAGGTAGCCAGGCGACTGCACCATTTCACATCAATGGAAACTTCCTAATGACTTTACCTAAAGCTGTGATGCATTCAGACTTTAAAGCAAGTCAAAAACAAACAGAAACTGATTTAGAGACTAAGTTTAAAAAAAGGTTAATCAACTATAAAAAGTAAGCAGTCTCATATAAATGACTGGCTTAGAAAAAAATCAGCATGCATGCACAATACCATATCTTTGTTGTTGTTGCTTTTTCTTGTTTTGTTTGGTGGCATTGGAAATAAACCCAGAGCTCTGTGCATGCTGGGAAGCCCTAAAATACAGTGGCTCTACTACTGTTGTAGTTATGGGTTTGAGACAGAGTCTTGCTTTGTGGACATGTTGGTTTCAAATGTGCCAGGCAGAGGAGAATGGCCTCTACCTCTCAATTCTCATACCCCTGCATCTCGAGTGCTCCGGGGTTACAGGGGAGCATTACCAGATTCAGCTCTACAAAGTAGTGCTGAGTCAATTTAATATGAACATCGATTCATAGAAACAACAAGAACTTCCAATGCCATTGTTCAAACTGCACAGACCAAAACACACCTAAGTCTTGAGAGTTCTGTATCACAACCTCATCTGTAGCAGTGTCCCTAAGTACTGTGTACGAGCATTTAGGTGCTATTTACATGGTGGCTAAAATCATGACACCCACCGTGAAGGGCTTTGCAGTCCCTTGGTCATCTCTGCTTGAAATAATCTTTGCATTTTTCCTTGTCTCTCTCAATCGCTCTATGGATGGAGGTTTTATAAATATCACATAAGGTTTGAACTCCAGTGTCCTTAAATGTTTTACTGTCTGCAAGAGAGAAAAGTTTTTTTTTTCATATTTCCTCATAATTTCATGCATTCTAGATTTTCTAAGGAGAAAATGTCTTAAATCATTCTTTAAGTAAGCTTATTATTCAATCAGTTCTTGGTAATGAAGGTGACAATCTCACTGAAAAAAAAAAAACCAACCCATAACTTTCAATCGAAACATTTTAAAATTAACCATCACTAATGTGGAACACGATAGCTAAAAACATCAGAAAACTAGGTTCTAGATCAAGCTTCCAAAAGCTATGACGACTGGTAACTTCCTGTCTGTAAGCTATCCTGTCTCTTCCACAGTCTCTGTTATAAGCCTGAAGGAATATTCTGCGTAGCCTCTGCTCTCCATGAGGTTTGCCAGGACCACCTCACCCCTCCTCACCCCACCTAACCCCACCTCACCCCACCTCACCCCACCTCACCCCACCTCACCCCTCCTCACCCCACCTCACCCCTCCTCACCCCACCTCACCCCTTCACCCCATCAAGCATCTTGCTCTGTGTTCTCTGGAGGCAGGTCCTGCTATGCAGCCCAGGCTCTTGGCTCAGTTTCCTGAGTGCTGGATTATAGGTGTATACCAACTCACCCATTTTGTTTTGTGTATTCTTCTCTCATGAGATACATTCTGACCAGTTTCCCCTCCCTCTCTCCCCCAGTCCCTCCCCACCACACATATACCTCCGCTCTCCCTCAGATCCACCCCTCCCCCATTTCCCTTCACAGAGACATCAACCAAACAAGGTATAACAGGTTAGAGTAAGACTAGGCACAAACCCGCATATCAAGGCTGGGCAGCATATTATTAAAAGCAACCCAGTAGGAGAAAAAGGGTCCCAAGAGCAGGCAAAGAGTCAGACATCTCACTCCCATTGTTAGGAGTCCCACAAGAACACCAAGCTACACAATCCTAACATATATACAGAGCGTCTGCTACAGGCCCCAGCACGCTCCATGATTGCCCACCCAGTCTCTGTGAGCTCATGTGTGCCCTGCTTAGTTGATCCTGTGGGCCATATTCCCTGGTGTCATCCACCCTCTGGCTCCTACACTTCACACCGGGGCTTTTAAGTGTTGACTTCTGAAGACTGAACTGAAGACAAGAGAAACTGATAGAAGGGTCAGAACTGAGAGATATTATTGATCCCCACACGAGGGCCTCTCCAGAGCTGAATTTTTCCCAAATGCCACTGTGAGGTTATGGAGATGGGCTCCCTGTATTAAAGAAAGAGAGAGAGAGGTAGTGGGGATGGGGGAGGGGAAGGCAGGGGTGGGAAAGCACAGAGGTGGAGGTGAAATGCAGTCATTGAGTTTGGGAATGGCAAGGTTCGTACACAGGCAGGGAGTTCAGAACGAGCAGGGTTGCCCCACTTCTTCCTGGTGCCTGGACAGGAGACAGGCTCCACATCGATGCTAAGGATTCTGTGATTCCACCTTCTCCATCCCTGAGAGGTGTGGAAGTCCTTTATGATTGGAAGGCTAAGCAGCCCAGAGCACCACCATCACAGAAGGAGACTGTGTGACCTCAGGAGGACTAGGGTAATGCTAGGCTTGGGTACCAATCAGATGACAAGTAATTTGATACAGCAATTGAACGTTTCCACCCATGGGCCCTCTCAATTCGTTTGAAGTGCCCATAAGAATTCCGTGGGTGGTATACAAGGTCTCCTGTGGGAGACATTATTAAACAGTGCTTCATAGCTCTGCTGGGATTTAAATGTCTTCTCTGTGTCCAAGACCAAAATTAGAGAAAGAGAACCAAGCTCTAAAATTTAGCCTGTTGCCAGACTATAAACACCAAGAATAAGACATAACACAAAACATGTCATGTATGCAACAGTGTGTACCATATTATTAAAAGGTCCTAACAGCCAGGGGACTCGAGTGAAAACAAGAGACAGAAACTCTGACCCTGGGGCTTCTTCTCCTCTTTCCCGCTAATAACATTATGCCTTTCTTCTCCACCCAAAACGCCTCAACCTACATTTAAATGAGCAGATGTCATACGAAGTTCATCCTGGGGTTCCTCGGGAACACACAGGGAATGGCGTAACGTTTTGTTTACTTACATGGGGCTGGACATCCAGCAGACAGACTTTGTTCTTCGCCAGGACAGAGCGGACTGAGTCTATGCTGGTACCGTAGTAGTTGTTTTTGTATTCACCATATTCAATGAACCTGCAGATAATCAGACACGCACCTGAGTGGTTGTGAGTGTGAAACAAGCGGGCGGCAAGTTCTACTTCGTAGGCAAAAGATATTTTTGCTGAACAAGTGACTTTTTTTCCCCTGTATTTAATAAAATAAACAGAGCCAAGCATTTCAACAAATGTCAATTTAAAAAAATCTTCTACATTTTCAAATCAGTAACACTTGCTTGTATTACATTTAAGCCCAAAAAAGTACTTTAGTTCAGTGGAGTGCTAATGTTTTCCATCACCCCTTTCAGAACTAATGCAATGCAATAAAACAGCGCATAAGCCAAACAATAGAAACTACTGGAATTTCACTGCCCACTACAGAGCAACAGAGCTGGGCACCGCAGCCACGGGAGCTGGGGTGGCTAATGGAACCAGGGCAGCGATTATGTGCTATAAAAACACAGTCGCAGGGCCAAATCGAAGAAAGCATTTTGATGTTTCAATAAAATCCCGCAGTACGGCGTTAAACACGCCCTGCTTCTGACGCCCTGAAGTAGCCACACCTCAGCAGTGGAAAACTGGGCAGGGTGGAGTAGGAGCTGGCTGCAGCAGACAACCGAGTGCACTTTATTCTAGTGTGGGGAGAGACTGAGGCATGGGTGAAAAAGACTACGGTGCGCACCGATCGCATACCTCGCCGTTAATTTTAAAAACAGTCATATCCAAGTTACATGTTGAGACTCAATTACTGAACTGGAAAAAAAAGTCACAGAAGCACACAGGGAAGCTACCCTCATCCTAAACCTGCGGTTTGAACTGAACAGAAGTACTAAAAAAAAAATATGGCATGAACATCAGTAATTGTGAACTACCACTTTTTAAGGGTTTCAAATGTTACTCTAAGTGAAACACATTTCAAATGGAAGAGAACCTGAGGCTGTCTGAAACTAGATATACGGGCACCAGTCTAAAACAACAGTAACAGAATCAATTCTACACCGTTTTCACATACTTGTTATTTTGTACGTCTGTCTCAAACAAATGTTTGGAAATAAAAATATATTCCACACCATCACTCTCTTGGCTTCTTCTTGCTCTAGTGGTATCTGCAATTACATAGAAAAAAAAGATGAGAAAGGTCTAATTCAGTTACCTTAATATATTAAAAGGAAATCAAGGACATTAAGTCAGTTTCCTACACAAGATTTAAAAACACACCGGGAAAAAAAAAAAAAGTAGCTGCTAAAATACAGTGGAGTAGAATTCATACTTTCCCACTGTTGTTACAAGGTTAAGACTGAAGACTAATTCCATCATGGGTCTGGGCCTTCCTTCTACCTCTGAAGAATCTTTAATACAACTGATACATAAAAGTACTCATTAGTGTAGAGTTTCAGCCAGTCCCCAGGAAAACACTCCCCCCCGCCATTTGCTTGTTCTATGATCTACTGATCCCTCTTTGCTGAAGTGGGCATACTGCTTCACTAGCGGAAGGTGAAGCCTCCTACACAGCTACAGCAGGCACCTTCAGCATCCTGTTTCACCAGATGAAATAACCACCACGTGTTATTCACCACTCTGGCCAAGTCACCAGCAACAGCATCTTCGACAGAAAACATAGGGTACAAAACAGAATGCTTTCCCATGTGGACATACACCTGACACCCTACAGCAGCCTAGCCTTCCTGATCTTACAATCAAAACCCCCAGACCCCCTGACAGTTACCTGAGCACCTTGAAAGGAGACAAAACAAGCTAGGCATGGAGGTAAACACCTTTAATCCCAGCAGTCAGGAGGCAGAGGCAGGTGGATCTCTGTGAGTCCAAGGCCGGCCTGGTCTACAAAGTGAGTCCCAAGACAACCAATGCTACACAGAGAAACCCTGTCTTGAAAAATCAAAACAAAACAAATATACAAAATAGGAAAGGCTTTTCTTAGAAGCTATAACATACTGGTAACAAGATGGGCTAGATTCCTGCAGATAGTTAGGGATGTAACCACTCATGAAAGTTATGCTGAAAACACATTGGGCTTAAAGGAAATGTTAGGGTTAAAAGAGTTAGGAGGGAACGTCAAGGAAGAGAAACAAGATGGACAGTAACTGGTGTGAGGCATCCATGCTCAGCAGCTGAGAGAAAGGACAGGGTGAGGTCAGCGCTGGCAGCAGCTGGCTGACTGACTCCCATGAAGCCCTGGGGAATGAACACAGGATAGTGTTGACCTCTCGCACCCTCATGCTTCTAACGAAGCTAAATGTAAATGGCTAAACTGTGGAGAAGGATAGCTGCCACTAAAGGAGGTTCCACCTACTGCAGAGAAGAGACGAGCCCAGACCACCCAACAGATAAGGAGCAATGTGTCAGACAGTTCAGAATGACTGAGGCCACAGCTATTGTCTCCCCATGGCAAAATACAAGCCGGACACACGAGTGTGGAGAACAAGGGCAGTCTGACAGCTGCAAGGCCGACGATGGCAGTTCATTATGATGCGCATAGGTAGCACAGGTAGTCAAGATCAGCGGCTAACAAGGCAGAAGTCAGACGTGTAGCACGGGGTGGACATGGGGTGGGGCATGGGTGAGCAACATGTAGCAAAGCCTGGTCATCAGCCTGGCTGGACTAGGGGAGCACACAGGCCCTCCACGGGCTTACACTCAGTATGTTCAAAGAATTAACCGAGCTTAATAGAAACCATGTCAGTCTCTGCTTCCTGCCATGGTACTATGAAAAGCAGCTCCTGGGCTCTTCCTGCCTTGGAACTCCTTGGATGCATGGGCATTTCTTTCATTTTTCCTTAATCTTTCTAAGCAGAGGCTGCTTTCACATCACTTAGTCCCATTTGTCTGTGTCTTTCATCCTCACTGGGCTGAGGGAGCAAACTTGAGAGCCGCCATCCCAGTTAACTTTGGGAGACCTTTGAGTTCCAGCACCCGAGTCCCTGAGCAGGAGGATGTGGATTGAAGAAGGCCATGTCATTCCAAAACAAAAACCAAAACACTCAGCAAAACCAAGAGCATGAGTGAGCATGAGTAAGCAGTGTGGAGAGCACATAGAAAGGAACACATTAAGTCTCTTTAGAAACCAACACTGGTCTGAGAATAACTTTTGCTCAGATTCAAACCAACGGACTTTAAGAAGTGAGTATGAGTATCAAACACAGATCTCAGTCTAACCTCTGAATAATGAGCTCTCTCTCTCTCTCTCTCTCTCTCTCTCTCTCTCTCTCTCACACACACACACACAGGAAAAGCTTGGAGAACTCAACTGAGATGCGTGCCATGCACACAAGCCTCGTTCTCTTCTCTGAACCAGAGCATACGGAACCCACAGCACAACGAATTAATGGAACTTAGGGTCTAAAACAGAGTTGAGAATATGCTAGAATAAAATGTATCAACAGTCTCCAGAATTTATATCAAAAACAGCACTAAGTATTCACAATATAAAAAAATGCAACCAAAGACTATACAACATGAGAAACAAGAAAACATTACCAGTTCTCAAGAGAAAAGATAACAGATCACGTTCGAATGTCACAGGCTTTAAAGCACCTACTGTAACTATGCTTCAGGAAAGAAAACACATCTGAACTGGATTGAAACTATGAAGATTTACCATAGAAACAGGAACTATGAATGGGTAAGTAGAAATTTTATAACTAAAAAGATGCAACACGGACAGAAACAAAACACTAAAAGGCTCAGTAGCGTAAGAGGTTAAAAAAAAAAAAAAAAGCCAGCAAGCTGGAAGGCAGGGCAGAAAAATTCACAGAATCTGAACAAAGAAGAGGAAAAAACATGAGAAGACATAAACGGAAGGCTAGGGCTCTACGCACAGATACTGAAATGTCTATGACATGCAGAAAGGGGTCCCTAAGCACAAAAACAAGCTGAGGACGGCCAGCAAGTAGTCCTGGGAAGAAATAAGGACCCCAAATTTGTAAAAATGTGGGGAAAAGGCACAAACTCACAGCACTGCAAAAGCGCATCAAATCCCACCAAATCCCACAACAGTGTTTTTGTTTTTTGTTTTTTGGTTTGGTTTGTTTTTTTTTAAGCCAAAACACTTCTAGACATTTACACCCAATTAGTAAATGGCAGGGGGAGGTAAGGAGCCTTGCGAACATCTAGAGTGTGGCTAATATTCACAGCGACTAAGAACTGCAGCTACTGCAGGTTTCTTTTTGTAAATCACTAAAACATGAAATAACAGGGTTTTTTTTCTTTTATCCATAGGGGAGGGCCCAGCCCATGGTGGGCGATACCATCTCTGGGCCGGTGGTTTTGGGTGTTATAAGAAAGCAGGAGAAAGGGAGGGGTTGGGAGGGGAAGAGGAAGGGAACTAGAGGGGGGATATAAATAAAGTAAATAAAGTATAATTAAAAATAAAAAATAATAATGGAAAAAATGATAAATACATATGCATATGGACAGGTGAAAATAAGGAACATACGTGTATACACACACACACACACACACACACACATTAAAAAAAAGAAAGAAAGAAAGCAGGCTGAGCAAGCCATGATGAGCAAGCCAGTGAGCAGCACCCTCCATGGCCTCTGCAACAGCTCCTGCCACTCCTGCCTCCAGGTTCCGGCCCAGCTTGAGTTCCTGTCCTGACTTCCTTCAGTGGTTAACATTTTTATATAACTGAAAGAAAAGCGTTACCAACCAAATTATCTTTCAGGAAAAAAGGGTAAAGTGGAGACCTTCTCTGGTAAAACAAACTAGTGCTCATCTGCAAACTGTTCTAAAGAAAAAGACATTTCCATATAAAAGAAGTGAGGAGGAAATCTGCATCTTCAGGAATAAAGTGGTACCAGTCAAACAAACATCTCAGAATACTTGGTTCTATTTCCCAATTCAATGAGCTATACCTGCTTTAACCTCGACTGTCACTACTTGGGAGCTGTCCGCTTGGTTTCCTTAGACAGGGTCCCCCGAACCTGGAACCTGCCAAGTAGAGCTGGGCTGGCAGTGAGCTCCAGGGACCCGCCTGCCTCTGCCTCCCTGTCACAGGGAGTAGAAACACACACCACCACGCGTGGCTTTTTACATTCCGTTGTGGTGAAAGAAGCAGCCTCCCCCCCCAGACCCCGCCTTCGAGATGAACACTTTCCTAGTGCAGTCATCGCCCCAACCCCAGTCTGGAAACTTCTGAAGCTGTTAAGCCTGTGGTCTGGCCATCCCCTACTTGCTTCGTCAAGGGCAGCAAAGCCTATGTCTTATCAAATTCTTGTACACAAGGTTCGCTGTAATTGCTGCGTTTGTTAATAGTCAAAAGTGGGGCGGCAGAGGAACCTCCATATCCCAGGCAAGCACGCAGACAGGCTGCAGTGCTTCCCTGCTAAAAATGCTGATGTTTGACACTGGGACTGTGGCTGCATTGCACACTCAGGCTGAAATGAAACAAACAAACAAACAAACAAACAAACAAACAGTGAACTGCGTAATTCAACATAAAGTGCTGGGGATCAGAGGAGGCCACAGGGACGGGTGCAGAGCAGCACTTGACAGAGCGGGGAGAAAGCCCAGCACAGCATGGCCATTTCTGAGGTGGAAATCCTCATTATGCCTATGATAATACTTATACATGCGCAGACAGGCTAAAACAGACCTAAGTCCATGTCACATATTTCAATTGCATCTTTTAATAACATTCAACAGAAAACTATGAGCCAGGAAAAGTAACAGTGTTTAAAAAAAAAAAACTAAAAAGTACTTATGTATTGTGTGGGGCACACACTACGGTGTGCACATGGAGGTCAAAGGACAACTTCAAGTTGTTTTTCTCTATCCACCACTTAGGTCCTTGGGATTAAACTCGGGTCCTCAAGCTGGGCAGCAGGCTCCTTTACCACTAAGTTATCATGCCAGTCCCCCAAAAAATGAAATTTTAAGGCCAAATATCTGGAGTTATGGCCCACATCCTAATTCCCTTTACCAAGCCAGCAAACATATTCTAATCCAAAGGTCATTCAACAGTCTCTCGCTCCTCCCCACGGAGGATCAAGAACTAGCGCTGCCCTTCATGGAATGACATGATCTTTCCAAAAGCAGGATTAAGGACTGATAAATTTTATCCCATCATGAGAACTAGCAATACTTTTCAGAGTAGGAAAATATTTTGTTGGTTGTGTATTGTATGACACATGTTCAAAAGCAGAAACAATATTTAAATGAGTACTTTTTCTGCTTTGGAAATTAATAAAAATAATTTATTAATTATTTTTGTTGTTGATATTTGCTGGTATTCCTTTTCCCAAAAGTTAGATAAAAAACAAACAAACAAAAAAAACCCAACAACATTGGAAGTAAAAACTGAGAGTCTCCTCTGCATGAATTTGCTGGTAATAAAGAAAATACTGTGCTTGCCCAACTCTGCGAGCTCTACACCATGACCAAGCACGTACAGCACACACTTTCAGGATCATTGCCCTAACCTACAGAGGCCCCTCCACCAAGCTGGGCCTTTCAGAAGTACACCAGCTAAGTGAATAAGATACCAGGCAGCTCTCAAGAGTTAGCCATGGTCCCTGTTCCTTTGCTGCAAAAAAAAAAAAAAAAAAAAAAAAAATCATATCTAAGTAGAAGCGACGAACTTGGCAACAAAGAACAATGCTAAAGGAGTCCTGAAGGTGCCTTTGAGAAGATTGCAAGGGTTATCACGTTCTAGCAAAAGTCAAGTGACATATCCTTTAGACAGCCAAGTCTTCTAGAACACGGACAGTTTGACCTCTGTGAAAACACCGCATGGGAAACCTCATGAAGAGGAGGTGGGTTGGAAGATGAAAGGTGATAAAAGCCAGGCTAAGGATTTGGAATCCATAGATCCAAATGCTGAAGAGGTAACATTCTCTTTTGGACCTGTCTCCTTCTGATACAGTGAGAAGAGATGTAAGCTTTAAAAGGAGCACAGGTTAAAATGCACGACTGGAAACACCAAGGGAGGTCAATAAGGGAGCCTGTGGCTGGATAGGAGACGGCCAAGCTGAGCTGCTATGAGGAGGGACAGGATGTGGGGAAACAGGAACGTTCGTATCATCAGGTCCACTCTCTCCATCTTCCCCTGAGGAGCACACACAAGTCACCACTGGCCTGTGCATCTCTGCTTGCAATGCAGCTAATTATGACAAATTAAACCAAGTAAAAGCAACTTCTAAGACTCTCCCATTTATCCCAGAAAGGACACAATCTCAGACCACCTTGTAGACAGGGAGCTAAACACAAGCAACCAGGAACATCAGTGGCTATCACTGTGCTAAGATTTGACTCCCCACAGACAGTAGAGGAAAACGGCCCAGGCCAAAACGACAGGCTGCATGTAAACATGAGAAGAAAGCATGGTCTAACTAATGTGCAGAAGACCTGCCAAAGGCAGAAACCAGCAATGCCTTCTAGGTCAGTGGGCTGTATGGCTGGCAGCGGCTACTGGCCAGCAGATGGCCAAAGCCAGAGCTAATAAACGTATCCCCCTAGTTGGGCAAGGAGCCCAATTACAGCATGGTATCACCTCACTGGGTTGGGTCAAGGGAATAAGCATGGTGGGTGGGGCTTGGCCCATGACAAGCTCAGAGAATTAAGCAATCTAACAGGAGTAACCTGAGTCTTGTCCATTTTCTGCTGTAAGCCCAATGAAAGACTCTAGGTGAGAAGCTCAATGGTTGTTCCTTTCTGTGACCTCCCTCTACTCTCTGGAGTTCCTCCTATGTCACTCATAAAAACAAAGAAAACCCATGTTCTCACTTTCTCTTAATTCTCCTTTAAAAAATTGGTTTTCACTTTGCTTACTTTCATGTGTCTGTGTCTTTAGTAATAGTGACAGACAATGAACTCAAGAGCCACCGACTCGGGCTGTCTTCCCGTGACTACTGAGTGTCTGCTACCCCAGTGCTCCAGACCACGTGCACCTGTGGAGAACGCCAGCACGCTCAAGGACCTGCATCTCTCTTCCTCAGCATCTCTTTATGAATCCCTTCGCAGCATAGGCAGTTGCGGCCCGTTATCTCCCTGCATTCTTGCCTCCAGGATGCAAACAAGCCATGATTTACCTATCTACTCACTACTGGTGGCACCTGGGTAGCTTTCAGCTTGAGACACGTATGAAGACTATTTCTAAGACTGTCAGAGCACATGTTGACCACACACACATTTCCACTGGGTGTGAAATTAAATTTGTGGCTCCTGTGGTATTTGTGCAGTTTTACCATACTTACTTTTCCAAAGTATTAACTTGAGCTCACATCAATGCACGAAAGTTACACATCTCCACACCTGTTATAATACACTGATTCTAGTGGATGTTTAATGTATGTTTCAGAAAAGAACATTTCAGAAGCATGTATCAAACAGAGCACTACTATGATCAAAATCGAAAGCTTTCTCTAAAATTCCAGGGCCTGCCCAAACTATTTTGCAAAGCAACACAATCTCAAATCCCAAAATTCACCTTCAAATATATTCTTCTTGAGTTGGCTAGAACACTGAGCTGGTGCTCAGTGCGGTACCAGGAAGCCCCGGGGCAGGTCGCCACACACAAAACTTCGTACAGCTTTCCCTACGAGCCTGAGGGCGTCTCAGCAAGCCTGGGGAGCACTCTGCATAGGAGTCTTAAGGCCTTAACATGTTTCAAAGTGAGTCCCATTTAAGAGCAAGAAGTAACTACAATGAAAGATTCTTTGCTGAGCTCTTGACATGATCTTAGTGTCTGCTCAAACGGAGGCCAAGAGCTTTGTTTTGAAATTCTCAGCAGTGCTGCAACTCTCACAGATGGCCACCTCTGATAAGCAGTATTTATCTTCAAAAGAAACTAAGCTGTACTATTTACTGGGCTACTGCAGTTTGAAAGGACAGCGCTATACAGGAGGGGATGAGAAGTATCTTGAACTACAACTTGCATCCTCATCGGCTCACGTTCTGCTGTTGCACAGCTGGCAGGGCCATCTTTGGAGGTTATGGAACCTTCCGCAGGTGAAGCCTGACTAGAGGAAACAGATTAGTAAGGGCAGGTCTGTATAGGATGGCCTCCAGTTCCGGCTTTGCTCCCTGTTTCCTGCTTCTCTGCCAAGCACACAGGCTCAGCCACTGAGTAATGCCACGCCTTTCCTATCAGGATGGAATCAGTTCCTTTGACCCAGGAGGTTGGTACTAGCAGGTCTTGTGTTCACACTGAACAAAGGTAACTAACCTGAGAAGTGATAACAAAGCAAAGCACTTGCTTCAAGTCCAGGTGAAGCATCCTTTCAATCTAGTTCTCCCCCTCAGCGAAGCTTCCCTTCCACCCTCCTCTGTGAACGGGAGAAAACACAACCTGTTCTACGCTGCTGCGTAGAGGGTCGTATAAATCAGGGATTTTATATAACGAGGAGCTGACACAGCAGGAAAATGGTAAACCTCCTTCCCCCTCAGAATCTGTTTTGAACCTTCTGGGTTTCTCCCATAGTCATGCACCTGAAAAGGTCAGCAATTGTTTGGTAAAACTTTCTAACAATCTGTACACTGGAATTCAACATCTGTAAGAGAAGGGAATTAAAAGAAAAAAAATGAAGGAAAAAAAAAAAAAAACAAAACCCTGTACCATTCCACATGGTTTCTTTACTTTCATCTTGGTTGCTGAAAACCAGAAGTCCCCTTACTCACAGCTAAAAGTGATTACAAACAGTAATTTGGAAAAATGTAGTAACATGAAGTAACTGGAGGTAGTAGAACACTGTAATTTAGAAACACTGTTGAACTCTTCCAAAACTAGAGAACATTGCTACGGGCAATATACAAATGATTTTTCTTAAATGCAGCACTAAAACCACTTGAAAAAGCCAACCTTTCAATTTGGCCTTTCATACGGCTTTCTAACATCAACATATTAAGTAGTCAAATGGCATTTATTCTGGAGATCAAAAATGTTTCAAGTATCGTATTTCATTTGTAAAAATGCATATGAAAACCATTTTTATAAAAATAGATCTAATTCTGTGTCCCCCAAAGAAGCCTACCATGTTTGGTCAATTAAACTATGGAAAGCTCATTTGAAATGCTACCTGCCAATTACTACATATAAAAGATAATTAAGAAACGTTGGTGCTATGAGAAGTCTCCCCAGCTTTCTGGGGTTGGGTCTTTCTAATCATAAAACTGCTTTAAAAAAAAAAAAGCTTCTGGAAAACACTAGAACTTATTTGGGGGAACAGAACAGTAAGACTTTTATTTAGAAGATAATGTGACTACAGCCTGCTATCATCCATGTACTAAAAGTCACCATAAAAGTCTCAAGCGTAAACTGTGAGTGTGGGGCAGAGCCTTGACTCTGACGGCCTGCTGCCCTCCCTGAGGTCACAGTGTGACATCCCTGTGGACTCTCCTGGGCTGAGAATGACCTCGAGCAGCACTATGCCAGCTCCCTGAGCTACTGGTGACCGTTACATGTCCTCAGAGAAGCGCTGAGCACTCGGACTCACGGGGCACAGTCACGCCATAGTGCTGTGTGTCACTGATCAGTAGCTTCCTCTTGAGCTCATTCAGCCCGACGCCGACAGGACCTGAAACACAAGGCAGTGGAGAGTGAGAACAGGAGTCTAGACCTCTGTCCAAGCACGGAGCCTATTTCTAGCTGAGCTGTAGGTATGGAAAGGACTGGGTTTCTGGCGTTGCTTCCGAAAAAAGTACCCCCTTTCAGAAAACTTAAAACAAAACATACTCATAGCTGAGGATATTTCTAAGTAACCCATATACAATCACCTAAAATTGTACTGAACCATCCTGATGATCACTTCATTCTTAAATATTTTTTTAGATTTCAGTAAAAGAAAATTGTTGACCTTTATTTCATTTTGGGTACCAATTCAATTGTGCATTTCAAATGCACAAAGCCATGGCCACACAGAGCTCTGTCATGACCTCCTAGCCTACAGAATTTTAGGCAGTCCCAAGCATTTGAAAGCTGACACAGGCATTACACGTGTCATTTTACATCCGCCGAAGGCACACACACAAAACATACAATGAGCAAGGCAAATGGCATGTGTTGTGACAATAAGAGATGGCAGATAAACACGGCATTTAAAGAAAATGGCTCGTCAGTGAGGGTCCCAGGGCTGAAGAAGAAAAACCACCCAAAGAGTGGTTGTGAACACTAGTCTGAAATCATGAGCCATGAGGGTTTCAGCTTCCCAGCGGGCGTTCCTTCCTCATCTTAAACCTTACACAATGTGTGGCTGGGGTCTATGGACGCATTGTGCAGACATGTAGCCAGAGCACAGGCGCCAGGGCCAGCCTGCCCTGAGCTAGGTCCCCACCTGCTCCTATCCAAACTTCTTATTCTGTGATAACGGAGAAGGTGACAGACACACTCCCACCTCCGGGAAGGTCAGGTGTGCTCTCTGGTGAATCGCAAAGCTCCCCTCCTTGGGAGATGGGAAGAGAGCTCAGTACAGACTGGCATGACTGAGCACCCCTGTCCTGTCTCTTCTGTAGGTCAGAAGACCCAGGAAAGGATGCTGATGAGCTTGCAGGCACACAGAGCCCGGCTCAGCTGAGCATACTGTGAGTGAAGGGAATGGCGTGAGAAAAGGCAAAAGGAGCAGGACTGGGGACCAGAACATCCTTCCCCACCAGCTCTGTCCTGCTCCTGCTTTCCACCTTTTCTGCATGGCTGTAGGGAGCCTGTTTCTCTGTCAAATTCTCTTTGTTCTCTAAGACTCCAAGAGAACTCAAGTGGTATGCTCAAGTGACATTCACAGCTACCAGAACTTACTGGAACACACAGTTCCCCTCTTCAACTTAATATGCTCGCCTAGCAAGAGCCTAACAAAGGAGAGAGAGGAATGTGAGTTCTAACAACACAACTTGTATTTCCACACTTGGCATGACCAGAAGGAAAACATGCAACAAAGTCAGATGTCTGCATCCACTTACTTCATATTTAAGAGCGCGAGAGCCGCAGCGTACAAGCAAGCACACAGAGGCCCATGAGTACAGGTGGAGCAACACCACCACCTGGATAGAAACCATGACTGGGTTTACCTGAACATGAAGCACCATGGGCCTGCTTCTGAGGCCTTCTCCTTAAAGTTATGCTGAAGGCTTGGATGGCAGCTTGATGTGACTAGACCATGGGGCTTGATCAATGGCTGGATGGTGGAGCCCACACTGCAACGCACACCTGACCATAGGACCTTTCTGGGTTTCATTCTGCGATATGCTCAGCATCCTGCCCAGCCCCCATGCCCTCCCTCTCTGGTACTCCTGCATTGCCAGGAGCCTCCCAGAAGCGGAGTCAGCTGGCCATGGCTGGAACCTTTGAGACAGTGAGCCCAAATCAATCTTCCTCATTTTGAGCTGTGTGTTCAGATACTTTGCTATACGGACTGAGCCTACTAACATAGAGGGAGAGAGAGAGGCAACCTTAATTGACAGGAGTGCAACAGGTCAGGTGTATCCCAGTGAAATAACACCAGCGATAAGCTTGGTCCTAACGGCAGCATGAGAACGTTAACCTGACATTAACCTGAGTGACAGAAGCACATCCAACGCCACACAAGGCTGGCATCTAGCCCTACCCTAACTTTGGGTTATGTACCAAGTCCACAGGTTTCCTATACTTTCCCACTTCAAACGACTTGCCACCCTAATTACACACGCCTGCTCACTGGCCTGGATCCCCTACCAGGCTGTGAGGTCTGTGAATACAAAGCCATCTCCCGCCCCACTATTTCCACAGCTGGCAAATTACAGGCTCTTAAGTGTCTGTTTCGTGTTACCGGTGCTACAGCCCGGGGTCTCACAAATGCCAGGCAGGTGTGCAACCAGAGTGCCACGTCCTGAGGGCCTAGATCATTTATTTAAATTCCATGCAATGTGTGCTGTCATGGGAGTAAAACGCGAGCGAACTACAGGCACAGGAGCTGAGGGCACCTGGATGTGGGGTCAGGCACTGCGCCCAGAGACACACGCAGCAAAGCAGACCAGGTGGTGAGTGCGCCAGGTACAGTGAGTTTCGAGAAGGAACACGCTAGTTCTCTGCATCCTAACAAGACTCACAGTACACTAAGGAAGAGCGGCTCAGAGTCCCATGTGCATGCTCAAAGCTAAGACTCTGATGCTGGGAAGACAGCATGGCAAAATGGCGCCTGCTGATGGAGTCCCTGAAGCCACAGGAGGGCTATGGATTCCACCCACCTTGAGGCTCAAAAATAAGATGATTATATTCTTGAAAAGAAACAGGAATACCATTGTGTGTCCCTTCCATGTATAGATGGAGTAAACCCAGCCACTTATGCCCACAAAGTACCCCAAATACTAAAGCACAGAGGGCCTGCTCCATGAAAGAAAATGATGGAAAATCAGAGGTTCTTTTCATAGCTCTCAGTCCTGAAGAACTCCCTAGAGAGGCTCTTTAGAAACACAACTCTCATAATTCACACTCTACCGAGGTCATGAGCAGACAAAGTAGAACCAACACCCCTACACAGTCTCCAAACCCAATGATTTAACTCAGGAAACAATCAATCCAAACAAACAAACAAACAAACAAAAACCCTGCGTGTGTCTGATTAGTAACAGGAAGCTATGCCAAAGCCAGGACAGCACCTGTAAATTCTCATCGTACTCCCTGCCCGTCCCATCAGACAACTAAGGATGTCACCCTCGCAAGCCACCTCCAGCCACCCTGCCACAATCACTCATACCAGCCAGCCACGACCACAGCAAAAGACTCTGCCTGGATTTCCCTAGATTTACATTCTCCTAGACTGTGATCTGCAACGGTAGACTGAGCATCACAAAAAGTGCGAAGGAAGGACAGAATTCCAAATCACCCTTGCTATAGAAGTGCTCCCTGATGCACATGATGTAGCTTCCCCATGGGGCTCCTGCCCATTCTGCCCCCAAGCTGGGGAAGAATGCCAGCCTCTTACCGACTCCAAAAAAGAGAGCCAGAAACAAAACCCCACATGCACATCTGCTCCCCATCGCCCCTCTCCTGAGCAGGTACAAGTACATCAGTTTCAGCTGGCTTCTTTACAATCAGAACACACGGTCTATGTGCAGACAATGCAGGGATACGAACAGGCTAACTCATACATGCATCTCAGCCGAGGGGACTCGTCCTACCCTCTAGGATGTAAACCTTTACCACACTTGGTGAGTTGTGCTGATCTGTGCATAGATGATCTTCTGGTTTGTTTTCAATGGTTCTTCCTTGAAAACCTCCAGCTCCTGGGGCTTTGGTTTGATGCGGACTCCAGCGGGAGAGGCTTTCACGTAGCAGGAACCTTTACCGTACCTCTCAAAGTGTCACCCTCATTTTACAGAGGAGAAAGCTAAGACAGTTAGAGGCCACGTGCTTTTCTAAGGGTCCACATGGATATGGCTCTCAGGTTATTCCAAAGCTCCTGTGGCTTGCAAGCCTACACTTCCCCACTTGGCCTACACGGCCATCAAAACAGTGTAGAGGAAACACAACGCCGGGTTCTGCGCTGTCTATGGCGATGGCTCCTAGCGTCCTGCGCTTCTTCACCCCTTCCTCATACCCATACTGTCAACAGCGGTTGCCTAAGCTCGTGGCTAAGGAAACTGGCACAGGCAAGATCTGCTGGCCTCTCAGTATCACAGTGTCTTTGACACTCTGATACACCCTGGGAAGGCTAAAATCACCTTAAGTGTGCACCAAACCTGGACACTCTAGATGCCCATCAGGACACACCTACTGCAAATTTTTCACTTAGGATAAAGGAAAATCAACAATGATGATGCACAAGTAAAGGCCCCCGAAGCTTACTGCACAGACGCTAGCTTATTCACTTAGAATTGAGACCGTAAGCTAAGGCTGATGCACTTTCTAGTTTTCAAAAGAAAAGCGTGTTTACAGTCAAGGCAGAAACGCCTTTCTGAGGGAGGTCCAAGGTTCACAGGACTTGGGTATGCCATGAAACAGAGAAGCTCCAGGAAGCCCAGAAAGCCATGCAATTCACAGTCCCCCCCACCCCAGGGTCACGTAAGCTGAATTGCCTCGGGGAGGAGAATCCTGAGCAGAATGTCCTGAGCTGTGTAGGGATGCAGCTTCTGTCAGTGACCCTTCACGCTGGCACGGCCCTGATGCTGCTGACCGCGGGTCACCCGTGCCCTTGTAAGTAGCCCCATAGGTCCAGTGCTTTGCTGTGTTAGACATGTATGGAGCTGCTTCTTCATTGTGTTTCCAATGTCCTCCCTAGGGTGAATGATGACTGCTCCTGTCACCCCAGGAAAACTTAGAGAACAAACTTAAATTAATTATTTGCGTCATTTAAAAACATTTTGTAGGGTAGGGACAGAGCTCAGTGGTAGAGCAACATCCTAGTAGCTCAAGGTTATAATAAGCAAGTAAACAGGAGCCAGAGAGATGGCTCAGTGGTTAGATGCACAGAGGACCTCGGTTTGGCTCTCAGCATCCACGTGGCAGCTCACAAGTATCACAACTGTAGCTCACAACTACAGCTCCCTCTTCTGGCCTCTGAAGGCACTGCATACAAGTCATGCATAGACATGCATGCAGGAGAAACACACACGTAAAAATAAATCTAGCCAGGCAAAATAAAAAAAATAAATGCGTTTCATAAAATTTTACAGAATCACATTGGGAAGAAAAAAAACAGCATCATGCACATCAAACTCCTGTTAGAAGTGTTTGGGAAAATGGGATTAAATAAAATTTCAACTTAATTATTCTACCTTAATGAAAACAGGCAAGTATGTGACTTTGTTTTAAAAGGTTATTCATTTTAGTCAAAGAAGTACAGCCACGTGAAGTATCAATAAAACGATTGAAAACCCCTCCCCTATTTTATTTTGTTTTTCAAGGCAGGGTCTTACTGTGTGGTACAGGTTGGCGTTGACCTCAAGATCCACCGAGGCTCCTGAATGCTGAAGTACATATGTTTATGAATGGGTAGCAATGTCCCGTGAATGTCGCACTCTTTTTGGATGCCCCTCAAAGTCTTTGATGCCATTGTGTCACCACAGTTGTTTCAGATTTTCATCTTCTTATTTTACAAACATAACTAAGAACTTTTTGTTTCTGGTTGTGTTTTGAGGTTCTCACTGAGCAGCCTGACCCTGTCTTAAAATGGCGGTCAGGGTGCCTCTGCCCCCAGAGTGTATGCGGCCTCACACCTGGCTCATATTCTTACCGCCTGTGACTGATGCTGCCTGTTTTGTTTCAGAATGTTAACGTAGTAGAAATTCAGAGTCAGTTCACTGTTGACAGGGCTTATGCTCTGCAACAGGGTCTCAAGAAAGATCTACATTGTGAATCAGAAACAGATACATCCAACAAAAAGCCAAAAATGCTAAAGGAATGGAGAAAGTATCAAGAGATACCATAAAGCCAGAGCTTGGAGTAATGGCATGAAACTAAGGTATTCTGCAAGAATGCATCAGCAGAATGTCCTCACAGAAGCACACAACTGCAAGCAAGGCTGTGCTCTCATCACGCATGCACACTGGACTTTCAGCCACTACCTATTCATGCAGCAGTGCTACGTCAGAATGAACACTGATGATAACGGTGATGTGCTTATGGTGTAAAGAGTAGCTGAAATTAGTGAAATATGCTACACACACAATATCTTTCTGTGTTTTGCAGTCTAAGGATGAGCACAGGATGATTTTGATTCCTGCCACAGAATATTAGGATACTGTTTCCTTTTTGTATGTGTGCTTTGCAAGTATATATGTGTATGTTGTCCTCCCCTCCCCCGTGTGTGTGTGTGTGTGTGTGTGTGTTTCTAGGGATCTGAATTTCAATCCTCAAGCTTAGTGCTTTATCCACTGAGCAAATGCCAGCCATGTGTAGAGTTTTTCTTAGGACTGATGAGTATCAAATTCAATTTAATGACTTAAATATAGGTAGAGCCTTATAGACGAAAGACTTATCATATTAATAATCTAATAAAACAGTAACTATACAGGGCATGGTCAGTCTACAGAGACGGCCAAGCTACTCAGTAACCACCATAGTAACATTTTAGTGAATAAAGAACTTCTTGTCTAGCCACACTTCTTTCTAATATTCGGACTTATATTCAACAGTAAGTGGAATATTGGAATATTGGAGCAAGCACTATTTATGTTTTCTCCTGCTTTTAGTACATCCTGACACAAGCCAAAATGCTCTGTTATGCGCAGAGAGAGTCCCGGGCATGGATGTGGCTTCCAGTGTGTATCAACGCCAGTGTACTTACGGTGCTTCACATGAAAATTCGGCATTTCCCTACAGACTTTTTTTTTATTGTACTTGGCCAGAGTTTTTACTCTTTACTATCCAGAGGAAAATACCAGAATTACTGGAGTCTACCAGAGGAACCCAAACTGCACCGTTACCTAAAAACAAAACAAAACAAAACAAAACAAAACAAAAAACCTGGTTCATTTGATTTGCTGAAAGATAAATCCAAACAACTCCCTAGGTGTTACTCACATGAGACACAAATTGCAAAATGTCTACTTATCACATTGTAGCAATACTCTTTTACTGCTCTGGGCATAAGATAAAACAGCCATGCTATTATATTTGATCCGTGACCATGGAATGATCGGATTAGTGGGTGGCTGGAGTTCTGTGTTCAAGAGTGACAAATCAAACCCTACAAAGTAGAATTACACATTCACAACAAACCAAATCAGAGCTCATTTCTTCCATCACTTTCACAATGGGAGAAGAATGCTATTCATGGGGCATAGACTCATAGAGCAAACGCCAAAATACGAGCTGAAAACGGAGAAGGAGAAAAAGAGAAGAAAACGTTTGCTGAAGGAACATTACTTTAAAGCAGGTCTGTGGTCCCACCAAGATTCTGTCCCTCTCCCACCCCAGCTATGATGAGAATACAATGCAACTGAATTGTCAAGATCTATCCAGAGCCATCTTCCTCAGCAAAGCGAAGGACACTGTTGATGGTGGCTTCCTTCCTCCCCAACCCTACAGAAGGTGAGCTTTCACTGGGATAACAGGATCTCATTCACAGTCTGTTTTGTCCTAGTCCCAAGCTCACAATCCCCTGCAACAGCACCGCATGTCACCTTTGTGGCTCTCGGCACCTCTAGCACCGATACAAATGGCCTTATCTGCCAGCATGGGCCGCTACAAACAGATTTGTGGTTTATCTCCTCCCACAGAAATAGAGATGGCCGGAGGACAAATGCTCCTGTTGTAACCTAGAGAAGCTGACACTCACAACAGCTCCTGCTCGCTCACTCAGATCCAGTCCTATGAAAAGAACTGTGTCTTGCACCAGAAATGAGCCCCAAGCAGAAAAAGTTCAGATAGACTATAGGCATCAAAAGCCAACTGTGGTTCTAACAAAGATCATATTTGTCTCCTGTACACAGGATTATGATTTTAAGGCCACCACACACTCATAAATTTGATTCTGAATTTCGGTTTTAGAGTAGCGATATATGTTCACAGATATGTGTGTATATATGTGGTCTCCACTGGGGCAGACCCCACAACATTTTAGCCACAGTTCAAAAGAAGCAGTGGGGGTTCACGTGTTCGCAGTCAGTTCTGAGCGTGCGCTTTCTACTCTGCTTCACGCAGCTGTACCATCGCCATCATTGTGTGGAGAAATGATGACATTCTTACAAATGTCCACTTATTCAAAGCACGTTAGCATAGCGGTCTTCAGGCAACCTGTATGATTCAGCCCAAAGGAGGCCCAAATCATACTTACTGCTGGAGTTGTAAATGTGAAATACACAGAGATTTATTGTTCGTTTCCTCCCTATGCTGAATAAGCAGACAGAACAAGTTGCAGATTGTCTGAATATCCACAAGATGAATTTTGCCCTCGCTTTGGCTCAAGCCACAAGAAGGGCTTTCGTGGCTTTTTAGCACCACGGCTTTAGGCTGCTCCTCCCCCAAGCCCACATACATCACTGATTTTATTGCTGTACTTTTGAGAAAGCCGGGTTTTACCAAAGATAAAATATGATGCGCTGTATGAGACAATGTGCTAAATGCCGCACCATCGGGGTCTAACCCTTTTTAAGAAATATTCTTAAATACTGAAGGGAATTTAATAGAAACATCACTGAGGTTTCAGTGACTAAAATGTGGCCCAGGAATAGCATGTTCACCAAAAAGAGGGGTCAAGTGGCCCAGCTCTCAGGAGGTTTATTGTGATTTCTTGAACACTGCGTCTGAGAAAAACCACATTGAGAGAAAATATTCTGTATCTCCCCAGTGATATTTACCTAACACTCTGTAAGCCAAGGTCATTACTCCCCTGGTTTAGATGATGTGGGTTAAAGAACCTGCAAGCTGTGTTCCCATCCTCGAGGGAACATGTAAATTAAGCAGAATTCCCAAACTGTGCATCCATTACGTAAACGCTTCTTTCTGAGGGTCGGCTGCTAAACAAGCTAACTCACCATCATTTCAGATGCTGGGGCTCAGGACCAGCAGGGCTCTAAGACTGCAACACTTCCTGTTTGTTTTAAGGCATTTTCAGATGGCTTGAATGGCTTTTTACTCAGACTTTATTAGGTGTTAGCAGCAAGTCTGAGTCTTTGCTGTCCTAGCAACACTCTTATCACCTCTGCTTCTCAGATGAGGAAACAGGACTGGGAACATGTAGTGACGAGCAGGGGAGCAGGGTGATCCCAGAGGCTCCTCTCTTCTCTTTCACCTCTGCTGAAGAGATGCGGAGCTCCACTCTACCAAACGCCCCTGCCAAGCTGTGCTGTCCCTTACAGGCCCAATGCCACGCCCTCACTTGAAACTGACTTCTATTTCAGATGCAGTACACAGCAGAAGGTCATTTTACATAGTGTTTACAGGGCCTCACTAGAACTAGTCTGCTACCCAGGGTCAGCTTCTCCACTATCCTGGTGTTAAGACTGTAAACCAAAAGGAACTTTTTATCACTATTAGTGAACTATCTCAAGTACTTGGCTTTGATGACAGACGGCTGCCATCGTATCCTTCTGCTGGCTCCCCCTCTCCTAAGGCAAGTCCAGGATGCCTGGCTCAATCTGTCTATCTTGCGTGTACAAGCTCCCTCTTCTCCCCAGCCCTCTGAAGGAGGGTTGGCTCTTTCTTTTCCAGAACTATCAACCTCCCTCAAGAGCTTGCCTGTCTTCACTCTTCTCTGGCTCACCACACAGAGCCAGACACACTCAACCACCTACTCTCCCTCAGCTCTTGCAGAGATGGCTTTATGGTCAGGGCTTAGAGGAGAAGAAAAAAAAAATGGCATGGTTCCTTCTCCTTCCTTTTAGTCCCCAAAGGAGAGAGCGAAACTACAGCAGCGTGATAATGCTAAGGGGAAGGCTCGCCTGGAAGGAAGGGAAACCAAGAGTGGCAGGGCCATGATTTCCCCTTTTACCACACTGCATGGCTCCTGGGCTGAGCAGGGAGGGGAGGGAAGGGGAGGGTGGCTGATGAGATGCATGTCAGAAGGAGGAGTGGCAGCATGGACAATGGGCCAAAGATGGTGAGGAAGAGGTCTCAAGTCTCAAGTAGCCTCCTTTTAGGACCAAGGATTCAGCCATGACCCCGGGGTGCTGTGTAGACTGAAATCTGGAGAGCTTGCCTCCTTTAAGGATTCAGCCATGACCTCGGGGTATTGTGTGGACTGGAGTCTGGAGAGCTAGCCTCCTTTTAGGACCAAGGATTCAGCCATGACCTTGAGGTGCTGTGTGAGCTGGAATCTGGAGAGCCAGAAGCACAGCAGAAATGCTCCCCTTTCAGGTGTGGCTAGAACTCAGAGAGGTAGGCTTCACTAAGAGAGGAAAATCGGAATTTCCTTTGAAGTGTGCAATCGTGAATAATTTCAGTATTGGCCAGGTTAATGACCAACTCTGTATCACCTCCCGCAAACCACCAGTGTCAGCTAAAGCGTAATGAGATTACAAAGCAATGCTCCTTATTCAGGTGGCCGATTGCTCACCCTTCCATTTAATCTCATTCCCCAAACTGTCATCTTCAGTTTATAACGTAAGGATTAACAAGAGACACTTTGCTCCTCGGCCCCAGACTTCTGGAAACCCATTGGCTTCAATCCTGGATGCTGGCACAGCTCTCCTCACACTTTAAAAGAGATGCAGTGAGGGACGGGACGGAGGAACATAAGGACATGGGAGTCATATGAAGGCTGGATATGACCCTGGCGAGGGTGTCGGTGTGGGTCCAACCAGCCACTGCAGAAGCAACCTGCCCACTCCTCACCTTTCACAGCACTGGGGAACGAACGCAGTGCCAGGCAGGCGCCCTCCCCGGAGCCATGTTCCTCCCCCACACTCTTTAAAATGGTTTGAAACTTGCTACTCTTCTAACTCATTCCACGATGATCTAACTGCTATACGAACCTCACAGCACGGCAACTGCCTCAAGATGAATGGAGAAGAACATCATTTACAAATATTCAGTGCTCTCGGTGCTTCTGGTGTTCCAATGAATGTGCTGCCCGTCTCCAACAGAGGCCCCATAGCATACCCGGCCGCTCAAGCTGTGCCTCCAAAGCATTAAAACAACACACACACACACACACACACACACACACACACACACACACAGCCAAGCAAACACGTTAGACAAGCAAGGCGTTTGAGGCATAGGCAATTTTAACTTGAAAACCTCCAGCTACAATAAATTTCCAATTTTAACTCTGGTGTTTTTCTGATGTGCTCAGAATTATCAACAAAACACTTACCAACCAGGACAACAAGCCTGTATTTCTCGTGAGTCTGCCGGCGGTACGGCGTCACCTCTTCATATGTGGGCACGTCAGCTGTGTCATACTGGTCGCTCTTCTTGCATTCATACATGGACTTATTTGTCTTCTTATCTTTCCTGCTAAGACGGAAACTTCTTCTAAAACCAGCTACAATAAAAATATACATGTATGTTTAGAAACGTTTGGTGTGTTTCCAGCTAAAAGTCAGAATCCCCCAAACCGAATATTAAAATCTTCTGTAAAACTCCACAATATAAAATAAAATTCAACTATCCTGTAAATATACAAAAGTAGATTTGCTTGAAAAATAACATGGGGGGGGGCTGGTAAGAACAGTGCCTGCTGAGGCCACTTCAATCTCTAGAACCGACACGAAAGAGAGGACGGAGTTCCTCGGCTGTCCCTGACCTCCACAGAGAGGCTATGCCACATGCGCATTCACACATGTCCACACACACACATGAAACAAACAAAATACAATAAAAAATTAACGATGAAGAGTAATAAACTGCATCCATAGACTACTTTGGGTTCTTCCACAAAAATGAAACAACCTATGTATGAATTTTGGAGCCTATATAAGAAGTGAATAATTATTCCCTCTGGGTTGAAGGAAGTAAAAGGAATCAAAAGTAAGGCACTCCTAGAGTAACGGTGGTCAGGGCTGGACTGAAGTGCAGCGGGCCGAGTACTTGCCTGGCACGCACGATGGCCTGGGTTGGAGACCTGTGTAAAATGGGCTCTGTGCTGTGTATGTGTAATCCCAGTGTTTGGGAGGTGGAGGCGGGAGGGCCAGAAATTCAGGGCCATCCTTGGCTATATAGTGAGTTTGAGGCCAGCCTGGGTTACATGAAACCAAGTCTCAAAAAAAAAAAAAAAAAAAAAAAGAAGTGAGCAAATATGGAGTTATCTGAGAGACCTGATGGAGTTGAGTTTAATAATAATAACAAAGTCAGCAAAGACTTTTGCAATGGACAGAGACATTACAAATAGCTTAACAAGAAATTTTAAGTCAGCGAAGATATTCTGCACAGAGTAACAACAGTCATTCTTGGACTCTTGGAGAGTAACTGCTTTTGAGGCAATCCTGGGTTACTAGGGAAGTAAGGTCTTCCTATGAGGAGGAGTCACACCTTAGTTCCCGCAGGGACAAAGAGAAGCCGTGAATAGGACCAGTCAGTCACAAAACCCACCGTTGTCTCGCGGGGTGAGGCAGAGGGAAGCATGCCACCCTGGCCAGTGAGGGTGCTTGGTGGGGAGACAATATGGGTTCTAAAGCCACGTGGACGAGAAGCCAGCATCCTGTGAGGGGCTTAGAAAAGCCTCCGATCCTGTCTCCCTAGGACCCCGAGGAACTGCTGAGAACCTGGTCCTCCAAGCATCCCTTTGCTAGCTCCACCTTCCCAACAACCCGCCACAGGGAACCCAGGCACTTACCATTTGGCTGGGATCAGCACAGGGGTCTCAGACCTGAGGCCCCGCCTAAGCTAGCAGAGTCTACTTATCCGTGCCCCCAACACGGTGATGGTGACTGGATTTGTGATTAGTTATTCTGACTGAAAGAGGTGGGATGCTGGCATCGAGGGGTCTAACTGCAGTCAGTAGAAATGTTGGGTACAAGCATCATCCAACACAAACGGAGTCCTACAGCTAAAACCGGAGAAAATTCTGATCTGATTCCTGAGAAACTGCCTAGCTAGTTGGGTCTCTTACAACCCACTGACGCTTTTACTCCTGCTATAAACAAGGAACGGAGCGCAGGAAAGGGGAGAGGGCAAGCAGATTTCCAAAGCAAGGCTGAAAATGATGGGCGTGTACTTCACAGAATGGGCGGTGGAGTCTTTTCTGTGGTGCTTCCCCTGAAACGGGGACTTAAAAATTTACCAAACTCAGATTTAAAAGACAGCTGCCTCAAGTACAAGCCCACTCTGTTCTACCTCTAAAGATGTCAACCAAGAGAGCCAGACACATGGACTTTCCAGCAGACCTGAAGTTGTGCAGAACACTGGAGGGCCCAGGCCGGGGACTGTTAGGCTGGAATTCAGCTCTACCTTCAGCTTTTCAGGAGCTCTGTCCTAGACCTGCCTTGCCTAAAAGCTCCCTTTACAAAACCCAGGAGGAAAACTGGCCAGTGGTTACCGAATTCTGGAGAGTGGGAGATCGGCAGAGGCTGGGGGGTGGAAAGCGAGGGGCTGCCCTGCCACGCATCTCTGCATGCATACATGATGAGCCATGCATCTCTGCATGGATACCGGGTGAGCCGTGCATCTCTGCAGTTTGAGGAGTCTGCTGTAAGGCTTATTTCCTGTAGCTCAGAACACGTATAAACAGCAGCACCCCTCCCAGGGTGGTGAGGACAGGCCTCTCCTGCCCTTGCCCATGGCAAAGACTCCTGCATGTGCCTTAAAGGTCTGCGGCGCGCTGGGTGTCTCCCACTATCTGACTGGGCCTTTAGGGCAAGCATGGATTCCTACAGCACAGACTCCCTCAGAAAGGAGAAAAGTCCATCTGAGAGCCCATTAATCAATTTTAAATGGGCTCTTGGAAAAGAGAAAAGATCGGTAAAATGAAAGCCAGATTTAAATATGTGACTCAGGGACAGGGTGTCACTGAGGTGTACTATGGCATGTGGCTTCCATGAGGCCTTGGGTTCCCTTATCTTCAGTGCTACAACTGATAAACAGTTATTTTAAATGCCTTACTGACCAGTCATTGTAAAGAAACACATCAGAACGGCTAAGTGTGTGGTAACTATTCTTTCTTTCACGTTCTCTTCGAGAAATGCATGTACTTTTTTGTCGCCAAACTCACTTTTTAAAAGCATCCATTCTTCCAATCTTACGACTTTTTTTAAACTTACTTTTCTACATCATCAGTGTGTATGTATTATTTACACTGCCACTTTATATATATATATATATTTATATTTATATTCATATACATACATACTCAAATTTGATAATATACACATGTAAAGAAAACAGGAAAAAAATTTCAGCTCAGAATCAACAGTTAACAAGTATGAAATCTAACTTTATTATTAAAATCTTTTTTCGGGCAAAAATCCAAAACCCAAACACACCCAAGTATACACACACACACTCGCACCCCTGCACGCTACCCAACACCCAAACTCAGATCATTTTTCTAGAAAGTACCCTTCCACAGCTTGTGTTCCCAGCCTGCAGCTGGAAAGGAGTGATGCGCCCATCAGCCCTGCACGGAGAGTCTCCAGGAGAATACATCCTATCCCAGAGGCGGGGGCTGCTAACAACTTCTTGACTTTGGATCTTCCTTGGTTCTCTTACTAAAGGAGCCTTAACGGCACGGAGCTAAGGGGAAAGTCAGCAGCGCTTCTGTTCGGATAAACGACAGTGACACAACGTCCAATAGGACTCGGTCAGTGCTGCGCTCCGCAGACCGCCTGTGGGAGCAGACGGTGAGGAACTCTCTCACCCTCTCAGGGCACAGCTTCACGCGACATGTACTTTCCTTAGGCTTCATCTTTTTGTAATTTGTAGTGGGCCCAACATTTCTATGGACAGGTTTATTTCCGGGGAAGGTTATCCACAGCTGCCAGAAGTCTGTGTCCCTGAGAGGAACAGCGAATTTTATTACAACAGAAAAGTGACATCAGAGTGGGACGCAGATGCAGGACACGGCTCTGCAGAAGTGACAATTCACAGTGGCAGGCCCATCTGTCATGTAACCCTACAGCTCTGCTTTAAAACGCGAGCCATGAAGGGGTGAGGAGAAAGAAAATGGCTTGTTACCGGGGCCCAGCTGTAGACGGAACCTGTGACCTCCTGAGGACACTCGGCTGACAGTGGGGCTTTTCTGGCCCAGGACTCCTCCGGTGGGCTAATATCACGGCCCGTTGGCAGGCTGCGTACTGTTCTCCTTCTTTAAAATCTTCAGGATGTGGCGGCTGTCAATCTGGGTGTCACTGCTATCAAAGGTGGCCGTGGGGCTGAACGTTTTCACCTCGTGACTCTTGGCCTTCCTTGTTTCTCCTGGCACTGCCTGGTGACACCTGCATATACACATCTGTGTGTGTCAGCAGGCCTGGGAGCGCCTCCCAGAGCTACGTCGATGGCGTGCTGGAGTCCTTTCTTTGCTTTTGTTCTCCCCCACTGCTTTAAGAACTCTGCTCTTCCTACATCTGATAAATATTCTCCCACATACTTCTAAATTTTAAGAAAGGGGATGCATGGCTTTATACTTAATTTTTTTTTTAAATCCCATCTGGAATCGCTCAGATGTAATCATTACATCAAGTCTGTAAAGTGTGGCTGTAACTTTCTATTCTTCTATATAATTAACCGATGGTTCTAAAAGTCCCGAAGGAGAGGACCGCCATACAACCTCATATTGAGACATATGTGCAAAGGCTTTCAATTGTTTATGCCGTAACAAAAAAGGATCAGGTTCTCAACCGGAGCTGAGCTCATTCTCCGGATCATATTGTCACAAAAACATGCTTGCAAATGGTGGCAGCGGACGGGCTTACTGAGAACAAATCGGTGGCAGGCGCTCCTCAAAGCACCTGGGGCGGGTTCGCTTACTCTTTCCCCAGCAACTCCAGGAGGGGGTTTGGTGTGAATGGCCTTCACTGTAATAAAAAGCGATAGCTGAAGCAGGGCTTAAGTATTCCACAATAAAACGAGGTCACAAACAAAGTGAGAAATGCCACCCTGTGCTCACAGGTGTGGGAAAACGATGAGCCCCTGACACAATGCAGCAGGAAGAACCTATCAAAGGAAAGTATCAGTTTATTTTACAGATTAAAAGGTTTCTTCTGGGAATGTTTTGTTTTTTTTCTTTTTCTTTTCTTTTAGCAAATTAAGTAAGCATTATGTTCCTGTTTTTAAGGTGAGTTATAAAACACAACAATACAAGACTGTGTCACTGGCCTCAAGCAGCTCTCATCCTGCTGGGATACAAAAGGCTGTTCTCATACGCTTAAAACACACAAGCCTGGCTGTAACTTGGGACTCTTTGAAGGATTTAGAATGTCTGATCTGACACATATTATATATGTAACTCTGTTGTAATCTGGTTATTCTCAAAACTTGCCTCATATTCCTAGCATGTAGTTACACACACTACGTCTGTATAACAGTAGCCAAGAGTATGGAATTTAAGAAGCATTTATGATGGAAATAAGCTTTAGCATTATAGAAAACAGCACATCTCTCTACAACTTCACACACTGATATTATTTTTAATAGTAAAAATACTGTAGAAAAAAAACAAAATAAGGAGAATATGGAAATAGTTAAATGATAAAATAACCTCCCAGAGAAACAGGAGTGAAACCATTAAAATTATAAAAGTATACAGTACAATAGAAGCAATATAATAATAATTAGAAGAACCAGGCAGAACCCAATAATTGTGATTAACAGGAGCTTTGGTTTTGCTGCTACAAACAGTGCTATGAATACAGAAATATAGCAGAAAGCACATTAGCAAAGCAATGGCTGTACTGGGTGGAGGGACTACAACTATTTTATTGTTCAAGCCTACTACACTCTGTGACCTTACAATTTGACAGGAAAACAAAAAACAGTTTAGAATATACGAGCACACAAATGAAACTGGATCTAGACAGAAACAGCTGTGTGGCTCTCTCAACACGGGGTACAAAGTACAAGCATGCTCCCTATTTCAGAAGCAGGATCCAGGCTCCAATATTCTGAAGTGATTACACAAACACCAAGTTTCTGTGTAAATGATAATTAGAAATGGCCGATAAAATCAAATACACAGAAAACAATGAAAGCGAAACCAATGGACTACTATAAAAAGCATAATGGAGTATACAAAATCAAGATCAAGAAGACAAGAGAACCAGAAGACAAAACAAAACAAAACAACTGAGGACAAAAGGAAATACATTGTTTCAAAAGCTCAAAATTGATTAAGACAGCTAAGGAATTTACTACAAAATCACAAGTCACCATATTCTTTTGCTCCTACAAATAAGCCACTTCAATGAAGAGTAAATGTTTTAATTCTTATGTTTGTTTGTTCGTTTGTTTTTTTAATATTGTGTCATTCAATGCTCGCTACACAGTGAGCTCGGATGTCCTCCAGGCCGAGCAAAGCCCACTGACAGCGCTACAGGCACCCGCGGGTGCTAGCGATGGACTTGGCTCTCCTTCCCTCGGAGAGAATAAACATCCAGCCATCATGCGCTGGGTCAGGCAGACGGCTTCAGTAACTGATTTCAATTACTTTACATAACCGATCCCTGGTCGATAACATCAGACGCTGTGCATTGCTAATGTTTAAACAAGCTTTTCCTAGGTTTACATTTCATAGAGGTTCAGTGTATGAAGAGAAATCTTAGGAAATTTTCAAGAATCCTAGCAGTGCAAATAGGTCACAGGTACCTCAAAACTCAGAGACTTACAGAGAATCACTCTCAACCTCCTTATTGTAGAAAAAACAAACAAACCCACAAACATATAATGACGCAGACACAGTCGAAACAAAATTTCAATTTTTCCTAAAAGGAGCCTAAAATTAAGCACTTTACAGCTTTTATCTCCATTTAAAATATACTGAAATACAGGTCCCATTTTTATAAACTGGGAGCACCGCCAAAAACATCATATGAAAAAGATTTTTTTTTGCATCTTAAAAATCAGAACAATTTAACCATGCAAATATTTACGTAGTATCTAAATCATAAGAAGGAGTAAGCTTTACTATAAAGGAGTGTTTAAAGAAGATTTTTAAAACCCCGCGGAGACACCAATAAAAATCAAACAGCTGGAAATTATTCTACAACATGAGGTTCTTGACAAGAAGAGGGAGAACGCTTCCTCAGACATACTCTGATCACAAGGCTGGTGCCCTTAGCCAGTCGACAAAGGCGTGATGACACTCCAGGGACCTGGCCCTCATTCAGCATCCCCGAGAAAGAGATGCCCACACAGTCACATGACTTTAGTGTTTCTTTGCTGAGTTGGTGCTGGGTAGTAGGTCAATTAAACATTATCCCAGAGACAACGGATGAGGACTAAGCACATCTTAAAGAGACAAGTACCATCCTCAGTGGGTGAAGGTCTGAATTGCAGTGGGGCTGGGGGGTAGGGAGGCAGGGTACGAGCAGAGAACTGTGGACAGAAAACCCGGGAGAACGGGACACGTGAGCCGTCCTGCCATCTCATGGTGCAAAGAAAAAACTGCCAAAGAAAGGATACTGTCACAATTGTGTTAGGCTACACATACACTCTGAGTTTTCACTGCACAGGGGGCAGGAGGGGAGGCTTCTAAAACCCACCTCCAGCATGCTACAGGTCCACAGCTTCCTTTCAGTTGAGATGCGTTCAAACGGTCCTGACACCACCCAGCTCATTTCAAGTTAGAAATAAAACGAAAACTTAGAGTCACCAACTCAACCCTGAAAGCTAAAATATGACTAAGATATGAAGTACAAGTTCCAAAGGAAAAATAACTTCTATCTTATTTCTTATCACACTAAGACCCCTAATTCATTGTTCAGAAAAACAATTGGAAATACACCAAAACATCAACACACACACACACACACACAAGAGAGAGAGAGACAGAGAGAGAGAAACTGTATGAGAATTTAATTTTTTCTCAAGCAGCTAATAAAGAAATGAGCTCTTTTCTTTATACTTTCAGAATTATGAGCTCTTATACTTTCAAAATTATGACAAAATACCGTATGCACATATAAAAACTACAGCTCCAGGCAGAGGGAAAAATTGGATTTGAAACTTTAGTAGTTTTTTTTTTTTTTCCTTAGTTTGAGACTATCCTTAAAACCTAAAATGCTCTGAGCAGAAATAGTTTCTGTCAGGAAACAAATATTTCCAAGCAGGAGTCCAGACACACTGATATTCTGCAGAGGTCTTTTCTGTTCAAGGAAGAACCTGTATTTAAAAAAAAAAAAATGCTTCTCCATATTCTCTTTGCACAAATTCCATCTCCTGGAAAACTTCACGGCAGCGATTTAAACACAGCTGCACTCCCCACCCCGCGCCCTTCAGTAAGGGAGCAGGCTACTGGACTAAATGGGCATTTTCACTCGATTATAAAATCAGCTGTGTTCTCAAACATAAGAGAACCATGGGGGACATAAGAACCAGCCCTAAGAAAAGCATACAGACCTAGAGAGAGAGAAACAGCAACTTTTTAAAAAGTAAGACCATGGAGTTCTGGTTTTATTATTTAACTTTAGGCTAAATACTCCGGTTAACTAGAGAGGAAAGTGCAGGTCCCAACACTGATCTTGTTTTAAAAGAATGCACGGTGTGTTCCAGCAAGGACAGAAGCACCAAAAAAATCAATTCTTCAGGAAATCCTTTGCAGCAAAGTATTAGAAAACACATACTTGATGCACAGGGCCTCCTGGACTGATGAGAACAAAATTCCTGTAGTGAATTAGCTGAGAAAAATAACCAATGATTCATATCAGTGTCAGACACTTGCTTCATGCAATGATGTGGGGCAAAGGCAAGAAAAGAAATAGGTTTTAAAGAGGGGACAAGTGAAAAAGCCCAAACTCTAGCTTCCACATCACTCACCAAAGCGAGGGGACTTTCCAGACCTTTAATCCCAGTTCTATGTGGCAAACACACACTTGTGCCATCCACCAACCAACGACAAGCTCACACATACCTAGGGTACCTCGGTACATACACTATGTATCGAGCATCGGCAAACTTAAGTACGGGCAGCTCCCGACTTCCAGGGACTCAACTTTAAAATGCATTACCTTCTACAATTTCTCTTTACAGTGTGCTACTGATTTATCTTCACGTAATTACAAAGCACAGACTACAGACAGCTGGCACTGACTGTCCAGCAACCCAGCTCCTTCCTGCCTACCAATAAGATGGCCAAATCTTTTTCCCAGAGGACGACGCTGCCCTTTGAGAGTCTGGTTCCGTGCCAGTCAGAATGGTACCACACAGTAAGCCCTCTCTGCGATGCCTCGGGGAATGCAGGCTGAAAGAGCGAGTGTGCAGGTGGATTACAAATGCAATCCCAGAACTCCAGAGACCCAGGCCAGAGGCCAGAAGCGTGTGACTGCTGCCCTGGAACTGGAGTCATGGGTGCTTGCAAGCTATCCCATGTGGGTGCTGGGAGCAGAAGCTGAGGCTTCAGGAGCAACAAGCTCTTGACTGCTAAGCCTTCTCTCCAGCCTCTTTTCAGGGAAGGAATTTGGCTGTAGGATTAGGGGGTTTACCTACACACTGCTTCATGCTTGATTTTCACATACGTCAAAGAACGTGAAAATAACCAAACGCTTTCCCAGGGCTGTGACAACAAATGAGGCCACAATCCTGTGCAGGAATAAAAGACACTGCTCCGGGGACATGCTTCTGCAAGGCAGAAAACGTCTGCTTTTCCTCCTTCTTTGGATATGGACATGGGTGACAAAGAAGGGTGAGGACCTAAGACAAGCCACAGCCTCAGATACTTTAATTAATCTTTGGAAAAGGTCAGACAGAAAGACCAAATTCCTAGGTGCTTTTCCAGGGACCTCTCAGGGCCAGATAAATTTGTAATGTGGCAAGCATGGACACAAACCTATCTTGTACAAGCCAAGGATCTTTCAGGCAAGTTGGCTGCAGTGCGCCTGGGGAAGCAGCCTGGTGTGCTGGGACAGGCTTACCAAATGCTAAGGACCAATTCCATCTGGCTGACTCCGGCAACTCGGATTAGAGAAACAGTGGACATGAAAAATAGATCAGCTCTCAAAAAAAGGATTTTTCTCTTCAAAGCAACAGTTATCACAGACAGATCTCAAGTTTTAGAAAAGACAAGTGGTGTAACTCAATGGCTATAATCTTAGTACTCAGAAGGCTCAAGCAGGGGGATCATAAATCTGAGATAGCCTGGCAAAAGAGCACGATTCTGCCTCAAAAAGCCATAAACAAGGGTCTGGAGAAATGGCTCAGCAATAAGAGCACCGGCTGCTCTTCCAGAGGTCCCTGGTTCAATTCCTAGCACTCACAAGGCAGCTCACAACCACCTGTAGCTCTAGTTCCAAGGGATCTGTTGCCCTCTTATGGCCTCTGCGGGTACTGCATACACACGGTATACTGCCATACCTACAAGAAAGCATGCCTGCACATAAAAAACAAAACAAAACAGCGCTCTCCCCAATCATATATCACAGAAGTTACAATGTTTTTTGCTCCCACATTGCTCAGGTATTTGACCAAGATTATTATGGAGATTCCTCTTGGTACTAAATAATAATATTCAAAATAGCTGTTCCAGAAGTAGTAAAACAGATCATGATGTGGGTGAGCTGTCTCTATCAGGTGAAGGCTTTGACAGACGGCCTGAAGGCCTTCCTGTCTAGTCTATTTTTGTAAGTTTTCATGGTAGAAAGCTACTGGACCTGGGCATGCGCATTCCATCCCAGCTAACTGCCGCCTGTTTTTGCCCTCCTCTCCTGACTCCCCTGCCTCGAATCTTCACTTCCTTCATCTCCTGGTTTCCATCCCCTTGCTGTGGGGCTCCTCTCTCATCTGGACACTGCTCACTTTTCGGGTTCTCTCATCTAGCTTCATTGTTTTAATAGATTCCAATGTTCACAACTTCCAAACTGGTGGCCTCAACTCCACACACCTCTCCCACTGCCAATTCCACACATAGTGCCCCAAACACAACATCCACGTGGCCCACCCCTTCAAAACATTTAACTCATAAAACATAAAACATTTAACTCCATTCTCGGCATTACAGACCACATCCTCTGACCCACTTCTGCAACATGTCCAGAATCTAGTCTTCCACTTCCGCCAGTGGAAACATCCCTGTTCAAACACATCATTTCTTACTTAGAGCGCTGCAGCCTCTCTCTGCCTCTGCACTGCTTCCTTCCAGGCCCTCAGCCCATCAGACAGTGTGACCCTTGAACATGCAAGTCATGTTTCCGCCTTGCTCAGGGCCTCCGATGAGTCCCCATCGTCTATAAAGGCTTGTCCCACTTAGCATGTCCTGCCGCACAGACTTTAATGTCTACGCCCCCGGCTTGCCTTCATTCTGCTCTAGCCACGCAGGCCCTCCGGCACTGGTTTCCTCAGGTGCGGCAGACACTCTGCCTCACAGTCCTGCGCCATGTTTATTCCACTGCTTAGGTGCTTATTTCCCACAGGGCTCCCCTCAGCTCTTTGACCACACGAGATCTTTTCAGGGAGGCCTTCTTTGGCCATCTGATGTAATAAAACGGCTCCTTTGTTACCATGTTTTCTTCTGCTTACTGCCATCATAAGGGTTAAATGCCTTGCCCCCTTCGCTGCTAACTAGCAGCTTTTCCATCTTACAGTCCTGGGATTAGGCGATTCACTTACCTACCCCCACTTTCAACTGATGATACAGTATACAATACAGTACTCCCCAGTTCATCCCTCAATCCATTCACACTCCCACGGCTTACGTCACTTAGTTATGCATCGCCACCCTAACGTCCACTTGCTTTTACTATTGCTCCCTCCTCTCATCTGGGGTTGCCTGACGTACACCAGAACGGCATCTTGCAAACACAGCTCTCTGCCTTCTCCAGAGCAGCTATCACCATAGCTCACAAGAGGCATGGTGACTGCACTTCACCCATCAATTCCCAACTCTGGTCCGGTCACCCCATTGTTTGAACTCTTATCTACTCTAGTCTTACCTGGGTTCTGGTCAACCAGTTATTTTCCCTAGCATATGCAAAACTTTATCACAGGCTCCACCAGCAATTCCTACAGAAGGTATCCCTGTCTTTAATCACTACAATACCCCTATTCTCGGGCTAGAACACCACCTGGAGGGGGAGGAGTGGATGGCCTGGCTGTTGAGAGCACTGGCTTCTCTTACAGAAGACCTGGGTCCTCGCACCAGCCACCCACACTGTGACCCACATCACCTGTTCTCAGCGCTTCTGAGGAACATGGCGCACAGACACACAAGCAAGCACACATATATGTTAAAATAAAGAAGAGTCAATAATAAAACATAAATAAACCAAAAACCTGCCTTGAACTCCCTTGCTGTCTTTCGCAGTCCATCTGCCGCCATTGACACCTCACATTTTGGCTTCCAGGAGTTTAGGCGTCTTTCAGGTGGCGTCCCTAATGCTGGCTGCCAGACCGCAAGGGCATTCCAGCAGAACCCCGTGCTGGCCGAGGACAGCCATGCTGCTTACCACCCTTTCGCTTTGGGGCTTTAATTCATATCTACTGATTAACTATCCAATCCATTTTGTACAATTTCAACATGCTACGGTAGAAACATAGACTAAAAACCCCTATTCTGATTTTCACGTATACTTTTATTCAAATGATGCAGAGCATTAAACGCAGAGGAACCTCTAGAAAGTGCAAGGAAGTGGCCCGATGTTTAATATCTCATATTACCAAGTAACCAAATTAATACATAACTTACCTATAGATCGCCCAAACTTAGACATGAGCTACTGTAACACCTGCCTCTCCCACAATGTCCAGCACACGGCTAGGCCCTCCTGCTAACGACAAATCCTCCCCTCCCCCTGCCAGGCAATGGCTGCAAGAGCATCTATTGAGGATTGTCTCTGAGCACCTCAGGTGACGGCTGCACCTCTCTGGATTGACACACTGCGTGTTCTGCTCCTCACATACACGTGAGCACACTCACCACGGGGCTGACGTGGAGTGAGGAGAAGTGACCTCATCGTCTCTGCCTTTGAGGGTGAAAATGGCTGCGCACCTCCCAGGGTCCATGACCCACACTGGCTCTGCCTTGGCCGGGAGGTCTACTGTGCTCACTCTTGGAGAGCCTCTTCTTGGTGCTCTCAGGAGCCCCGAGAACCTTGTTCGGAAGCTTTCGAAGGGATGAAAGAGCACTCAAGGGGCTGTGAAGGGGCTCGGGGTACAGGAGCTAACTTCTGATTCTCGGTATCAGGCATGGTGAAGACCTTTTCCCTGCACCAATCCTACATCCAACAGAGGGCTAATATCCAACATATATAAAGAACTCAAGAAGTTAAATACCAGTAAACCAAATAATCCAATTAAACAATGGGGCACTAAACAGAGAATGCTCAACAGAAGAATATTGAATGACTGAGAAGCTCTTAAGGAAATGTTTAACATCCTTAGTCATCACGGTAATGCAAATCACCTGACTCTTATGCCCATCTTATGCCCATCAGAAGGGCTAAGATCAAAAACTTAAGTGACAACACATGCTGCAGAGGATGTGGAGAAAGGGGAACCCTCCTCCATTGCTGGTGGGAGTGCAAACTTATACAACCACTTTGGAAATCAGTCTGGTGCTTTCTCAGAAAACTGGGAATAGTGCTACCTCAAGATCCAGCTATACCATTCCTCGGTATATATCCAAAAGATGCTCAACCATACAACAAGGACTTGTTCAACCATGTTCGTAGCAGCTTTATTTGTAATGGCCAAAATCTGGTAACAACCCTGATGTCCCTCAACTGAGGAATGGATAAAGAAACTGTGGTATATTTACACAATGGAATACTACTCGGCAATTAAAAACAAGGACATCATGAAATTTGCAGGCAAGCAGATAGAACTAGAAAAGATCATCCTGAGTGAGGTAACCCAGAACCAGAAAGACACACATGGTCTATACTCACTTATAAGTGATTTTGGCCATAAAGTACAGGATAAACATACTACGATTCACAAATCCAAAGAAGATAAGTAACAAGGAAGACTCAAAGGAGGATGTATAAATCTCACTGAGAAGGGGAAATAGAATAGACAGCAGGAGTAAGAGAGGGCACACAGTAGGAGAGGGATCACAGAGAGAAATGAGGGTGATAATCAGACCTAGGGATGGTGGGGTGTGGGGTGTAGGGAAGACAGAGGGCCTGCAGAGAGAAGAGAATCCAAACTGTGGGCAGGGGCCTCTCTGTGACAAGCTGGAAACCTAAGGCAGGGTAGGCTTCTGGGAAGATATGGAGGTGAGTCTTAATGAGACAGACTCATAGTAGCAGGGGTCGTGGAGACTGAAGAGGACACCCTCTAACTACCACCCACCCACATGTCCAATCAATGCCTGTCCCACCCTCAGATACAGCCCAAGGGAACATAGCATTGGACACATTTTCTCTTTATTTCAGAGCAGTGCAATGAAGGTGGAGACCCTCTCTGGTCCCCCAAATAGTGGCCTTTTCTATGAACTCAGGTGACGTGACAGTAGAAAAGAAAATGAAAACTTTTAGTTTGGTTGATGATATGAAATGCGAATACTGTGTGCTTCAGAATTCTGGTATGTTGATAGTCTGCAAAGAAGCAGACTGTAGCTGTCGTCTTTGTGCAGATGTGGGATGAATCCAGAGGCATCGATTGTCTTTTCCGTCCTCAGGGGAGAACCTTCCCAAGGCCAAAGTCTAGTTGTCAGAGAATGGAGAGCCCACCCCGACTTCAACACACCAGAGACAACACAGACACTAAGTGCCTCGTACCGCATCTACCCCTTTTCTTCAGAAACCAGGAGATCTTGCCACTGTGCACGAGAGCATTCACCTTAAAAGGAGGCTGGAGGGCAGGTGTGCCCATGACCCCACACACTCCCCCTAACTGCCCAGCACAGACCTTGGCGAAACAAAGCAAACAAGGGTGGCAGAGGCTGTGAGCGGAGCATAGAGGAAGACGACCCTGTTGCCTTCAGTGCTTTCTCTACGCCTCTGCTTCTGTTTACAACACCCCCAGCATCCCCGAATTAGAAAGCACTGCCTAAACCACACATCAGAGACTAATAATAAGGCTGAGCGATATTGGTGGTTATTTTTACAGCTGTGGAAATAACAAATCGTACCAAAACGTAAGGAAAAAGTTATTTGCGAGAAAGAAGAGCTTTGACCTATCCTAGCAAACTAGATAGTTCAAAAAAGTTCAGACACTGCTATTGAGCAAAATTATTAACACCAGCGGAGTGTGTGTTCATCCTCTATGGAAAGCATACAGTCATTTACAAAGCTGTCTGGAGTGCTCTCTGTACAAGGCCGGCAGCACTATGAAAATCCCTGGATCTGGCCCGCTGAGCCTGTCAACCAAGGTTTCTGCTTGCCTGGGTACTGAAGCATGCTCGCACAGTGTGCTAATTTAAAGGACATGACACAATTACGTTGAAGAAAGCAACTGAAGGCAAAGACACCTTCTTCCACGACCAATTGCTCACCTAGGTAGGTTCCGCTGTTGTTACCGTCATATCCGGCATCTTCTGGGAAGAAGGTAACAGAAGTCAGGAGACAAAGCAAAATGGTTAGGAGCACAGCCACAGCACCGCAAGTCCACCAGGGAGCAATCACAGACCACACAGCACGGAGCAGCCCGACGGCATTCTTAGAAAACGTTTTGTTTCCTAGCTAAGTTCAGGTATTTTGAAGACCTCATGCCGGGTTGCTTTTTTTTTTTTCAACCTTCTTTAGAGGTTCCTTGATACAGTTCCAAAGAAAATTATTTTTTTAATTATCTGAAATGTTTATATATTCACAGTAAAGAAAATTACACCGGTTGACTCCCAAAGTAAATTTACTTTCATAAATCAGCTCTTTGATAATATGTAAAATACAGCATTTACTTTGGCTGACTGGATCAGACAGAAAGGTGAGACCAGAACACAGCCTTGCTGATAGGTGTACTGATCCCAAGTTGGGCAGGGATAGAAGAAAAATATTCTATTTTCATTAAAAAAAAATAAAATAAAATAAAACATTTTAAATTAAACAGTGTGCTACTGTTTGGAGGAATCAGGCGAGTTCTGAGCCACACTTCTCTTAAAGCAGTGAAATAGTTATTGTTTGTTCTAGAACACACACAGACAGACATACGCATGCGCGTGCACGCACACACACTCGCTCCTGGAATAGACTATGCAGATGTCAAGGCTCTGAGAGGGGCAGAACATCTGCCTGTCACCACACAAAAAGCATGAGCAACACTGCGTCTTCCACTTGCGTTTATTTAAGACTAGTGACAGAGACAAAGCACACTGTGCACACTGAGAGTATAGGTTAGGTAGTCCCATATGAAGGGGAAAAAATGTCATCTCTTCCCGAAACCAAGCCCAGCCATCGATTCTGATTCTGAGAGATGGAAGTGTGTGCTTGCGAGGAGCACTGTGAACAACTTGACACATCCAATTTAACCCTACACCAGTATTCACTACGGAAGACTTTATTAACCACACAGCGAGACTGTCATACATGTACCTTTAATTTCCTCTGGGGAGCATAAAGAAAATGAGAAAGAAGATGGTTAAAAAGACAGAGATACAACAAAGGGAGAAATATCCCGGGAAAAACAACTAAAACAAAATCTACCTACCACATTCAACTGTTTCCTCGTCTTAGACAAGCCAAAGGAGGAAAAACACACATATGTAAACATTTGACTTATTAGTCAGTACACACACTTTAGACTGTGCTGAAGCCTGTATGGACGGAAGGCACACAGTTTAGTAAAGTGATCACAGAGCCTACAGTAAGCAACCAAATGGGGAAAAATAAGTAGGAAAAAACTGTCAACATTTTTATTCAAAATACCTTGAATAAGGGAATTTTACTTAATGGATCGGTTGGCTTATAGGTCAACATTTTCAATAAGTTGAAAAGCTTCCTGAGAAGTAAAGAATCAAATAAAGAAAAGATCTTAGAAACAAGCAAGCTTGCCTTGAAAATGTCTAAATATTCTGAAATTTCAACAATATCCTGCCAATAACACTTTATTTCATGGAAAACATTTTATTAGTTTTTCTACTTGAGTCATGTTACTGAACGGCCTTGGCTGGCCTAGAACTCACAGTGCAGACCAGACTGCCCCAGAACTTATAGTGACCCTTCTGCTTCTGCCTCTGAAGCACTGGGATTATGGGCGCCTGTCAGTATTCTGTCTTCTTTATTTACGTGTATCAACTGTAATGGGGATTTAACGATGGCGCGCTTCAATCCCGACCGCCCCTCCTCTGTCACTTCCTGTCCATCTTCACCTTTCGCTCTTCCACATCTGACGTAACCCCCCCCCTTCATTTCTTACCTTTTTCTTTCCCCCTAGCCTCCACCTGAGGAAATAAATGCTATGTTTGTTTGTGTGAAATGGTTTGATCTCATTTAATGTTATAGGATGCCATTCTATCTCTTTTTCTAGCAAATGACATTTTCTTTTCCTTCACAACTTAGTAAAACCTTCGTGTACATAAATCATGTTTTCTTCTTCCCATTCATGTGTTGATGGACACCTAGACTGACCCAGAACCTGCCTACCATAAATATTACCATAATCAACATGGGCATATAAGCCATCACTACAGCAAGGCTCGTTCTTTCACAAATAACTCTTATTATTATTGTGTGCCTGTGTGTGCCGTGGAGGCCAGAGGACAGCTCTCTGGGGTTGGATCTCTCTGTCTGCTTTTCTGTGGGTTCTGGGATCAAACTCAGGTTGTCAGGCTTCTATGGATGGTAAGCACCATTATCCACTAAGTCAGCTTGCTGGCACAGCCTTTCATTCTTTTAGATATCTGCCCAACAAGTAGTATGGCTGGAAGATACGGAAGTTTCATTCATTCATTCATTCATTCATTCATTCATTCATTATTTATTTATTTATTTATTTATTTATTTATTTATTCGTTTGTTTGTTTGTTTATTTATTTATTTATTTGAGATAGAATCTTCCTGTGCTGCCTAGACCTTACTAGGTAGAGCAAGCTAATCTTGAACTTGCAAGGGTCCCGTTCTCTCTGCCTCCCAAGTTCCGGGGCTATATGCATGAGGCACCATGCCAGGCTTGTCTTTAATTTTTAAAGAACCACAACAAAAACCACTTTTAAAAAGAAGCTTGCAACCAGGCACAGTGGCACACAACTGTAATCCCAGCACAAGGGGAGGCGGAGGCAGGCCGATCTCTGTGAGTTCAAGGCCAGCCTGGTCTACAAAGTGACTCTAGGAGAGCCAAGGCTACACTGAAAAACAGAATTCCCCGCCCCAAAAAAAGAGCTTGTATTGTTGAGTTACTAATCACCTAGCAACATAAAAGACTGACCAGGAGACATCTCCCCACTGAAATAGAAAATGCACTGGCAACATAACCCAAACAAAATCCCACCCTGAATCAATTCACAGTATGGCTCCACACAGGGAATCAGAGTGATGAAAACCTCCCCAAACTACAGAACAGCAGCCACAGAAAACAGCTCAAGGAAAAGTGATTCCGCTGGTCATCAAACTGTGACCACTGTTAGCACGATAAGCAAAGATTGTTATTCAGTCTCATACTATGAGCGTCCCAAATTAGGATTTATGCATGTTTCTCAGTAGACTGAAATGATAAATGCATCTAAAACAACTGATCAGAAAACAAAGATAAACTGTATGATCAGAGTTGGCAAGACCAGGCACTGGGGCACAGAGAGACTTTAGGAGGCAGATTGACAATTGCTGTTCTGTGCCTGGCGAGACACGGCTGTCATCCATCACTCAGCAGGCTGAGGTGGGAGGATTGCTGTAAGCACATGGCCAGCCTGTGCAACACAGTGAGTACCAGGCCAGGACTAGATACCAGGTCTATCTCATCAAACAAACAAATACAACAGCAACAAAAAGCCATCACTGTAAAAAGATCATGAACTCCATTAGAAAGCAGACTGGTAAATCCTATATATGTATTTTGACAGGAATAATAGGAGAGGCTCAATATTAGACCCTGGTTAAAGACCTCAACATTATGGTAAGCAAATGGTTGAAATGCTAACAATCAGGGGCTGGAGAGATGGCTCGGAGGTTAAGAGCACTGACTGTTCTTCCAGAGGTCCTGAGTTCAATTCCCAACAACCACGTGGTGGCTCACAACCATCTATAATGAGATCTGGTACCCTCTTCTGGCATGCAGGTGAACATGCAGACAGAAGATTGTATACATAATAAATAAATTAAAAAAAAGAAATGCCAACAATCAGCTCACAATAAGCATTTTATGTTACATATAGCATGCTTAATTCATACTCCAAAGGAGGGTCAGAAATTCATATGCTGCATACATTTATAAGATTATCTCCACACAGTTACTGGGGAGGGTGTTATGATTTTTTAAGCATTGTAAAACTAGACATATATATCCAACAGCAAGTCTGTACTTAAAGAATATCGTGTGGAACTAAAAAAGGATTCCTTTAGAGTTGACAGCTTTAAAATACGAGGCCAAATATAGAAAGTACTGATCTCAGGAAAAAGCTGGGATAAACTATTTCATCTTCCAGCAACTTCATGAGGACAGGACTATTCACCACATTATACAGACACGAAAGCACATCCATGTGGCGAGATACGAAGGCTGTGGACCCAGGAGCCTGGCCATGTGTGTTTAACTACAGTAAGCGCCACACCTTCCCACCAGAACCAGACTGTGGTTATTCAAGACGGGCTAGGAAATGCCACCACAGGACCTCACTGTTTCTTCCCTGTCTCCTGCACAGCACCATTACTGCCAACACTTGCACATTCTCTATAGCTGCAACAGTCTCCCAGGAGAGCCTGGGAAAGCTAGCTTCTGTCCCTGTGTTATCAGGATTCTATGGTTTACTGGCTTTGAGCACTGGAGAGCAGGACAGAGAAGCTGTAAAGCCATAGAAAAATGGCCACCAAGGACACCAGGGGATGGACTGGGAAGGCTGGAGGGGAGGACGCCCTGAGCCGTGCACAGTAGAACTGCAGCCAATTTCCTATTCCATCAGCAAGGAGACATCTGCTTGTCTGCATCCCCTTAGCCCTCTGACTGCAGCCTCTGTGAAGTGTGGGCAAGCCATGACCAATATTAGACCCCTAACCAGGACAGACTCTTCCTCACCAAAACCATGACACGACAGACTCTTTCTCATTGGCATGTCGCTGGGTCTCCAGGAAGAACTGCAAAAGCTAACATGGCTTGGAATCCTTCAAACTAGAAGACTCTTCCCTCAGACTGTTTCAGAAGTGACAGCATCAGCTATACACAGAACTTACTGAGTCAGCATCTGTGGACAACTGGATATGAGACTGATAGCCTTGCTCATTAGCACCTCTTTCTGCTACAGCTTGGATCCGAGATGCCAAAGGCCCGTACTGCCGAGCTATGGGAAGAAGCTTTGTAAGGGAGCCTCATGCGAGGGCTTCTGGCCCCCATAAACATGCCCATGAAAAGGACGAAAGCACCCCTTTCCTCTCTGTCTTTTAAACACCCTAGCTATGACATAAATGTCTTTGTTCCACATGCAAACCTAAGTCATGACTGGCTCCTGCCCACAGTCAAAGAACAGGTCAAGTGATCAGGGACTGAACCCTCTAAAACCGTGAGCCAAAAATAAACCTTTTTCTTTACAAAGGTCATCAGCCCAGGTATTTATTACAGTATTGGGTAGAGGGCCTTGTAAATTTATATTTTAAGTTATGCACCTGTGTGTAGGTATATGCACGTAACTGCTTCTGTGGCGGTCACAGGGTCAGACCCCGCTGGAGGTGGAGATACCGGCAGCCATGAGCTTCCTGACAGAGGTGCAGGACCTGAACTCAGTGCCTCGACAGGAGTGACATACACCCAACTGCTGACTGCTGGCGCTAGCCCCCGACAAGCACGTTCTAAAACTGTGTTTCTATTGACAACAAACGCTGCCCACACTAAGAAAATGCTTGACAAAGTTTTAGATATACAAAAACTTTCAACAGCATGCACAACGCTTCTGAATTGATGTTATGGTGTAAACACGAAGCACTCGGCAGGTGGCCTGAAGGAGTGTGCCCAAGGGAGATACTCTATTACAAGACATGCAGAACCTCAAGTGTGGCCTTAGAAGCCGGCACCACACCAGGCCGGCTCTGACTTTAGAGCGCTACCTGACTCCAGTGCGAGACTGGGATTAAATGTGGGTCAACATGTCTGCCTTCTAATTTATTATTATTGGCTCATATGCCTGGGATGTAGTTATTTTTGCTAGAGAGAGAGAGAGAGAGAGAGAGAGAGAGAGAGAGAGAGAGAGAAAGAAAGAAAGAAAGAAAGAAAGAAAGAAAGAAAGAAAGAAAGAAAGAAAAACTGCCAGTACCACATATAGAAAATGGCACTGTTTTACTCAGGGTTAAAACTCTTTCACTGGATATTATGCCTGTTGATCCATAATGACTGAGTCCTACCTGCTTTCAATGGATTCACTTCATCTGAACTTAAGTATTTCCATTTGGGTCTACAAACCCTAGGTCGCAATTAGTTAAAATGAAATGTTTTGTGATTTTATGTCCCAAGTCTTAAAATGTCAAAAAAAAAAAAAAACCCTGCACATTTATTTATCTTATGCCAAGAATTCCATAGAGCTATTTTTCAAGTGAAGAATTTAAATTATTATTATTATGTTTGCTGTTTGAGAATTACCGAGGTATTTATACTTTGGTAAGTGCAAAGGGAAATTACGTACTAAATATAAAAATAATATTGTGATATTCTGCTGTAAAATAACCTATGTGAAAGAGATGTTTCCCTCCCATCCTTTCTAAAGGCCATAAACACTAAATTTAAATATAAATTATATCTGGATATAATTAGGAAGACCATTCTTAGCTAACATGTCTGTCCTTCAACAGAAGAGAAATTAACAGTATTTCAAATAAAGAAACTAATATGTCTTTTCTTAGAAACTAACGATTCAGCTCAGTGGTAGAGCAAACACAAGGTCCTGGGTTCGTCCACAGCATAGAGCGAGCATGTGAGGAAAGGAGTTGGTACAACAGACTCATACATGCCAATGAAGCAGAACACAAATGATGCCAGCATAAGAAGTACCGGCTTCCAAGTTTCTACCATCGACCACTTTCCACTTGCAATGGGAGACACACACCCACATCCAGGATTTAAGCAGCTCCCTCTTGGACGTAATATCCAGAGCAGGTGGTCCTATCAAAGAAGGCCCACCGGACATTTGGCTCTGTCTTTCTAGCTGTGTGATCAGTACAGAGCTACTATGTGAAAACAGTGGGAAATTTTTCTATTATACTTTTTTTTTCTTGTATAAACAACTTTTAAAAATGGTAGGGAGGGGCAAAGAGAGAATAGGGATGGACTCCTGTGGCAAGCCCCCAACCTTTAGGAATTCTTTCACTGCAGGAGTTCTGTCTTAGTTCTCAGGGAAGTTTAAGAAGCACTGTTGTTTGAGAAGCTTGCCTTCTGGATACGCACGGTCGCTCAGGAGAGCTATGTCTACATCATCAGAGATGAATGCCACCCCCCCCCACACACACACACACACTCAGAGTCTTGTACAAAAATGCTAGCTTCAAAGCCTGGAGAGCTTATCAATATCTTCATTGGAGCTATGAACAGGAACTCCAGCACAAAGACAGATGCAAGAGAACATGGCTAGAGTTTGCCTTGCTTTGCATTCTGTGTTGACATTACCAGAGTCACTGCGGGATTCGAGATTATCTTCCATGGACTTTTTCCAGGTATTTGTGATATGCTCAGAAATCAAATGAGAAGTAAAGTGACAGTGACCCAGCAATCACCCAGTGACAAGAAGTCGCCAGGCGATTTAGTGGGGAGATTCAGTACTTTACAATCAGAGCATGCTTTACTTCCCTGGGTCTCAAGTACACTTAGCTAAAATATTCTTGGTCAGTGAAGTGTTGTTTAGCATACAAACACCCAGGGTTCCAATGCCAACACTTCATGAACTATTTGTGCAGTGCTGCACACGAGGCTGCAGGCTCAGGAGTTCAAGGTTATCCTTGGCTGCACAGAGAGTCCAAAGCCAGCCTGGGCTACTAAGACCCTATCTCAAAAGGTTTCCGTCATTATTGTGTTTGTTCATAAAGTCACAAATCACTACTTCCAAGATTCCTTTTTTTTTTAAAGATCTATTTTGTGTCTGTCTGTCTGTCTGTCTGTCTGTCTGTCTGTCTGCGGGTACCCAGGGACATCAGAAGGACGTCTTGGATCCCCTGATGCTGCAGTAAGAGGCAGTTGTGAGCTGCATGATGCAGATGCTCAGAATTCGAAGTCCAGTCCTCTGCAAGGGCAGCACATGTCCATAACCACTGATCCACCTCTCCAGTCCCATCAGTTATTTTCCTTGAAGCACTTAGAATCATTTCTATCAGCTTTCTGTTTTCTTCCTACAATTGTCCTGTGACATGGGTAAGACTGTGACAACAAGGGTTTCTCATTTTAAAACTCGACTCAGCATTTGAGTCAGGCAGACCTTACAAAATGCTACACAGAGAAAAGAGAATGATATCGCTTAATGTGCTTCTAACTGTCACTGGAAATCTTCAGAGCTAAAAAAAAAAAAAACAAAACATTTTTGTAGACTATGGCCACAGGAATCTCAAACAGAATCTCAATCTTGGAGAATAAAAGATACTGGCCTGCTTCAAGCTTCACAGAAACCTGATGTCTCTGAGCAAATGTGTTTTAAAATATATGCTGATGTTTATTTGGATAACCTTGGGCAGATTTAGCTTTCTCTTAGTGAAGAACTCATCTCTTGGTGAATAAAAACCAAGGTATGTAAAGAGAGAAATTCAGAAGTGCTGGCCTTAATTTCAGCCCAGGGGAGGTTCAGACAGAAAGCCCACAAGGTTGAAGCTACATTTGGACACACTAGGAGACCTTGTCGCAAATTCCCAAGAAGAGCAGGAAGAAGGACCAGTAAGCTCACTTCTTTCTTGTTTGTAGTACCAAGCAAGTGCTCTACTACAGAACTACACTCCTGGAGTATTTGAACAGAACTCAGGAGGCAAAACAAAGTTGATCAACCAACCAAATAAATAAAGATGAGAATCTGGTAAAGACATCTCTTAGAATAAATACTTACCAGATCCAAGCATTTAAATATTAACGTAAAAATGAAATGATGCCAAGCTATGGGCAAAAGCCTCCACTGCAATTCATGTTTGCACCAACATTCACCCTTCACACACACACACACACACACACACACACACACACACTCAAATCCACACATATCTCTATCTAGTTGAGAAAACAATTAAAAAGCAATCCCTTCTTTATAGTTCTTGAAAGAAACATATACTTAGTACATTTTCAAAATAAGTGAAAATTCCTAATTACTTCAAATGATATAGTTCGAAGCTGCCTACAGTTCACAGCTGGGTACATTTTCAAATTTGAGTATCGTCTCACTTCCCTCACTGTTTAGAGGCGTGTTTTATGTAACAAGCACTGAATATCTTTCAGCTGTGCAACTTCCCCTCCAAAGTCCAGGCGCAGTTCCTGGAGGCTAGAGGAAGACTTAGAAACGATGCACAGGTAAGCCGCAGGCCTCCCGGCAGCTCAGAACTCCGCATGCGTTAGAGTGTCTTCCCTCATACAGACTGACTGCAAGCAGGCTCTTGGGTCCAGCGGTGCACTGGCCAGCTCTGCAATTTACTCTGAGCTACAGTTTGACTTTCTTTTTTTTATTTTTTATTATTAAAATTTATTACAATTTATTCAATTTGTATACTGGCTGTAGACTCTTACCAATTCCACCCTCCCTCCTCTTCTTCCCCTACACTCCTCCCCCAGTCCACTGATAGGGGAGGTCCTCCTCCTCTTTCCTCTAACCTTAGCCTATCAGTCTCATCAGGACTGGTTGCATTGTCTTCCTCTGTGGCCTGGCAAGGTTGCACCCCCCCAGGGGAGGTGATCAGAGAGCCTGCCACTGAGTTCATGTCAGAGTCAGCCCCTGTTCCCCTTACTAAGAACCCACTTGGAGACTGAGTCTATGGGCTACATCTGAGCTGGTGTTTTAGGTCTTCTCCATGCATTGTCCTTGGTTGGGGTATCATTCCCTTCAGGGCCAGGAACAGTGCTACCTCAAGATCCAGCTGTACAACTCCTAGGCATATATCCAAAATATGCTCAAAATACAACAAGGACATTTGCTCAACCACGTTTGTAGCAGCTTTATTCGTAACAGCCGGAACCTGGAAACAACCTAATGTCCCTCAGTTGAGGAATGGATACAGAAATTGTGGTGCATTTACACAATGGAATACTGCTCAGCTATTAAAAACAAGGACATCGTGAAATATGCAGGCAAATGGTGGGAACTAGAAAAGATCATCTTGAGTAAGGTAACCCAGAAAGACACACACGGTATATACTTACTTATAAGTGGTATTAGTCATACAACATAGAATAAACATACTAAAATCTATAGCCCTAAAGAAGCTAAACTACAAGGAGGACCCTGGGGAAGATGCTCAATCCTCATTCAGAAGAACAAACATGACAGACATCGGACATCGGAAGCAGGAGAAGACAGGGACCAGGACAGGAGTCTACCACAGAGGGCCTTGAAAGACTACTGATCCAAGTATCAAAGCAGATGCTGAGACTCATAGCCAAACTTAGAGCAGAGTGTAGGAATCTTATGAAAGAAGGGGGAGATAGAAAGACCTGGAGGGGACAGGAGCTCCACAAGGAGACCAACAGAGCCAGTTTGGCTTTCTTACTACCTCATTCCTGGGCTGTAAATGTGTACAAACTGAAGGAAATAACAGGAGATGTGAAAAATGCAACAATACCAAAAACAGATGTTGGCATAAAGTTTCAGGGCCATTTATTTGTTCACTTTTTAACATGCAAGCTCTATTTTTTTAAGGGAGGGAGGTCAGGGTTTTTTTTCCCTCTTAAAATGCCCAGACACATGGAACATTTAAAGAGATGAAGTGTATGTGATGGAGACCTGAGAGGGAGAAAACAGGAAAATAAAGAAAAAAGGGGAAAAAAGTCCCAAGCCCTGTCCCTTTTCTTGTTCTCATTTCCTCCCCTTTGGTCTGGTGAGAACTCAGTGCAGATAGGATCAAGTTCACAGGAGTGATTTGTAGATAAGAAGGTATTAAGAAGCATAAATGCTTCTTTTAAGCATAAAAGCATAAAAGCATCTTCAGCACAAATGCTTTTGTGCCCAGGAAAACGATAGTTTTGTTTTGTTTGTGCCTAAATTTTATTGAGAAATAGTTACCCCAAACCTTCTGGCTTGGGGAAAACACCAACAAAAACTAGAGTTGTACTGTCTTGGACAGTGAGTTGCACGGTACAATGAACAACCCACAACATTTTGCTTTTCTTGCAAAGATGGCACATTAGGTTGAATTACTTCTGTGCTGGGTTCTGAGTAGCCCACGCGCCACAGCAGGATAACATGCCCCTCCTCCCCGAAGCACCTGCTTTAACAGTCAAACACCCAAGGCAGGATCAGGTTCCCTCGCATTCTTATTAACAAACTTACATGATTTCCTGCTGGCAAGTTTCAGAGGCTGAACCACGACTTCCGGCCGTCTCACAGCCAGTCTCCTGGGGGAAGACAAGGTCAGTGTGCCTATCAGCTTCCAGTCCAGGCTCAAGGTTAACACAGCACCGAAATAAAACATTCCTGAGGAAGACCGCGAAGAGACCCGAGACATCTGTTCCAGCGAGCTAAATCCGCTGCTTTTCAAGCTTTAAAGTTTTCTTCCCTGAAATAACTATTCTCCTCTCCATTTTCCCTGAAGCACACCCTCAGGTATTAATGTGCTAGTGTGTGCTTGTTTCAAAACAAACACCCAAGAGGGCCTGGTACTGGAGTATTACTTTTGTTCCTTATTCATAGAGTTAGACAAAACATAGCTCCAAATCCAAACCCAAGGGACAATGGTTCGCAAGCAGGGTTTGAAGCTCATTTCTACCGTAACTGTGCCGGCCTGATATTCTGCAGCGAACAGAGAGTCATTTGAAGGAGGCGCACTGCTGTGCCCGCAGCTTACCGTTCCTGGAAGTGCTTGGACGGAATCAGGCCTGCCCTGGGGTTGGCGTCACCCTCATGCTTCGCCTGCCACCACGTCGCATCGTCCTGGCTCATAATCTGAAGAATGTCCCCCCTTCTGAAGGACAGCCCTGCCTCCTTACATGGGATGGCCTTGTCCTCCTTAGGATCGTAGTCAAAGAGGGCTTTGATAAACATCTGGAAGGGAAGAAGAAACAGGAGAGGCAAAGCCGTCTACATTCCTGCCACTCAGACCTAAGAAGTGGCAATTACCAAAGCAGACATGTTATTAGATGAAAAAACAAACAAACATTAAATCCCCTACAAAACAATAGTTTAAAAACGTACCTTGCCTTCTTTAGAAGGTGTCTCCTCTTTGGTGCTGGGTATTATCTTAAATGTAATTGCTCCCTGGGACTGACTCTGGTATCAGGGATCAAAGAAAGGGCCATTAGGGAGCTGAAGGCAAGGAGAAAATAAAACAGCCAGGTAGAGGGCTAAAGGAATTTACAGCTCTGTCATTCTACTTAGAAGAAGCCAGGAAACTGTTTGTAGAAATTCCAGACACACGAGAAAACTCTAAACTGTGTCCAGTGAGCTCAAGACCACATTTACACTTTTGTACCCTGTGCACTTAAGGTATCAGTACATCTACTGCCATCCATGTCAAGTCACATCAAAACAGACACACACAAAATATGAACAAGGCTTGAAGTGAGCCCAACAGTCAATGACTAGAACAGATAATGAAGATGAGAGCCTGGTGTTACGTGTTGGTACCCTTACTGGGTGACACTGGGTACTATCATTTCTGTGCTTATGGAAGTGGGATTCGCTTGACAGCAATGGGCATCAGGAAAGGATGGTAGTGGGCAAACGTCACGTACAATAAGGCCACTGAACAATTTAAGGACAGACTGAACATCTACTCAAATTTAATCAAAACAGTGGCTCCATGACCCACGGACACTTGCCAATTCGCCTGACCGAGACAGACGTCCTTGTTAATGGACATTTATGAGGGCATCTGCTGGAAGTGCTCAGTTACCTTCTATTGCTGTAAGCTGCAAGTTCACGTAAGAGGACAGTCTCCGTTTCACCCCTACACCTGAACTCAAGCCTTAACAATCCCCACGCCTAAAACAGTTTCATTCAAGTTTCAGCACCAATGAGAGAGGGGCAGAGGCAAAAGCCTGGCCAAGCAGCAGTGCAGACGCCAACTGTTCACAGTGACCTGAGTCTCTGCAGTTATTAGAACCTCTTTCAGCCCTCGTTACTTTTGCTGACATTCATTTTGTACACAAACATCCTGTCGCTAAACACAGAAGCATTTCTAAGTACGTGGGCTGCTCAGAATCTGGAGGGCTGAATCCAAACCAGACTAAGGAACCTGCAGCACTGTGATTTGATTGAGACTGACTAACGAGACAGCTTACCAAAATCTGTATTATTTCCTCAGGCCTCTTGTCTTCCACTGGGATCCCGTTCACTTCCCTCAGCTCGTCACCCACATGAATAAGACCTGACGAGCACAAAAGTCGGTAAATCAGCAGTGTCACCATGCGACACTGTGATCTGTGATTGCTCCCTACGGGCAAGCATCACTCATTCCTCAAGGCAACCGAAGTGTCAGAAGGGGAGCCTTCACACCCCCGCACACTTGGACTGGGCCTTCACACCTCACATGCATCGACTGGGCCTTCACACCCCCACACACTTGGACTGGGCCTTCACATCTCACACACTTCAATTCCACACTCTTTTGATGACGAACATCACACAGTCAGATAACAGTGCCTTGGCCTCTATCTAGACATGCTCATTACTGATACCTTAGAAAGGAGTCCATTTTTATTATTTACTTATTTTTCTTCCGTGTGAGTGTGAACATGCATGTGTGTCATGTGTGTATGTATGTGCAAAGGCCAGTGGTCAAATCTGGCCTCATTCTTCAGGAGCAAACTACCTTGTTTTGGGGACTGGACCTCCCACTGGCCTGACACACAGAGACCTGGTTACACTGGATGGGCTGTGAACTCCACCTCCCCAGATGCGGGGAGATAGGCACACACCACCACACCTGGGTTTAATGTGCGTGTTGCGGGTTAAACTTGGTCCTCACACATGCACAGCAAATACCTTTGCACCTGAGCTATTCTCCAGCACCTAAAATAGCTTATAAATTTATCTTTAAAATTGCATGCTATTAGGAGTATGTATTTTTCACACCAGAAACACTACAATAGGTCGTAATGTAACTTGTGGGTGAGGGCAGTGTCTTTGTGACAGAACACTTGGCTAGCACGGCCAAGGCCTTAGGTTTGACCCTCAGCACTGTGGGGTAAAAATCATGTGCTTGGAAGACGGTGTAAGCTGAGACTGTGTAAGGCCACAAAGGGAGACTCATCCACCAATCATCCGCTTGTATGGTGTCCACATTTGAACGTGGTGAGAGATGCCTTCTTCTCGGCCTGCTAGCTGTGTGAAAGACTGCTGCCCACTGAATTCCTCCCAGAACACAAACAGCTTGTCCTTGTCCAGTGAAGGAAGATGCGCTCACCACTTCTGTCTGCAGCTCCTCCCCGCATGATCCGGGCCACGATGATCGCCCCCGTCTGCTCCTCTTTCTTAATGGTAGCACCCTTTCAAGGCAACAGAGGCGGGAGAAGGAAAAAAAAAAGCATTTGTGGGCAGATTTGTGAGCTGTATTGTAAGACAGAGATGTGGAATAATTTTCATCTGGAAAAACTAGAAACTGCTGCAAAGAGAAAGGAACAAGTCAGGGTGGGCAGGCATGCTGCCTGTCCTTCAGATGCTCTGTAGAATGTGCCACAAGTCAAGCTACATGGCACCTACATGGCACAATTCAAAGATGGGTGACATCTCTTCTAATTCATGAAAAACAACTTTCTTTTTTCTTTAAACTATCCACCCTGTGATGCTTTACTTCTGGAATATTTTCTCATTTCATTTTGTCCTTTTAATATCCATGTTGGGAGGCTGGAGAGATGGCTTCCCACATCTGGAAGAGCGTGGGCTGCTCTTCCAGAAGTCCCAGGTTCGATTCCTAGCACCCACGTGGTAGTTCGTTCGAAGCAGCTGTACCTCCAGTCCTGGGAGCTCAACACACATGTGCACAGCCATACACACATGTAAGCAAAATATCCGCTTGGATAACCTACGAGGTTTTTCTGCCATAGCAGTCATGGCACGATCACCTGGGGCTTTGGGGACCTGGACATGACTTCCTTAGCTGCCAACAGGGCAGTCCCGGGTGCCCTGACGCAGTTCAATGCTACAGAAATTCTGGTGCCAAAACAAACAGTTCTATTTATATTGTCAAATGTCAGGTGCCAGGTTAATTTCTCTTTGGTACTTTAAAATAAATCAGCTTTCCAGAACAGCCTACAGCACTATTTTTCAACTGCATCATTTAATTTGCAGTCAGCCAAACTTGGCTACATGTGAAATTTTCTCTTACAAACGCCAGTAGGTAGACATTCAAGGTTATTACTACTAAAAAGCAACAGAACGCCTGTTATTTATTTGGATATTTGTTAGCTCTTCTAAGTCATAGCCTCTGGATGCCAATGTCCTGTTTATTTCTCAGTTGTAGGGAGTAGGAAACGGCATGCCTGAAGAAAAGTCTGAGTGCTGTATGTCCACCTGATTTTGGTGAAATCTACTCACACCTGACGACAGAATGCAGCCCAGACTCACCAGGGGTTCTCTGTTCTTGACCAGGCGGATTATTTTCACGGAATCTTCCTCATCATCAATATCATCAGGCATGGGGGGCAGCACAGGATCGTAACTCTTCTGAGCCACTGTATCGTGGACTGACAGCAAAGCCTGTAAGACCAATGGTTCAGAAAGAATTCATCAGACACGAAGCCCTGATTACACTGCAGTACAAATAAAACAACAAAAAAAAAAAAAACATTTCCGTGTTGGCGCGTTAACTGGAAGGAAACCATTTGATGTGGGGTTTCTTTGGCTTCGGGCAGAGGGGCAGGGGCAGTCCTGTGGGGTGGCAGGTGGCTAAGCGGCCCAGCTGCACCTGCGCCTCCCCTTCCAGTGCCACTGACATAAGCTGACGATCTGCATTAACGTTCATCTCACCTGTGTTCTCGCTAGTACTCCCTAGAGGGTAGCAGCTGGGACCAAGATCAGGAGTAGTCCTTCCAGAGAGAAAAAATGAGGACCCAAATACACTGCCAGCAAGCCGACAGAAACCCGGGATACTGCTCATATTGTGTTTAATTTTTAAAAACATTTTTGATATGACTGTGTAACTCAATGTAAGTGTGGATGCCTGTGCATTTGTGTGTGAGCACACGTGGTTATAGGTGCACATGTGCAGCATGTTGAGGCCTGCAGTTAATATCCGGTGTCTTCCCTGATCTCTCTCCACCACATGGATGGAAGCAGGTTCCTCCCTGAACCCAAGGTCAACATTTGGGCTAGTCTGGGGAGCCAGCTTTCTGGGGGCTCCTCTTTGACTCCTTGTGACAGGACCATAGACAGCTGCCTCACACTTCTACAACACGCTTTGGTCTAAACTCTGGTCCTCAGAGTCATGTGACAAACTTGACTTACCCTCTGAGTCACATGACTTTTAAATATTTCCCCTGTGCTGGGGATGTAACTCGGTGCTTGCTCACTGCATGTGAAGCCCTGGGCTGGCTCCCGAGCATGCGGTAACCCAGCTGTGGAGGTCTAGGTCTATAATCCCAGCACTCAGGAGGTAGGAGCGGGAGTCAGGCATTCCAGGTCATCTTTCCTGCACATAATGAGGTTACACACATCTCTCTCCCTCACAGGCGTGTGTGTGTGTGTGTGTGTGTGTGTGTGTGTGTGTGTGTACAAACTTTCTCCTATCAGCAGAGAATTGGTCAATGCCATTAATCATTGTTTTCTGTCACATTCTGTGTAATGGGTATACATAAAAGAATAAAGGCATCTTGTAATATTTTCTCATATAACTCAAAGAGGAGAGAAAATGCCAGAACTGTGCACGACCTATTTGAGACTGATGCACTTGGGAGCTCTCCCTCACCTGCCACACTGCCTTACCTGACTCCACTGGAGGCCTAAAGATCATACTCTCCACCCCCTTCAGTCCCAACATCCAACCCAACTTACTGAATATTTAAAACGCATGTCCATCTTTCCAATCCAACTCTAAGATCAGCAACCTATACTACCGGCTTCTGTGAAGTTTGACAGGAACTGTCAGACTAGTGAGTTCGTGCTTTTGCCACATACCACCACCAAGATGGAAAGATGGGACAGACTACATCGCCACTGCCATGCCCACAGAGGGCACTGTCATGGCTTCTATGCGGTCCAGCTGCACCTACTGCTGTCCCACTCTCAGGTCTACTGTTCACGGTGCATCCTGGGCTGAATGCACTCAGCATGCTCTTAGAGTCTCTAACCATCTACCACCTCCTGCTTCCTTCATCTTAAATAATTCCTTTTCACAGAGGCCTGGCCAAAAGATTCATTATAGAAGGATGTTCCTTGATGTACTTAAATACTGTGTTTACTTTTATTATTTTATTTTTATCTGTGTGTGTGTGTGATGAATGTATGTAGAGACATATGTACTACAGCACATGTGTGGGTGTTAGGAGACAACATTTGGTGTCAGCCATTGCCTTCCACCTTGTTGAGACAGACTTGTTCACTTCTGTGTACAACAGTCTAGCTTACCCACCAGCTTCTGGATGCTTCTGTCTTTGTCTTGACTCAGTGTGAGAGCCCTAGGATTATAACACACTACCTCGTCTGCTTTTACACAGGTTTTAGGGGTATAAGCTTAAACACTAGGCCATCTCCACAGCCTGTTCCTTGGTTTCTTGACCTCGGCATTGTATTTGCTGAGACACACATATAATTGACATGTACTGTATTTGATATTATGTATCACTCCGTTGTTGATATCAGCTGACAAAAAACCAGATGCTCTGGGATGACAAAATGGTATCGATTTTTAAATTAAACAGCTTTAGCCAGCTGTCCTTCCGGACCGCAGGGCACCGGCTTCCAGGGCCACACTGATGCAGAAGTGTGTGATGGCAGGAGGTGTGCGCAGCGCTTGTGTGCACATTCCCACGTGCTGTAAAACACCTGCACACTGCTTGTACTCAGTCCAATGCAAACGCCATGGAAACGGCTGCTGTACTGTACTGTTTGGTCAACAGTGACAAGAAAGGAGTTTTTGTATGTGCACAGCACATGTTTAACATTTTTCAACTATATTCAACCAGTGCTTGGTGGAATGTGCCTCTAAAACCCTGACCTAAATAACCCCTCTCTCTCTCTCTTTAAATAAATACCCAGCTTCAAATATTTCATGCAGCAACAGAAAAAGATTAACTCATCCTGCACAGCTTGCAACAATCTTCAAAAGTCACATGGCAAGGACAGTTTTTAGAGCAAGGGAATCCTCATGACTGGGAAGAGCTGACAGACATATATTACCTCAGCATTGTTAAAAATAAACCCAAGATGAAAAGCTGTGAGGTACTGACTGAACAAAATATAAACGTAAACTCAGAGGGCCAAAACTCTTCCAAGAAACTTAATTGTGTGACAGAAAAATAATCACAGATATTATCCATAAGCACACTACTGTACTCAATGTCAAACACACATAACTATAGTTCGATCAAAACTTAACAGGTATGCCAAAGAAGGGTAAAAAAAATTACTCATAAGGATGAAAAACTGAAGCAAGCAAAAAAAAAAAACTTTAAGATTACTCAGAGGTATAACTAGGTAAAAACAAAGAGTAGTCAAGGATATCAAAAGCTACTTCTGGGGCTAGAGACATGGCTCAGTAGGTAAAATCATGTATTGCACAAGCCTGATGACCTATGTGTTCATGATCCCCAGAGCCCACATGAGAAGCCAGGTGTGGTAGTGGTCTCTGTAATCCCCACAATCCTCTGGAGAGATACAAGGTGAGGACAGTAGAATCACCCAGAAGTTTGTGCTAGCCTGGTGCATGCTGTGAATCATCAGAAATAACAAGAGATCCTGCCTCAAAATGAGGTCAAAAGTGAACACCAATTGCTAAAGCTGTCCTCTAACGAATTACACACGTACGCAACACACACACCATACCATATTTACATAAAGAGAAAGTAATTCTTCAGAAGACAGAGAGATATAAACTATTCAAAATGAAGCAAGAATAAGGGAGGAGCTGAGGCGACGGCTCAGCAGCTAAGAGCCTGGGCTGCTCTCCCAGAGAACCTGGGTTTAATTCCCAGTACCTGCACAACCAACACCTGTCTATAATTCCAGTCCCAAAGCCTTTGGCTCTCAGGGCCACCAGACCACAGGATGCACTTATATGCAGACAAAACACCCATACACACGATGGAGCAACAGGCAACTGCGGGGTTGTAAAGGGCCTAAAATGACTCTCTGAAGTATGACAATTTATGTAGGCTTATATTTTTTCAAACACCTCTTTCAGCTACTTCCTGTCAGGATACCAGCAGCCCATTCAAACAGCAAAGTAGCAAACCGGAGCAGCAAAGAGCAACAGAGACAAGACTCCGCCCAAATGACAGGAGTCTGCCAAAGCAGAGAAACTCCACCAAAGCAGAGAAATTCCACCAAAGCAGCACAAAAAGTTCTCTGAAGTATTTCTCTCTGGAAAAACCAGCAATGCAAAGTGTAGTAATGCAAAAAGTGTCATCTCACTATCTGTGAGCTTCTATTCATCCCTTTTTGGAATCCACACAAAGATGTTTTCCAGCTGGCAAAAACCACAGCCCTCTCAGGAGGTAGTTTCCAGTTTACAAACATCACATGCCTTTTCAAGTTGGTTTCAGTTTTCTGCAGGGGGTGGGAATATTCCCACATCCCACACTTAGAACCAAAACAAAAAAACATATTCACATCGCATGACACAACTGAGTTTCAAAAAAACCCAGAAACTTCCAATTCAAATTTATTTTTCAGAAAATATGGCAAAATATATCAAACTTAATGAAAAAATAATAAATTCATGTAACTCAAGTACCTGGCACATGGAAAGGATCATTAAATAAACAAAATTGCTCAAAATATGTGAGAAAATTCTAAAATCATGCACCAGGAAAAAAAAGTCAGCACAAATAAAAAAGTGAAGATGAAAATGAGTTCCATCAGACAAAAGATGATGCACAAAGCAACAGAGCAACATCTTTAAAATTCATGAAAAGAATACTGGCAAGCTAGCCTTCTATACCCAGCAAAAATATCTTTTAACAGAGAAGACTTTCATGAGATGGGGAATTTTTAATGAATTGCCAGCAGACCAGCTTTGAGAAGAAATGTTATAGGGAGTCTTTTAGCTGGGAGGAAACTGGGTACACTTACAGCAGTTAAGGCTATGAGCAATGAAATGCTCACTGTCTCAATCATATCTCACATGGTGAGAACAAGAGATGGCTACTTAAAACAATCTTAAGTGATATACTTACAACATTACAGGTAATATTAAGAACACCAGCTATTTCTCTTCTTGGCTTTCCATGTCTAAATTCCTGTAGAATTTTGTAGATTTCAAGTTCATCATGCTTAATAGCTTTGCTTTAGGAATACTGTTGCCTAGCAACATTTTGTACTTTGGACAATGAGAAGTCATTTGGTATTCCATTTTCCTGTTTTCACTGAGGTGATTTTATTTTTCAGCATACAGACTTTCCTCTCAAATGGCAGAACTTAAATTAAAATTGTGTTTCCATGTGCCATAACCACTGATCACAGCTGATGGGTTTACCTGTTGCTCAGAAGCATCTACAGGAAATTGAACACCCGGCTGTAACTCGCCGCTGCTGTGGACCCCTGGAGGCAGCTCTATGCTTGAGTGTCTGACAGGTGCGCAGAGTTAAATATCTGCTCATCAGGATGAGGGACACTGATTTATCTCTCCAGAAAGACGCTCAACTTTTCCTCCAGCTTCCTTTAATGAAGCTTCATCCTTCAGGCTGAGGCCATGAGTAATTTCTGGTAAGTAAATGTTCTGGAAAGCTGAAGCAAGTCTCTATTTTTTGTTTGTTTGTTTGTTTGTTTTAGTTTTTTTAAATCTGCCCAATTTTCTCTGACATCCTAAATTATAATACCATGCTCCACAGAGGGTAGCACATCATTGTTTGATCAAAATGAGCACCAGGATGACACAGGCTAATTTATTTGCCCTTAGTGAAGCCCTGTGTGTGTGTGTAGATGTTGGCATTCAGTAAAGACTGCTTTTGTTCACTAGAGCTCACTACCCATGAGCAAAGCAATGTTGCTCCTGCCCATGCACCATGGCAGCAAACACTCGGCTACTCATGACCTCCACCTTCCTCACTGTCTGTCATCAAACATTTCACTGCTCTTCCTGGATGAGAAGCGCTTAAAAGTGGTTTTGTACTCGTTAGCTGAAAAGAAAAATTTACTTTTTAGATGGTGATAGATCCGATAACATTGGGTATAATCTTTAAATTTTGTGACAGTCCTCAAGTAAAGTTAATGCTGCAGAAGAACAAATTATCCCTTCATCATGAAAGGCTCCTGCCACAGGTCACAGAAGAAGCGTGCACTCTTCAGAAGTGAGAGCTTACAAAAAGCAAGATGAACAGGTCACAGCCTTAGACTGTAAATGAGAAAGTATGGACAAAAATCTTCATTATGTGAGCAGGTTAGAAAGAGTGTAATGGTGCTGGGGGAAAGGTTTCGTGGATGAGGCACATGCTACGCAAGTGTGCAAATGTGAGTGTGGCTCCCTGGAACCCAAGTGAACCAGACAGGGCAGTGGGCATCCGTAATGCCTGCACTCCGATGGCGAGGTGGAAAGTAGGGTCAGGGGTCAGCTAGCCTGCTCTACAAAGCAGCAAACAAGAGCTTCTACCCTGAGACCGTCCTACAAATGAACACAGAGGAACACAGATGCACACATTCGCACACAAACACACAGGGAGAGAAGACTTACAAAAACTACTACAAAAGAATAAAAATTCCAGACGCCGAATAGTTTTCACAGAATGCAAGTTACTTGAAACTCCCCATGTTGTAAGAACAGTGTTAGTGTCCAAGGTAAGCAAGCAATCAGCACCTCTTCTATCCTACTAAGGATAAATGTCAAATACATTTATATAATGTGTCCATCATGTTTTAAAAACTGTGTGTGTGTGTGTATGTGTGTGTATTCCTGTTGCTAGGCATCAACGCCCAGGCTTCAAAGATACTAGGCAAATAGTCTTCCTAGTCTTCTACTAAACTACAGCTCTAACCCCACTAATATTTTTATGGTTCCATATATACTTGAATCTATTTGGATTCACTGTGGTATGGACTTTTCTTACATTCTGGCCTCTGATTATCCGGTTATCCCAGCAGCACATGCTGAGTTATGCCTTAAAAACGAGCCATGCCACCTGAGCAGGGCCACCAGCACACTACACTGAGTCCTCTTGACAGACTCCGTGCCCCTCTTGTGGGCTTTGCTCTCTAATGGCACTGTGCCTACGGAGGAACCCTGTCCCTTCTCTACTTTCCCCGGCACCCAGAATGAAACACCTTTCTACTTTCCCTGGTACCCAGAATGATTACAATTAGGGTGGTCATACTGTTCACCTCCCTAATAGAGTAGCCACCGAAAGGAACAGAGACTATTAAAAACAACAACAGAATTTCAGACTGCACTGGGCAAGCTCAGCTCTGAGCTCCTGCCTGTCCTTGAGTACACAGTCCTGTCTGGCCAGAGGACCTTATTATGTAGCCTTAACCTTTACAACCTCTTTTTATTAAGACTTCCTGTACTGTTCAAATTTACCCAAAGCATTTTCTGTTCTCTCTCCACCCCCAACCCACCCCGGCCCTCTGTGCCTTACCCTGTTTACCTCACACCCAAAGCCAGTTCCTCAGTGGTTAATTTCGCTCACTGCTTCCAACCCGGACTGGCATTTCCTACCTTCATCATTCAAATGGGTCCTCGACCAGTTATACCTAGAGGGTTTGGCATAAAACAGGCACTGGGTAGACATGGATGAAGGCCTACCTCATTTCATTTGAAAATTACCAAAGAGAAGCTATGAGACTTGTCCAAGAAAAAGATGGCAGACCCATGAGGTCTATATATTACTATTCTATGGTGACTGTGTGTTTGACTGCGCATGTGTTGGTGTGTTGGGGAAAATTCTTACTGCTCTGGGAGTATATCTCATGTCTCTCCTCAGCACTGTCAATTAAGTAACTGAAACAGAACAGAGTCTAAAATTAAGTAATTTCCTTTTCACACTAAAAATTTAAGAGGTGTTTACATTACATTAGAATTGCATATACAGATACTGTAGTCTACTTACCTTGCTTCCCAGGATAATGGAATTGAGTGGTTATATTCCAAAAAGACCTAAAATTTGTTTTAAAGGTGAGCTTTCAGGAAGAATTGCCCTTACCAGAGGCATTCCAGAGGAGGCTACTACACAAACTGCTTCAAGGAGACCAATGTCAAATGTTAAGACAGCGACGAAAGAAAGATGCTCTGTTCACAGGCCTGGCAGGCCACAGAGCGAGGCCGCTCGCTCAAAGACCATGCCTGGCTCCTAGCCAGGTCCATCTGTCGAGAGAACACACCTTTGACGCTAACCTTGCATCCAGGTTTTGGTCATGCTACTATACAAACATAAACACTAAGCGATCACCCACCTGACTGTTTTCTATAGGATGAACTCTGGCTGCTCACTCCTCTAACATCACAATGCCATCGGGCAACACCTGCCTCTTGAAACAAATACCGTTTTCTAGGCAGAACGACGTCTGTGCTGGCAGCTAATTTCATGTCAAACACTGTTGGACAGACTAGCAAAATCTTTCACTTTTCACCTGAAACTGCTTTCAGCTACTTAGCACTGCTGAAGCAAAACAACAGTCTTGCCCGGGTATTTACCCGGCTTCCCGAAGCTCACCGCGTCATGCCACGGCTGATGTTAATTTCTTACAGACAGTAGAAAGCCAAATGAAGCAATCTTCAGAGCACCGTCTGACTGCAAATCTCCTTCCCGAACCCCTTAATCATAAGCAACATTTGCTCCAATCTGACCCTGCTTTGGAATTAAAGTTTAACCTCCTGAGCCATTACACATCAATTAGCCACGTAGTGTCATTTACGGTCTATTTACCCGTGACAGTCATGTTCCGTACGTATTCTCTTAGGATTACATAGTACGGTTTACGGATGTCTTGCTTCAGCTTGATTCATTACTATCTCCTCTTTCTAATGTAAATTTAAGACCAAATGCAGCATGGCTCTAAAAGACATTTCTCCCAGAGGGTAAAAAAATCGGGTTTTCCACCTTGGAGAAATTGGTGGTGGGCGATCAAAATACATCTTACAAAATTCTCAAAGAATAAATTATTATTTTAAAAAATCTCATTCAATATCCTAAAATGTTCAGTGATCATCATAAAATAACTTCATTTAATTGTGGGATTCAGGTGAGACAGTAATTCATACATAATGGCAACAGTGTCAAGTCCAAAGTGACCACATTGTAGGACTCCACACAGTCAGATCTCATACATTCCTGGCCTGCACCTTCTCTACACACATCCCATCTGGAGGAAAGATAAGTGATAAAATCAGGAGGTAGTGAAAGCAAGAGAACGGAGGCCTGGGTACCAATGTTCTGTAAGTATTCTATACATGAAAACTGCTCTGTAACATGGAACAGAATCTTGAAGCATGGGTCATTATGAAGAACAGGAAGTGAGGACACTAGAAATGCTGAAATCCTGCTGTAGTGAAGCACCTATCAACACACAGCCAAGGAGGAGGGATCTAGGCTAAAATCCCCGAAGGGTCCCTGTTCTGTGCCCAGTACATCAATGAACACCTGACTTTCAAAGCAAGGCAGATCTGTCAACTCTGATCCTCGCTTGCAATTACAGTCCTGTACAGTTCAGCACGTCACATGATCTCTGAAAAGATCGGTTCTTTTTCCTTGACAGATGTGGGGAGTGTGGACATTGTACCCGTTAGAGTGAGCGTTTACTTAAAGACGGAAGCGTGAGGTAACTTGCCACAGCCCCGTGAGCAGCCGCAGAGACGGCAACAACACAGGCTCAGTTCCTTCTCACCTTCACGTTGGGTTTGGACAGCAGTTTCAACAGCTCCCTGATCTCACTGCTCAGCGGCTTGTTCTGGAGCTCCTCCGCCAGCTGCAAGGGAGATGACATCAACATGAGCAGCAGCTCGCACAGCGCCCTCGGTCTCGCTGTGTCACGGCTGAGTCTGTCTGCTTTCCAGAGCTCCAGGATAAGTCAGCACGGAAAGAAGCAGCCCATCAATCCATGCTCTTCTTTCCAGACTCAAACCCAGGCTGAGTGCAGCTGGAGTACTCCCGCCAGCCAGTTCACCTTCTGATTTACTGCCAGGAGGGCAAATCCCAGCACTTCATCTACGTGAATGGTCTTCTGCACACAGACAAAGGGCCATTTGTAAAAGGCCTGGATCCGCTTTGACAGTGTACAAAAAAGAAAAAAAGAAAAAAAAAGAGAGAGAGAGAGAGAGACAGCTTCTGGATGAGGTGATGAAATCCTCAGGGCTTCCAGAAACCCACAGTAGTGGTGCTGTTCAGAGCTGGGGTAAAAATACCTCGGCTGCTTCCAACAGTCAATGGCCCATCGCCTTTATTACATTTCTGTACAGTCTACAAAGTCTATTAAACACGAACCCACAACAATTTGGCAACTACTAAGGTACCAAAACTACCAGCAGTACTATACTGTAATCATCAAGAATCAAAGAAAAGACTGGAACGTTGAGCCTGACTCGTGTTCTCCAGTAAGAGATCTGGAGTGTTCTCACCGCAACCAAGTATGCTGAGGTGGCAGACGAGCTAACTCCCTTGAGCTAATCCTTACGAAATGTGTATGTGTGCACAAGAGCGCTAAACCACAGCCCACAAATATACACAACCGCCATTGGCCAATTGTAAACCAGGTAAAATGTAAAGAAAGAACTTCCCAGCGAGAGTTCTAGTCAATTTTAGTCTAAGAAACACTATACACACATTAAAAACAAGATTCAAACAGTAAAATAAAGGATTAGAATTATGAAATATATGATATATTATTAGAATATGTATTTAATATTTCTTCTTAAAACACCCCATTAGTCCTACCATTCTGGCAGGACAAGGTGATTCTTATCTACACAAGAGGAACTTTCTGAAGAGTTATAATATACACAGACAGCAAAAATTGGAGGAAATAGATAGATTCATCAATTACACTATAAAATTGCTTTCATTTTATAAAGATACAAATCTTTTACATAACTTTTAACCTACACAAAGAGCTCATTACTCACTGCATACACGCATTTTAACATTTCAACACTCTACTCTGGGGAATTAAACAACAGGGATTATCATCACTAGCAGATTCTAATCTGTGTTTGTTCAGGAACTTCTGGACCTTGAATCCATATGGCACATGCCTGTCAATCAAGAGCAAAAGTGCAGGCTGGAGAGATGGCTCAGCAGTTAAAAGTTGCTTTTCCGGAAGACCTGAGTTTGGTCCCCAGCGCCCACATCAGGCAGCACACTACTGCTGATAACTCCACCCCCAGGGGATCCGTCATCCTCTTCCGGTCCCCACGGGCACACACAAGCACATGCACACACAAATTAAAAAAAAAAAAATAGTAAAAACTAAATCTTTAAAAGGAATTGCTATCATTTGCCTGGGAGGGACACATTAGTGTGCACACAAGTGCTTCCAAAACCTCCCCCTGCTCCGTGTCTAGGTACTGGTTTTTAAGGCTCTTTCAAGTCGCAACTGCAGCAACTTGTAGGACTATCTTTACACTTTTCTTTATTTGCCTCTTAAAGTGGGTTCGGGGTCCTGGCTGCAGGTACACATCTTGGTGGGCCATGTGTTGCAACACATGCCTGTCTGCAGAGAACACAAAGGGACATACGCGCCTGCGAGCTGAGCAGCGCATAGCTCCAGGTCAGCCTCAGGGGCGTTAGTTACATACAAGGACACAAAGTCAACTTTGGAAGATGGTCGACCTTCTGTTTTCATTCGGGGCCCTGACACTCTACAGCACTGAGCTATGTTTTGCTTTATGGCAACAAGAGCACATGGGAAAAGTGGCAAATAGGCTGTAGCAGTCACCAGCACACAGCAGCACACTGCTGTCCAGCTCCACACCCTGACAGCTTGTCCAGGTGTGTTCTCAATTCATCTGAGTCCCAGAGTTACCAGTGGGAACCAGGAGTGAGTTCCCCTTTCCTAGGCTTAAAATAAAATTATAGCGACAGGAAATTAACTACTCCATCAATGCCAAATGCTTCTAAAATTTATTTTTTGGTTATGAAGGTAATTTGGAATGGTCTAATATCCATAAATCATTACTATACTCCATAATCCATTTTGAAAACAATCCTGCCTTTTATGGGTTTAATATGCCCAATTCCTATCCCAGTAGCTGTCATTTTTTGTACTGTCAGCAACGTAACTATCTCATTTGTCTTTATTTCTCCAAAGCATTCCCCTTGTGTGACTTTCACAGAACACTGAAGCCAGATAGTTCTTCTCTGCATAGAATTTGAAGCCTACAGTTTGTATTACATAATCACCAAGGAAATACCAGGGTAGCTCTACGCACAATGTTAGAAAAAAAAAAAAAGTGGCTAGAAATCCACGCAGCAGCAGCAGGAGCTTGGTGATGACAGGGATTTGGGAAACATTTGCAAGTTCTTCTGGTTTTCACTCAGAGGATCACACACATCTGTCTGCAACGGGGTAGGTCCCCCTTGGGCCAGGTCCGTGGGTGCCACATCCTGCAAACCCAGAGAGGCACACTTACATCATCAGCCAGCGTCGCTGCTCCGTGGAGAATGGGCGCGGGACTGTGCTTCTCGTAGTAGTGCAGCTTTTCATGAATCTGGAAAAAAACAGACAGCAGTATGAGCTCACCTGCCAGCAAAGCAGGGTGGGTACTTCAACACTTTCACTACTGTGAGCAGAATCAGCTCTCTCAATCAGTTTAAAGTCACATGTTAAGATGGTAGAGATGTGTCTACAACCCATCAATTGTGAGCAAGGATCAAACGGCAAAAGCACATTCAAACAGAACACATAAGAACACCAAACCTCTGTTTCTCCTCCTGAACAGAGCGCACTGTTCATAAGCTACAGAGCGCACTGCTCATAAGCTACACTGCCTCAAGACTTCAGGTATCCCGTGTACCTTATGATCTCACAAAACAACAATAGAACAACAAATAGAACTAAACAACACGAAAACATCAGCTATGAACAAAGCGGAGCAGTAAGTAGCACCCACGTTTTGTTAGGCTGGTCTGCAAAGAGCTGGCAGGCTCTGGGAGCTGCTGAAGCCAGGCACATGCACCCTACCCAGGATGCTGTTCCAACTGCTTGCTTTGTTATCCACTCCACTCTCCTCCCCACCCCACCCCACCCCACCCCATTGTCACTTCCCAAATTCAAATCTGAAAGAAATTAAGGGATTTCTGACTGCAGACATCGTTACTATCAGGTTAAGTAACATCAGGCCCCATACTGCAAAATGTTGTCATATTTGTTTAGCTATTTTATTGGGTTCCAACCCTTACTCCACCCTAATCCCTTTCAACCCCCAACGCTAGGTAGGAGAGAGAGAAGGGAAGAGGGGACAGGGGACAGGGGACACAGCCCTCTATAGGCTACTTCCTGCTGATTGGGGGTACAGAGTTCCTTGAGGCAAGCCAAATCTTGGTCATAATACACAGCAGTTCAGCAGTCCAGCAACCTAGCAATAGCAAACACAACAGCAAAAGCCACAGCAGGAGGGAGCAACAGCTACCACAGGGCCTCTGGGTGCTCTCCCATGTATACCCTCTCGGGAGTCCCCAGAATTAAATTATCTGCAGCTAGCAAAGATCATGGCCCTGCAAGTGCATGAGGCAAATTATAATCCCGTACTGTAAAGCCGCCTCTTATCCACACCTGGGATAAAAACGAAAACATATTCACATAACTGGATTTTTAAAGAAACCAAAACTCACTACACTAAAACAAATAAATAATATTAAAAAGTAAAAATAACCCCTTTCATCACCATGACCTAATAAACGTAAGCAAGAATGTATTTACAAACAGTATGAGGCAAAATGAGTTTCTTTAAAAATATTTGGCTAGAGATATGGCTCAGCAGTTAAGAGTGCATGATGCTCTTGCAGGGGCCTCAAGTTCAAATCCCAGCACCCACAGCAGGCATCTCCCAACCACGCATTGTGGTATAGTGACACCTTCTTTGACTAATATGTGAAGTGACCATCTGAATTTATGTCCCCTCCTTGAGAACTCACTTTAGCCTATTCTTATGGTTAAACTATCGTCTACTGTGCTTGAAAGACAGTGTCTCACCAGCCTGTCAGTCATATTCACAGCTAGTCAGCCCCTTGCAAGAGTCTGCAAGAGAGATTTTCTTTTGATTAGCCAGACGCTCCTGCTGAGAGCAAGTTCTATTACTTTTGGCAACCTGGTGTAGAAGGCAGGACATCCGGGAAAGGCTGTGACAGTTATGGCATTACCAGAATGAGCAGAGTTTTTGTTGTTTTTGTTTGATTGTTTGTTTGTTTGTTTTTTCCCCTTTAATATCTTGGAGCCTTTAAGCTTAAATATTTATCACTAATTATAAAAAATGTAAGAAATTAAATACTTTTTAGGAAGCCATGAAATTGTGATTTGAAACAAAACTGAGGCATGCTGAAAGCTAAATCTATTTTTTAAACAATCACCTAGTGGTAGGCTGCTCAGTCGTGTCCAACACACACACAACTCAAATTTGTATAGTGGAACACACTGTCAACTTGACGGGATCTGAAGTCACCTAACAAATCGGCAAAGCTTTGGGAATGTCTGTGAGGGAGCTTCTGAGGTAGGCTGACTAAGGGGTGGGGGAGACCCCTCCAAAGGCAGCATTTACTCGGTGGACTTGTGCCGCACACTGACTGGAAAGGAGTAATGAGCTGTGCACCAGGGTCCAGCTCTCTCTGCTTCTGTGCTGTGGGTGCAATGTGAGAGCCGACTGATGCTCCCACCGCCATGCGCTCTCCCCAACAGCGGACTGTACCCTCAAGCCGTGAGCTGTCTGCCACGATTAACCCGTCTGTCCTTAAATCGCTTTCTGTCAGTATTTTTGTCACAGCAAAGATAAAAGTAGCTAGTATATGTTTCGTTTCTGAAATGAGTTTGATCCTAAAGAAAAGGAAGTATGGAGTATGGTGGCAGAGTCCTGTAATTTCCATAGGACAGAGACCAAGACAAAAGGATCCCAAGTTTAGGGCTATCTTGGGCTACATAATGTAATCCCAGTTAAAAAAAAAATAAAGTTAGTTAAAAGAAAAACACAAAGAAAATGGAACAGCTGCACATGGTATCACGATCAAACAGATGTTAGTTTGATATACAAAATACAACCTTTTCCCCTTTAGTGGCTTTTATCAGGCATTAACCACAGCACGGGGGGAGGGGAGAACCACTTAAGCTTTTCCCACTGATTTTAATATTATCTAAAAGTCACAGTCCAGGGGCTCAAGGGAGTGTTCAGTGGGTAAGAGCACCCACTGCTCTTGCAGGGTACCTAGTTTGACTCCCGGCACCCACGCTGTATCAGCTCACCTCCTGTACTAATGCTAGCTCCAGGGAAACTTGTCCCTGCTGGCTTCCAGGGCCACCTGCACTCACATGCACACAAACACACAGAGTTTAAAAATAAGTTATTGTTGTTGATTTCAACGAAATACAGCTGGGCACAGTGGAAACTGCCTGTACCCCAGATGGGGCTTACTCAGGAGGTTTGCCAAGGCCCCAGAGTATAAACGACAAGCCCAAGCATCAAAGAGAAATCCTTAGGTGTACAGATTTCAGTGAGATTATCTATATTATATGTATAATATCCACTTTTAAGTATATACCATCTGTGTCTTTCTGTTTCTGGGATACCTCACTCAGGATAATCTTTTCCAGATCCCATTATTTGCCTGCAAATTTTATGACTTCCTTCTTTTTAATTGCTGAGTAATATTCCATTGTGTAAATGTACCATTTCCACAATTTCTGTATCCATTCCTCAACCGAGGGACATCTGGGTTGTTTCCAGCTTCTGGCTATTAAAAATAAAGCTGCTACAAACATGGTAGCTAATCAAGAAGGTGGACCCTGGGGTAAGATGCTCAATCTTCATTCTGAAAGGCAAAGGGGACAGACATCGGAAGAGGGAGAAAACAGGGAACAGGACAGGAGCTTACCACAAAGGGCCTCTGAAACACTCTGCCCAGCAGGGTACCAAAACATATGCTAAGACTCACAGCCAAACTTTGGGCGGAGTGCAGGGAATCTTATAAAAGAAGGGGAAAATAGAAAGATTTGGAGAGGACAGGAGTTCCACAAGGAGAGCAACAGAACCACAGGAGTCTTTTGTGAGACTGATACTCCAACCAAGGACCATGCATGGAGATAACACAGAACCTCTGTAACAAACATAGCCCATAACAGCTCAGTGTCCAAGAGGGTACCCCAGTAATAGGAACAGGGACTGTCTCTGACATGAACTCAGTAGCTGGCTCTTTGATCATTCCACCTTAGGGGGGAAACAACCTTACCAGGCCACAGAAGAAGACAATGAAGCCAGTCCTGATGAGACCTGATAGACTAGGGTCAGACGGAAGGGGAGGAGGACTGGAGGAGGGGCATAGGAGAAGAGGAGGGAGGGAGAGTGGGATTGGGAGGGGTTGGGGGAAAGGGGGCTACAGCTGGGATACAAAGTGAATAAACTGTAATTAATAAAAATAAAATAAAAATTACAAAAGAGAGATCCTGTGCGTAAATAATAAGTACAAATAAAAATAAAATTTTAAATAAATAAAACTTTTGGCTGGACTCTATGCTGATTGGTTGAGCCAACAATTATTCTGTTTTTGTGTTAACGCTTGGTGCCAGGGCTTCATTCTCTGATACGGACTAGGCATTTAGATGCCATGGGAAACCAACTTCATTATCTCTCAACACTCTGAGTAACTGTCTCCATGTTCACTTACTTCTTCGAAGCTGGGCCTTTTATGGGGTTTTGTACAAAGGTTTCCAAGGTTGGTAGGAGCCCCCCTGTAATCTCATCTACTGACTCTGCTGCTTTCACAGTATAAAACTACCAGATCGGGCAGACTAAAAAAATCAAACCCTAAGACATGGACCACCTGGCAGCTGGTCTGTGGTTACAAATTCTTATAGCAGAAACTTTGCTTCCTACCATATTGCAGAAGAGGTACAGGTCTCTCCTTTCCATAAGGAGAAGAATTTGTGACTGTGTGACTCACTTTGTAACAACAGCAAATCAGAAATGTCTGTGTGTGTCACAATCTTCTACCCATGCCTGGTCTAAATTTCAGGAGAGTGAGCCCACACCCACCCTGACCAGACTGCTACAAAGCGGCTACCATGCAAGCTGAAGCACACAATGGTATGCAATTTATCCTTCAGTTCTGAAACGAAGTCCACTTTCGCTGTACTTTCTTTTAAATTTAGAAATGCATTAAAAATAGTTGTCAATACTAAGAAACTATGGGTACACATATTGTTGCTTTTAGAACAACCATGGGGAAGCCGTAAATAATAAATCCAAAACACGTGCTTTTCTTAACACTGCTAACAATACAGCAGCACAATTTACCCTGCTAGCAATATCTAATAATAAACAAAAAATATTAAACCATAAGATTAAAGAAGTTTGCAGTTACCCATAATTTCTAAATATTGGAGGATTAAAAGGGTAGGTTTGCAATTTAATACAAATTAACTATGGCTTCCACCAGAGCAGCAGTTAATTTATTTATTGCAGAATTATCGTGAAAGGAAAATAACTTTATTTATAAATAAAAAAGTTTATTTGAGAGTTCTCAAGAGTTATCACGCCCATTCTGCTCACGCGTGTCATTCTCTGGGCCCTTGTGCCTGCCATTGATGCTTTTTTTCTTTTCTCAGTGTCAGGGACTGGACCCAGGGCTGTATACGTGCTGTCAAGGACTTTTCCTCAGGTGCCAAGTGGGACACCTGAGCCATTGCATTTCTTTAAGCATTGAAGAGAATAGTTCATCTAATTTATAATCAGTTTTCAAGTCACAACAGAGACCCTTATCATGCCTTTGTCCTTCGACTTCTGAATCGCAGAGTGTGGGAACAGTTGTGTTCATAAGCACGGCCGAGGCACAAAGAAGGGGACGGTGACACCCACAAGAAAAGCTTTCTATAAGAAAGTGCTGACGAGTACCATGATCTCAGCCATGGTTAAGCTGTCTGCAGTACCTCTATGCAAATGAGAAATTCCTACACGGTTTCAAAACCCTTAGAAATGAAAGTACTAAGACAGGTTTTAGACTGAAGTTAATAATTAAAATGCATCAAATCATCAACTTTACTTTGCTGGGTGAAACTGAAATTTCTTCTATAGAATAGAAGGAACTCCCTCAGTACCCAGAACTACTGTAGCTAAGAAATACCTGGAAACCTTTCAGTGAGTCAACAACAAGGAAAAATCAACTTGACTTACACAATCTAGAAGTAACTAGCCTACTTCACTCTGAAACAGCCGGATATTTACAAATATACCTTTCAGTCTTCTAGAATAATTGGATTCCCCACTTTAAAAAAATGCATTTTCATTTCTTCTATATTAACTGACTGAATAAAACAACAAACACTTAACTAAGATGAAATGAAACTGGAAATGGCCACGGCTTCAGCAACACACTACTGAAATGGGGGTTTGGTTTTTATGTGGGCGCTTCCTGGTGTGAGAGCTAATACGGTTCGGTGTCCCAGCTTTGACCTGTGTGCTGACCTCGGCACCTTTTAGCACCAGCGCAAAGTCAACCCAGAGAAAACAGTGACCATCATCAGAACCCTCTCTGGAGGACAGCCTGATTTGACCTTTCAGTTCCAAGAAACAGCCCGGAGGAGTCTGTGGATCCCCAAGTGTGTCCTCATTCATCTTTTTGTTTTGTGAGCCAGGGAACTCAACCAGGGCTGGGAAGCTTGGGACCCCAAGGACCCCCTCCCCCATCTATGACTGGAGACTGAAGGGCCCCGTCGTGTGCAGGCCACTTTTAAGCAGCCACAGCTTCTGTGAGGCCAGGGCTGCATTGGCTGGGACACGGCCAGCACACAACATTGCATAGCCCTCTTTCCAATCTCCTTGTTCTGTACTCTCTTTCTGTCCATTCTGTGGTGATGTTCCCCAAGCCACAACTTATTCTCAGTACCTCACGTATCTATTCATGACCACCCATCACAAAAGAAACATCTTTGATGATGGCCGAGAGCAAATTATCTACGGGTATAAACACAGATATTTAAGTTGGGCCTAGTGGCACATGCCTGTAATCCCAGCACTTGGAGAGGCAGAGGCAGGAGGATCTCTGTGAGTTCCAGGCCATCCTGGTCTACAGTGTGAGTCTAGGACAGACAGGGCTATACAGAGAAACCCTGTCTCAAACAAACAAATAAACAAAAAACAAATAAACAAAAAAAACCCCACAAATACTTAGAAAGAAGTTGGCATTCTGACAATTTAGCTATACAACAGCAGTGAGGTCCCCTTCTAGGGACTTCCTCATCCATGTTTTGTTTGTTTTCCTGAGCATTTATGGTAAGATGGAACAAAAACTAACATCAAAATTGGACAATACAAACAAACAGAAGGAAAAGAGCCCAATGGAAGTCACAAGAGTCAGAGACCCACTCATTTGCACATTCAAGGCTCCTTTAAAAACACTAAACTAGAAGCATAATATATATTCAGAGGACCTGGTGCAGATGCATGCAGGCCTGTGCAGGCTGCCCCAGTCTCTCTGAGTCCACAAGAGTTTTATCATGTTGATTTAGAGAATCTTGTTCTCCGGGTGTCCTCCATCCCTCTGGCTCTTACGCTCTTTCTGCCTCCTCTTTTGCAGGCCTCCCTGAGCCCTGTAGGGGAAAGATTTGATGGCAACATCCTATTTAGAGCTGAGTGTTCCAAGGTCTCGCACATGCTGTATCATATCTGCCTGGAGGTTTCTGAAGCTCCTACTGGCTTCGGAAGAAGCTTCTCTGATGACGGCTGAGCAAGGCACTGGTCTCTGAGTGTGGCACAATGTCACTCCTGTCCTAAGTGTTCCACACCTCCAGGTGTGCAAGGCTGATTCCTGGTCCTCAGGTCTCAGCGGAAATCTTTAGCCCTTCTTTTAAAACAATATCTTTATAAGACCACAGATGTGTCAGCCATACACTGTCCCATTTTGCTCAGCTGTCAATATGTAAGTAGTATGAAGTATTAAGCCATTTTCTGAACTTCAACATCACATTTCAAAGCTCTCATCTCCCATCTTAGAGACTGCTTAATAATTCACTCTACAGAAAAGCCGAACAGTCATTTCACTGTCAGTGGATACCTAGATTATTTCTGCATTTTTGTACAGGTTTCTGGTGCTAAAACATTCTGACAGAGGCCTGAGAGACAGCTCAGTGGTGGTGCACGTACTGCCATGCCTACATAGGACCTGAGTTCAAGTGCCGAGTACCCATGTGAAAAACTAGGGATAGCTGCCCACGTGCCTGTAACCCAGGCTGGAAGGGTGCAGAGAGCAGATCCCTGGGGCTTGCTGACCAACAGTCTCACCGCACGGTTCAGTGAGTATCCCGGTCTCAAGTGAACAAGGCAGAGGGAGACAGAGCAGGGAGCTGATGTGGCCCTCATGATGCGCACACCCGAATCTACTCTCTTTTTCTTCCTGCAGTGGGAGTGCTGAGGTTTGAACCTAGAACCACACACATCCTCACGTGCTGTCCTTCACAGCTGTAGCTTCGGTCTCGTTCTTTTCCACACAGACGAACTGATTTCAAAGCACACCCCCCTCCCCCCTTAGCTGTGCTTTTGTCTGGTGTCACCTGCAGGTCTGTAACCAGAAGCACCTCTGCCCCTTGTCCCCTGTCTCCACCTGTGCGAGCAGTATGAAGTCTTTAGTAGTTCAACGTTGTAATAAATAGCAGCTGACCACCGGCCCCCAGCTGAGCCTTGTTGGCATGTGCACCCTGAAGCCACAGTTACTATTATAATAATAATTAATAAATAATAGAGAGGCAGTTTTATGGCGAGGCTTCCTACCCTCTATGCACTTGGGCTTCAATGGAGTCTCACAATTCCCTGTGTGCAGATGTTTAATATTCTCTATCACAGTTATACTTGCACTTTCTACAGCTACTATAAATAGGATGGTTTGGGGCTCTGTTCTGTTCTGTTTTAAATTTTCATTTTCTATTGGCTGCAGATACCTAGCTATACAACTGATTCTGTACACAGACCCTGCCGTCAGCCCCTTGCTCAGCTCGCTACTGAATGAACCTAAAGACTGTCCTCAGGAACAGGCACAAGCCCATGAATTTTGGCAGTTCCGCTTCCTTCTTGGCAGCCTTTGTGCACCACCCTCTTGCACACCAGTGTTTGCACCTGTGAAGGCACGCCCAGGGGCTAGTACAACTGACCCAGGCGGTGGAGGACTCCCTGGCGAAGTGATAACAGGAGCCTTGCTGAAAGCTGGTGAGTGGCACGGGGACCACAGGTGGAGGAAGTAAGCCATGAGCCTGCCCATGAGCGCTTCTTCCCTGGTAAGGGCTGCACTGTTCCTTCTCTAACTCCTGTCTGCTGCATGGACAGCCTGGCCCCACACACCCCTGTCCCCAATTCTTTCCACATGCACAGTCCAACTGTTGCAGCCCTCTAAACTGTGAGCCAAAAATAAACCTTTCTTCTCTTACACTGCTTCCCAGGTGTTTTGGTCACAGGTACCAAAAATAATAAACATCTGATTTTCAAAGCAATCATTTCCATTTTCTCTAGTACTTCTAATTATTCGGATTTTAGTCAGCATCTATTTAGAAGTTTCCTTCTGTTCCTCCTTCTTATTCACTAACACCATTTTTCATTAAAAAAAAGAAACCCTTATTTTATCAACTTCTACTTTCCTGTATGCTCCAAAGCAATAACATGTAATAATTGTACCCTTTTCCTGTGATCAGTTACAGCATGTGTTAACTTTTCATTCCTGCAACAAAACACCTAAGATACCTAATTCATAAATATTATTAAGAAGTCTTCTTTGGGCTCATGCTGTCAACGCTGCAGCTCATGACTGGGCCTGTTGCTCTGAGCCTGTGTTCTGGACGGAGGCACACGGCACTGAAGCACGCGGCGGAGTGAAATCCCTCAGCTCGAGGGGAAGAACCTGGGGTCACACCTCCCCCCTCGAGAACAGCCGTCTCCAGCGAGGACCTGCAATCATCACTTGGACTCCACTCTCAGAGGGCCACCACCTCAGGTGGTGCTCTTAGCTTTGCCAGAGCACACAGCACATGTAGTTGGCTGCTGGTCTCTTTGTTGACGCTCCTAATATTTTGTGTTTTTAATGACTTAAAACAGACCCACCATTTCCCTTTGTCAGACTGGGTGTCATCTTGTTCTGAGGTTACACCAAGTCATATAGAACAAGAGGGCCTTACTATTCTATCTTCCGGAATAATCTTGGCCGAACATACCCAGGAAGCAGCATGGTGGTTTATCTATTTGTTTTTTTCTGGCTTGGGAAGATTTATTTTATGTTCTTCTCCATGTTTTACATGGTATTTTTGTAGGATTTTTTTTCCTTCTTTTATTTTTGAGATTATAATTATATCACTTGCCCCTTCTCCCTCCCTTCCTCCCTACAAACCGTTCCCATTTTTCTCTTTCAAAATCATGGCTTCTTTTCTCATTCACTGTTTTATACATTTGTACGTCTATACATACATATTTTTAAATATGTATATATATATATATATATATTTAAATATAACCTGCTTGGTCTATACAATGTTACCTGTGTGTATATTTTCAGGGCTGCCCATCTGGTATTGGACGCCCAGCTGATGCGTTCTTCTCCCTCTCCCTCAGCATTCCTCAGGTCTGTAATTCTTGTGTGGGACTGCGTCCTGACTGCGTCCTCACTGGGTTTGCCCCATCTGCTTCGGGCATGTCTAGCGCTGCTATCCTTGCTCAAATCATGTTCAGGCAGGCATGCTGGTAAGAGTTTATGGGTGCAGCTTCTGACATTACTAAGTCTCACAGCAAACTCTCTGAGCCACCGGCTCCTAAAACCTTTCCAGTCCCTCTTCCGCAGTGTTCCCTGAGCCTTGGCTGTGAGAGGGTTTTGCAGATGTATCCTTTGGGGCTGGGTTCCACGTCTCTGCACTCTTGATTGGTTGTGTGTTTCTGGAATGGTTCTCTCTGTTGCGAGAGATGTTTCCTCAATGATGGGTAACTTATCTGTGATTATTTTTTTTAATATTTTTTTTATTTTTTATTTTTTATTTTTTTTTATCAGTTACATTTTATTAACTCTGTATCCCAGCCGTGTCCCTCCCTCCCTCCCTCATCTCCACCATGCCCCTTTCCAAGTCCACTGATAGGGGGGACCTCCTCCCCATTCATCTGATCCTGTTTTATCAGGTATCTTCAGGACTGGCTGCAAAGCCCTCCTCTGTGGCCTAACAGGACTGCTCCTCCCTTCGGGGGTGGAGAGACCAAAGAGCCAGTCATTGAGTTCCTGTTAGAAATAGTCCCTGTTCCCCTCACTTTGGGAAACCAGTTGGTTACTGAGCTACCACAGGCTACATCTGAGTGGAGGTTCTAGGTTATATCCATACATGGTCCTTGGTTGAATGTCAGTCTCAGAAAAGATCCTGTGCCCAGATATATTTGGTCCTTATCTGTGATTATAGCACACCTATTTTATCGGTAGTTGGGAATCATGCTGGTTTAGTAAATGGTTCTCCTCCCAGATCCAGGACTCCATAAGTCTTAGGGAGTTAGCCAGCACAATGCATTCCTTCCCCCTGGATGAGTGGGCCTAAACTACAGTTAGAAAGCATTGGTTACTGCAGGGCAAGGTGTGTGTGCCACTATCGCACCCTTAGTGTTACTGAACCATCTGGTTGTTTTCGTTCGTAGGCATTGTAGTGGGTAGGACAACTGATTTCCTCCCTCCTTTGGAAGCTTGCATGGCCCTTCTGGTACCATGAAAGACAGCCCGAAGGGAAGACATGTTCGGGTTAGCTGAGAGGCCTCTTGGCCCTGCTTCTGAAGGGCGTGGTATCTGCAGCAACAGGAACTGACCTCCATTTCTAGGGGGCAGCCCAGGACAACAGCCCGTGACCTGCAGGGAGTCTCTTGGGCAGGTCTTATGAGGATTCTGTTAGGTAATTTTTGACTCTTGCAGAGAGCACTGTCAGGACAGATGAGAAATTTTCATTTCAGCTGTGTGTGTCTATGTGTGTGTGTGTGTGTGTGTGTGTGTGTGTGTGTGTCAGTGTCCGTGTATCTAAGTGTGTAGCACGTATGTATGCAGGTATATATTTATGTATGTATATGTACCCGCAGACTTACGTGTTATAGATTTGTAAGGAGACAGTTAACAATGTGGTCCTTTAGGACTTTTCCAGACATCCTTACTGTTACTGCCTCCCTCCTCTTTTGTATCTGTCTCCCTTGCCCCTAACTAGAACCCCATCTTTTCCCATCCCCCCCATCAGATCATGTGTGCCCCACTTTTCCTCTCTGCTGCTTTCCCACACCCATGTCCCAGCAATGGTCAGTTTTGCTTTCCTGGTTTCTGCAGTTCCTCCAGGAGTGAATCTGACTTTGAATTTCTGTTAGTTCCCATCAGTTCTGCAGGTTTTAATTTTCTAGAGGTCCTTATGTGGTGTTTAGACATGAGATATTTCCAAACCAATTTCCCTGAAGCTGTTCAAAGTGCTCTCTTAATGATCCTTTAAATTCCTGCTAGCTCTCAGTTTGTGACTATCTTTTCCTTTCCAAAACTATCTCCATTTTGTTTTCCTTTCTTTCCCAGAAGAAGGTCCATGTCACTAGGTCTTTGGTGTAGTCTACGATCATTCATCAGGCTCTTCATTTCTACATCATTAATTCCCATCTCACCACAGCACTTCTTCCTTTTTGCAGGTGACTATTCTCATGTCCTTTTAGAATGTCTTCAAATGGATGCTTTGCTTATTTCCTTTAAAAACTTTTTTAAGACACTGCCTATCCGTGCAGCCCAGACTGGCCTCACGAAACCCCTTCCTCAGCATCTCAAACAGGATTTGAGGCATGGGCCGTAATACCCAAGTCTTTGTTGCTTTTACCCTTTCTCTTATGTGACTACATTTTGACTTTTTGACACTCAACAGTTAGGTCATTTCTGTCTCTTATAGCTTCCCCCTTCTTGGCTACTGTATGTCTACTAAATGCCTCACTGTTGGTGTTGACGTACTTTTGTTTTTGTGTTTCTCCAGTACCAACGGTCTGAAGCTCATATATTCTATTACACACTTAACTTGAATCCACACACACACACACCTTATTCAGCTGAAGTCCTAAACAGTTAAAAATCACTTTCACACAATTTGCAAAACATGGCACACTCCAAGTCCTGTCGCAGCCCTCCCGGGCCACGTGCTCACACGTCTAATGTGGTATACAAATACTCCAGCCCACCACAACACACAGCCCAGACGCAGCCTGCACTTCTTAGTGCTGTTCCTATTTTCTGTCACTCTATTATGTATTTAGGCATAATAAAATGTGTAGTTGTGGTATCTTGTGTCTTGTCTCCCTGCTATTTTCTAAAGACATATTTCATACTTACCCGTCTTCTTCAGCTATAATCAGGTTGCAATTCAAGCCTTTAAGTTCATAAGTACATTTTTGCGGTGAAATTTTTCACTTACATGACAGGCTGTTCCTAATCATCTCTGTCTGCAGCTCCTTGTGGGATTATGCCCTTTGTATCTGTGACAGTTAGCTTTGAACGTCAACTTTACAGGGTTTGCAATCAACTGGGCCATACATCTTTGAGCTAGTCTGTAAAGGGATTTTGTGGAAGGATTAACTGAAGAAGGAAAGAAAATCCCCCCCCCCCGAGTCAGCAGCTCCTTCAGCCACAGCCCAGACATAAGGAAGTTCAAGGGAACGCTTCTGATTTTTGCCTGTTCACCTTCACCCTCTGATAGCCACCATTTCCTAACAAGGGAGCCCAGCCTCTTCAGCTTTCAGTGTCAATGTGGACTCAGGAGAGAGGCTTCCAGAATCCTCCTGGCCTTCACTGACAGACTTGGGGTGCTGAGGCATCCAACCTCACAGACTGAACAGCCAGGAAGTTTTCAACCTCTCCAGTGTGTAGCTTGCCAACATTGAGGCACCCAACCAGAATCATGTGAGCTAACTTAGTAAATCCCTCTTTTAATACATATCATACCTACATCATATATGCATATATATGTGCATTTATATATACATATATATGTATCTGTATATATATAAACATACCTTTACTAATAGAGTATCTTTACTGTTTCTCCCTCTTATTTCAGATTTCTCTGAGAGACAAATCTCTGACACACAGCCATTTCACAATGGTTCCCAGGGGTAAATTAGTATTTTTAAATTTTACAAATGGGATCTGGAAAAATGGCGCAATGTTTAAAAGCACTTACTGCTCTGACAGAGGACCTGGGGAGGGGGTAGGAGGTTCCCAGCACCCACATCGCACCGTGAGCAGCCACCTGCTACTCTAGTTCCAAGGGATGTGACGCCCTCTTCTGGCCTCCACAGCTACCCATACGCACATGCTATATGAACACACAGCCAGGCACACACACATACACAGAAACTGAAAACATTTTAAATTACAGAAACATCACTTATGTACTAAGGTCCAAATTAGAAAGTGTGTACGAGTATTAAATACTGCACCGCACCAGCACCAGCAGAAGGGATACGAACAAGCTCGTGCCTGTTATCTTGAAAGTTACTTTCAAGGGAGGAACTGGCATTTGGGAGGTAATTACAACTAACTGCAGTCACTCTTACTTACTTTCTAATCAATTTTCTAAAACCAGATAAATTAATGACCACTAGAAAAGTCAGGGAATTCTCTATAAGTCTTTTCTACTTCCTTTTTTATTTTTAACCATCGGGTTCTCTGCTGTGGGGAAAGTCTGTTTTCCTTAAGATCTTTTATTTTAATAGCTGGGGGAAAATTGCTGGTTAGACTTCGTGGCAATATAGAAAGGAGGCCAAGCCATAGGAATGAGGACATTTCAAGAACCCAGAGATGTTCAAAAGCAAACACATGATATCTTACTGGAAAGAGAAACTGTAATCTTCTCTACAAATATATGTAATCATTTTTTTTTTCTTTACTGTTTGTGTGTGTGTGCCTGAGTATATGTCTTGTGCAGCACAGTCCTGCGTGAGTCTGGACAGATCTAAAAGGGGCATCAGATCCCCTGGAACAAATAGTTACAAACGGTTGTGAGGTGCCAAGTGGGTGCTGTGACCCAGACTCAGGTCCTCCACTAGAACATCAAGTCTTCTTAACTGCTGAGCCAGCTCGCTGGAAGTGCATCTGAAAGCAGACATTCTAAGCACACCATACTTTACACATGCTTTACAGGAGAAGGAGAAGGACTCTGTGGAAACCCAGTTAATTCCTGTCACCCGGCCACATCTCCTGCATTAATCTTAACTACGGTATCCTGTGCTTGCAGGCACTTCTATAGCTTTCACATAGTGAAAGCAGCTGGTCTCTAGCATCATGCAAATACTCAAACCCAAGCACCTTTCTAGCTGAGTGGCTCTGCCACCTCTTAGAATGTGAGGTACTCTTTAGACGCACTGGACGGCCCCATAGCTACCCCACATCATGAGATCCTAACTCTGCCAGATCGCCAATGATGCAATGTACTTTTATTGGCCTACAGAGAGGATGACGTCACAGATTCTGCAGCCCTTTCAAGAAGTTGCAAGATGCCAAATCAAGCTGTCCTGTGAGTTTCCAAAGTATCACTTCATCCGAATGCGTATTAGGACTGTCCCATGCTGTGGATTTTAAATTTTAGCAGAAGTAAATATGATAAGAAGTAAAATTTGTGATTCAGAAACAGGTCCTGTTAGAATTTTATTCAACAGTCCCCTGCACATACCCACGTGGATCTTACTGAATCCTCTGCCACTCTTATTAGACAGGACAGCTAAACAACTCCACAGAGCACGTGCTGAGACGGTCCGTCGTAGGCACTTGCCCTGTCCCAGACACACTTGTATTAAATTTCTGCCTCTGCCAAAGCCGCTACCGTGGAGGCATCCAGATTTTACTCCACAGGCTCAGGTTGCAAGTGTTCCACGAATTTGGAATGGGTGGCAGCAAAAAGTGTAACTAAAATGAATAATACTTTCATCAACCTCCAAAGAATAAAAACAAGCCAACATCATTAAGGAACTCAATATTAAAAACACTTTGGGTTATAAAAATTATGCCAGTTATACTACTGATTACTGCTCAGATTTCTAATTATATGAGTGCCAAAATATGAGTCAGGCTAGCAATAAATTAATTTCATTTTTATATTTTCTTTCAATCACTGCCAGCTTTAATATTTTATTCAAATAGGTGTTTGTTCTGTCAAATGAATGAATATGGTACCTTCCAATGACTACTAATAATTCTAATACCAACACATGCTGAGTGCTACTGTGTCCAGACTTGGTACATATGAGTGACCTCTTTGACCTTTGCAGCCTTTAATCCCAGCATCCCGATTGCTGGGATTAAAGGTGGACATCACCATCGCCTGGCTTTAAAATAAAGTTTTTGAATAGAAAAATAAAAAGGCAAGAGGGGACAAACGGGTGACTAAAGTCCTCTTCCAAAGGATGGGAGAAAAACAAACACACATAAACATCTCAGAGAGAGTCCAAGTGGAGTGGGCAGGGAGGCTAGAGATGCAGGATACGGGGTGCTTGCATCCAAAGGTGGGTAGGAAGGGAAAATGTACACGGAGACAGACCTGTTATAGCGGAGAGCGATCTGTTACTGTAATTTTCTTTTAACCGTGTTATAGAAGTCTTAGACTAAACTACAGGAGGGAAAACAGGTAGATTAAATAAATAAATAAAATGGATAATGACTATGTGATTGCTGTGGATAGACAGATAAGTTTAATAGGTGATACATAGATAGATGTTTGACAATAATGAGGAGGAGGAAGAAAAGGGGAAATACACCACTCAAGAAAAACAGTGATCGGTGGAAGAAATAATGTAATGGAAGAAACAAGGCTGCCATGTTAATTAAAGAATGTACAGATAAAGTAATGAGTTCTTAATTAAACCATCAAATTGAAGAACTAAATGAATTCTTTGTTTAAAATTCTTCTCTCATACAATAAATTCCAACCTCAGTTTCCTCTCCCTCCACTTCTCCCAGTCTACCCCTCCCACCTGTCCTCTCCCTGAGATCCACTCCTTCTCCATTCCCCCTCAGAAAAGAGCAGGCCTCTCAGGAGGCCTAACATGGGATATAATGTCAGAATAAGACTAGTCTATTACAGGATATCTGATAACACTATGAACCCCCCAGATGGTGTTATTTACTGGGGAAGGGGGGGACAAACCCTGTTTCTAGTTGTGGTGTGATTCAGCCTTAACACACAGCTTTCATCTAAGAGATTTCTTGGATGAATATTATGAATAGGATTATTTTATTGTAAATAGTAAGCATATTGTAAACAGGATTAACTAACATCAACCATAGATCAAGAGGCAGATCAAGCAACAAGTTGACAGGAAGTGAACATAAGAGTCCTAAAAAAATCCACAGAGAGAAAGAGGAAGTCAGGAGGACAGACAGAGATGCACAGGAAGAAGGGAGACACAGAGTTTAAAGAAGGTTCTTTGAGAAGGGCATTTCTTCCAGGATGTCATTGAGGAAGAGGGTCAGCTGGGTGCTTTCTCTGAGCTAGTAGGCTTTCACCCCAGCATCTGGCTCCAGAGTCTTCATTGGTAAAATCGAACAACTGAGATTTTGTTCAAAACAACACTAGCACAAACTCTCATCTCGGGGCTTGGTAAAGCAACCCAGCAGGAGGAAATGGTCTGAACAACAGAATATATTTCAATATGCAAGGGCTAAGCAGCTAAACATTAAATTTTTAGTGCCTAGGGAGGATTGTAATCAGTGATATGTAAAAATCTATAAAAGAAAATTATAAAGTACTACTGAAAGTAAGTAAATATCTAGATAAATGGAAAATTTTACAAAACTTGATAGCAGACTTAATGTTATAAACATACCTACTGTATCCAGACACACTATGCCTCCCATGAAACTAATATATTTTACTTTACAGGACAGTGTGTTGTTGTGTGTGGTTTTCTTCCTGGCCCCAAGCTCCCAGAATAATGACTCATGAGACTCAAAATGTATGTACAAACACCTAGGCCATATAGCTAGGCTCTTCTCTGACTAGCTCAAACCTTAAAATAGCCCATTTATGCTAATCTACATTCTGCCACATGGCTGGTTACCTCTGCTCAGGTGCCATGCGTCTGTCCTCCTCACATCTGCCAGATGAATCTCCCACTCCCAGCTGTATCCCAGAATCCCTTTTGCATGTTGGATCTCCTCTCTCCTATTTACTGCCTCAGCTATAGGCCATCAGCTTTTTATTGATGGGTATTGTTTCCCTACAGACATAAGAGATTCCTTCTACATCACTTTGATACCAACTTAATGCGGAACAGCACAAAGAATAAATGATACGAAGAAAATACAAAACATTAGGAAGTAAAGTTATCCTTAGACAAAAGCACTTTGTGCTGGGAAGCCGAAAAAGCAAATACAATTAAGGTAGTAAAAACAAAATTATGAATTTGAGATTTTAGTTTAGACAAACTCACATCTAAGTACTAATGTAAGGACCAAAAATAGGAAAGAAATAAAGAACGAAGGAGGGAGGAAAGGAAGGAAGGAAAGAAAGAAAGAAAGAAAGAAAGAAAGAAAGAAAGAAAGAAGGAAGGAAAGAAAGAGGTCAGAACACAGAAAAACAGAAACTGTGTCTATGGACCTGAAGAACTGAAGCTCCGAGCTGGCGGTTACTCACTGAGGACCTAGCAGTCCTGGTTGAACACAATGATCCAAGATAAAAGAGGGAATATATGGGGAAAAAATACTTCACAGCTTACCTTGCTGATACTAACCACAAGCCTTAAAATGTTTACCATGAAAGGCTGTTCAGAGCTGGGGAAATGAATGCCCAGGTCACTATTAGAAGTCTACAGGCAAGAGCAAGAGCAAGTCCTGATTCTAGCACTTCACCTTCAAGTACACAAGGGTGGGGAATGTGTAGAGCTAACCCTGTCCCCGTGACATCTTATGTTCAAGGGGGCGGGGTCCATGTACCCATGTGTATTCAAGTACGCATATGTGCAGACCTTCGCATTTCGGCTTACGGAACAGGGCCTCTCACTGAAGCACCAGCTCCCCAACAGGCTACACTGACTGTTTCTGTAGGCCTGGGAAATTTCTCCTTCAATTCACTCTTAATTTCACAACAACCCCTAGCTTCTGGAGAACGGCCTCCTTAGGAGGTTCAGACTGCGCTGGCCTTGTCTGTGGCCCACACTGACCCAAAGCTCACGATTCCGCTTCCGCAGACCCTCAAGCGCTGCCAGCACAGGTGCCTGCAATGCCCTGCTTTACCTGGTGAGTTTTTAAGCAAACTGCAGGCCTCTCATAATTAGCTCAGTGGGCACTCCAGAAGACTGAGCAAATACCCCTTCTCCACCCATTACACAGTTTAAGTACCAAATCTCATTTGTTACTAGTATCTACTTACTGGCATGACTGATCTGGATTCCCAGAGTCACGACAAAAGACCACCAAGGCCATGTTTGCCCGTGTGTCACCATCATCACCTAACACACACTACACATTTAAATATGTTTTACACCAAAGTGCCAGATCATAAAATCAGATTCTCTGGAAATATAATACGTTATCAATCATAAATACCTCTACCACAAAGCTCCATGGCCCTTTACATGACGTGAGAAGATTTCACAAGTTTTTCATTCTGCCTTGGCCTGAATTTGCCTTTTTTTATTTTTAACCCTCAATGACAAATGGACAGACAAGGTCCTTGAGCAAGGGTGTCAAATTTCCTAAGGAATGGTGCCATCTAGTGGATGTCTGAGATTAAGGCCGCTGACGTTAAGCAGCACAGGACAGCGGTGTGGCCAGGTTGGCTGGAACTAAACGGCCAGGCAGCACAGCTCCTGTGTCAGGTAACTTGTCTTACTTACACCTGTTTAAGCAATGGCTCTCCAGGGACAGGATGTGTTCTGAAGTAGCCGGTTAGCCTCATTCAGTTTTTAACAGAAACAGAAATGAACACGATGAGGGTAAAGCAACGAGAGATGACGAGCTTCCGTGGCACATCCAAGCATTCCCGCAGACAAGAGCGTCTGAGAAGCCAGGGCCGCTTTTCTATCTCTTAGGAAAAAAAAAAAAAAGAAGGGTACTGTGTGTGTCTTTGGTACTCAGAGACCTTGTTTGCTCGGCCAAACTGTGTGACATTTAATTATTAAACAGGGAAGGTCAGAGGAGTATCTTCGTCGTCAACCACCAAAGGTCAAGGTTCCCTATCAGCAGTCTTACTCCTAAGGACCGTCTTACAGAGTTACAAGTTCTCTTAGGCCGACAGAGATGAGTCTTTTGGAATCAGTGTCTAACTTTTTTCTTCTTCTTTTGCTGGGTAAAGCACAACTAAACTTAACACGCTGAATATAAACAAAGACACAGGAACAGGACATGCCGGGGGACTGCCTGTACCCACACACCAACTAGGAAAAGGAAGGGGATGCACAGGATAGAAAAAGGAAGGTGGGACATCCCAGCAACACGTTTGACATTTTACTGCTGACGAGGGAGAACATGAAACCGGCCTGACCCAAGACAGCATCAGCCTGTGCTAGCCCGTGACACGGGGATAGTCAAGCAAGAGTGCCTTGCCCCTTCCTCGAATCCCGACACCCTGACTAGGTTTATCATGGAAAAAAAAAATACAGAAGTCATGACATCTTGACAAGAAGATGAGTATTAACTTTTTACCAAGCAGCTGTCACAAATAACTAACTTCATGGAATGGAAATGACTGCATGCATTGTGAGTTCTGCCATACTGCCAACTACGCTCCATCTGGGAAACAGATTTGGAATGTAATATGGTGAAGACACTTGCTAGAATTAAGCTTGCTAACCTGTACAAATAACAAATCCTGAAATCTTAGTGACTTGTGACAATGAGGGTTTATGTTCTAGCTGACAACCCCCCCCCCCCGCCCGCATGTCCTCAGAGAACCCTGCTCCAGAGTCTTATGTGCTCACTAACCCAAGTAGAGAGTGTACCCAAGGTCTGAAACACTAGACAGCATGAGGCCAGAGAGGAAAAGACGAGGAAGGCAGTCTGATGGCTCTACAGGGCTTCTGCCCAGCAGGGAAACAGTCCCCTTCCACGCACACCTTCATCACTGCACAGACGGCGTGGCCGTGACTAACATTCAAAGGGCAGGACGGTCGAGATTTCTTCTGTGAACATCATTCTCAAAGAATAGATGGACAAAGGGAAAGATAGACAAGTGGATAATGTAAAATACCTCTCTAAACCAGAGTGGGCCTCTCTACAGTAATTCTACTTTACACACACAGGAAGCAGGTGCCCCACACCTCTAAGCCCCTACTGCGGAAGCACAAGCAGGAGGCTCTCTGTGATGTTGAGACCAGCCTGACTTACACAGGGAGCTGCAGGTTTAACAAGGGGGCTACAATCCTACAATCCATATTTAGATTTCTTACAGTAACTTAAGCTTATAATAATACCTTAATCACAGATTCACACCAAAGCTTATGGGTGCTTTCAAACTTTTAAAACTATTTCATTTGAAAATATAAAAATTCTTTAAAAAAAAAAAAAAACATGCGTAACGCAGAAAGAGTTTTAAGCCAATCTAACTCCAGCCTTGCCTTCTGATAACATCACCAAAAGACATCTTTACTGACATACACAACTTAACATACCGAAAACAGAATAATTAAAATACTAACAATAACTTCCACTTTAAGCCACTTTAATAAAGAAAGCCTTCTTGGGGAGGGAATGAGGGAGCGGGATACAGCTGGGGCACAGAGTTAACAAAATGTAACTAAAAAGAAAAATTAAAATTAAAAAAAAAAAAAGAAAGAAAGCCTTCATGAACTATGATCTCTCTGTAAGAAAGGTCACACAATTCATGCCACAACTTGAAGTGACTAAAAAGAAAGACTACATTAAGTCAATTATCCACCAATAGCTACAAGCCAGCCAACCAGCACAATGAGTTGTGAGAATCCATCACTACCCCTCAAGGAGGCCAAATAAGTTTTTGTGAAATTGATGGAAAACAGAGTGTTTGGGAAAAAGAAATTGGAACAGGCTTTTCCATCTCCTCTAATCTAGCAACGCCTCTCAAAGCCCCACAGCACTCTAAACAGTGTGAACCGAGACAAGTGACATACACAGAGGATGCCCAAAACCCTCCACTCAACGGAGAAGCATACCCATGGTACCTGAAATGCTACAAGTGAATTATATACCTCTTAGCCCAAAATGGGAGCCTGAGGTGAGAACAGACGGCCCCAAAGGACACCTAGGGAGCCAACAAACATAAATAAAACTCAGACTGGTCTAGGGTCTGCAGACATCCAGACTCAGTAAGGCTGGAAAGCTAAAGATTTCGTTTCCTACTGAGGAGTGGTCTATAACTCTTTTGCTTCTACATCTATCGCAGCCAGAAAACTTTCTGTGTGTGTTTGTGTGTGTGTATTTGTGTGTGTGTGTAGTTCAACACTTACCAGACTGAGCAAAGTGAGCAAACATTTACATTGTATTACAAAGACCCAAGATCAGGCCACAGCAGGTGACTGCTACAAACCAGCTAGGAAAAAGCAAACCACCACAGGGCAGGGAGACAGCGGGTGTAAAAAGGAGCAGGGACAGCCAAGAAACTCACGGCAACTTCTCGCCATTAAAGTGAAGCTGAACTAAAACTAAAACATGGCACTTCCAGTCAGTCCTGTGAGTAAGACCGCTGCGACTGTGCAACAACTGGAAGGGGGCTTTCAGCCCACAGGACAATTCCCAACACATACACCCACTAACAGGAAAGCACACTGGATGGCTCCATCCCTCAGTGCCTGACTAGAATTTAACTGGGTAGACTTACAGTGCCACGAATACGTCCAACCAAATGTTCAGGGAAAAAGAAAGCAAGACTGGGTGCAGAAACTGAGCGGTATGAGTCGACTACAAAAGGTATGAAAACTTTAATGTTCTGCACTGTTCATGAACACAAACCTGACGCCAGCATCACTGGAGGGCAGGGGGATGGACTCATGCTCCCTAAGACATGAGCAGGAATGTTAACTCATTGCTCCTATTTCTAACGCCCTAAATGTTTTGTACCATTTTTAACTGAAGGAAAAATTAGAAACCACATTTGGCTAACTCAAGAACTTTGCTAAGAATTTCTAAATCACATTCTGCTATCAAATTCTGGCTACAATTTTAAACAGAACACATAAATAAAAGGCATAAAAAGAAAAGCATAATAAGTCTAGAAAACAACACTGTGGCTGAGTAAGCAGGCAGCAATGGGATGTTGGGAAGTGGTGCCTCAATGAACATGGCTTGCAAAAACAGTTTTAAAAACAGTATGACGGAGGTAATACCAACTTGCCATTTAAAGTATGCTTCATAGATTCATTTGTCAATTTGAATTTGCTTCACTCAGTCATTAATAATCGATCCTGATAATGAGCACTGCAAAGCAGGCGTCTACTTCCCACATAAAGCAACTGAGGCAGTGTGGCAGTAAGAACGCAGGTGATGCCACGGTTTCCTCACCCCCGGAAGGGTGGAATCCAAATCCACCAACCTGAGTGCACAGGACCAGATCGGAGCTGGGACTTGGGAGGTATCCTGGCAGGGGGTAGAGCTTGGGCACAGAACACTGCCAGGTGTGAAACAAGGACTCAGTGTAGCCAACACTCCACAGTACAGGCGATGAGAAGGAGATGACAGAGGAGGGAGCAAGAGGCGTGGGAGTACTAGCTGGAACCCAAGGAGATGAACCACACTTGCTGTCCTAGAGACAAAGCACTCCTTTCTAGCAGTTGCCGTCCCCTCCTCTGGCTGCACACTGGGCTTCCAGCCCTTTCATTCTGCAGTGGCGGTGGTTAACAAGGACCTCCGGAACCTAACAAAACTTCAGGGAATATTACCCAGTCTTTCAGCCCAAATCAGCTGATGTAATCGGTTTATTTGTAACCTTCATTTGGTCCAAGGCAGCAAACTACAAATGCATGCTTCGACAAGCCTGCCTTCCCCTGTTGTGCTCAGTCCTTGGTAGTGCTCCCTGACCACACCTCCTGAGGCTGGGACTACTATTTCTCTGTGGCCCATGCCCTGCTGAGCACAATATCTAGGGAAGCTGGCTACCTTCCTGCCCTCTGGAATTTCTATTCTCTGGGATTAGGGAGTAACAGGGATTGCTGGACAAAGAAAATGAAAATATTAGAGACGCCTTGACTCCAAGCATTCTAATGAATGACTGTTCTCAAGGGTAGTGATATTTCTAGGAAAGAAATGGTTTTGTGGGACTAATAGATTCCTTCCTATTAAATTATGGCCAGATACACATGTTAGGTGGTTGTTCTGAAACCATGAATTCTTCAAGACTCACCCACATGCCCTCTAACTTCCCAAAGGCACTCTTCCATTACAGTAAACCCAGACTGGGCAGGAGACGCAGCTCCACCAAGGCCTCACAGACCTGGCTTTGCTTTCTTCTCTCTCCTCCCGTCACACACCTAACAAGCTGCACATAGCCACTGTTTTGAGAGTATGAATTACAAAGACAACACTTTACCCAGAGCCTCAGGAATTCCTATCTTCAGCAGGCTGTACGTGTTTCTGTGCCCAGTAACATATGGAATGCCTCTGTCTGGTTTCTCCAGCAGAGCTGGCTGGACAATTACCTTTGATTGGCACAGGAGCATGACCAGCTGTGAGGCCCAAGGAGCTGCTCTGTCAGACCAGGTGGCCACGGATCACTCGGCGTCTGGCTGTCTTCTTCTTCCTCCTCCCACCCAAGGCAAACAGTACCTCAGAGGCAAGTAACACAGCCTCCTCAAGGGGTTCTCTCACGACATGACACCATTCCTCTCTCTCCACAGACTGATGTGCTTCCAAAAAGCCCTAAACTTGTGTGTGTGTGTGTGTGTGTGTGTGTGTGTGTGTGTGTGTATTACAAAATTATCTCAGCCTGGAATCTAATTCCCTAGCACAGAAATATCACCACCAACGGCAGCCATTAAGCTTCTCATCACTTCTTGATATGAGGAGAAAAACCCGGCAGTAACCGAGTAGGAAAGACTATAAAACCGCTAGGGAGCGAGCTCATCTCAGCAGGCTTGGAGAGAGTCCTGGAGATGGACCCTGCCTTCCAAAGCAGTAGCTTCTGAAATCAAGAACGGGGACCACGAGATGCTTCTAGCTCTGGCTAGAGAATGAAATGTGTGCTGTATCTCCAACCCTGGGCGCTCTGAATGTCCAGCGAGGCCTAAGATCGGTGTCTGGCCGGACGCTGTCTAGTAAAGAACACAGAAAACAGCTCTCTCTGATCTTTGAAGAGTTGAGAAAACAAGTCTGGCAAGCTCTCGGTAAGAAAACGCCTTACGTGGAGGCTGCCTGCCCCGGAGACAGCAGGAAGAGAATCAAGCCTGCCGTAAATGTAAATGGGTGGAACTGTGCCCTCAGCCGCTGTCCACTCTCACTTCGGAATGTCACACTACTCTCTGTGGTACACTGATTCTTCTAACTACACCCTATGTGTATCCTGTGAATGTTTTCATGGCCAGGACTGGAGATCCTAAAGGACGCCAGAGAGAGGAGACCCCAGTGACAGAAATGTGTTACCTCAAAACACTCCATTCAACAGGGTAAGGGATGAATAAACAAGACTGTCATGTCACCAAGAAATACCACCTAAACTGAGTTAGATGTGTAATTGGTTTAAAGGGCACTGATAACCAGACCACAGCGCTTCAACTGTAAGAAGAAAGAGAGGTTTGTTTCCATGGAGAAATATGGAGGCCTCCTCATGCTTTCTCCAATGGAAATGAACGAATCTAAACAGTCAGCCAAGAGATCATGTTCACTTGCAGCATTTTCAAGTTCAGAAACGTGTCTGTTAGAGGATGGTGAGGTAGGTCCGGCTGAGCTTTTCCCTAAGTTACCCCACAGAGTGTAAAATTACAGTTCTTCAGGCCATGCCTTGCCCTGAGAGACCCCACTTTTAAATGGAGGATGACTGTGTACCTGGGTGCACTCATGAACTGGACCATGTGCCCCAAAGACTGACCTCTCCCTGGGAGTAGAGAGACCACCACCCTATGAAATAAATGTATCACAGTGAACTGATATTGTAAGGGCACATGAACGTATTAAAATGTTATCAGGGAAAACCAGCCCTACAATGTATTGGACACATTAGAGCAAGGGTGTAACTACCTCATCGGGACCCCAGAAAGAGGGGAAAGTCAGCAGTGGGACAGTGACAGTCCCTACCAGTCTGTCACCTGCCAGCTACTTAGACAGATCCATCTCCAAAGAAAAAACAAAACAAAACACACCCCAAAAGAATGGCCTTTACTAAGATTCCTGGATCATTTTCAAACAACCTACCACCACCAATGAGTGCGCAACGATACCCCAAGGCATTATAAGTAGGAGCTCTGAAGCACCACTCTGAAAAGCGTTTTTAAGAAGATGCCAAAGCAAAGGGGCTGAGCAGCCAGAGGAGGAGGCAGGAGGAAAACCCAAAGCTCTGGACTAAGCGGCAGTTAGTCCAGTTCCAAGCCACATTTCCATAAAGGTCACTGTAAAAGCCAGACTCCCGGGTTCCCGTTACCCCATTATCCCACATTCAGCAGAATAACAGCAGGGAAACATGACCCAAAGAGATGAACCAAGTAACAAGGAGAGCCAGACAAGGTGGCTTTGGCAAAGGAGACAAGGAATTTAACATAACTATACCCAGGATGCTGACTGTTCCGATGGAGAGGGTGCACAGCCCACCACGGCGGTAAGGTGACCAGAGACAGTGAAGACACTGGCAACCCACAGCAAGCCCGAAAAGTCAGAGAGTGACTGTGCAGAGCAAATGCCGCCTTTGACGTGCTTCTCAGGGACAGGCAGCCTGGTGTGTCCTTTACACTTCTGCTGCAGTGATAAAATACTCCAAAAGCAACTTGTAGGAGGAAGAGTTAAACATGCTTTCTGTTCCAGAGGAAGGATCCATAAAAGCAGACAGGCATGGCAATAGGCAGCCCAGCAGAAAGCCCAAAGGGCTCATGGGAAGTAGGGCAAGGTTATAAACACTAATGTCCTGATCCTGGCAATGTACTTGCCTACAGCAAGGCCCCACCTCCTAGAGGTTCCTTCCTCTTGCCAAACAGCGCCACCAACTGGGGACCAATGGTTCAAACATGTGGGCCTCTGGGGAACACTCTGCCTCAAGCCCCACACCAGCAAAGGTGATAATAAAATGGCAACTTCCCCTGTGGAAATGAAAATGAGTGGGTGAGTGAAGGAGGGTGGAGACAGAAAGATTTAAGATCTGAGGGACAATTAAGAGAAGGGTAATATGGAAGAGAGGCCTTGGGAGAAGAGAATGGAACAAACCTCTGAAGGGAAAAATGCTGAGAGTTGTCCAAAATGCAATGACAAACCACAAGCATGGAAATCTAAGGATAAATAAATAAATCCATAAAATAGAAGCAAATTCTGGAACACCAACATCTCTGCCCATCACATTAAAACTGCAGAGGACCAAAAATAAAGATCAAGTCCTAACAGTGGGGGATGGCACAGGGCCTAACAGCGGAGGATGGATAGTGAGCCTCACTTTCCGGGAACTTGGCCGAGGTTAACACTGCTCTACCATCACACAGCCAATTTCTTTATCCAATGAAATTGGTGTCAGAAGCAGTGGGGAAGTATGAACTTTTTAGACAAATGAAAATGCAAGGAATTCATTACCAGTAGATCTGTCTTCCAGAAAGTGTTAAGAGACATTCTTCAGAGATTAAAAAATGACCTCAGGTTAGAATCCCAAGATCTACATAAACACATAAGAATAATGAAAAGGTAGTAAAGAGAAGATGAATTACAACCCTTTATTTTTCTTATTCTGAATTGCTTTTGTTTGAAGCTGTAATGGTAACAGCTCGGTGATTCTAACATCTGGGTAAGTGACAGGCTTGACAGCTGTACTAAGAGAGATGGAGGGAGGGGGACACAGCCGGAGGAAGAACTGAGCAAGCACTGGCGTGGCAACTATACCACCTGTGAAATGGCAGTGTTATCTGAGAGACCCACTACACTTTACTAACTAAGGGGAAATATTAAAACGATAAGAAGGTAACTGGAATAAAATGTCCAACTAATCATAAGGAAGGAAAAGAGTGTGGGCAAAACTTAAAACTAACGAATGTATTGAACAGAATGCTACTGAGACATGATAAATATTTCCCAATACACAAACCATGATGTTAGACGTGAATGGTTTGAACAGACCACTCTATGTTCTATCACTACAATGAAAAATTTGAGGGTGGCACTTTAGAGACAAAAGAGGTTTGCTTGCTCAGATTCAGAGGCCAACATCATCAGCCATGCTCACCAGAGACTGGTGAGATGCCCCACTAAGGATACATCACGGCAGTGCCACATGGAAGAGGGATTGTGAGGCAAGATAGGGAGTCGAGAGTAACTCAGGGGCCAGACTCATTGCGAACTAACCAGAATCTCCAGAGAACTGCGCTCATCCCCGCTTAGGGCAGCACATTCAAGGACGAGCTCAGATGCCACCAGACTCTCTCCCCTTAAAGGTCTCATCAGCACTCACATTATCCCAGTGAAGGCCACACTTCCGACGCCTGGGCCTTTGGGAACTATAACCCATATCATTAACAGCCTAAGCAATTAAAAGTCAGAGACTAGGGACTAGCAGGGTGGCTCAGCGGGTAAAGTCAGATGTCAGCAAGCCTGACAGCTGGAGTCCAATGACCCCATGCCAGCATGTATGTCTGTGCAACACACGCATGCTTGTGCCTGAGGCGGTGAGGAGAGGGCACTGGGTCCCCCGGAACTGGAACTACAGATGTCTCTGAACCACTATGTGGTGTTGAAAACCAAACCCAGGCCCTCCGTTAGAGCAGCCAGTGTTATAAACTGCTAAGCCATCTCTCCAGCTCACTGGTTTTAGTCAAGTGGTAAAGAACTATATATCTTTTCTCCCTAAAACACACAAGAATGCTAAGATGGCCATTTCTACCAGTGCTGTTCAGTTCTGCACAAGATTTTTAACTGACATCATAAGAAAAAGAATAATCAAGGCGTATATAGTGAAATTTTTTTAAAAAGGTTTATAGGTGGCATGATTACATTGAAAATACTAAAGAACCAAGAGCAGCAAAACTCTGTGCACTAAAAAAAAAAAAAAGAAAAGAAAATCAATGTAGCAAAGATATAGGATACAAACTTAGAAGTCAACTGTTTGCCTCTATATAAGCAATGAAGAGCTGAAAGCATAAATTAAACACACAATACCATTTCTGTGACGGTTTGAATGAGATGGGCCCCAACGTCTTGGGCATTTGAATACTCGGTCCACAATCTGGGGCACTTTGGGAGTAGGACTGGCAAGTGTGGCCTTGCCTAAACAAGCATGTTGCCAGGCAGGGGCTTTGTGGTTTAAAAATCCAAGTGCTATGCCAGTTAGCCCTCTCTGCTTCTATCTGGGTCGGCACGTGCGTTCTCAGCTGCTCCTGCCTCCATGCTTGCTGTCATCCTGCCCCCCGCCCATAGGGATGGGCTGGTCCCTCTCTAACTTCAAGTGAAAAATCTTAATCCAGACATGGGACTCAGACCTTCCCCAGAAGTTAAACTAACAGGCCTAGCTGTAGCATGAAACTGTAAGACTTGTAAAGACAACAGAAGAGAAAAATCTACCGTCTTTGAGTTTGCTCGTGAGTTTTTAAATCTGCAAGCATTAATGATGGATAAAATTTGCTTAATGATGGATAAAATTTCAACATGCGGACACGTTCAGAGACCTACGCTATCTTCACCATGCACACACTGAGGCACATACTCACACAGATTATGACATCATCAGGTACTCTCAAACGATGAGACCAATTATACATGGAACTGGTCGCTAACAGCTGCAGCGTGATTTGAGTGTTATCCTGCACTTTACCTGGCAGCCCTCTACCCAAGCCTATTACCTACAGCTTCGAGCCTAACGACCCTCTGCAAGCATGAGTCTAATTATCTGATTATGCCCTACATGCAGCTCGGCAAACATTTAAAACATCTACAATCGCCTCTCATTTCCTCTGAGGAGACAGTCAGACTGTATGAGAATGGATAGGCTTGCAGAGGACTCCCAGAGACTGGCCCCCGAGTCCCCCCCAACACTGGACAGCTGGGCACTGGTGGGTAGCTCACAGGGCAGAGGGGTCTCAGTTTGCTGGGGAACGGCTGTGGTGGCATGCCTCTCCATGCTCGGCTGCCATCATCTCCGACTTGGAAAGCCCACGCCCACCTAGCCTCTACAGTCCACCAGTTTACTTCCAAAAGAAGACAAGCTGGATGGTTGTCCCCATTAAGAACAGCCACTGCTCGTGCAGAGGGCCTCGGTCCGGTTCCTAGCACCCACACAGAATGGCTCACGAGCAGGCGGGGATGGCAAGCCAGCGCACTTCTGGGCTCTGCCCGCCTCTGCCTTCCCTGCCCTAGCGCTGCAAGCCCCAGGACTGTTTGCTGGAACATGGCTCCAGTGGAGTCAGGGTCAGAGCCTCATGGCTATGGCAAGCACTTTCACAACTGAAGTTCCAGAGTTCAGCATTACTGTCTGAAACACTGGACTCCCAGGGAGAAAAAAACAAAAACAAAACAGTAGTTCTACTGTGCAAGGAAAATCTCCCTGAAAATATAAGATTTGTGTTTGTTGAAATGCTCCAGAGTCTAAAGATTCATAAAGCTCCAAAAGCATCTTTTCTTTTCTTCATTTCTTCCCGCACACACACACACGAAACTACTGAAAGGGCAGAAGGAACACGTTCAGGAATGTAAGTCATAATCACTGGATACTCTCATCCTCAACAGGAATATAATTCTGAGTGAAAAACAAAGAGACACAAATTTGAAGAGACACAAATGCAACCTAATTTAAAAGAAATCCAATATTTAAGCAAGTTCTTATGCCCTGTCTTGTTCTAAACTGAATTTAAATCCAACTAAATAAAATTTAGATTAAGTCATAAGATCAAATTCTCCTTTTAAGAAGTGGTTAAGAACAGAAGATAAGTCTGGAACTGGAGTTAGGGCATAGAATATATGCTCTGTTGACCTCGTGCCTTAACAGAAGGTGTGTGCACAGTGTGTTCCTCCCACGGGCTTTGTGACTGCCACTCCCTCATCCCCCACCTCTGCAGGTCCCCTCAAGTTGTCACGACGGTTCTCGGCCTTCTCAGTACCTTTTCTTCCTAAGACTGACAGAACACCATATTCTTGTTCTGGGGGAGGGGTTTGTTTGTTTGTGTTGTTTTTGAGACAGACCAGGCTTGCCTTGAACTCACAGAGATCCGCCTGCCTCTGCCTCTTGAAGGCTGGGACTAAAGGTGTGTATCACCACTGCCTGGCTGCAGCTCTTCTACCTAAAGCTTTTCTTTTAAAAACGACCCTCAGCCAACACATCAGACTATGATGGTGTCCCAGTGAAAAATCATAAACTTATTTAAAGTGTTGAGACTTTTTGTGATGATGAGGATGATGATGATGATGATTGGTAACTCAGCTGCGCTGCTCTTGGGCATCACTTCATCGATGGTAATGTTGCTTTCAAGCCTGCAAGAATCGATCAATCTTTCTTTCCAGTAACAATGTCATAAGGTGGTGTACTGTACCTGGCCCTTAGACTGTGATGTGCTAACAAGCCTCTTCTTGATTATGTTTAACATCAGACCCTAAGCTTACAAGCATATTAAACCCTTAAAGCTTACACAAACTTATAGCATACACACATAGACACACACACACACACACCCTGCAAGAACCATGAAAATTCTGTGCGAGGAGGAAAAATCCAATTCTGCACTCTCCAGTTCTAAATCACACACTAACAGCTTTCACTGCAGGCAAGAGCATAAAACCAAAGCACATTCTGGTTCACTCTATAACAAATCTTTTCAAACAAATTCCTTTGGCTCTAGCAAGATTTATGTACAAAAGCTAAAGGCTTCTGTCCCTAGCCTTAAACAGAGGCGTTTGGAACACGGTTACTCGGTTCGGTCCAGCTGTTTTAAGCTAAGCTCCATGTGCTTGCCTCCTGGAGGCGGTGTAGACTTTACATATTTAAAACTAATAGCATGGGTCAGGCAGAGGACAGCCTTGAGGTCTGCATCTGATCAGAGCTGGAGGCAGAGAGTACGAAGGAATCACTAATGCGCTAGGCGGTACAAAATAACACTCCTTCGAAAAACCCGTTATAGCAATTACTGAAAACACTTGGAGCGACACGCACGTCAAGCGTGCCATCTAAATGCCAAACACCAACCATTTGCTTCATCAGTTTTAGGGAACCAGACCCCAGCAGCCTCCTGGATGCTTCCTACTCACTTGCTACCGACAGATGCTTTGGAAAGCAGCCTATGCCTAAGGCTCGCCATCCAACGTGACTAGAACTTGCTTTCTACATTAGTTTCATCCCTTTAACAGCCATAGCTTCTACCTCCAGAGTTCTCTGAGCTTTCACGTGCTCTGACAAGCTTTCCCTCGATACTCAATAGCCTAACTTCCATAGCTATCCAGGAACTGAAGCGATCACTGTTTTATGGAAATTGCTGACACACTTTCCTGACTTCCATTTTAGATAATGAAACCACAGCTATGTTATAAATACACACAAATAAATACGTATCTATTACTTGGGAGAATGCTTACTTCCTGGCTCAGGGATGATGTCAATTCGAATACACGTTATTCCTGTTGGCAAAAACTAAAGCCAGTGTGCATACATCTGTAGCTATTCAGCGTCCCTGCATTCACACAGAAACATTTTTTATCATTACTATACCAACGCAGCAACTCCCCAGTTGTAACCCAAAGGCCATTTCTCTCTTGCCCCAAGAAATTAAGTAAGCTGCCTAAAATGAACTACGGCATAAAGACATGTTGGCAACTGCATTATTATGAAAAAGAAATGAATGAATAATCTCTAAGCTTTAAACGTGCTGCCAGGGGAGAGCCAGGGGAGCGTCCCATACGGACTTGAACATCTTGAGCGCTGTTGCTACTCAAAGCAGACAGATTTCAGGGAAAGAAACACACAGACTATCCCTGTTCTGTAAACAGCAGAAGTGAATTTTCAAACACTAGGTATCAGCTGAAAGCCTCCCGATGACAGACACCATAACAAAGTTAGCTGAATAAAGCATAGGTCCAGATTTCACGGAGACAGGGGCATCTACTTCCCCTACAGATATAGAAAAACTCGGCATTTCTTTCAGCTTGAGTTAAAGGAGAGAAAACGCAGTTCATATTTCCCCAAGCAGGAGTGGCATGTTTTCCAGTGAGTTTCTTGTTCTCATTTTACTATTTTAAGAGCGCTGGTCACTCCCAGTGTTTCAGTAAGACGGGATCTGGTTCCCGGCGGCTGACGGTTCTCGTGGCGGGATGCTTTCCCTAAAACTGTCTCCAAAAACTGTTTTTATTCGTATTTAGCTCCACTGTATTTATCTACAAAATACCATTTCCATGGAGTCAGGCCAATAAAAGAAACAGCTTGCTAGAATTTCAGTTGACTTTGTTAAAGGAAATTATTTTAAATTAATGTGGCTTCTGGACTGCTGCCGTTTCTGACCTCAGTGCACATACTCCTTCTAATTTCTGCTGTGAACATTTGTTTATTTAAGTGAAATTCCAGCTCACGGATGCCGACCATAACGGAGTCTCAGCCTCCTGCCACTATTTCGCCCTTTGTCTAAACAAGGGCGGGTGAGTGCCGCCACATTAGCATGCAGGGGCACATGGCCGGCCTACCATGAAGTCATCCACGTATTTTTGGTAAGATCTTTAACAGCTTCCACGCCCGGCCATGAAACAGAACAAGGCTGTTTTGTTTTCAGACAGTAACAATTTCATCTCTAGTTTACTAGATGGCGCTCAAAATGTTTTTCCATATGTTTTTCGCAGCGAGAATCTGCCATCGGGGTGGTTTACCTTGACCAGTGAATGCAGGCTCTTTTCCCCAAACATGTCCCAGAGGAAGGTCAAGTCCTCCTGGCTATCCACATGTGGCTGCAGCTGGGCGGGCAAAGCAGCCAACAGCTCATACAGACCTATAAAATGAAAATAAAACACAAAGTGTAATCTTGAGGTGATCTCATTAATTGCACTGGAGGTGTATATGTAAATGGCGGCTGGGACCTGTCATTTTTACTGGATTTGTATTCTGGGCCATCTAGCAAAACAGTTCTCTCAAGAGGCAGAGAAAGCATTTTGATTCTTAAACTCCAGAGAAGTGTATATTTACAGAAAAGCTATTTTTTGGGGATTTTTTTTACCTTTCACACTTGTCAACATTTTGCAGTCATGCAAGTTTACATAACCCAAGACAGAAAATGTGTACAATCCTTCAAAGAAAGAAAGAAAGGGAAAAGAAAGAAAGGAGAAAGAAAAGGCATGCATTCCTTTCCTTGACAATTATTGCATTCCCCCTCACTAGCCAAGGAACAGAGTGAGTCATAAGGAGGAAAAACTTCTTAGGAGAAAATGGATAAAGTGGTCTACGAAAGGCTTTGTAGTTTGCAAGGGAGCTCTAATAACATAAGGCCTCAAGACCTGTGCATTATCGAAGACGCAAATAAGGTCCCACCACGCACCATCCCCTGGTGACGCATGTGCGGTGCCATCATTGTGGACTGGGGCTTTTCAAAGAGACGGTGCAGAACGCAGTCACACCGGGAGTGTGTGCAGCTTGTCTGCTTCCCCCCTGGCGGCAGATGCAGGCTGCTGTGGCACCGTGAAGAGATGCTAGAGGCAGACAGAAGCGCAGTGCTCCGCAGGAGGCCAGCACAGGAGCCATCCCCTCAGTCACCGGCAGCCGGACTCAGCTGTCGCTGTCCCACGCTTGCCCGTGACTCTTGAGGGAGGCGACCTGGCAGCAGCCAGTATCAGCTCCCAGCACACGGTGCATTTCCCAGAGGAATTACATGAGGTAAAAAGGACAAAATTCCCTTTCTTTCTGTCTGCTGTCTGCAGAAGCACCAAGACCTCCTGAGGCAGGCAGCATGCAGGGTTGTTGCTACTCCTGGTCTGGGCAAGGGCTGCCCTCCATCACAGAGACAGCTTTACAAGACATTCAACAAGCAAAGAACAGAAAATTATGGACTCTAGATTAGCATATCCGTTATCTTTCTAACACATCAGTCCTAACTCACAGGCAAATGCATGAGGCACCGGTCTAAATACAGAAATGCAACTGTGAATGTCTGGTTAAATCCAAACATCCCTGGGGCTGTATTTACCATCCCTCCCCAAAAAAAGTCATAAGAATAACCTTAAATTAGACTACAGAACAACTCTAATTGTATTCCTAAGTATTAATATTTTCCATCAATTCTCTTTTAAAACCTGGCACTCTGCCTAAACTAGCTCTTCTTTACAATTTAATAACGACTTTAAAATATGTCAGCATAACTGTATCTACAATCCACCCTTCCTCCCTTCCTAACTCCCACAAAGAGATACATTCCCATCCTCAACAACTGCCAGTGGTTAGGGGTCAGTGGTTACGCCACAGACTTACCATGTAAAATTATGTTTAAAAAAGGAGAATTTTTTCCTGTTGATTTCAGGAGTTGTAAAAAGAATTTGTCTCTACCTTGGCAAAATGACTTCAAGCTTTATTAAGGAGAGTAAACCAACTCTCATCTAACTTACATGGCATAATTGCTACGAAGGTTACATAAGTTGATACACAAGCAGCCCTGTTACGTGTTAAGTACGTGACAGAGTCCACATGCAATCCAGTGAAATCCAGAATACTAATTATTTTTATTACTGAAAACCCAAGATAGATCAATATCTGCTCCCTGAGTCTACGTTTAAAGCATTTCGTATGATTTATCTGAGCCTCACTTCCTTCGTGTTTTTAAGTTGTGTACGGGAAACTAAACACATGCAAACACATAAACACGGTGAATCTGAATACGGTTGCTGGCTGGAGACTGTTTCCTGTTGCTGCAGCAGAACGCCACCAGCTGACGTCGGGACCCTCGAGAAGGTGAGGCACCTTGTGCGGGCATTGGTACTGGTGTCCCATGGCAAAAAGCAGGACAGCAAGTGAGGTGACAGCCCGCCTGTTCGTCACGAGCTCACTCTGCATTAGCCACATCACCTCAGCATGAGGGATGAAGCCTGCTGGGGTGAACTCCTAAAGGCCTCGTGTCTCTCAAACTGTTACCCCCAAACGAAGGTCCTGGCACGGGAACTGCCAGGCACACATTCAAATCACAGCAGGTCATACCGTTGACAATTTCCTGGCTGCCACATTGTGCTGTGGTCGGTACGTGTTGACACTGGAAGGAAGTGTACATCATTTCTCATGACACATGAACCTCCAGGGATCCCCAGATAAAAATGGCAACACAGCATGGTTAAGGCCAAATGGTTGTCTTAAGAGTTCAACGGAATCATGGGGCTCTAAGGCCTATGCCCTTGGTATAAGATAACGGTCTGTTCTTGACGTATCTTCCTCTAGATCAGAACACCACTGTGTGCCAAGGTTCCGAGTCAGGGCAGCTCCCGCAGGCACCCCCAGTGGACGCAACAGCACACTCCTTACACATGGAAAGTGTTAAGTCTACACAAGGATGGCTTAGACGTTGTGAAACAAGCCATTTCATACTTCAGGTTTTAAGAAACAATTTTCCTGCTAGCGAAGGCTCATAAATCTGGGTTTTCTGGTCTTTCCAGCATTACGTGGATATGCTACCACCACAGTCTGGCAACCACAGTCCCTTCCCTGCAGCTACCTGATCTTCAAGCCATAGCCAATGCCAGCAGAGACAGGAGCATGTCAACTGTAAACCAAAGACATGGTGACAGAGCAAACAGGCCAGAGGCCTACATCTCAGAGAAGGCAACACTCGCTCTGGAACCACGAGTCTGTGAGCAAAGTGGAGTCTCAGTTCTGACATGGGATGAAAACACACCTGCAATCCAGCCCCCACAGAACGTTCTTCAAGTCCAAATGTTCTCAGAACTAGAATTAGAGGGCACATCTTTACTTTTTTTAACCTATTCTTGGTGTCTGAGCAAAGCCTAAGGGAAGGGAGAGTCAGCTCCTCCAAAGCTGACGAAGAAATTGGCAAAGAAGGAACACCTGAATTAGGCGTTTATGCTTTGGGTCCTCTCCTCCTCCCAAAAGCAGATGTTGGGAATTCCCAGTGTGGACCCACAGGACAGAGGGATAATTCACACTCCAGGGGGAATGCTGCAATGTTGGGAGGTAAAAATTTGGGGTGATGAGGCATGCAGATGCTGCCTGAAGCAATCAACATTCTCATCTAAGTCAGTTCCTTATGGTAGGTGTGAATTCATTCTAAGAGCAAACTCAGCCTCTTGTTTGCTAGTCTCCTTTCTGCCCACTTCCCTTCCCTTCCACCTAATGACACAGTAAAGCCCGCTCCATGCCGTGCCACACTGCCCATCAGTGCTCAGCTAGTTCTTCAGAACCATGATGACAAATTTCTTTTCCTTACGAATTGGGTCAGTCCCCGGAGCATGTGCGAAATCACAGGCAGGATCAAACTCGGACACGGCTGCACTGCTTCCTGTCTGCTTTTGTGCCTTGAGTGGTTATTGAAGAAAACGAAGGTTACATGACAAACACCAGCACCATGACACAGTGACAGCAGAGGCGAACAACTGCTTAAGAGGCAGGCGGCATACACAGCGTGGATCCGCTGCACACGGGGATAATTCACGCTGCAGGTGGGGTGCCGAGGCATTCCACCATCCCACAGAAGAAGGTGCACAAGTTAAAACTGAGGGATTGTTTATTTCTGGAATTTTCCATTTAATATTCTCAGACCACAGTTGAGGGCAGATAATGGAAACCACAGAAAGCAAAGTCCTTGGAAGCGACTATATTCTCCTTGGCAGCACAACAGGGGCTAAGTCTTTTTAAAGTAAATTCCTCAGAACCGACGTGTTCTGAAGCCTTATGTTCCTATCACTACACTAGCTAACCAAACTGAGAAAACCCCTCTCTGTGTGTCCAGTGTTCTTAGGATCTCTGATGATATGCAAGAAAGATTGAGGACAGACAGACAGGTGGATTTGCCAAATGTGAAACACCCTGTTTTCCAAGACAATATGGATCCCAAATATGGATACGATTAAACTGAGATAATATATATACTTGTTAATCTGTAATTGTGACTAATATGTTAAACATCAAGTTAAGCATCTGCCATACAGATTTAAAAAATGCTCATAAGACATATTAATGTGGACCTCCAACTCTTACCACCTTCATACGCTTCTTGGAACCATTTTAATGAAAAGCTTCCCCGGTGACTCTCCCCCTTTGAGGGCCACTGTTAGAATCAGAACAGATTACTTTACCTCCGGGGAAGCTGTGCAAGAGCTGCCTTACTCTCGCTACCTGTGTGGCACTGCCACTGCAAACCATTCTGCCCACTGGACGTTTGTTCTCACTTGGGAGCACCTTTTATTTTCTCTACAATGGAACCGCTTAGCTATTTCTCTTAAGTATCTAATACTTGCAAACATGACATTCGCCCATAAGACTGGGAAACTGGAAATAGCCTCCAGCGCGTCAGACTGTGCTGGTGTAGCAGACACTGGACACCCCGCAGGTGTGCAGGCACACGGACCCCAGAAAGCCAACCCGCGCATGGCTGTAAGGCTCACTAGTAATCTTTTTGTGGGCGTGCTGCTAAAATTCAAAGTGGGTAAGTGCCACCGGAGACTCCCACACGGGCTGTTAAGAAGCCCCTGACAGAAGCCCAACTCAGCAAATGAAAACCACAGATCAAAGGCGGCCTCCTGCTGCCGCAGTGTCCTGCTGGCGCCCTCTTCTGACCAAACGTGCCATTGACAGAGGCAACGGAAAAGGACTGCAAGATCTCCTGTTTTTGTGGAGCAGACAAGGAAATGTGCAGCTGAGGCCCAGGTGCTAACTGCTTAATCTACAGACTGCTCTAAGTGGGTGTCTCCTCCTTCGGGGAGGGGCTGCCTCCCTTCTGGGAGGGAGGCTTCTGATGCTTCACACTGGGATTCAATTAAAGTTACTGACAAGTGAAGATTGAGGCTTCACCACTATAGCCCTGAAAGAGAAATCCTACTAAATCAAAGGCTTGCATCTACAATGTTCGTCCACTTTATTACATCTTCTTATCAAGAAGGGGGAGAGAGGGAGGAGAAGTGAGAGAAGGGACGGGGAGAAGAGAAGAGGAGAAGAGGGAGAACAGAGGGGGGATGGGGAGAGAGGGAGGGAGAGGAGAGTTACTGGAGAGGGGAGGGAGAGATGTAAGAGAGACACAGAGAGCAAGCTCATGCCATGAAGCACATGTGGAGGACAGAGAACAGCTTGCTGGCATTGGTTCTTGCCTTCCAGCATGTGGGTCCTAGGACTGAATTCGGGTCATCAGTTACCATCTAATTTAAGCCACCTCAAGGACCCTGTTTGCATGCAAACTCTGAACTCTACATCTCAGTCTCGGGAGATTATGTAAACCGACATTCTCAATTAAACAAACGATGATGCTTTTGCAATACTTGATTTCACAGTCACCCTGACTGGCCTGAGGGGGTCCCCAATGGCTCACGGGATAGTAGTAGTTCTGGGGGTGGCCATAGGGGTGCTGCTGGGAGACGTACGCATTATTAGAGACTGAGTCAAGACAAACCTCCCGCCCCCAGCCAGATATCCAGGCACCATCCACCCTGAGACACAGGATTCGCTTCCTGTGAGCCGGCAACCCACCTTCTCGTCCCCTCGGGGCAAACACAGCAACTCCTGGCTCTCTGGACTTACACCAGCAGACTCCAGTACTTATACCAGAACCCCAATCCTCACCACAGCGCCAGCCCTCAGCAGCACCCCAATCCTCACCACAGCACCAGCTCTCACCAGCACCCCAATCCTCACCACAGCACAATCCCCACCATGGCAACAGCTCTCAGGCCCTTGTACTCAGGATAGTGTCCTACACTATGGCTCCTACCCCTCAGGCTTCAATGGATCACAGGCTGGGTCTTCTGGGTCTGCAGGATGCAGTTGGGGACCCACGGGAATCTCAGCTTCTATGGCAGAGGGAATTGATAACTGTCATCTCTTATATGTGTGTACGCAGACAGACACAACATAGATCTTCCACTGATTTTGATTTTTAGAGAACAATTACATAACTCTTTCCTATCAAAACAACACACAACTCCAACTTCTGCACACACGTATGGTAGTTGTGAAAGAAGACAGATCATGGCTTCCTCACATGAAAACAGGAAACAGAAGTTGGGGTTACGCTTTGTTGGCAAAGCACCTGACTAGCATCGCCTGAGGGCCTGTTTCAGAGCCTCAGCATTGTCAAAATCTAAAAAGAACTCCTGAGTATGGGACAACAGCAAAAAGAACATCAGTTCACCACCATGGGAGGAAGGTGTGTGTAACAACGGGGCTCACTGCTGTGGGAGGAAGGTGTACAGAATGGGGCTCACTGCAGACAGACACAGAGATCTCAGCGAGCCCGCTGGCTCCACTGTTTGGTAGTGAAGTCCTGCAGCCCTCTCCCTCTGTTCCACAGCATCTGAGTGGCAAATCTTGGCTTCATGGAAGCACGGGGAGCAGTGTGCCAATGAGATGGCTCTTGGCAGCATCGAAGCCGCGTTCTGTGAGCCAGGCCACTTGACCATGCCCTGTGGACCAGTTTTGCTCACCTGCCTGATTGGCTTTAAATGTGTCAGCACGGCTCTCCTCGTCATGATGGAAATCTGCTTCTTTTCCTGCAAGATTTAAAACTGCAGGCCCTGAACTCCCTGAGCTGCCAGTATGGACAACTACGCTGCAGCCATCTCCTCTGTGGCAGTGGTATGCAAAACAGTAATACCTGTCACTGTCCTTCAAGAATAAGGATGTCTCCAGGCAGCAACTTCCGGCTCTAACGCAGGCTGAGGCTTGCCACCATCCAGGCAGTGCAGCTGACGGTCCAGGAAGCCCTGACCACACAGGTCCAAGCCCAGGTCACCAAGCATTCCACACGTGAGTTCAAATCAGCTAAAGCATTGGCAGCTTCATGAAAGCAATCTCTTTTTTTTTTCTTTTTCTTTTCAGTGCTTACCACAGCAGTGCCGTGAGAATAAGCTCATATTGTACAGTCCTACATCCTCTACCTCGGACACAGGTGATTTGATCAGAGACTGGGGAGGGCGGAAACACCGACTAACCCATAAAAAAAGTCATAACTATGATGGTCACACACATGGTTCACAGGAAGTCGTAACATTCACACAGCACCATCACCTTGGTTAATAAGATTCTCTAACATTTTATGTTCATCAACCCCTACACTATATCACAGTACTTTAATAAAAGAAAAAACACACACACAGTGTCAGTATACAGCCCAAGCTGGCCTGTCTCCACCTTCAGTATGCTGGGGCTATAAGCATGCAGCCCCCTCGGACCTGGGGAAAACAGCAAAGTGGCCAGGCACTAGCACCAGAAGTAGAGGCAGCGAGAGGGTACAGGACAGAGAGGAGGGGTGCTCCAAGGCTTTGAAGCTGCCACTGTGGACAGCGGGGCTGCTCCATTTTAGACATGTGAACCTGCAATAGTTACTAGACAGCAGTTAAGACACAGAGTGAACTCACACATCCGGAGTGAACACAGCAGAACAGGCTAAGGACTCAAAGCCACAGCCCTGGGGAAGCCCAAGCCTGAAGGATGCGAAAGGATGGGCCCACAACTGCTCAGAGAGCAGAGCCAAGGGATGAAATCCCAAAAGCAAACCAAGAAGGAGCACCTGGACAGGAAAGCCTGAAAACTGGGATCCAGAGTTAACTCTGACAGAGTAGACCAGAGGAAGGAGGCTAAAACCAGGAAGAAATGTGTCAGCAATAATAAACAACACAGGTAGCCTGTAGAAGTTTTAGCATGACAGAAAATTGTTATTTCTAAGCAGATATGGGTATTTTTTTAAAAGATAAATAAGAGCCAGGCCTAGGAGCACAGACATGTAACCTCAGCTACCTAAGAAGCTGAAGGAAGACAAGTTCAAGGCCTGCACTACCATGTGAATTCAAGCCAGCCTGAGCATGCCAGTGAGACTCCTGTTCAAATAAAAAGGAAAGAAGGGTAGGGTGCAGCTTGGTGGCAGAATATTTGTCTGGAATGTGTGAGGCTGGATATCCGGGCACCTATGAACGATCAAGCCGGCAGGAGAGATCTGCCAGCCTCACAACCCAGGGAGTGAGAAGCACCAGGCTCACACAGGGGAAAGGCGGCAGCTGTAGCTGTCCGCGCCCTCCAGAGGGTGGTGGCGCATGCGGAGCAGATTCGGAGACACGCTCATTCCTTTCCTCGTGCCAATATTTTCAGTCAATTAGCTAGCATGGCCGTCTGCAGAGAGTGAGGCCAGCAGGGAATGGCTACAGTTTTAAAAAGTTGGGCAGAGTCGTCCAGATGAAAAGAACAGACCCTGAAGGGTATCAGTTGATATTATTATATTTTATTGGCAAGATGGTCCTGGAAAGCTGAAGTCCCCTTGATGGAGATGCTGCCTCCGTCCCCTCTTTACTGCAGTTCTGAGTGGACAGAGGGCCACCTGCAGGGTCCACCCATGTGTGCCCAAGGAAGGGAAACCAGAGCTGTGGCAAACACTGTCGTTTCCACTACATATATTTCTGTGTTCCTTGGAAGTTTACAAGACAGATACTTTAAAGAGCAGCTTCTGCCGTGCCCTGGAGTTAGAACTACCTGAAACCAGTTTCTCAGTAGCTGTCACAGTCCCTCCTTCCAGCTCAAGATTTTATGTGTGTGTGTGTGTGTGTGTGTGTGTGTGTGTGTGTGTGCGCGCGCGTGCGCACAGAGGCCAGCACGCACATCTATCAGATGTCTTCCTCAATTACTCTCCACCTGATCTGTGGAGACAGGGTGTCTTGTGGAACTTGGAGCTCACTGGTAGAAGGCTCCTGACTCTGGCTGTCTCCACCCCCAGCACTAGGGCTACTGATATGTGCCGCCCTGCTATAAGTTCTGCTAAGGACGCACATCAGCCCCCTCACTCCCGTGTGGCAGGCGTGTTGTTGGCTGAAGCATCTCCCGAGCCTTCTGCAGTGCTTGATAAGAAAATACACCTAGGCCACAGGCAATATAAAAGGTGTCATTGCACATATCACAGACGCTCTGAAAACCTGAAAGCGGCTCTGTCTATGTAAACTACTATTTCTTAAGAATAATTCATTTTCTACTGCTTTGCCTGTATTTGGTCAAATAAAACTTACTGTTACTAACCCAAAAGCAATGAATTTAATATCAAAAGTGCAGCACTGATTCTCAAAACAATAACAGACCTAAAAAGAAAAATGCTAGAGAACGCAGAGGCATGAGTGGAGAAATATTCCAGCTCCAGAAGATGTGTCTGTGGAACACGACACTGTATTCAGCAGCAGTGGCTCCCGGGAGAATAAATGGCTCGGGGCCTGATGGAAGCGTCCCTGCCGGGAACAATCCACTCTGCCTGCACATTCCAGATGCTCCACATTCCTGACATCAGGGTGGAAACATTTACTGGAGTCTAGAGAAATTTAATGCCATCATTCCTGTCAGATCCCTCACAGCCTCATTAGCACGAGTCTGGGGAAGCCATAAGCCTATGCTAAATGAGAAAAAAGATGTCCACGGCACTCAGCCGCCCTGGACACCAGAAGAACCCGGACTTTTTTTTAGAAAGCATTTAGCAAAAAGCAAACAGGGACGATTATGTATTTGCTTTTTTTTTTTTTTTTTCACTTTTGATATTTGCACTCTACACTATACGGGCAGGCAGCGAACCAGGCCATTTCCCTAGAACCCGCAGTAATAACCACTGAGGAACGCATATCAACGCCCAGAACAACACTGTTAAATTTTATGGTATTAATAAAATGGGACACCAAGTAAATTTTCCACTTTCTTAAAGGTAAAATAATCAGTACTATTTAGTGCCATTCCTAACGGGCCTAAAGTTTTCTCATTTAAAGCATGGTTTATTTCCAAAAGTGCCTATATGACTAATATACTACAATCCAACAGAAAGGTTCTCCTCATTACACTATTTCCCAGCTTCAACAACATTAAAGTGTCGGGCACACTGAGATTCTTAAATATGCAGAACAACTTAAACAACTATAATACTGTTGCTTGGTTAATAATAATAATAATAGGCAATTCATACATTTACCTCAAAGTCTATAAAATCAGGGTGAGTTAACAGAAAGCAAGTGCAGAGAACTTTCATGTTGAGGAGCTTTCTCTATGTTTTAAGGAGGTTCCTGTTTGTCATTAACTCCAAGTCACTAGCCTATGGCATCACACAAAGTATTCCACTACCGCAACAAGCATGACAGTACTTTGACGGGTATTTTTAGCAATGTTCGCACACACACACAAAAAAAAAAATACAGGCATACTAAAATAAAAATGACTCCTAAACCCTACAGAGTACGGCCAGCAGCCAATCTTCACTCATTCACATCACATCAAAGCAGTCGCTGAGACAGCGAGGATGGAGCAGGTTGTGTATTCAGGTGAGGGGTACTGAGTAAGAGGGTCCTGTCTGGGCTCATGTGCTTTGATGCCTGGTCACGGGTTGGTAGCACTGTCTGGGGGAAGCTTAGGAGGTTTGGCTCTGTTGGTAGAAGCATGTCACTAGAGTCAGGCTTTCAGAGTCTAAAGATGGCCCTACCATTTCCAGCTGCTCTCTCTGCCTCATGCTGGTGGTCACGATGTGAGTCTCAGCTTCTTCTTCCTGTAGTCATGTAGCCTGCAGCCACCCGCTGCCATAACTAAACCAGGTGGGCAGGAGCCAGAGCTGTACCACGCATCTCTACCCTACCCTCTCAAGGGCAAGCAAGCCTCCTGGCAGAGCACGGGGGTGGGAGCACCTTTCGTGCTCCTCTCTGCGGCATTGTCCCGAAATTCCTTCATTGTGTCCCCAAGAAACACCTGTACCCAGCACTGCACACAGTGAATTCCTACAATACTTCCCATCATCCAGACAATAGCAAGACCCATGGTCAAGATGGAGAAGGCACTGTCCACTAGTAAAAACTAAGGTACTTCCATCATGGAGTTTATAAATGAATAATCTAAGCTGTAGAAAATATTTGTGTTAAAAAAAATAACACATCAGAGATTTACAGCTCGACCCTTCCCAACCTGTCAGCGCACCTCAACTCTTCCATAAACATGAAATTTTGCTTTCAAAAGAACTCGTAGCTACCTGGCTATGCAAATTCTTTTCTCCTCAAAAGATCAAAAACAGTGGCTGGGAAAGCTAAGGCTACATAAAGAGCTGAAAACAGAAAACGGTACTGCCTCAACTCAGGCGGTGAGGATGCTTTCTGCTAAGGGAACTGAACTTTGGGGTTTCCGTTTTAATGAAAACAATCCGCTAGATACTGCAATATTAAAATCAGCAATCTACATTCAAACTGTACCATGAAAATTCAGTGTAAGAGACACTGTGCTCTGGGCGTGATTTCATTTCTTCTAATAGGTTTAGTGTGTCTGGTTTTATGTTGAGGTCTTTGATCCACCTGGACTTTAGTTTGTACAGGGTGATAAATATGGATCTATTTGCATTTTTCTACACCTAGATATACAGTTAGACCAGCACCATTTGTTTACAGAACTAAACACAGAATTCTCAATAGAGGAATATCAAATGGCAAAGAAACACTTAAGGAAATGCTCACAGTACTTAGTCATCAGGGAAATGCAAATTAAAACAACCCTGAAATTCCACCTTACACCTATCAGAATGGCTAAGATCAGAAACTCAAAAAAAAAAAGAAAGAAAGAAAAAGAAACTCAAGTGACAACACATGCTGGTGAGGATGTGGAGAAAGGGGAACCCTTCTCCATTGCTGGTAGGAATGTAAACTTGTATAACCAATTTGGAAATCAATCTGGTGGTTTCTCATAAAATTGGGAATAGCCCTACCTCAAGATCCAGCTATACCACTCCTGGGCATATATACAAATGATGCTCAACCATACAACAAAGACATTTGCTCAACTGTGTTCACAGCAGCTATATTCATAATAGCCAGAATCTGGACACAACCCAGATGTCCCTCAAGCGAAGAATGGATAAAGAAACTGTGGTATATTTACACAATGGAATACTACTCAGCTATTAAAAACAAGGACATCATGAAATCTGCAGGCGAACGGATGGAACTAGAAAAGATCATCCTAAGTGAGTTAACCCAGAAGCAGAAGGACACACATGGTATATACTCACTTATAAGTGGTTTTTAGACATATAATATAGGATAATCATACTAAAATCTATGGTCCCAAAGAAGCTAAACTACAAGGAACACCATAGGAAAGATGCTTGATCCTCATTCAGAAGGGCAAAAGTACAGACATGGGAAGTGGGAGAAGACAGGGAGCAGGGCAGGAGCCTACCACAGAGGGCCTCTGAAAGAGTCTACCCAGCAGGGTATTAAAGCAGATGTTGAGACTCAGAGACAAAATTTGGCCAAGTGTGTAGGGAATCTTATGGAAGAAAGGGGAGATAGAAAGACCTGGAGGAACAGGAGTTCCACAAGAAGACCAAGAGAGCCAAAAAAAAAAAAAAATCTGAGCCCAGAGACATTAAGAACAGTCAAAACTGACTAAATTGAGCTGTGATCAAAAGAGCAAAAACAGATACCAGAAGATCAAAATCATCAACACAGAAATCACAGGCATGAAGCAGAGTTATTTTGAGAAGTTGTAACCACAAAAGTTAAAAAAGGTTGATGAAATGGGTTGAGTCAGACACACACACACACACACACACACACACACACGACACAAGAAGAAATAGAAAGCTGCAATATTATTAGAACCTTTTGGCTAAAGAATACCGAAAGTCTCATAAAAGGATTACCAGGTCCAAGTGCCCTCACATGAAGGTTCTATCCTAGGAAAGGTAACTTCAGTCTGTCACAGACTTCGCCACAGAAAAAAAAGAGGGAAGAATCCTCCCATTGCACAAGGTTTTGAAATGGGCCTGATGCGTCTAAAACAAAAAGGGGGAACTGTAGAGAGCTGCGGAATGCTATGCCTTAAAGATGGAGCTGGTTTCCGCCTTCCACCTTCCCGATGGTGAGTGCTCTCTGTCACGAACAACTCCACATTTGGCTAAGGCCGACGATCTGGCTTGCTTCCATGTATGTGGACCTATCTGCATTGCCCCCGTGGCACGCCTGGGTTGGCTACCCAGAGGCTATTTAAGCTGTGGGCTGGCTTTCCCCGGGGTCCGAGGATTGTTCAATGTTCCTGAATAAACTACATTGAAAAAAAAAAAAAAAAGAAAGAAAAAGAACCAGGCAGGCGCTGTGAAGGCAAAGGTCTTATGGTCAGCTTCTGCTATAAATGGAGAACTGGGGGCTTTCTGTCTTCTGTTTTGTTTTAAGAGTGTTAGCCAGGAGTGGTAGCATATGCCTTGAACCCAGCCTTGGGAGCAGGCAGAGCTCTGAGTCAAGGGCAGCCCCCTGAATATGGATCTTGAAACAAAATTCACTACATTAAAAAGAATAATAAATTGTGACCAATTTTGAGTTTCTCCCTAAGAAGCAATCTAGTTTAACATTTTAAAACTAATTAGTTTTCCATAAACTAACCATATGTTCATTAAGATGTATAAACAAAACCCTGATAAAACTGGAGGCTAACAATTCTTTAATTGACAGGGAAAAAATGTCATTTTCAAACTAGGAACAAAAGGAAACCTTTTTAAACTAATAAAGAAGTGCAGGCCTTTTGATTTGCAGCTCAGAAGGGGACAAAGCACAACCCTCTTCACACATCAGCACCTCTGACCACTCAGTGGAAGGTAAGGACTGACACGTGAGGTGGTCCTCCGACCTCTGCGCGGGTCAGAGCTGGACTCCTGAGGTACGCTAATGACTACCTTCATGTCTCCCCTGTCTTGACCCCAAGATCAGCACCCCGAATCTGTCCAACACTCGCACACACATGGACAGTACAAAATGGACTACTTAAAATTAAAATGTTCAAGTGCACTCTTTTTAAAGGCCGATGACACTGCCAAGACACGCAGGGGCTAGAAAGCCTGAAGACTGCAGTGTGGCTGTCAGTACTCAGCAGACAGGCCCAGGCTGATTGGTGTCTTTCTGCCCCTACAATGCTAACCAAAGGCCACAGGAAATCACAAAGAGAGAGAATCATTACCCTTTGATGAAGCTGTCAATACTCTCTGGGGATGGTTATCCAGAGAACTCTCGAAAGCACCGCAGAGCCCAGGCGCTGTGGCCACAGCGTTAATGGCACTACAGAGGTGACAGCGATGATCAGACTGGTAGAATGGGCATATATATATATATATATATATATATATGCATATTATTGAAATATATATATATATTTCAATAAAAGGTCACCTGAAGAAAGGTGGGGAGGAGGTACCTCGAGGGAAAATCAACCAATCTAACAAGACAAAGAGGCAACGTTGACAGGATCCCCTTGAGGTCCAGACCCAAAGCCAGCGTAGTGTGTTCACCCTCACCAAACTGATTCACACTGCAGTGAATCAAAACCCTGTCCCCGACAGGGGTGCTGCTGGCGAAGAGAAGGAGCCGTTCACCCCACGTCAAAATGGAGCGACAGGGCAACTGTGCAGAAAGTCAACTTGGAAACACCTCATACTTTTACAGAACACCACTCTGAAGTATTCAATCCGGTACATCCAAGAGAAAACGTTCCTACCTTCACAATCATGTTTTTAAGGAAGCACTTGATGAACCAAGCACAGCGATTGTAATCGTGAAGGAAAATGGTGTCCAACAGCATGGAAATCAGTAACTTCGGGGCACAGAACAGAGAAGGGCAGTCCACACCCATGAGAAGGCAAGCCAGGGGAGAATACCTAACGGACGGCGGTATTTGAAGGAATCTAATTAGGGCTGTGTTGCCATTGAAGATAAATTTAATTTGGGTTTAGTGGGAATGGAATTACACAGCGGGCTAGTTACATAGTTCCTTAGGGCTGTCTCTGTTTAACTCAGTGTCAGGAAAAGCATGCTGAGGATGATGACAGCAGCCTAGTGCTGGCTAATCGGCCTCCTCCTCACAGGATGCAGGTCCAGAGCTGGTACCAGTTCACAGTCGTGTCCTGCAGCTTCCGAGACAGGACACATGAGCCAGACCATGGCACCAGCCAGGTGGTAATACTCCCCAGAGCTGTAAAACCGCATGCTAAGCAGCCTGGTCTCACTTAGATCTGTCACAGTGGGGGTCGGCTTGTGTGAGGAAGATGAGACAATGCTCCACTGATCATCTTCTTGTTATTGAGTTCTACACAGAGCCGAACTTGCTAGAGCTTCTGTGGGAAGATGAACGTGCTCTGCACTTAAATAAACTGTCAGTAGTTTTAAATGTTTATCAGTAATATACAGGTTGCTGTGTTTTTCCTCTTTTCATACGAAAGACAGACAGACCAACAGACAGGCTGGAAAGATGGCTCAACAGGTAAGAGCACTCACTGCTGCTCCAGGACTCCTGCTCAGTTTCCACTACCCACATCAGGATGCTCACACCATCATTTACACCAGTTTCAGGAGATCCAATGCTTTCTTTTAGCCTTCTCACACAGGCCAGTGCACACATGCACACACAAACATACACACTCAGAGCCACGTACACACACACACCATATACACATACACAGAGCCATGTTCACATACACACATCACACACACAGCCATGTTCACATACATACATCACACACATAGAGCCATGTACACATACACACCACATAAACACACACAGCCATGTACACATACATACACACACAAACACACACACACACACACACGAGTCATGTACACATATACAGACACGAAAAAAATTTTTAAAGAAAAACTATGTAAAGGGGAGATCAGAAAGTAGACAGCTCAGGCTCAGCAGACAGCTCAGAGAAAAAGCACTCAGTGCGAAATCTGACGATGTCAGTTTGAATCCCCACAACCCAGGTAAAGAGCATCACAAGCCCTGCAGCAATGCCTGGTGTCCTCAGGCAGACAGACAGACAGACAGGGGTACTGCCAGAGCTGTGCTCAACAAGAGACCCTGCCTCAAACAAGGTAACTGGTGAGGACTGACACCTGAGACTGTCATCTGACCACTACATGCACTAACGTGCACGTGAACACACAAACACACACACACACACACACAGCATACATACACGAGCCAAAACAAATTACAGAAGAGAAAACATTATAAAAGTGTGTCTGATAATTATTAAAATTATACTTCCTGCCCCTTAAATACCCCTGTATTTTAAAATGCTTATTACTTACATCTACTTTTTAATATTTACAATTTATTTGTTTGTTTGTTTGTTTTCTCAACATAACACTCAACTTTCAGCCTATAGAAATAAATATGGTTCGATTCCATTTGGAAAAGTCAGGAGTTAGCAAGACTGTACCACACTGCCAAGGACTCCTCAGGCAGGTGACCCAGCAGGCGCAGGTGTGCTGTGTACGGCGGCGTGCGCAGGCGTTTCTAGAAGAGTCGTAGCCTCCCGAGAGTGCTCCACAGGAAGCAGGCGTCTGCAGAGTGTCCCCTGTCCTACTGCAGATGGCTGTCACACGGACGCTGGTGCCACAAGCACCTTTCAAACTGTACTTATAAAAGTTTTACATTCATTTCTGTACAAATATACTTTACATTATGTTTACATAAATAATACTTAATGAAATTATATAATTAAAACCAACCGTCAGCAAAGGCATGCTTCTATAGGATTGTTTTAAAAGCATGCTCTGTTACACAAATGAAACGAGTAGGATGAGCGTGAGCTGAAGAGGCAGATAGGCAGATCCCATGCTCAGCATCTAACTCTGGACGGACTGGGTAAGCACGTGACTGGTGGGATCTCGTTCCTGAGGAAGGAATTTACAGATATGCACAGAGGAGCTTCTAAAGCTGCCCACCTACCAGCAGGTTAGAGGAGGAAGCGTCAGGGAATGTTTACGTTGGCTCACTACAGCCACAGCTGACCTACACAGAAGTATTTGGTGGCTTCATGGATATTTAGACATTCATGCCCCTACTTTGTAGCTGAGGGGGTCTCAAGTCATACTCCAGGGGCAGTAAGCAAAACAGCTGCCTGAGTCTCCATTTCTAATCCCATCCTCTTCCCAAAAGAAATGAGGCTCCTTAAAGAAATGGCTACTTGATGAACAGAGCAGGACACACTCAAGACGAGCTGGTGCCGCTTGGCAGCCAGAGGTCAGGAAGTGCTAGAAAGTAAGTGAGCACACATCTATGGAGGAACCCACCATCTAAGCCCACACTGATGGAGGAACCCACCATCTAAGGCTCCAACATCAAAGGGACCAACTGAAGGAACTTCCAACAGCCAAAGCTGAACTAACGGGCCAACGACATAAAACATTGCTGGGTTATAACCCCAACCACAAGCCAAACAGCCACAAAGCAACACCAACAACAATCAAGTGAATAAATGGGAGAAAAAGACTAGAATCCAAGAAACTTCTGCAGATATTTCACCCTAAAGGGGGAGAGCAGAATGCACCTCTCATCAAGTATGATCTTCACATAGATGCCCAAGGAAATAATATAGAAATATTATATATTTTATATAATATCTTTATTTGTATTATATATTATTATATAATATTTCTACATTATCTATATTATGCATAATATATACATAATATATGCTTACACATATGAAAGGGGAAAAGGAGAAGATGGAGAACCTGAGAGCTAGGTGAATGTGAGCACCAGCAGTCTTGGTCATGCTGGCAGTAAGCACACTTCCTATGATTTCAAGACAATAGTGTTTGCCTTTTTTACTAATTCCCCAAACCACGTGTCCATTCACTTCATGAAAAAAAAAAAATAACAGACAAATTCAAACACAGAACCTTACAGCATACCTGACAACTACCAGCAAGGATGTCTGTCAGTCAAGACGAGCCTGAGGAAGCATCGAGCCGTGAGCAGCCTCAGCCTGTGTGTGTGCAGCACATGGTCCCGAAGGACAGCCTGGGACCACAGGGGCGGGACACGAGGGAAGAAGGGCGGAAATGTGAGTGGGCTGTACTCAGACTCCGTGCATCTGGGTCAGTGGGGACACGAGGGAAGGACAGAAATGGGTGTGGGTTGCAGTTAGAGTCTGTGGGGCTGCATCAGTTCACCAGCCAAAAGGAGTTTTCCACATGAACGCAGGTTAACAACGGAAGAAGCTGGGTGGGAGGTACACCGCGACTTTCTACACGAGCTTTGCAATTCTAAACTTACTATAAAAACTGGAACGGTAAAAATTTTAAGATGAAATCAACAGGTCATTATAATCCAGAAAGAAAACCAAGAATATACGTGGTACTCAGACATGACAGAAGCAAAAGCACAGCTCAGCGCAAAGAATGGACTGCGGGGACACCAACCCTAAGATGACTGACTATCTGTGTGAGAGAAGGTTAGACCTCTGCTTCACCCCAGACTCAATCTGCAGTCAGATTAAAGTTCCGGGTATAAAAACAAATCTTTAAATTTATTTTAAGAAACCTTGGGGAATATATATGCTCTTGGGCAAGGGAAATGTAGGAAAAGCAATAACCAAGATGTGATTACATGATTCTCAACTCTATTACAAAAAAAAGTGGCAAACTGTAGGAAACGTCCCAAAGAATTAATATGCAAAATGTACAGAAATTCCGTAAATAAGTTAGAATACAGCAAAGCAACCCAACGGTAGAGAACGGGCTTCAACAGGCACATCTCAGACAGGAAGGCACATCAAAGCATGGAAACGTGTCCCACAGAGGGGACAACCCGCCTTTACTACTTAACACACCACATCTTCCTATCAGGCGACAGTAAGTACAAAGACTGAAGGGCCTGAACACTGGCAAGGACATGGCGACCGGGCTCATCAATGCTCTCCCCATGTGGCCTAGCAAGTGTGGAGACCAACTCGACATCATCATTAAATGTACGCTCTTCTCTGCTCAGCCATGCAAAACATTACAGTTCCCTTCACAGCACTGTGACACTCGCGACACTGTGAAGTCGTGTGACACGGCCAGAGATGGTGGAGGTGGTGTGCCTGGCAGACATTTGTATACACGTGCATGTCACACACTATGAGTTCCAACACGCCAAGTGCAGAGCTCTCCAAGAGATCGCACTGGCTACACACAACTGCAGAACAGAGCTAGGGACATAGCTCAGAGATCGGGCGTCTGGTCTAGGTTCAGTTCCATGAGCTCCAGGAAAAAAAAAAAAAAAAAAAAAAAAAAGGAGATGTGTGATCTGCAGCATATAACAAAATCTGTGCTTTCTTTAAAGAAGAGTCAAACACACATGTTTGGGGTTTTGGTTTTTTGTTTGTTTGTTTGTTTGTTTTTTGGTGTTTTTTTTTTTTTGTGCCTCTGATCAAACCCTGAGCTTCACACATGCTAATCATGTACTCTACAGATGAGCTACATCTGAGCTATGTTAAATGTTGAGTGCACACACAACTCTTAAAGAATACACAACTCTTATCAAGCCGAGAAAGAAAGCGAGACTGAAGAGATGGGAATGTTTTCATATTGGATTACAAAAGTCACTTCTTTTTTTAACTTAGTGAAATAAGCAGAATGAGGAAGAGGTATCAACGCTCAGAGTTTTACCAGGCCTGGGGAAAGGGATCAGAAGGTAAAAGCATTTTCCATGTAAGCATGAAGATCCAGAGCACCTACATAAAAAGCTAGACATGGTGTAATTGTGATGTGTGTGCTCGCGTGCATGCGTGTATGTCTGTGTGTGTGTGTGTGTGTGTGTGTGTGCGTGTCACAAATGCACACAGAGAAGAGAATATCAGCATGTGAGTGGGGAGACAGAAGGATACAAAAGCTTTGCTTGCTGGCTGCCCAACAGCCTAGCCTCGTGTTTGGTGAGAGGCCCTATATTCAAAGGACACAGAGTGACAGGATAGGATACCCACATCTTTCTCTGGCCTCCACCTGTGCCTAAGTACACACACTCACACACACATATTCAGATACCATGTATACACACAGCATTTTCTCAAATGACTACAATAATCGAGCACACTCAAGTCCGGCACCTTTCTTCTGTGACCATCAGTCATTGTAACTTTATTCACCTGGAGACCGGATGGTAAGATAGCATCAACAGTGTTGCTAGACAATGTAACACTAGTAGAAAGTGCATCTGTTGCACCTTTATAGGAGATCTATGCCCAGACTCTAAACATCCCGATGCAAACTGCATACTGCAGCTTCCACAATGCACTGACCTGGAACAGACATATTGTCTTCCACGCCTGACTCAAACCTTCTGGCACAGAGGTTAGAAAACACCAGGAAGCAGGTGTCACAAGCCAGTTCCTTTCTGCTGTAACTGATATGGCTGTGTGGAAAGACTCTTTGTAGATTCCATACCATGCGTGCGACTTTCTTGAGCAACAGCTTTCAACTGTAAACGCTGACTTTCATCAGCCTTTGAGCTACATGTCCTTTGCCATACCTGGCAATCAACCAAGCTCACACAATTTTGGTGAGTAGTGAAGTATAAACTGTACTACACAACCCCAAACACATATGGCTGGAGAAATTTTATCTAGGATTACATGTCACTACAAAAAGCTCAGTTATTCGCTTTACATAGTACAACAAAATATGGAACTACATAAAAACAAAAAAGAAAAAAAAATCCAAACGAGTTGACTTCCAAATTAACATCTAGGGGGTGGGGAGGGGCGGGACTAAAGTTTAACAAAATTTAACAAAAAATAAAAGTGCCTCACTACAAAAAAAAATAATCCACACACCAAGTGTCCAGGAGAGGTAATCAGTGCTGCTGGACAGGGATGAGGACAAGGCAGATTGCACTGAGCACGCTTAAACTGGAAACAGGGACTGCACCAGGACGTGGTGCCCGGGGCAGGAATGGCTGCAGTGCGATCAGACGCCTCGGCTGGGAAGAGCGTGCAGCCCTCAGCTCAGGGCCACCACAGCCATCAGGCCACGTAGGGTGTTCTCTTCCATGAACTGTGCTGTCACTTCTTTTGAGGAGTCTTAAAATTTCATGGCACGGCCTAAGCATGGTGGCACTTGGAATAAATACTCCTGGCACGTGTGAGGCTGAGGTGGAAATACTGTGAGCTGAGTATGTATGATACACAGAACAAGACCCTGTCTCAAACAAATCAAAACAGCCTACTTCCCACTCGGCTCACTTTGCTTACCTCTCTTGTGCTGAGGATTAAATCCAGTGCTCCAAGCATGTGAAACACCCGTTCTACTGCATCTCAGCCCTAGTCCCTCCCCCTTACTCTAAACAGTTCTAAAAGGGATCCAGGAAGCCATATTTAAAGAGTGCTGACTGCAAGGAAGCCAAGTAGAAAAATAGGTCAGAAAGATTTTATACACATGACGTGTGTTTTGTTTCAAGAAATACTTATTTATTCTATGGGCCTCTAAATATTGCAGTTAATTAGTTTGTTCAGGGTTTGGATGTTGCTGTTAACATTTATTTATTGTGAGTGAGTGAGTGAGGTCAAGTGGGTGTGTCAAGTGGTTGGGAGTGAGTGTGCTGGTCAGAAGGCCACTTTCAGAAGCTGCTCTCCCTCCACCGTGTGCTCCCGGGGATTGAACTCAGGATATCGGGCTTGGCAGCCAGTGCCTCTACCCTTTGAGCTACAGCAACAGCGCACTGTTGAGTTTTAGTATAGCTTCATGAGGGAGGATGTGTAGGGACTTCCAGGTGTATCTATCCCTAGTGACAGATAAAAGGAATAAGAACAGATAAATAAAATAGAACGCAAGAGCTCCAAAGCAAATGTGGCCAAAATGCTCCTTCTGCTATTAAGGCTGAGTGAGGACGGTGTGGATGGGTACTGCCATATTTGCCAGAACACTGGGCGTCCTCACACACTTCATTTTATACAATCAAATGCACAGTGTTGTTCCAAAAAGTGAGACAAGCGAATGGGCGTGTGTCACCACCACCACCTGGAGAAGAAAGCAGCCTGAAAACCCCAGTCCCCTCTGCCTAGTTCAGAACTTATTGGGACTTCTTCATGCCCCTCGTGTTGGACACAAAGAAACAAATATCGGTTATATGCACCCACAATGGTGGAGTCCCTGGGAGCAACAGCGACCTAAGAAGGTAGGGAAAACTGTCCCCTGGGGTTCGCATACCCGTGTCGCCAGCAGATCCGGCAGACAGCGCTGGCATGGTGCAGGCTGGGCGGGGGTGGTCACCCTCCACTCTTGTCTCAGAAAGCTTCACAGCGGTCAATCAACTGTCGCCGAGCTTCACCCAAGAGCTCTCCTGCAAGCCCTCCCTAGGAGGAAAAGGAACATTTAAACATCCGTGTGTGTATATAAAACAAAACCAAGTATCACTAAATTAAACACCCTACAGCTAATTCAAATTTGGCATTCAACCCTACACCAGACAGACCATAATTTGTCCACGCAATTCTTCCTGCAAAGACAGGCTGATATTACCAGGAGAGTTTCTGACTTTGACGTCATTCCTATTAGGAAGACATGCTGCCCTGCCTGTGTCAAAGCTTCTGAAAGACTGTGACATTTGCCCTAGGGCCTGCTGATCTGGGGTGTCACGGCCTTTCAGAAGATTCTGTAGAGCCAGTTCCTCACCATCTTATCCTGATTGTAGCCGCATTTCCAGATGTGTAACAAGACTACCCGTCACCAGCAGAGGACGACTCTGTGTTTCCACAGAGTTCACTCTGAACCACAGTTGCACGGCCCTCTGCTGCAGGCTCAGCATATCCTACACAGAATTCCTCAGCTAGAAGCAGGCACTGACACACAGAAGGGTCAGCAATACAAACTAAACCTTCTTTTAGTAAGAAGTTAAGCTTGGCTGTATCCTAGAAAATACATGGTTTTCGATGACCAGCCCGAGGTTACCCAGAAATAAGCAGGAAAGGAGACAAAGCATAAACCTCTGATCCAGCTGGCTCTGTGATCGTGGGTAACTCATTTAATCTTACTAAGCCTTAATTTCCTTGAATGCAAATGAGGAGAATAACTTACAACTGTGTGATAATGAAATATGTCAAGACATGCAACAATGCCTTGCACGAAGTAAACAAACAATGGAAGCCAGCTACGTGGTAGTTTATTTCTTCAACGCAGGCAATACAATCATAAAATTAAAACATAAAAGAAAGCAGAGAGATTACAATCCACCCAGCCTAGCACCTACAAGAGATCTGCCATGTGTTTTAAATTTGGATCACTGCAGACTAACAACGGAAAATACAGATCATTTACATTTTTGTTGAAATCATAACTATACATTTTAGTGTATTTCCCCCAGCATTTACACTCTATCTCCATATAGCAAATTCAGACATTTAAAAGCATATTTTAACATATATTAAAGACAACAAGAAAAACAGACACTGTAAACACTGGAAAACGATTGACTTCGATTCCTAAAGCCTCTAAGCTGCTGATTCATATTACAGAATAACGACAAACAAGCTTGCCAGCTTTTACTTGAGAAAAATACAACTGTAAAATTCCAGTAAAGCCTTCTAAATTAGCGTTTTAATTGTCAAAGTGAAAGCTGATATTTAAAAAATCCACCATCAAATAGACTTTCTTGGACTTGACTGTCTGCTGTGATGTCTTACCATCTGCTTCACATTATAACAAAGGCAAACACAGACCGCGCATAATACAAAGCCATACAGAGAGAAGTGCTAATTAAAAATAGGACGGCGGTTACTCAAATTCCCAGGAAAAATACAACTCACTGAGCTTAAAGTTAAAAACGAAAGGAGAGGGCAAGCCAGGCCTCACTCATGCCCAGCACAGGCGTTGCTTTTTCTCCAAAAAGTCTTAAAAGGAAATTTTGCTTTGGTCTCATAAATTACTCTAATCAGGATTAAGATTTAACTGCATGAAAATATTCCTTATGTAAGGGGGCATATGAAGAAACCCAAACACAAAAAGAACTCCAGGTAGACCCCTGATAATTTAAAGAACACACTGTTAGCAGACTTTTCTTTTACTAACAGGGAAGAAAAAAGAGAAAAGAAAAGAGAAGAAAAGAAAAAAGTAAAAGAGAAGCAAAGAAAGGAAAAGAAGGAGGGAGGGAGGGAGGGCAGGGAGGCAGGCAGGCAGAAAGAAGAGAAAACCATTTAAAATGTATGAAGTGTATGGACACATTTCTGCCATTAGTGTAATACCTCTTTATGGTGTAAGCAGATACGGTGCTTTTCATGTGTCTGCGTACATATAACTTAGTTCTTTAGAGTACAAGAAGTCAGAATTTGTGCAGCACAGTCACCACAGACACAGAAATACATGCATTCTATACCACGCATGCATGCATGCAACCCAACCCCCCCTTTTCACTGCCTACGGAACTCAGTGTTTCACATTTATGAACTACATATGTCACATGACCCAATTTATACTTTTATCAAAAAAGCTGACAGAATGTGGTACATTCTTATTCCAGGAATACTGACATAAACTTGATATCCCACTTCAACACAACTTTTTCATCTTTTTAAAAGAATGTTTTGCTTCATAATTTATTCATTATATATCCCGATAAAGCCCCCTCCCTCAACTCCCCCAGTCCTGCCCTCCTTCCCTCTTCCCCTCATCCCCTTTCCCTAGTCCACTGAAAAGGGGAGTTCTCCACTATTGCCATCTGCCCAAAGTTTGTTAAGAGGCTGCCTGGATCCTCTTCCTCCGTGGCCTGGCAAAGCCACATCACCAGCGGGGAGTGATCAGAGAGAGCAGTCAACTAAGTTCATGATTAGATGCTGAGACTCGGGGACAAACTTTGGGGAGAGCACAGGGAGTCTTATGGAGGAAGAGAGGGGTGGGATTACAGGAACATGGAGGGGACAGGAGCCCCACAAGGAGACCAACAAAACTAAGAGATCTGAGCCCAGGGGGCCCTGCAGAGACCAATGCACCAATGGAGGACCATGCATGGAGAGGACCTAGACCCCCTGCTCAGATGTGGCCCATGGCAGCTCAGTCTTTATGTGGATCTCTGAGTGAGGGGATCAAAACAACTTTTAAGCCAGGGTTAGCACACAAAAAGGACTTCGCAGCCTCGCCTTTTCATAATGAACAGTCAAGGTTAAATGAACAGAAAAGGTTAAATTTGTCCAATCCTGGGCATTTATCACTGACTAATAATTTTCTAAGTATATATTGTACAACATAATTATCTTCCTAGAATAGTGCAAGCATATGAATTTTTAGAAAAGTTTTGATATAATCCTAATGAGAAAAATGCTCAGCACTTTATGGAATGAATAGTGTTGCTGGACTTAACTTTCAAATCAGGCTAAATTTTTGTGTAATAATGTTATTTTCTTTGGCTAAATTGATTGAAAATGCTTTGGAATTTGTCAGAACACAGCCGTAATTATTACTGACTGTTGTATGGAATCCATTTACTACAACACAAAAATACCAGCTGTTACAGTGTGTCCTGAGAGGGATTACTGGATATTCTTAAATTGAAGTTCAATCCATCTTTCCATAAAAAAGAGAAAGGCCTGAATGCCAGGAACATAACAGCAGTATCAAATGCACCTGAGGCATTTATAATACCCAACAGAACCATTACAGCTCTCCTTTAAAAAGGCTTATTTTTGAAATTTCACTATTCCAGTTGTACCTTGCTCCTATATATCACACTGTATCAGGTTTTCCTGGCAGTGATCACGTGGAAACAGTGAACTACATGAAGGTCTACGTGCTCACAATGTTCAATTTCACCCTGGCTACATTCTCTGCCTCTGTAGCACTCCTGACATCCAGTGGTCGCTCACGGAAGTGCAAGAGCTTGTGGGAGGATGAGGATGGGGGAGAGGATAATTGATGATGACAAAGATGTATCTGTGTGTGTGTGTGTGTGTGTGTGTGTGTGTGTGTGTGTGTGTGTGTGTGTGTGTGTTATGTGAGCAAGACATAGGAATGCTATGGCAGACAAAACGTGGTAGTCCCAGGACAACTCTGGGGATTCAATTCTCCCCTTTCACAGCGAGTTCCAGGGCTCTCCCTCAGCTCCGGGCTCACACAGCAAGCGCATTTACGTGCTGAACCATCTCCCCAGCCCAAATGGCTTTTTGATTTCTCATAGAACAAAATTTGACTTAATTCATCCAGCAACATAGTTCCCTTCAAAGTTACTGCTTAATGTGAAGTGAGGAAAATAATGCAGTGAAGAAAATAACAAATCAAACTTGACTTGGGAAAGCTTTCCAGGACATGGCAGCCTTTTACAAACCACAGAACAATTCTCAACGGCCTGTTATTCCGAGAGACAGTGGACATGATCAATGATTTAACAGTTATGCTTCCGGCTCTGACTCTAACACAGCAACAAAATAGTCAGAATAAGAGTAACGCCTGCAATATAAAGCTAGCTCACCAATCTCTAAAGGGTAGTTTGTTAGTTACACTAGTTAACATAAGCACATTGATATACGGTAAGTGTCGTAAGACTACGACAGAGGCCAGACAGAGCTCTGTGCCACAAATCTAGTCACATGACACGGAGTCCAGGCTTGGCACACTGCTCACTGGTTGGGCCCATGCCTTGAGTGCTTGAGGCCCTCCAGCACCAAAGACAGCATGCATGCTGTATGCGAACATTCCTCTAACAATGTCTATGGACCCCTGCAAGCTCAGAGACCTGGTTGGGGGGGGTAAACTATGTTTAGAAAAATGCTGAAACAGCATTCCTCCTTTCCACTTTCAACATCCAGTAAGAGGGCTGGCACCCCAGCATAAGGCGGGGCCACGAACGCTGGTCCTCAGGAAGGGACACTTAGGTCGGTCCCAGCTCAGGGGTCTCCCGGCCCTGTTTCTGAAGTGCATAGGGTCGTCAACAATTGAAAAGTAACTTCCACCTCTGGGGACAGCCAAGCACCACAGCAATGGACTGTGTGTTTGAAAGTCCCTTAGACGGCCCTGGCCAACAACTCAAAAGAGTGCTTCTCATATCCTGTATTGGGGTTTTTGTTGTCTGGTCACTGGCTATTGGAGAGAGCGCTGTCAGCTCAGGTGAGAAAAATGAATTACAACTAAATGTGTATTTATATACTAAATTACATGCACTGTAGGAGTTTTTTGGAAACAGGTTATAATGGGATTCTTTGTGGCTTTTTCAGCCATCCACATTGCTATTTTACCGACCTACCTCCTTCCGGTACATTTAACTCCTCTTCCTCCCAAAAAAAGCTCTTCCCTTCCCCCATTTCTCCTATTAGATCACTTGTTTCCTGCCATTTCCCTTTATCCTCTTTCCACCTTCTCCTACACTTACCTCTCTAAGAATCCCCCTTTCCCATTTCCCCAGAACACCACTCACCTCCTGCTAGTCCGTCTATTGCTCCCAAAGCCCCATATCCTGACAATGGTTCCATTTGACTTTCCTGGCATCTGTGGATACTACCAGCTATGTACTCACATAGAGAGTTTTGGAGCTAGAAGCCTCTGACAAGAGAGAACGTGGGATATTTGTCACTCTGCTTCTGGGTCACCTCACTCAGAATATCCTTTCCTAGTTTCATTCACTTACCTGCAAAGTTCAGTGCTTTGCTTTAGCACTGAATAGTGTTCCACAATATGCATGCACTGCATTGGCAGTGTCCATCCTTCAGCTGTGGGACTTTAGGCTCCGCTTCTTACCTGTTGTAAACACCCTGGCAATGAAGGTGGATGAGCAGATACCTGTGGAGTATGACATTGAGCGCTGTGGGGTGATGATGAACGTTTTTTGGTTATTTTTGTTTTGTTTTGTTTTGAGATATTTCTTAGTCACCTCCTCCTCCTCCTCCTCCTCCTCCTCCTCCTCCTCCTCCTCCTCCCCCCCCCTCCTCCTCCTCCTCCTCCTCCTCCTCCCTTCTTTCTTTTTCTGAGAACTCTCTGTTCAGGTGTCAAACCCACTTTTCAAATGGGCCGTTTGTTTTTTGGTTGTTGGGTCTCCGGGTGTTTTTTTTTTTGTTTGTTTGTTTTTGTTTTTTTTTACTATGTTTTTGGAGTTGTTTGAATATTCTGGATATTAAGCCTCTCTCAGATACATAGCTGGCAATGATCCTCGCCCATTCTGTAGGCTTCCTTTTCTCACAGTCCAGTGTCTCTTTTGCTGTGCTAAGGTTTTTAGCTTCATGAAAACCCACCTGTCAATGACTGGGCCTTGGGCAAATGGAGTCTCACTCAGGAAGTCCTTTTGTCTTCAGGATCACATAGAGCACTGTGTTTTCTTCTAGCACTTACAGCGCTTCAGGTTTCAGGATTAAACCTTTTATCCACTCAGGGTTAGTTTTTTGTGCAATGTGATAGATATGGGTCTAATTTTATTTTTCTGCATGCAGACATCCAGTTTTCCCAGCACCATTTCTTGAAGATGCTTTCTTTTTACCAGCGTACTTTTTTTTTTTTACATAATTTGTCAAATATTAAGCTGCTGAAGTTACTTGTACAAATGTTTAGGTCTTTGATTCTGTTCTATTGGTCTACACGTCTGTTTTTGTGCCAGTACCATATTGTTTTTATTAGTATGTCTCTGTAATATGTTTTAAGACCAGGAATTGTAATCCTTCCAGCATTGTTCATTATGCTCGGGGATGTTTTGGATTTCTGGGTTAATGTGTGGTCCCACACAAATTTTAGAATAGTTTTTTTTTTCTATTTCTGTAAAGAATGAGATGAAGTTTTTGATTGGGATTGTACTGAATCTGTACATGGCTTTTGGTAGGATGGTCATTTTCACAGTGTTAATCCTACCAGGAGCATGGGCCGTCTTTCCATTTTCTAGTGTCTCTCTTTCTTCAGGGGTTTCAAGTTTTCTTTGAAGTCTTTTACTTTCTTGGTTAGGTTTATTCCTAGGTACTTTCTTTGAGGTTATTCTGAATGGCACTGCTGCCCATGACCTCCTCTCCTATATGTGTGTTGTACATTTTTTTAAAAAGCTATTTATTTGTGCAAGTTGATTCTGTATCCTGCCATGTTGCTGAATTTGTTTATCATTTCTAGTAGTTTTCTGGCAGAAGTTTTGGATCTCTAAGGTATAGTACCACATCAACTGCAAACGGCCATAGCGTGACTTCTTTCCCTATATGTAGCCCTTTAATTTCCTTCTCTTGCTTTACTGTTCCAGTTAATACTTAGAGAAAGTACTGAAAAGGAGTGGAGAGGGTGGACACCCCTGTCTCACTCTTAATTCGGTTGTATTGCTTCACAATTTTCTCCAATAAAGATAATGCTGGCTGTGGGTTTCTTGCACACAGATTTTATTTTGCTGACGTATGTTCCCTCTAGCCCTGTATTCTCTAGGACTTTTATCGTGAAGTTTTGATTTTGACAAAGGCTTTCTCTGCATCTACTGAGATGATCCTGTCAATTTCATCTGTCAGTCCATTTCTAGTTTATTACATTTATTGCCCCCCCCCCCCCGCATTACAGGGATGGAGCCAAGTTGGGTCAGAGCGTATAATTTTTTTGGATGCACGTCTGTACTCTGTTTGTAAGTTTCTTATCGAAAACTTTGGAGTCTATGTTCATTAAAGACACTGACCTGTAGTTTCCTTTTCTGTTGTGTCTTTACCCAGTTTGGGTGTTGGAGTGATACCGGCCTCTTAGCAGTTAGTGAGAGCTCCTGCTTTTTTGTCTTTTTTTTCCTTTGTTGTTGTTGTTGTTGAACTAAGAAAGCTTCACTGTAGCTCTTCTCTGAATAAGTGGTAGAATTCTGCCGTGAACCTCTCTGGTTCTGGACACTTTTTTAAGATGGGCATCTTCTTATTGCCACCTCAGTCTCCTCAACTGTCACAGATCTGTTTAGCTTGATGACTTCTTTGGTTTAATTTCACTGTCTCTATATAATTATCCACTTCGTTTAGACTTTCCAGCTTCGTGGAGTACAGCTTTTAAAAACATTCCCTTATTCTGAATGTCTTTAATGTCTACTGTAATACTTCCCTGTTTATTTCTAACTCTGCTCATGTGGGTCCTCTCTTTCATTTTTTTGGTTGGTTGGGCCAAGAATCTGTCAATTTTGCTTATCTTTTCAAATAACCAGCTCTTAGATTGTTGATTCTTCATATTGTTTTCTTTTTTGTTGATTTCTATTTCTTGCCATAGAGTGTGTTTTGAATTGGCTTGCTGTTTTTACAAATTTTTGTATTGCATCAATTATTTGTACTCTGTTTTTATTTTTGTTTTATTTTGCTTTGTTTTAACGTAGGCACTTAGGGCTATGAATTTCCTTCATAAGACTGTTTTCGATGTGTCCCAGAGTTTTTTTTGTTTTCATTTTTATTAATTTAAGAAAAGTTTTTATTTTTTTCTTGGTTTCTTCTTGACCAGTTCACTGTTTAGTAATAAGTTATTTAAATCTCAATTTGAATTTGCATATTTACTAGAAGGCTTTTGCTGTAATTAACTTTCACTGAATTTTGTTCAGATAGATTATAAGGGATAGATTACAATCTTTTTCAATTTGTGAAGATTTTTTTTCTCTCAGAATACGGTCTATTTTAGAAAAGCTTCTATGTGCTGCTGGGAAGAACATTTCTTCTTTGGCGTTTGAATAAAATTTTCTGTAGATATCCATTCAATCCATCTGGGGCATCATGTCAATTAATTCTGATTTTCTCTGTTTATTTTTTATCCAGAGGATCTGTCTGCTAAAATAAAGCAGAGAATTTAAATCACCTACTCTTAATAGGCTGATATTAATCTGCATCATTAATTCCAACCTTAGACTGTTTATGGAACTGGGTGCCCCTGAGTTTGCTACGTCATTTGCTCGAGTTAGTAATGACGTACTGGTTAACTGTTCCCTTGATTAGCATGAAGTGTCCCTCCTTAGCTCTTCTGATTTGTTTCGGACTTAGTCTGCTGTGTAAGAGAATACGAACAGCTGCTAGTCTCCTGGTCCCCCCGTACTGGAGTTCTTCTGTCCACTCTTTCAGCCCTATCTTTAAAACTAAGATGTGTTTCCTGTAAGCAGTAGAGAGATGAGTTTTGTTTCTTGATACAATTCAGTCAGTCAGTGTTTTTTGACTGAAAAATTGAGGCATTGATACTTAAAATTTTTATGAAAGCCATGTGTGAATTGTGGTCATTACGCTGCTGATTTGCAGTGGTATTATTTGCACTCTCAATGGCACTGCGGTTGTAATAATCACTGTTTTATATTTATGACCACAGCCTCTCTGCTATTCTCCTTCCTCTCTTCAACCTGAGATAGTGCTTCCTGTGTTTTCCTTAGGTTGGTTTTGTTGTTTATAGAATTTTAGGCTAAGTCATGGAAAAGGTTCCTTCCTCCTTCCCTCATAGATGGTTTGGCTAGATAGCTGTTCTAGGTCGGCTGGCACGGTCCTTTAGGATCTGGAATGCACTGTTCCATGCTCTCCTGCTTCGAGAGTTTCCAGTGAGAAATCAGCTGTTATTCTGATGGGTTCTCCTTTACATGTGACCTTCATGTTTTCTCTTACAACCTTCAATACCTTCTTTGCTGTGGCTACTTGGTGTTTTAACTACGATATGCCATGAGGATTTTCTTTTCTGGTTTTGTCCATTTAGTGTTTGGTGTGTTTCCTGTATCTGTAAACTTACGTCTTTCCATAACTTGGAGAAGTTTTCTTCTTTGATCTTGTTGAATATCCAGTCTGTGTCATTATATTGGGATTCTTCTCTCTCATCCATGCCAATAACTCAAAGGTTTGGGTTTTTTCATGATGTCTCACACTTCCTGCATGCTCCTTTTTGTATTTTTTAAATTTGTCCCCTGACTGAATTCTATTCTCAACTCTTGGATTGTCTCCATTATTTCTATCAGCCTTATGCTTGAGTTTTCTTGAGGCATTTATTCTCCTTAAGCTTTTTCTCCTTGATTTCACTGAGGTGTTTGTTGTCTTCTTTAGACTCCTCCAAGGAGGCTTATGACTTTTCCTTTAACACCTATGTCCTGGGGTTCTTCTAGGTAATTCTCATTAATAAAACTTTCTACAAAACTGGTAGATTTTGAAGAGAAAATCCTGGCTTGAATTCAATTTTTTTAGTTTTGACTTTGTTATGGACGAAGCTGCGCAGGAGAGAAGAGGTGAAGTAGAGGCAGATTGGGTCTAAACGCTGGAAGTGGCTGAGGGGAAAGAGGGCAGGTGGGCAGAGGGGGTTGGCTGGTACACAGGATGCACTTCCTGTTCCAAGCCTGGAGTGTGGGGGTAGATAGGTCTGAGTGGAAAGTTTGGATATGAAGTGACATGGCAGTGTCCTTTGGTATGGCAGATAGGTTTGGAGGATCCTGACCCAAGATGAGAGTGTCTCAGGGTGAAGGCAGGGCAGGCCAGTTTAGACTGATGGAATGATGGCAGGGCCCAGCCTACCTCTGATAGATTGCAGAAGAGGCATGGCTGAAGAGGTCAGGACCACTCACTAGGCTCAATGCTGGAGGGGGACTCAGGATGTCAGGGTATAGAGTGGGGCAGCAGAGGCAGTACAAGCGGCCCTGTGGGTGGATGCAGGTCGGGAGGGTCCTTGAGGAGGCCTAGATGTTGACTGCAGTGGAGGAGAAGGTGGTGGAACTAGGCTAGGACCCAAAATGTAGGACCCTGGGGAAGCCTAGCAGTCAGCTGCTAAAAGGTGTGGAAGGCCACGGTAGGCCTGGACACCAGCTGTGGGTACTGGGCTAGTTCATAATAGCTGTTTTGAATGGGATATCTCAAGATGGAAATCAAAGCAGTTTATTTTCTATTTCCCCAATGCTATGGTGCTAAGTATTCTTAAATGTTTATTACAGAGGCTAGAGAAATGGCTCAGTGGTTATAAGTCCATATTGCTCTTGCAAAAGACCCAGTTCAACTCCCAGCACCCATGTGACAGCTTACAGCCATCTATAACTACAATAAGGAGAACTGCATTGTCTGCAGGCAAACACTCATACACATAAAGCAAAAATAAATCTTTAGAAATAAGTAAAATAATGTTTATTAGTCACTTGCTTTTCTTCTTTTAGAGATGTCTCTGTTCAGATCCATGGTCCATTTTTGACTGGGTTGTCTGTTTTCATGTTGACAGTGCCTGCTTAGGAGCCAGGACCATGCTGATTATCTTATCATGACTCTGTAGTAGATCTGAAATTGGCTATGGTGATATCTCCAGTATACTGTTTTTGGACAGGATTGCTCTGGCTACTTGGGATTTTTTAAGTCTCCATGTGAACCTAAGAATCATTGTGTCTGTTTCTATACAGAACGGCACTGAAATTCTGACTCAGCTGTCCATGTTTTTAACAATCTGTGACCCAACCTGCCTCCACTTCATCTCTTCTCTCCTGTGCCACTTCGTTCATGACAAAGTCAAAACTAAAAAACTGAATCCGTGTGCCTATAGCTCATTGTAGGTATGTGAACAGTATGAATGATCACGGCAGGGTTTTCTCTTCAAAACTTACCAGTCTTGTAGAAAGTTTTATTAATGGGGATTACTTAGATGAACCCCAGGACACAGAAGTTAAAGGAAAAGTCACGTGTAAAGATTGTTGCTGTAAAGACAGCAAGACCATCAGAACCACATGTGCAGAGTTTCAGTTCAAAACCAGGGCAATCACCTCTTTCATAGGGAAGCATTCTTACCTAAAATGGATAATGGAAAATAAACTATGGTAATTCAGGAGAATGTCAATGTTTGCGTGAAGAGGATTGGATCCCTTCAAATTAATTATGGCTGGTTGTGGACTGCTAGGTGGGTGCTGGGAACTGAATTACCTGGGAATAGGTAAGTCTACTGCTTTAAGAAAAATCATAAATGCTAACAGAGTATTGCTAATGACACAAAAGACGTTTACAGTAAATGCCTGTGGATACTTACAACTCTCCTCGGTTGGTACCTGAGGCCCCTCCCTGTACTACAGGTTCCCAGACCCTCCTGGGAAGGTCAGTGGCGACATCAGCAAATGTGATGGACTAGGTCCACACTTGGAAGAAGAGCGTATCTAGTAAGCAATATTTTCCAATTTTCTGGTAATACGTTAGAAAAATCATACATGAATGAGATCCACCCAAAGCGCAACATAACCACCAGTTATACGTCCAGGGCAAGTTTGCTAATGAGTCTGTGATTCTAATCAGCCCAGCTGAGCTGTGATGGTAAAAGAGAAGACTAGCCACAGCAGCTGTAGGTCCAACGCCCCCGTGTCCCTTAAGTAAGACAAATAACAAATTGGAAGCAAACATAGATATAAGGGGGAAAAAATGTCCTATTGAGCCAAAAATTAAATACATTCGCTGCTAATGGGGGGTGGGAGCTTAATTGTTGCATTAACAAGTAAGATAATGCAGCTGTGAAAGGATTCTGGCATGCACGTGTGTGTGTGTGTGTGTGTGTATGCATGTGTGTGTCATCTGACTCTAGGACACTAATGATCAAGGCCTGGCTAGAGCTGTGCCACCCCGTACACCTCAGGCCTGTTAGTGTTGTCATTTTTATGTTATTTGAGACAGTTTTTCAATCTCTTCATTTTTAACTTTCATGTTAAATATTGATAACTCACCCACAAAATCAAAAACCCTACTGTTAATAATTTTTTTCAAATTTCTTTAATGTATTTTTTTTATCCACTTTATCCTGGTTGTAGCCCCATCCCTTCTCCCCTCTCAGTTCCACCATCTCTTCCTCTCCCTTCCTCCCTCCCCTATTGCTCAGAAAAGGGGAGTCCCTTTCCCATCCACTCCAGCTCATCAACTTGCATCAGGACTGAGCATGTCCTCTTCCCCTGTGGCCAGGCAAGGCAGTCCCACCAGGGGAAAGTGATCAAAAAGCTGGCAAAGGACCTGGAGGTGACAGAAGCTCCACAAGAAGACGAACAGAGCCAGCTAACCTGGGCCCAGAGGGGCTTGCTGAGATTGAAGCACCAACCAAGGGCCACGCACGGACCATACTAAGGACCCCTACACAGATGTAGCCGATGGGCAGCTTAGGCCCCATGTGGGTCCTCTAATGAGGGATGTGGGGGCTGCATCAGACACGGACTCCTTGCCAGCCATTAGTAATTTTTAAGACGAGAGAAATGTCTGGAGACCAAAGATGTTGAGAAGTGAATGTGTCCATCAGAGCTGGCAATGCATCTGCTATGAAGGGCCACACAGCAAACACATAAGGTTTGGGGACCCAGCGCCCGCTGTCTCAACATAAGGTGTGCTTTCCAGACACTCAAAAGCCAAGGGTGCTGACGACCATTCTGTATATTCTTGCCCTTTCTCCCAGTATCCTAGCAGATACTAAAAGACTAAAAGCAGCATGTCTTCCAGTAACATTTTTATTAGTTATTATTCAAATACTCAAATAAAGGTAACTTCAGTTATTTGGGGGGAAGGGAGAGTTAGGATACAAAGTAATATAGAAACCTCTAAGACATCACTGGAAATCATATTCTAATTTTAAATTCAATTCTATTTTTTACTATTCCAAGAACCTTAGATTCTGTCACATCCAGACATTCCTTGGCCTATAATAGGATTAAATCCATTAAATCCTGAGAATGCTGAAAACAGGCTTAAGGCAAAACACTGGCTGTGTCCGACATCCCCAACTCTTACAGTAAAAGGACTGTGGGCTGTTTCACCTCACAGATGCACAACTGATTGGGCCATGGCTCACTGACACCACTTGGCATGGTAGGAGAGTAATGCCACCACTTTGCATGAACCCGAGAAAAAAACGAAATTCAGTGTGCAAAGAACACATGGCAGCATCTGCATTGGCCTCGTGGTGAACCATTGTGACACAGAGAGGAAATTCCTAGACATGCTTAGATCTGCCAAAGTGCTAGGATGCTGTAAGAACACACAACTATACTACAAAACCAAAACACCCAAGTTGTCAGGAAAACAAAAACTACAAAATATTAAAATGTTTCATATTTTACAAACTCAACAAGGATCAGTTATTATGGCCTGTGAAACTAGCGTGTGTTTACCTCATGGCCCTTCATAAAAAGCGCTTGCTGGCTTCCACAGAGAAACGAATACCAAAGTAGTCTTGGGGAGGAAAAATCCCAGGGGAGAAACTGATGAGCTTTCAAGACTGAAGGAGAAAGCTTGCCACTGAGACATGAGCTTCCACAGGCAGGAGTCAGCCAGCAGCACCGCTACCCTCCTGGACCTAGAGTTCGCTGTGGGTGCTGGGAACTCAACCCTGGCCCTGGACAAGAGCAGCAAGCCCTCTTAACCGCTGAGCCGTCATCTCTCTAGCCCCAAACACTGTAACTTTTAAATAATAAATTATTTGCCCATTTTATACTGTCATGTCTTTAAATTAATTAACATTATATGACTCAACAAAAGTTTCCAAAACTATAACCTAAAACTAAAAGGGATATTTATGAACACAATTTTATATATGTTTAATGATCCACACCAATCAGGTTTGTAAGTTTCCTGGGCAATATACCATAGCTGTTAAAAAACAAAACAAAACAAACACCTGTCTAGGGCTGCTGAGACATTGTGATGCAGCTCACGGGTAAAGGTGGTTGACACTGAAGCCTGGCAACTTAAGTCTGATCCCTGGAACCCACTTAAGAGTACAGAGAGAGAACCAAGTCGACACAATTGTTCTCTGACCCATACACGATCATGGCGCGCGCGCACGCGCGCGCGCGCGCGCACACACGCACACACACACACCTGTATGTACATACATAGACACAAATAGAAGTAATTAAAAAAAATAAGCTGATTATGAGCCAGGGGTATGGCTCAGGAGATAAGCTGCTTGTCCTGCAGGCACGAGGACAAGCTCACGAGCATCCCCTGAGCTCAAATCAGAGCCTGGCAGGCACAGGAGCACCTGGAACCCCAGCGCTCTGGAGGTCAAGACACAAGAGCTCTCCCGGCCAAGGCAGGTAGCTAAACGACCTGGAAATAGTACTCACTGGCCTCGGCCAGAGATCCGTGTTCACAAACAAAGTGCAGAGAAATCAAGGGAGGCACCAGACATCACCTCTGAGCTCCACACATGGGCACACACCTGACTATTCACCCACACAAAAATGTGCCCACATACATGGAAATATGCCCATGCAAAAGCAAAAAACAAAATCAAACAAAATAATTGGACAGCCTTTCTACCCAGAATGCTTCTAATTCCTGTCTGGCCTACACAGTAAGTGACAGGCCACTCAGCACAGCACTGCGAGATTCTTGTCTTAAAAACAAATTAAAAAAAAAATTTCCAAAAACCAATTCTTTCTTTAAAACTACTATGCCTTAACACCAAAATTAATTGTATTTTCAAATAGTAACAGCTCTAAAGGGTAAACTGAATTAACACAAAACAGTCATGTTGATACCTGTTTATAATCTGTTTTTGAGACTATCAAAAGCAAAAAGTGATAAAATGGTGTATGTAGACTGCCCATTCGTGATGAATGATTGTATTAGCTGGTTTTTCTCAGTGATTTTGCCTCATGCCTGGAAAATTCCCTACTGCCCTTTACAGAAGCATACATCCGTGATTCTTATCATATTTTACTGATTTTGAAAGCTGAGAATAGACAGAAATAAGTTCTTTACACATTCAAACCCCAACGTTATAGTTCAGGGAAAGGCTGAGCATGAAGCTCAGGAGGAACCCTTTTCATACTGGCCCTTTGTGTTTTACACCTAACTTAAAGAATCCTACAGTCCAAGTCTGCTATAGCCAAAAAAGCCTTAACCTACATACCTTAACACTGTTTTATTTATTAATGTTAATATTTGTACTTCGCTCACATTACTGCTGAAATCTATTGATTCTACGCTATAAATTCTTAAGTTACATGCCATGGCTCTAAACTGAGTATTTTAAGTTTCCAGGGTGAATCAAGTGAATAGAAGAAAGTTAACAGCTCCAGTCTGGTGAAAACAGAACAAAAATTAAGCTGCTTTGGAAAGTAGCATGCCATGCCGCTCACTGTCCAAAAGCTCTGGGAGTGCTTATCCAAAAGCACATTTCACAGAACTACATCAAATCACTCAGCCAACTTGCAGACACACTCTCCTATGCCACCCTCTGTAATGACAGGACACAAAAATGAGAACACTGTGGAGAACACTGTGACAAATTTAATGTCAAAAATCCAGGACCGAGGATATAGCTCAGTGGTGAAACACTGGCCTGGCTTGTGCTAGGGCCTGCGTTCCATTCCCAACGCCACAAGAAAAAGCAGAGAGAGAGAGAGAGAGAGAGAGAGAGAGAGAGAGAGAGAGACGCAAGGACAGAAAGACAGAGACGGAGACAGAAAGAAAAACAGAGACCGACAGAGAGAAAGCAGAGACAGAGAGACAGATCCGAGAGCCAGAAAAGGAACTTCTGTGCAGTGGGGGAGGGGCATTCTGTAATTTAAAAACCTGTTTTCCACCATACGGAAGGCAGCTGAAGTCACTGCCAAGCATTTCTTGAGAAGAGCCGTGCCCACACAAAACACAGGAAACGATACCAACTCAGGCAGGAGTGTGCACCTGGGTGTGCTACAGGTGGCATCACCTTGGGGAGTCTCCCTGAACAAACTTTCCCGGAGACCCCACCCGCCCCTGCTTCTGCACTCCCATCCCTGCGTCTGCTTGTGCATGTCTACTTCAGGCGGCACATTTACTCTGCCTCTTTCCTGCTACAGTACAAACCACAGATGGGCAGGGTTTCCGTCGGCGTTGGCTCACTGCTCCACTTCTGGTTACTCTTAACAATGATCAACACAAAGGCAGCCATGTGCTGGCTGGATTAATGAATGAGTGAGGGCTGGGCTTCCCGCCCATTTCAGCTGGGAAACGATAGCATGCCCTGGTGTGCGCAGACTACTCAAACTATTCACTCCCTCCCCGATTCTGCGCCAAGAAGACTGCTCCTCAGCACCCTCAGCAGCGTAAAGCACTTCTGGAACCAGATGTGTGACAGGCAAACCCTGTCCTCGCTGAAGGCACCGAGTTCAGCCTCCGTGCCCTCTGCTCTTTGACATTTCCCGTCTCCCTGCAAGCACCCGCCAGCCTGCCTGACGGTCACGCACCATCACGGGGTGGGCCAACCTGTGCTCAGTGTGGGCCTGACTGCTCACGGAAACATCTGCTTGCCTGGGCATAACTAGAGGACTCAGTCCTTGTCCCTGGTAGAACTGTCTGGCTACCTCTCTCTGACCAGACTTCTGTCCTCCCAAGGGAAGGCCCCTCCTCACCTGAGCCCAAGCCACTGCCTGCCAAGAACCCTGGCCTCCTGAGCTTTTTCCAACCTAAGTTTTTAAGCTTCACCTTGACATTTCGCAGCATTTGCTATCCAACAGTCTCCGAAGAATCTGGAAGTGGAAATACTGCATAACCATACAGAGCTGTAGATAACGGCAGAGCAAACGCCATCTTCTTACTGACTACAACAGAACCGCTGCCTTCACAGCCAAAGCCTGACTTCCTAACGCTGCTCCCTGTCTTTCTGCTGGCAACTTTTCTGAAGATGTGCTTATTAAGGTATTGAAGGCATGTGATGGTGACAGCTAAATACTTAGAAATACTTCAGCGGACAGAGACAGGGAGAACACGTGACAAAATGTCACAGTCCGCTGGACAGTGTTCACTGAAGTGTGCTTCCTGTATTTCTGACTCTCAATACTTTTATTCTGAATTCTGTGTGTTTATGTGTGTTGGAGGCTGCACATGTCTGTGCAGATGCTCGTGTGAAGGCCGGCAATCAGTATCATTCCCCGGGAGCTGCCCACCTTTTATCAAGACCAGGTTCACCCCGCCATCATGAGGATTACCCACACACACCCGCCCCCAGTGTTTTCAACGGTGGTTCTGAATCAAACCCGTGTCCTCATGCTCGGGCCAGCGCTTTGCCAACTAGGCCATCTCCACAGGCTGACAATCGAAAGACAACAAAATTCCATGGGTCCCAGTGTCCTGTGTCTCCCATGTCACCTGGAGTCTTAATGAGTGATCCTCAGGCCAGGCCACCAAGGCGCCAGGGCTGGCTGACCATTGCTGCCACCAACACCTTTCTAAGACAGCCGCGTGAGAGCATGATTGCTCTAAATAAAACTAGATGGTGACACCACAGCACTTTCATGAGAGTTTAAGGGCCTTGAAATGTGCCTTGCTAAGTTTCTTTTTCAAACATCACACAGACACCTCCCTCAGAATGTCTGCCACATTCTGAGCTGTGCTGGGCTGCTCCACCCCTCAGTGCCTCTGTTCACTGTGGCTCTGCCTATTCCAAAATGTGGCTCTAACTACTCATACACACGCCCAAGTCTAAGGACAGGCAGTGTAAGCAGAGGGATCACCACAGGGGAAAACATCTTAAATAGTGAAATATTCCAGAAGCAGAAAGACACACATGGTATATACTCACTTATTATATTAGACATACAATACAGGATAAACACACTAAAATCGACACCTAAAGAAGGTAAGCAAGGAGGAGGATGCTGGGTAAGATGATCAATCCTCACTCAGAAAGGCAAATGCGACAGACAAGGGAAGAGGGAGAAAACGGGAAGCAGAACAGGAGCCTGCCACAGAGGGCCTGTAAAGACTCTTCCCAGCAAGGTATCAAAGCAGATGCTGAGACTCATAGCCAAACTTTGGGCAGAGTGAAGGGAATCTTATGAAAGAAGGGGGAGAGAGAAAGACCTGGTGGGGACAGAAGCTCCACAAGGAGAACAACAGAACCAAAAAATCTGGGTCCAGGGGTCTTTTCTGAAACTGATACTCCAACCAAGGACCATCCATGGAGATAACCTAGAACCTCTGCACAGATGTAGCCCATGGCAGCTCAGTCTCCAAGTGGGTTTCCTAGTAAGGGGAAGGGGAGTTGTCTCTGACATGAACTCAGTGGCCTGATCTTTGATTACCTCCCCATGAGGGGGGAGCAGCCTTCCCTGACCACAGAGGAAGACAGTGCAGCCAGTCCTGATGAGACCTGACAGGCTAGGGTTGGTCAGAGGGAAGGGGAGGAGGACCTCCCCTATCAGTGGACTTGGAGAGAGGCATGGGAGAAGAGAGAAAGAGGGTGGAATTGGGAGGGGATGAAGGAAGGGGCTACAGGTGGATACATACTGAATAAACTACATAATTTGTAAAAATAATAATAATAATTAATTAATTAAAAAAGAAATTGAGACAAGAAGAGATACATAACTTAACTTAATCAAATGTGGTCTTTGGAAATTCTAGTTCATAAAATCTCTGTTTCAGTACAAGGCTAGTATATGAATGTAGCTTATTGCATAATGCTATTAAATAGTTTTTCTCACACACACAAAAAAAAAAAAAGAAATAGTCTGTGCTTAAATAGGAGTGCTCCTACGCAGCAATTCCTGTCTAGATCAGCAGAGGGCGCTCTGATTTTATTTATCAAAAAGAAAATGAAGCCTTAAAGCAAATTTCACAAACTTCAGGTGAAGTGTTCAAAAATACGCAAGGAATTTTAAAATAAATGTTGATTACTGACCTGGTATTTGCAAACATCTCCGTTATTCAAAAGGGGGGAAGCACAGAGGTGGGAATCACAGCACACTTCAGGGCTGGTAGTGGCTACTGCAGTGGCCTTCAGCAGAGGAGATGCCTGCTGAAGAAGGTCTCAGGGTCTGCGGTAACTCCGGGGAGGGGGAGGGAGAGCCAGTGACGGTGAAGTGCTTGGCAGAGGTCCAGACAGCTATGCTCACGTAGGTTGGGGACAGTGTGGATGAGGGAGCAGGGAGAAGGTAGGGATGGAGAGGATGCACAGGCCGTGCGTTTGGAAGCATGCTGCAGCTGTAGATACAGGCACAGGGTCAGGACCCTCAGTGTCTCCCCCTGAGCTGTGGAGGGCACCCACCTCCTCCTGAGGAACCACCCGCAGTGCTGAGTTGCTGGAGATGGTGTCATTCCGCTCAGTGGTGTGTCCACTGACAAACAACCCCGCTCCACACTCAGTCAAGGAATTATTTTTTTTATGCTAAATATTTTAATGCTCTTTAATAGTATGTTAAACATTGATACATATTTTTTAAATGCACACAGGTATAATTATATAAAATACAGAGATAAGAAATGCAAAATATACATCTGTACAACAGACAACATATGCATTATAATAAATGCTATAGATGTATCCATCTGTTTAGTCAAGAAACTCTAACTGGACTCATACAGAGAGGGCCGTGCTGAGAAGGGTTCCAGAAGGAGAGGAAAGGTGAATGGGTGTGGAAGTGATGAAAACTCCTTTCATAAACATGAAAGTGTCAAACAATTTCAAAGTAAAAACAGAAGCAAAAATCTTGATAATGTAACAAAAACCCTCCATGTGATGGGACTGCCCCAGCAGACTCTGGGAAGGCCTCCCCCCCTCCCCCGGGATTAATGGGGTGAGTCCACAGAAGGAGACAGCAGGCTGCAGCGGTGCTTTGATCAGCCAGGGAAGGACTGGCCACTGCCCTGTCCCCTGCTCACTCCGCTTGGCTTCTCCCATGCTCCAAGCCAGGTCCTCCTCCTCCTCAGGTCTGGTTTTGCTGATTGGAGTGGCTGCATTTTAGAACTGATCTTGAATCTTCCCGATGCTTTCTAGCACCACTTCACTCTGTGACTTACCACAGGCCCTGCCCACAGTTAAGAGACAGTGAACAGACTCCTCGTGGGGAACACGGTGGCACACCAGAGGTCCAGCAAGGAACGTCAAACTACAAAGGCTTCACCGTCTTCAGAGCAAGTGCACTTTTAAAATGCCCATCTGTGGGCACAGATTCTGTGCTGCCTTTATGCTCAATGTTAGAGACCAACGTCACCTATACCATAGCATCCTCGGGTGCATCCTAATCATAGTCGTGGCTAGAGTCCATCCTCCCCAAAACAGGAGGGAATGCTGAATGCAATGGAAACACTTCCTGGATGGTATAAAACGTCAGCCTGCTCGAGTGTGAGCTATCCCATGAGTTGGCCTCTCCCAGACACACAACCTCCTGCCGAGGTCCCATTTCTAGTGACTCTGCATCGCACGTTCTGTTTCGGTGAAGGAAGGCCCCTTGGGATCAGTGGGGTACGCTAAACAGCTGCAAGTAAGATCTGCCTTTCCAGCTTCAGAAAAGCAGCCCTGCACTGGAAACTGCAAAGCCTCATGGGACCACTTCAAATCTGAACCCCAGTAAGTGACCCCCTGAAAAGAGAAGCTTCCGTTTCCAACACTCTTTTTCTGGCAAGAGCCTGGTACTCACTGCTGCTCTGCACAGCTAAAGAAGATCTCCTGTCAAGACCAGGATGGTTTCTATTTTGATAAGCTAACAGCGGGAGATGACTGACTAGCAAACAGGGCTGCCAGCCCCACCCCAGAAATGGACATAGTGCCGGACAACAACTGAAGACTTAAAGGGGGCAGAGAATGGTCATGTGGATAATCAGACTGACCCAAAACAAGGAAATGAAGGAGGAAAGATGTGAAGAAAAAGAGCTGAAATAAAAATGAGATAAAAAGGGAGGGGAGGGATTGAAAGAGGGAGGGAGGGATAGGGGAGGACTCCTCTGGACTTCTACAGCATTAGCAGCAGAACCAGGTTCAAGAGTTGGTTGGATTAATCAGAAGATGAAGAGAAAGCTGTGCCCCCGCTGTTTCAACACCAACGAAACCTGGAAACAGCACGAGGAAACACTCACTGACACCTCCTTCCACTTCCCAGTCTAAGGATTCGTAATAGAAACTCACCTGAAGTTTCATGGTTACACAAACTGACTGCTTGCATCGCCTGCCAACTGACAGGATGGCCTCTCTGCAGGAATTATCTCAACCACACAATTACCTCCTCCAAGCACCTGTGTATGGGTCTCCTAGCTCCCATACCTGAGAACATTAATCTCACAATTTAGCCAAGACGTCTAAGAAAAAAAAAAATCACAGTTGTATAAGAGCCAAACATTAGGCCAATTGGACCTGTCTTCTGAATCAACAGCTGGGTTTATCTAAAGAATAAACCACTATAGATAAGACCAAAAAGCTGCTCAATAAAAAAGGAGATTGCAACTCAGGAAGAGCTGACAGTGTTACAGCCAACATTTTGGTAGCAAAGGAATTACCTGGAACCACCAGGCTTTTGCTCTGAGCATTAATGTTGCAAGACATGGCAACTCAGTGAAAGAAGAGACCTGAATCATCACCAAACAATGCTGATCTTACCGCTTTAATAAAAAGGAGGCCAGGGGTTAATAGACCTTCAACAATAAATAAAGAGAAGAGATACATAGTCAAAACCTTCCAGGCAGAATTCACCTAAATGCAAATTAAAACATGACACAAGCAGCCACAACATAGGTTCATGCCAAAGTAAAAAAGGGTGGATTATATCTGACTGATTGTGCTAGCTGCACTCTAGACATGGCTCACAATCATAGGAGCAATGGCAGGAAACAAGGCCAAACTTGCTTCGTAATCACTTGCAGTGAAGAGCTGCCTGGCAGGCAGGCAACCTGCCCAGATCTCCACAAAACCTGCTGGTGGCCTCAGGAGCTGAATGTACCAAAAAGGAAACCCTCCCAACACAACGGGAAAACGACTGAGCCCTCCCAGGCCAGGGCTGTGAGTCATGTCTGTGAGTAAGGCTGTAAATGATGGGAAGCAAGGATTCCAGCACAACACTGGAAACACATGATGGTCACAAACTGGCGCAGCTTTTCTGGCTATTGAGAGTTAGTGTGAATCAGAAAGAAACTGTCCGGGTTTTAGCATGTTTCATTTTCCCTATATTTCTTGTGCTTTTTCCAACACAGTTCAAAAGTATTTGGGGGGAAGGTGATTAAGATGGAGATAGAACTGAAGAAAGATTTTCCTGAGTCCTCAGCAGAATCCCAAGTACAGTACTCCGGTGGAATAACACTTGTGACGTGGCCCAGGGGGCAGTCACTAGTGTGCACGTTTGAGCAGCTGTGACGCTCTCTCAGCTGTGAGTAGCAGTGAGGAAGGGTTGAAGGAGAGGGAGGACATGCTAAGATGACAGCTGGGTACAAGCATTTTACTTCTCAGTCAACTCTCAGGGAAGTTGTGGGAACTCTGCTGTCTACAGACGCCCAGCACGTTGTTCTTTGCTCTGACAGTCACCGTTGTGCCCGGCAGGTCAGCTAGCCCAAAAGGACAACCTGGGGAGGAGAGTATGTGTGCACGAGGCGGCATGAGGGCAGTGGTAGTTCAGGGAAAGTAAGGAGGAGGAGCAATGCAGGGAGCTGAAAAAGAAAACAGGCCAGAGGCAATACTGTTTCCACAAGACAGACTTCCACTGCTATGGCTGAGCCCTCGAGATGACAGTGGTTTCCAAGCACAAGGGCACACAGGCCACCTGCACTTTTAGTCACCCTTAAGAGAAAGGCCAGGGAAGCTAAGAACCCAATAACACGTGAGTACAGGCAGGAAGAAACAGTCTGCATGCAGGCCTCCACTTCTGGGGCTGTCTACAACAGACAACCTGCAGCATAGGTAAGCTACATGACTAAACAAACGATGATGGGGGGAGGGGAGCATCAACCTAGAGTAGGTCAGGCTCGGGCTCACAACAGGGGTGAATTCAAGACAGAAAACAGAAGAAAACTGAGAGATAAAGTGAGAAAACAGCAAACAAATGCACACTCGCACACAACTATGCAGTAAGCACAAGGTGGTTCTCAGAAACCATGTCAGGAAGTGCCCAGCCCTTAGGATGGGATTCTACAGGTTGCCTAGATCCAGTATCCATCCCAGGATACCCACTGGGTTGGTGCTGTGAGGCGACGGCTTCCATGTGCGAGCACTGAGTTCCACCTACCCTCAAATCGGACACAGGAGATAACTCACATGGAGGTGACAGCAGCAGAACCTTCAGGATGTTAAGAAGCAAGGAGGGCAGTTCACTGTTTCATGGTATTCCACAAACATCACTTATCTGGTACCCTGAAGGTAAGTGTGGGACTCATTAAACAAATCACTTACATTTCTTTGTGTTCTGTGTTTTAAACCTGAAACTAAAACCTATCAGAGAAATTAAAGAATTTATACAAAGAAAACATCAGCTATTGTCATAGAAATTAAAACTTGTTTTCATCAGTGTAACATTTTCTTTGCTTTGGTTTCTGTGTCCGTGACAGCTGTAATGACTGAAGAAGACACAGTCAACAGTAAACCTCATGAACACGAGAAAATGAAAATGGAAAACACTGTTTATACGCAGCCAGAGATTTTAAAGAGTTTGTACTTGCTACTGATTCACTAAATGAATGTGTGTTGGGGCTGGATGTGCAGCTGAGTTGGCAGGGTGCTTAGCTGGCATGCAAGAAGCCTGTGCTCTCAGCATAAACTGGCTGTGGTGGTGCACATCTTTGATCCCTGAGCTTGGGAAACAGAGTCAGGGAGATCAGAAGTCCACTGTCTTCCTCAGCTACACAGTGATTGTAAGGACAACCTAAGCTATATGAAATCCTGCCACTAAACATACCAATAGATTTTTAAAATAAAGTTCATGTGCTTTACAGTAAAGCAAATAGGCTTGAAATCAAATCCAACTATCACGGGTCTTCAACGTTTTCCTTTAAGCAGATGTTTTGTTAGTCTTAAAAAAAATCCTTTTTCTGTGGCCTGGTAAGTTGCTCCCTCCTCAGGGGGAGGTGATCAAAGAGCAGCCACCCCTGATGAGACCTGATAGGCTAGGATCAGAAGGAAGGAGAGGAAGACCTCCCCTATTAGTGGACGTGGGTAGGGGCATGCGTGAAGAAAGGGGAGGAAGGGTGGGATTGGAAGGGAAGGAGGGAGGGGGCTACAGGGGGGACACAAAGTGAATAAAGCATAATTAATAAAAATTAAAATAAAATATTTTTTAAATCCTTTTGTATTATACATCTAGTGGAGCCAGTTTTAAAGGGACATTTCCCAAGCTGAATTTTTGCTCTGAATTACTAAATGTCATTAAAAATTAAAACCTACAGAGTTCTTGCAGCTTTTAATACTCAGTACCATCAGGGTACTGAGTCAGTAGCAATGTCCTTCTGTCTGTCTGAGTGGACGTCACTCACCACATTGCAGGGGTCTATTTTCAAGATTTGGACTGACTCCTCAGAGCAGCAGAAGGTGGTATGCTAATCCCATTTATTTGTGGGGAGGGGCACTGACTTTCAAGGGTGAGGTTGTTAAACTCATTACTTCTAGGACATCAGTTAATGAAAGAATCTGATTAAGGGAGAACAAGCTTTCACAAAAAGCTTTTCCATAAATGAAGAAAAAAATGGAAGATTTGAATCTTTTGGGGTTTTTTTTGTTTTGTTTTGTTGTTTTGTTTTGTTTTTCAAAACAAGCTTTGTGTGTCTTACCAGTGTAGCTGCTACCCTATCAGGTCACGTGTGTGTGTGTGTGTGTGTGTGTGTGTGTGTGTCTGTGTGTGTGTGTGTCTGTGTGTGTGTCTGTGTGTGTGTGTGTGTGTGTCTGTGTGTGTGTGTGTGTCTGTGTGTGTGTGTGTCTGTGTGTGTGTCTGTCTGTGTGTGTGTGTGTGTGTGTAGCACTTCTATATTATCTTACTTGTACTGCAGTATTGACTTACGCCAAGGAACTCTAAACCCACTAGACTGTAACTAATGTTCATCCAAGGACTCCGGGGAACAGTATTATCCTCGTTACTTTCCTATCGCTGGGCTGAGACACCATGACCAAGGCCACTTATAGACAGAACAGATGATAAGGGCGTGCAGCTTCAGAGGGTGAGTCTATGACCATCAGAGCAGAGAACATGGCAGCAGGTGGGCAGACACAGTGCTAGAGCAGTAGCTGTCAGCTCACGTCCTGAGAGCCAAGCACACAGTTAGCTAACTAGAAATGCTGTGGGCTTTTTTTTCTTTATTAATTACACTGTATTCACTTTGTATCCCCCACTGTGGTTCTCTCCCTCCTCCTGTCCCAATCCCTCCTTTCCTCCCCCCTCTGCACACATGCCCCTCCCCAAGTCCACTGATAGGGGAAGACTTCTTTTCCTTCCTTCTGATCCTAGTCAATTAGGTCTCATCAGGAGTGGCTGCATTGTCTTCTTCTGTGGCCTGGTAATGCTGCTTCCCCCTCAGGGGGAGGTAATTAAAGAGCAGGCCAATCAGTTCATGTCAGAAACAGTCCCTGTTCCTATTACAATGGAACCCACTTGGATACTGAACTGCCATGGGCTACATCTGTGCAGGGGTCTTTAGGTTATCTCCATGCACAGTCCTTGGTTGGAGTATCAGTCTCAGGAAAGACCCCTGTGCTCAGATTTTTTGGTTCTGTTGCTCTCCTTGTGGAGTTCCTGTCCTCTCCAAATCTTACTGTTTCCGACTTCTTTCCTAAGATTCCCTGCACTCTGCCCAAAGGTTGCCCATAAGTCTCAGCATCTACATTGATAGTCTGCAGGGCAGAGCTTTTCAGAGGCCCTCTGTGTCAGGCTCCTGACTTGTTCCCTCTTTTCTCCTTCTTCTGATGTCCAGCCTCTTTGCCTTTCTGGATAGGAATTGAGCATTTTAGCAAGAGTCCTCCCTCTTGATTAGTAGGTTTATCCTATTTATATGTCTATATGAGTGAGTATATACCGTGTGCATCTTTCCGCTTCTGGGATAGCTCACTCAGGATGATCTTTTCCAGATCCCACCATTTACCTGCAAATTTCATGATTTCCTTGTTTTTTATTGCTGAGTAACATTCCATTGTGTAGATATACCACAATTTGTGTATCCATTCCTCCACTGAGGGGCATCTGGGCTGTTTCCAGCTTCTGGCTATTACAAATAAGGCTGCTACAAACATGGTTGAACAAATGTACTTATTGTGTACTTGAGAATTTTTTGGATATATGCCTAGGAGTGGTATAGCTGGATCTTGAGGAAGCACTATTCCTAGTTGTCTGAGAAAGAGCCACATTGATTTCCAGAGTGGTTGTACAAGTTTACATTCCCACCAGCAGTGGAAGAGGGTTCCCCTTTCTCCACAACCTCTCCAGCATGTGTTGTCTCTTGAGTTTTTGATCTTAGCCATTCTGATGGGTGTAAGGTGAAATCTTAGGGTCGTTTTGATTTGCATTTCCCTGATGGCTAATGAGGTTGAGCATTTCTTTAAGTGTTTCTCTGCCATTCGATATTCCTCTACAGAGAATTCTCTGTTTAGCTCTGTACCCCATTTTTTAAATGGATTACTTGATTTTTTGCTGTTTAACTTCTTTAGTTCTTTATATATACTGGATATTAGCCCTCTGTCAGATATAGGGTTGGTGAAGATCCTTTCCCAATCTGTAGGCTGTTGTTTTGTTCTGAGGACAGTGTCCTTTGCTTTACAGAAGCTTTTCAGTTTCATGAGTGGGCTTTTAACCGCCATCAACACACCTCCTCCAACAAGGCCTTGCTTCCCAATATTCCCAAATGGTTCTACCTACCAGGGACCACAAATTCAAATATGAGCCTCTGGAGCCCATTCTCAATCACAGCTATCTACATACTTGAGCCACTGCCTTCTGGTGTTGCACCTAATCCCACACTCTGGGATTTCCTCGTCCCCTGAAGAGGAGCTGTCACCCTACAGTCTCACTTGTCATCCACAGGTCGCACAAAACTCTATTTTATGAGTAAACATTTTAAGTTTTCCTTTCTCCACTGCTGATTCCTAACATGGTAGCCAATGTTCCGTGGCAAGCTGCCAAGTTATGAGATTCTGAATTCCACGATGTCTTTGGGTCTTAGTAAGTGACTGTGGGGCCTTGCAGTGAGTTCTGTAACTTGGTATGATGAGAACTTGCCTCCCCAAGGAATTCTTGTTTTGCCCTTGCAACCTTTAGAAACTGACTTCATCCGCAGCATGAGACAGCCGTGTTTGGGGGTGGTGGGGTGCCGCTGCCTCATTTACTAATGTCCGATGCAAACGAGGGGCGTGGGCTGACAAAGGGAAGAACGGCAGCCTGGAGTTCCCACATGAAGCCAGCTTTTACTACAGCTGCTGATGACAAACCTAATTGTGGGTTTCTGTGTCTGCCTTCCTAGCCTACTTCTTTCAAGTTCTAATCCACAAACACCTTTGTGTGCCAGGAAATCAACCACGTCTACCTGGAATTATTTAAAATCGAAAGCAATTAAGAAACGTCAGGTATCACAGCTTCACAATATAAATGTTTCAAATATTTGTAGGGCTTCCTTCATTTTAAGGAGGTGTGACATAGTTTCATGCGGAGAGGGGAAGGCTGGGTCCAAAAGACAACTATGAGTCGCAGTCAGTAAACAGAACTGCACTCAGGAGCAGCATCCCTGCTTAGTGGAGACCACACGTCTTCCTCATAGTGTCGCTGCAATTAAATGTGTTCCATGTAACAGACATGCAGCGTCTGTTAGGCAGCAGTAAGTCACGGGGGATGGCCAATGAACAGACATTGGAATCACCCTGTTCCAGGATCAAGTTCGATCTTCCCTCGCAATGTAGCAGAATCGCATAGCCTTCACATCTAAAAAAAGACCTAAGTGGGAAGAATCAGGTCTATTTTTGTGATGTTTTCAATCACCAGTAATATATTCTGAGACTACCAATGCATCTCAGAAAAGATATTTAAAAAACAGAGATAAGTGCTTACTGATATACACCCTGCCTTTTTTTTTTTTTTTTTCCTTTAAAATGGTAGCTCACGGGGTGTGCAGAGGCAAGGTAGCCAGGTTTTCTTTGGCTGATGAGCACTGTACCTCATCCACACGGCTCTTGAGTTCAGAAGACTCTGGCTAATAGAAGGCTAAGCCCATGATTCAAAAGGAAACGTGAGTCTGCGTCTGCTTTACAGGCTCTGTGAGCACCTGTAGGTCAGGTGCAGTTAAAAATAGCACTGTCTCTTCAGACTGCATCGCATCTACACAGGCTGCACGAACGGCTGCTACCAGCTGCAGAAGCAGCAGCTCCTGAATCAAAGTAAAAAAATGATTTGATGGGGTCGGGAAAGGCATGGCCACAGGTGTCAGCCACCTGCATCACTGCTGAGACAAATATTCAGAAAACAACTGCTCCTTTTGCATTCAGGGTGTGGCCGCTATGGAGGACATAAAATGCCCAACCTTCCTTGGCCCTTTTACTGGCTGGATCTTCAAAGTTCCCCAGAACAGCATTTCCATCAGTGTTGATAGTAATGATCCCTCCACCGAGAACCAACCCTATAAAATCAGCACTGAAGTCTTCCACTTGTGAGTACTGGGTAATAGAGCATGGCATGAGCAGCCAGGAGGAAGGGGAAGGGCCCTGGAGATGGGAATCGGCAGATGGGAAAACACGGGAGGGAAAAACAGACACATGAGGCTGCCCAGCTCAGCATCTGGCACAGGCGTTGCAGTGGAAAGAGGACGGTGGCCCCTGGACAAGGTCTGCAGTGTGGACACAAGGAGCATGGATCCAGGGGATCAAGGACAGGATAGGAAGCCATGGCTTCAGCAATCAGGTAGGCAGGATGTTCAGATCTGGGCGGGGATCCCTCAGAGCTCTGGGCCATAGTCAGAGGCATGATTCCATCTCCAGGAGAGGATGCTTGGTGTCCTGGATGCTTGGTGCAAGAACCTAGGGGGAAGCCCCATTCTAAGGCCTGGGACAAGAAGCAGCAGTGAGGGCAAAGGCTGTCCTCAATATTCCAGGCAGATTCCATGTACAGTTCCCCAGGACGACAAACGCCACACATGCTTGGATGTCTTCTTCCAATAGTCTAATGTTTGCGCAGATCCTCACACACCCTCCAGGGCACGCCGATCCATCTCTGGGTCACTTAAAACACCAGACAGTAGAGAAACACTGTGAACCTAAGTGTTGCTCTGGTTTGTCTGGGGAATAACAGCAAGGAAAGCCAGGTCTGTGTCTGTTCAATACAGATGTGTTTATTTCTTGCTAAGTTCTCATCTGCAGTTGGCTGTGTCCACACGCAGCACCTTGGGTACCCTGCCTGGTACCCTGCAGGCATGAAACCTGGTGTCCTGCTCTGAACTGGCTCCGCTGGAAGGATGGGATGGCAGTGAGCAGCAAAGTCTCCCTGAGGAGCCGAGCTTTCAATTACTGCTGCTGTTTGCTTTGATCAAATCAGACAGACACCATTCCCGAATCGCCCCCCCCCCACCGACACTACAGCACAGAAGGTAAATTACAAAAAGAAAATGTAACTTCAAATTTTCTTAGACCTTTTTCCTGGTTCTCTTACAGGAAGTAACTTAAGAGAGGCAGGTTTACTTTGCTCAGGAGTAAAATGAACTAAAATGAACTGCTCATGAGTCTAGACAAGGCTATGTTAGCCCAAGCTGGGGCCCATCCTGTCCCCAGCATCGGCAGGCTGTGCCACGGAAGCCAATCTATCATGGTCTTTTCTTTAGTTTTGGGTTTTGTTTTTTTTTTACCTTTTTTGGGGGGGGAGTTGAGACAGGGTTTTTCTGTGTAGCCTTGGCTGTCCCAAACTCGCTTTGTAGACCAGGCTGGCCTCCTACTCACAGAGATCCTAGGATAACAGGCGTGTGCCACTGTACCCAGCTATTGTGGTCTTTTCTAAATCACCACCAACATAAAGGTAATCATCCAGAAACCCAGCATCCAAAGTTTGTATATTTAAAATATAAAATTGGGGAGATCATAGATCGGTAGGATCAACATCTTGGCCATCTTACCAAAAGCAATATACAGATTTAATGCAATTCCCATCAAAATATCAACACAAATCTTTACAGACCTTGAAAGAACAATTCTCAACTTCATATGGAAAACCCAAAACCCTAGAACAGCTAAAACAATGTGGTACTTTCTCAGACAACTGGGAATAGCTCTTCCTCAAGACATAGCTACACCACTCATGGGCATATACCAGAAGATGGCCTACCATACTACAAGGACATTTGCTCAACTATGTTCATAGCTGCTTTATTTGTAACAGCCAGAAAATGGAAATAACCTAAATGTCCCTCAACCCAAGAATGGATAAAGAAGATGTGGCACTTTTACATAATGGAATATTACTCAGCTATTAAAAACAAGGAAATCATGAAATTTGCAGGCAAATGGTGGGAACTAGAAAAGATCATCCTGAGTGAGGTAACCCAGAACCAGAAAGACAAACATGGTATACACTCACTTATAAGCAGATATTAGCCATATAACATAGGATAAACATACTAGAATCCACAGACCTAAAGAAGCTAAATAATAAGGAGGACCTTAAGAAGGATGCTTTAATTCTCATTCAAAAGGGCAAGTAGAAGAGACACCTGAAGCTGCTGAAGAGAGGGAACAGGACGGGAGCCTACCATAGATGTTCTCGCAAAGACTCCACCCAGCAGGGTATCGAAACAAACGCTGAGACTCACAGCCAAACTCTGGGCAGCGAGTTGTAGGAAAGACTGAGGGAACAGAAGGACTTGGAGGGGACAGGAGCGCCATAAGAAAACCAACAGCACCAACAAATCTGAGCCGGGGGAGGGGGCGGGGGGTAGGGAGGAGGGCCTGCAGAGACTATGTACCAACTAAAGACCATGCATGGAGAGGACTTCGACCTCCTGCTCTGATACAGCAGACAGGCAGCTCAGTCCCCATGTGAGTCACCTGGAAAGGGAAGCAGGGTCTGTCTCTGAGATAGACTCTGTTGGCTGCTCTTTGATCACGGCCCCTGGTGGTGGGGCCTTGCCAGGCCACATAGGAAGAAGATGCAGGAAGTCCTGATGAGACTTGATAGCTTGGGGTCAGATAGTAGGGGAGGAGGGCATCCCCTTTCTGGGGATAGAGGGAAGAGGGATGGAGGGTGGGACCGGGAGGAGACGAGGGAGGGGATTACAATTGGAATGTAAAGCAAATAAATTATAAAGACTAAATTTAAATTAAAATATAGATATATAGATATATTACTTAGTACTTCAGATTACATTTTAAAAACATGAAACTGCAGTTCAAACTTTGAATAAACCAGAGTGCTAATATCTGAACAAGGAGCCTAACTAAATAAAGACCTACAGAGGGGATTACAGAGCCAAGGAATAGCAACATGGCACTGTCCAAGGCCATGCTCCTGGTGCCTCAGCTTTTCTTCTCTCAGGGCAGGTGTCCTACCTTCGTTTCTATTGCTGTGATAAAACACCCTGGGGGGGGGGGACCACTCGGGACAAAGGGTTTAAGCAACTTATAATTCCAGGTTTCGGTCTATCACTGGGAAAAGTCAAGACAGAAACTTGAAGCAGCTGGGAATTATCCCACGCCCACAGTTGAGGGCAGAGAGAATATAAGCAGACTTAGCCCACCCTGTGCACTCACACAATCGGGACCTGAAAACCCTGGGACTGGTACCAGCCTTCTTGCTGAGCCTTCCCACATCAATGGATGCGGCTGAGGCGGTCCCCTCCAGGCCTACTTGATCTAGACAATTCTTCATCGACACCCTCCCAGTGACCAATTCTAGACTCTGTCAAGCTGATAAATTTTTAAAACTCACCATCACAGAGTTCCCCAACCCACGTAGCCTCTCCAGCCAGTGACTTTAAAGTTGGCAGAGACCACTGGACTCTGCGGTAGCTAGTACACTTAAATGAGAGACAGGCTCCAGGTAAAAGTTCCCTGAGCTACTCCCAAACAGGAGGATTTCAACACAGGGAAGGCAGGTGTTAAAGCAAACCCCACGGAACCACTTTTAAAGTTCTCAGGATGCCAAACATGGTTCTAATCAATCATGCAAGAAGCCACTGGTTCTGAGACTCTAAAGAGGTGGTTCTCAACCAGTGGGCGGAGAGCCTTTCACTGGGTGACCTAACGCATCCTGCATAGACAATATTATGATTCCTAACAGCCGCAAAATTACAGTTATGAAATAGCTAGGAAATATTTTTATGGTTGGGGGTCACCACTGCATGAGGAACTGTATTCAGGGGTCACAGCATTATGAAAGTTGAGAAGCTATAAATGTTTTTTAAACATTACTATAAGAAAAATAAAATAAAGAGAAAGAACAACTATGGACAGCAACTCAAACATCCTCCTAATAGTCCACTGAGGATACTTGTGTCTAATGCATTAACATACTGGGCCCTGCAGATATGTGACCACCCTCTCTGTTCTGCTGTCCTGAAATGTTCCATAGGCCTTGAGTGTATTTATTAGGAAAGGTGGGTTAAAAATGCCACCTAGCCACAAGCTTTCCAAAAGGACTTTGGGAAACCTGCTGAGCGTAGTTCATGGATCCTGCCAGATGAGCCACTTCTGCGGTGGCGGCAGAGAACCAGGGAGTCCTCTGAAACAAGCGTGTGCTCCTTCTCCTCTAGAGCCAGCAACTGACGTGAGGGTGCCAGGAGGGGCTTCCCTAACCATCTGCTTTGAATGGACATTGTAGGGAGTAGTGAGGACTAGACTAGAAAAGCACAAACAGAGCAAGGCTGCTGGCCTTGCTTAACTTTTTTCCAGAGTTAGGTAGGCCTGGAGGTTTGGCTCAGTGGTAGACCGCTGCCCTCGCATGTGCCAGGAATTAAGTTCTATCTCCAGAAACATTAAAAAGAAAAAAGGATTAACTGAAATAGTTCATATGCCTAGCTTTAATAGACACACAAAAACCCTGAAACCTGATTCCTATTCCTGAAAAAATAAAAAGGCAAACACTTCAGAATATTCACTAGAAAGCAATACAGATGGATGTATAGATAGATACATACATGGATGGATGGATGGATGGATGGATGGATGGGTGGATGGATGGATGGATGGACGGATGGACGGATGGACGGATGGACGGGCTAGAGATATGGCTCAGTAGTTAAGAACATTTGCTACACAATCATAAGGACTTACATTTCCATCACAGTGCCCATGTAACAAGCTGAGCCTCCTGCAAATGCTTGCACCTCCAGCTGGTCCATCACTCATAGATACAAACAGGCACACACACACACACACACACACACACACACACACGAATGCACACAAACACACAAAGGAATACACACAGGAGGGTGCACACATACAATCGATCACATAAACGCACACGCTCACGGATTTCCAAATTCACACTAGTTACCAAGTGTCCATGGACTTGGCCCCTCCTCATTCTTTAACCATCAAAAGCAGTTTCCACATTAACATTGTGGAAATAAAATAACATAGTTTCCAAACTTTACCAGTTTTCTAATAGCTTTCTAACAAGTTCAGCTGTTTGGTTTTTATAACCACCAAACCAATAAAATAGACTTAAAGACAAATCACACATGGGACCCAGGGCTGACACAGCACTTCCTCTCCCCACACTGAAGAACACTATGGCTCAAGTCACAGGCTGCAGACCTGGCACCTACCCAGGATCTCTCCAGAGGAAACTAGCTACCCACCTTTCTCTCTGGCTTTCTAAGCGCCATTATGGTCTGCACCCTAAACCATCAGTGGCCACAAACTGCCCTCAACACTCACATTCTCCATGCTCTGCTGCTCCTGGCCACCTTCCATTCAGTTTACACTTGAGAACGTGAGTATCTGCCCGGGTCCCTCAAATAACAGGAACTCAACGGATCCTGGTGAATCAGCCAACTCAGGTGTTTACAAGACAGCCTCCTGAGATTGCTGAACCAGAGAATGGTGGTGGTCCAGCCTGTGGTACCAGCACTCCAGAGGTAAGAGGTAAGAGTTCCAAACCAGCATGACAAGACCCTGTCTTACAAATGGAACAAAAAGGTAATAAAACTAAGTATATCACCTTCACGCTGACATCTCCAGCCCTACCACAGCCCACAGTATTAGCTAAGTGTCACATTTCCTTAGCACAGCAGCACCTCAACTTCAACCTGTTTAAAACCGGGTGCATCTCTGCTACCTCCCAAAGTTTCTGTCTGCCATGCAGATGCCAAATCTCAAATCTTAGAGTCCCTGGTAAGCACCACTGCCCTTGCCTCTCATACCCAGTCCATCACCCTGTCTGACCGTCTCCTAATACATCCCGAACCAGTCATTGCTACGTCTGCAGTGGCACCAATATGCAAGGCTAAGCCACTCCCTAACCAGTCTCAGCATGACTATCTGCTTCCTGCGCTCTTTTTAAAAATGTATTTAAATTTCCATACATGAACATGTGGTATGTTTCACAGATTCTCCCCTTACGCACCAGCCTCAGTCAAAAGCTCCATGAGACTAAACACGAAAGGAGTTTGAAAACAAAGGCCCCACAGAGAACTGGAGGCTGCACAGTGGAGGGCTCAACTGCCAACACCTAAAAGACAACAGAAAAAACACAACAACAGGAATAATAAATAACACAACAAAAGGAACACACTACAAGTGAAAAACTATGGATGGTGGCGCCCAGGGAAGTGGGTGTGTATTCACTGACTCAGCACCATGTGTGCAAGGGTTTGAATGGAAGAGAGGGCAATAAAAGACCAAAGAAACCAATGTGATCACATGTTAGATTTATGTCTTTACACGGATAAGGCCGACTGCGCTGCACACAGCAAGGTACAAAGAACAATAGTGGGGGAAGGGGAGATCCAGAGACAGGATCTGTACCAAGCAGCCTGCAACTCTACATACTGAGTACCATTATGACTACCTCAGCCGACCTGCTCACATGCTGAATCTCAGGCACAGTTACAATTTCAAGGTCATTTAATTGGTAAGTGTCCTGAAAGGTCAGAAAGGGAAGGCCTCTGCACCAATTACATGATGTAAGCAACACTTGCAAACGTAGCAAGAGCTGTTAACAGAAGGCACACGTGAGGTGAGCACCAGTAGATGAGGGTGACAGCCATAAAATGGAAGATGGAAGTAATTTAAGACAATGTTAAAGTTTTAAAGTTAAAATGCGCTGCAGTACATAAACATCTACAAGCAAACATTCTAAAAACAGGACAAGGACTAAAGAGGTGGTTCAGTGGCTGAAAGCGGACACCAGACCCGCATTAGACAGCTCTGGGAGGGTGTGATGGCCTCCTGCCTCCACAGGTACACACACATAAACTTCATGTAGAAATAAATCTTTAAAAACAACAAGTTAGGGCTGGAGAGATTGCACAGAGGTTAAGAACACTCACTGTTTTTCCAAAGGTCCTGAGTTCAATTCCCAGCAACCACATGGTGGCTCATAACCATCTATAGTAAGATCTGGTGTGCAGGCAGAATATTGTATAAATAATAAATAAATCTTTAAAAACAAACAAAAAACAAGTTAAAAGCAAACAAGCTGTCACATCCAATTAAGAGAGCCCACTGCCTGCAAAAATCAATTTACAGAAAGAGAAAGGCACAAGTCTATTCTCCACAGAGAATCCTGACTCAGTTTTCCTGAATAAAAAACAAAGAAAACTTCTGCCATGCTGGAAGAACCTCAGGCATGGTCTGGGATCTACTAAACTCTAAGTCAGCCCCAATTAAACATTTTCCTTCCAAGAGCTGCCATGGTCAAGGGGTCTCTCCGCAGCAAACACTAAGACAGCAGGCAAAATTAATTTTCTGTTTTCGTACTCTACAGGCCAGTTGAAGATGTAGTCTGCCTGTGTCAGTTGGGCCTGTGAGGGATCTCTGATCCCTTGAGCCCTTCTTTACCACTCTGCATCTACGTGATGCTAAGTCAAGGGCCTTGCTTAGGCTAGCAGTGGCTTCCACAGAAAGCATCAAGAAAATCTTTCTTGTGTGTTGACCCTCCTCTTTGTAGACTGGATGTTGGGATCCATAAGCAGGCATCTCTACAGCCAGCCCCAAGGGACCTGACAAACTTGATATCAGGCACCTACCGACCTATGAACCTATGAAGCCACCTACGGACCACCTGGAACCACCTGCGCATGCTCTCGCACACCTTGTAAAAGAACTTGAAGCTCCTCCTCCTCTCTCTCTCTCCTGTCCTGCCCAGAGATGGTCTCTGTAACCCCTTCTCCCTTCTCTTCCCCTTCCCTTTTTCCTTCCCTTCCCCCTTCCCTTCTCCCTTCTCTTTCTCCTTCCCTTCCCCCAATGAACCTCTCACATGGAACCAGTCACATGGTGTGATCTGTGAACTTGCTGTAACTCTGTTGCAGAATCTTAACACTGGACACTGATTAGAATCATTACTTGGGGTCTCCGTGACCTCCCTGAACAAAAGAACTGGTGGCTTTCCACAGTTGCAGAACATTTCCGAAGATGGCCCACAGTCCCTTGGGACCTCATGGACCTTTGAGGAGAAAGGGGGACATATTCCCATTTTTAGTTTCTCTGACCACATTAACAAACAAATTTACTCTCTGTTGTAAGAATATTCTACCTGGGTGACAGGGGAATGAAGCAATGTCTACCCCCTCTTCAGAAGGTGTCTCGATGGCAAGCCAAAGTTCAATTTCATCCAAGTTCACCCAGGGGAGCAATGGATCTCCTGGACTTACTGTACCTTCTCTTTTAGCTATTTTGTGGGTTCTTCTTTCTTCCACCCCTCTCCTCCCCTTTTCTTACACCCTTCCAACCCCCTAACACTAGATAAGAGCGAATAAAAGGCTAGAGAAGGAAAGAGATCACTGAATAAAGTCAGGGGTTGGGAAAGGGCAACCTTATTGTTAGGTAACTTGCTGCTGATAGGGAAGTTTCTTGGGACAAGTTTGATTGTTTGCTGTCAAGATATGTAATTGTTTCTTCTTCTCCTTCTTGCTGTTTCTTCTTTGCATACCACTACTCAACAACAACCAACAGCCAACAAGCAAAGAAACAAGTCCCAGGGTCCTAGCATTTATATACCTCTGAAAAGTCCCCAGAATTCCAAACCCCACACAATCACAGAAACTATGTGCAGCTGGCATACATATATGTGAGAGAGAGTATAAAAGCTTTTTTTTAAGTAAAAATACTAACTCCTATAAACAAGTATTTCTGGGGAGAAAAGGAAGCAGAGTTGGAAGGGGGAACAGGGTGAATTTCAACTTCACGTTTCATTTCTTCCATGAAATGAAGATCTGAGCTAAACACACTACACCATGAACAACCATTAATGTCCAGTGATAGCCAACGCAGCGCTCCTACCCCCACTCAGTGATGCTGGATTTTATCCTGTATCTTTAAAATGACTCAAAATTTCTCACAAATGAAAGCATCCAGGACTGAATTTGGCCTTCCTACCTCGTGACTATTGGACAGACAGAGAAACATCTTCCTTACCGATCATCCGGTTTCTATTTCCAACTTGGAGCACAACTCTTGAAACAGACAGCTGCCACTAGCATGCTGGAATTCTGGTTTCACCTCCCTAAGGTAATCTCCAACAGGGCCTTGGTTACACACAGAAGGAAACACACTTGCCTCATGCCGAAGTGGACAAGGGGAGGCTTCAAGAAGGAAGGGACGCTGAAGAAATTCTGGACAAAGCCAATGTTTCCACTATCCCTTCCCTCACCCCAGCACTAGACGCTTCCCTTGACAATTCCTTCAAAGAGCAGCACAAAAGTGTCTACATGCCAGCAGCGCCTGTGCCTGAAGCCCCTGAATGCGCCTTAGGTCTCTGCTCACTCCTGAAATGTGCGGCACGATCCTGAAGGGAATCCCAGCAGGGGCGGGGCTGAGACCACAGGGACTGGAGCCAGCAGCACAGTGACCCGAGCTTGATCTCTGGGATACACGTGGAGAAAGGAGAGATCACAAGTTGTTCTCTGATCTCCATGTGACATGTGCGCCCACTTGTATACATACACAGGCACACACACACACAAAACAAATTAATTCTAAGTTTACTAATTCACAACACTCATGCACGGATACAAGAAAAAGACTAGGGATAAAATAAAGGGAAAATCACGAACTTCCAAGATGCTTCTATTTATCTTTCTGCTCTCATTTGTTACTTTTAAAGCTTTCTCATCATCACCCCCGAGAAAACTCAAGATGACACCACGGTTGTAACTCCTAAGACTTGCCATTAGTACCACGAGCCAGAGAATGAGAAGCTGAAGAGATGGTCCCTGCCTCTCTCTCCTTCCCAACTGCTTTTCTTTTCTTGAGACAGAGTCTTCCTATGTAGCACAGGCTAGCCTTAAACTCATCGTTCTCTTGCATCTGCCACCTGAGTGCTGGAAAAACATGCATGCATCACATGACTGGCGGGTCTGCGCCTTTCTAATGTTCTTGACTGACACAGGTGACCTAGCTGGCCAAAAGCTACCCAAGGACAACAGGTGACCTGGCCACACCTGTCCTAAGACAAGTGACCTAACCACACCCGCCCCAGGACAACAGGTGAGCTGACCACCCCTCCCAGGACAACAGGGCTTAGCAAGAACAAGGAGAGCAGAGGCTTGCTACTTTGGATTCCACCTCATGCCAGCCACTCTGAGCAACTGCTAAGACCCTATCCTCCACAAGAGAGAAACAGGAAAACATCATTGTCCCCATGCTCTGTACTCTCATGCTTTAGGCTGAAAAAGAAATAAAGCAGTCACATAGAGCCACATGCTTCAAATGTCACTGCACCAGGGCTAATGCGTAAGAAACCATATTCTTGCAGTCGGGATTCCTGGGCAAAGTTATAAAAGTTCTCATCAATTTGACTGCTAAAGACAAGCGAGGGCCCAGAGAGGAACACAGTGCCACCTCCCAAATCCCCATCACCTCAGACCAAGTGAAGGTCACAAGGACAAAATGGTCCCACGAGAGATGAATGGGCTCATATCCAATGAAGCAATCCACGGTGCCAACTTATACAACATGGTGGAAAAATTCCAATCTCAGAATACATTCCTCTGTCTCAGCACAGCAGAAATTAACCCTAACCTACAGATGTTGGTGTCTGAATCCAAAATGCCCCCATGAGCAAGTGTTTTCAACACTGGGTCCCCATTTTAAGGCACCGTACATACTGAATGCCATGGAGCTGTTAGGAAGTGGGGCCCAGCTGGCAGAAGTGAGTCACCAGAGGCTGACCCTTGCAGGTCACATACAGCCCCTGGTGCCAGTGTAAGAGCTCCACTGTCATGCTAACAAGGAAGGCAGCCATGCTCTCACAGAACCATTCCACCATGCCTTCCCCAAAATCCCTCTGCAGCCATGAGCCCAAATAATGCCTTCCCACATTAAGCTGCTGGGCACCATGGTATGAAAGTAACTAACGTACTGTGTGAAGAAAAAGAGGATGGCCTCGATGGGCAACAAACACTTGCACTCCAATCACCTTACAGGTAAAGACAGAGGGATCAGGAGTTCAAGGTCATCCTCAGCCACAGGAGACTCTCTCTTTAACAAAAAATTAAAGCAAACAAAAAACAGAAATTAGCAATAGGTACACCACCACCCCCATGTGACTGGCTTTTCTGAGTTGCACTGCAGTTAAAACTCTGTGGCAGATCCAAAGCCTCAGTGGCCATCTTAAACCAAGGAAGGTGCTTCCCAGAAGGGACAGAACCACAAAGGTCAGCAAGCAGCAGACTCCAATGCAGACAAGAGGCCATGGGTGCTGGTCTAAGAGCCAGCCATAATGATGGAGGAAGGACAAAAGTAGACACTATTTTAAAAGTCACTGGGTCACTGACGCCCATACTAGCGATGGGAGCAGGGAATCTCCATTTCACAAGAGAGTACAGTTAGTATCAACCATCCCTTCTGATGCCCCACTTCACACAGGTGTCAGGCTTGGCACTTTACAGAATTTGATCTTTCTCATGCCTTTTTGTCAACAGTGAACTCAATCATCAGCCTGTTCCACAGAAGAAAACTGAGGCTTGGAAATACCCAGTTACCTGTGTCTGGAATGCTCTCCAAAAGTCCATACATAAAAGCCACGGCCTTCACCTTGGCACTGTCAGAAGGCAGAGCCCTTAGGAGGTAAAGCCACGAGAAGGTCGTCAACTCATCAAAGGCATGCCCCTGCAGAGGACACAAGGCTCCCATTCTTTCCCTCATTCTTCCTGTGCCTCCCATTACATGTGTTGTGTTGAAGACCTAAAAATCACAGGGTGGGCCATCCAAAACTGTGAGCAAAATCAAACCTTTGTAAATCATGAGTTGCTTTTGTCACAGTAAGGAAAAGCTGACCACACTCACCCAAAACTCACCAAAAGGTGGAGTTGGTTTTTGTTTTTGTTTTCTGAAGCTTCATAGGATTAACAAAAACTTATACACAGGAGCCTAGCATACCTGTCCTCTGAGAGGCTTCACCCAGCAGCTGATGGAAACAGATGCAGAGATCCACAGCCAAACAACAGACAAAACTCGGGAAGTCCTATGGAAGAGTTGAGGGGAGCGATTAAGGGAGCCAGAGGGATCAAGGACTCCACAAGAAGACCTACAGAGTCAATTGACCTGGGCCCATGGGGCTCACAGAGAGCATGCATGGACTGGTCCTAGGCCCCCTGCACATGGTCTTCATGTGGGTCCCCCAACAACCGGAGTGGAGGCCCTCTCTGACTCTGGTGTCTCCCTTTGCATCCCGTTCCCCTAACTGGGCTGCTGTGTCTGGCCTCAGGGGGAGAGGATGTGCCTAGTTCTGCAGCAACTTAATGTGCCAGGGTGGGTTGGTGCCCATGGGGGACCTCCCCCTTCTCTGAGGAGAAGGAGAGGGGAAAATGAGGTGAGGGTATTTGTAACAACCGGCTAGAGGTAAAGGAAGGAGGCTGTAACCAGGAAGTAAAGTAAATAAATTAATTAATTTAAAAAAATACTAGTGCCAGAAACCAAGAAGAAACTCAGAAGTCAAAGCTATAAGCCCATGGCATGAAGTGATCAAATCCACTGCTGTAATTGGCACCGGCCAAGCCTCTGTCAACCATCCCTGCCCCATCCCTGCCACTGACTCCTCAGTCAAGCCATCTCCGCCATCTACCTACCTGTGCAACACCACTGACCTTCCTCCAACCTGACCCCACTGTACCCGCCACACTTGGCACGGCACTGCCATAAAGTTCTCCAAACCTCTGCTTCCAACCGACAATTACAGTGGGAGTTGGGGCAGGAGTGCATCAGAATGCGCATGCGCTCCCACACCTGAAAGCAATTCTCTATTACATGGAGCATAAACTACAGAACGAAGTCGTGACTGCACTAAGTGAATTGTATGGCCCACCTATAGGTTTCCCTGGGGCAAACTTCTAGTATTAAGCTGTGTGCGCTGGGAGAAAAAGTTTAGAGACCAGCCAGTCTGCATGCACCAGTCTAGATGGCGGTAGGGATCCAAAGAAGAAAAGATTACGGAGTTGTTTAAAAGTTGTGTGTCTGTGGGAGGGTTGGGGGTACCAGCAGCATTCCCACCCACTGGCCTCTCACTTCCTGGAGTTGGAAGTTTGAATCCTGGCCTAACCACTGGTTACACGATTCACTGTTCACAATGCTGTTAAGGAATGAGGAACACAGCCAGGAGTGGTGCAACACGCCTTTGATCCCAGAACTCTGCGGGTTCGGGGCCAGCCTGCTCTACAAAGATAGTCCAGGACATCTAGAGCTGCATACCCTGGCAGAGCTTGCTCAACACTGTTCCTGGCATAGAGCAAGGGAGAGGCAAGCAGCAGATACTATCTATGGCTCCAGTCTGTTACAGCATTGCCCAGCTGTTGCCAAATCCAAACTTACCAGTCTTTGCTTAACACTCACTGTCTTAAAGCTCCCCATGCAAAAACAGGCCACGTGGATGGCCGGTTGAAGACCCATTTGGAAATGAGGAGCACCCAGAGGCCAGATCAAAACCACTGGAGCTGCCATCTCCATGGGCAAGACTCTGGGCTGCAAACACTAACAGCCTGCATGGGTTCAGCATTCAGGGCAAACCTGGTGACTTAAAAGTACTGTGCTGAGGCCACTGTTCTGAAACACCCAGGAGAGAAACGAAGAGGAAAAACCAGTGTAGCAGGCCACAGTCAACTGGTTCCCAGAAGGGGTTCACACAGGCAGGCGGGCGCTCAGGCAATCTTCCCTCATCTAGGAAGTAAATACTTGTGTATTCAGCAGTCACTCAAATTATGAGAAGGAATCTGGGAGGGAGGCAAACAGGTCTGACCCACAGTGGAAAAACCTGTTCTAGAGAACAGGCAAGCAGAAGTTCAGCCGTAGACCAAGGCATCTGCGTTCCTTCTCCCTCCTCTTCCAACTCCTGAGAGCCGCCTGATTTCACCTCCCAAACAGCTACCTGCACCTTGAACATCGTAATTTCTGATCCACCAGGAGAGGCATTCCAGAGCAGAGAAGCTGGGTTGTTGTCCTACCTAGGAACATCAGTCAAATGTAGATAAACAGCCAGGCATCAAGGCGATAGCTGGGCAGCTAGAGGGCACACCTAGAACTCCAGCATTCTTTACAAAGCCCAAGCAGGAACACTGAAAGTTCAAGGACAGCCAGGGATCCTAAAGTAAGATTCTGCCTTGGGCACAATATTTATTTTCTTAATTTGTTTATTTATATTTACACACATATAGATAAACAGATAGATACAGATAGAAAGATAAACATATAGATAGACAGATAGATGATAGATAGACAAATATAGATATATGAGATCAAAGTCAGTTTTTCTCCTTTTTTTTTTTTTTTTTCTGTGTAGCCTTGGCTGTCCTGCAATTGCACTATAGAGACCAGGCTGGTCTTGAACTCATGGAAATCCACCTGCCTCTGCCTGCAAAAGTGCTGGGATTATAGGCATGTGAACCATGCCTGGATTTCTCCCATTTTACTATTCCACAAGTACTTTAAAGGCAAAGATATTTACACATTTTCAAATCTAAAAATACAACATATTACAGGCATCAACATAATTATATGTAATTCACAGATAAACAAACAAACAAACAAAAAACCTGTTTCAATATTTTTTAATTCTGGTTCCTTTACCAGCCCTTAGAGGTTTCTACCACTATTTTTATTTTTGTTTTTTTTTTAATTAATATATGTTATAATTGCTATTTATTTATTTAGTAGCTACTATCTTGTGTTATCTGTTTCAAAAATATGTACATCAAAAAACATTAGAGGCAGACAGGCAGACAGACAACTGACTAACTGTGAGTGCAGTGATTCTGATATTGGAAGTTTGAGTGCTTTGGCTCCATCTCTGTGAAGCCAACGTCAAGTCTACGCTTCTTCAAATAGCCTTCAGACGTAAGCTCATTCTCCGCTTTGTCCTCTGAACTAACTGCACATTAGAGACAGTCAACTAAACACTGAAAGCTGAAACTAAAAATAATAACTAATAACTAATGATGATTGGACCAGGAGTACACCTACCACCCACCAGAGCATCCTGAGATGACTCTGTGTCTGGCCAGGACTGGCAAGCTAGGAGGCCTGGGGCACACAGTTGTTTGGCAACACTTCTTACATTGTGGCTCGGGTCCTCTTTTAGGGCAGATCTAAGCAAGCACTAACTACAACAGAGGGGACAGCCAGTACGGTGAGCAGCCATGCACACACTGTTCTGCAGGTCACAATCGGTTTTCACGACCTGTCCTACTTATGGTTTCTAGTGCTGTGATAAACAACCATAACGCAATCTGGGGAGAAAAGGATTTATTTTAGTTTACAACTGTAGTCCATCACCAAGGGGGTCAAGGCAGGACTCAGCGCAGAAACCTAGAAGAGGGAGCTGAAGCAGGGACCACGGCGGAGCATTGGGCTGGCTCCCCAAGGCTTGCTGAACCCACTCCATTTTTAATTTTCCTCATTTCCAATTAAAATATAATTTTATCATGTTGCCCTTCCCTTTCCTTGCTCAACCCCTACCATGTCTCTCCCTCTCAAATTCACGACCTTTTCTAAACTCTCAGAGTTGCACATATGTAAATGCACAACTACGTAAATACAACCTGTTGGATCTGTTTAGGGTTACCTGTATGTATGTGATTCCATGGCTGACCACTAGGAAATGGGTAACTAGGGGCTCACACAGGGGAAGGCTTATTCTCCTTCTCTAGTAGTCCTGGCCTGTAGTTCTTTGCTGAGAAGTGGGGCCCTGAGAGATTTTTCTCTTTCTGCAACAGCATGTCTACTGTTGTTCTCCCTGCTTGGGTCCTGTGTAGGTAACCATGAGGTTGAGATGTCATAGGTATAACTTCCTCTTGCTCTTAGGAGACACGATCTCACAACAGACTGGCCAGCACCGTCTGCCTGGACCTGGTGGTGAAACTAGGCACAGTGGGCTGCGCAGCCCCACATCAGTCAGGAAAATGTCCCCAACAGACGTGCCTACAGGCCAATGTGATGGAGACATTTGCTCAACTTCCCAGATGACCCCAGTTTTTGTCAAGGTGACAAATAAATAAATAAATAAATAAATAGAATTTTAGACTCTAACCAGGATCTCACACCCATTCCCCATTCCCAGTCATTATGCAGTTGTTTCTACACCTGTTTTCTTTCTTTAAAAATATTATAATGCTATGAAAATTTGGGAAAAGATAACCATCACAAAGTAACTCATTCACAGTCTTAATGCCTACTCACGTTACTTTTCAACTGTTTTGAACACAGACATTAATAGTAATAATTTTATGAAAAGCTATTGATAGACAGCCAAGAGGATTTTACCTGAACATAACAGTATTCTTTGCTACTAAAGTAGAGTTATACTAGGTATATGACAATGTGACCTTTAACCCACTGTGCAGTAGTAATCCCCACAGAGAATAGTAAACACCTAGTGCTGCACATTGAGGTCAGTCCTTATTCTCTTTAGGTATTAAAATGTTGTAATGTATTCTATAAATGTATATGTATGTGTATATATGCATATATATAGGTGTGGACAGTTCATAATGCACACTAGCAAATGCTTTTAAGGTAAGCGTGCGCACACGCGCACACACGCACACACACACACACGCAGGCTTGAGGTTAGAGAGATGGCTCAGTGGGTAAGAGCACTGATTCTTCTTCCAGAGGACCTGGGTTGGATTGCCAGCAACCACAGAGTGGCTCACAAATTGCCAGTAACTCCAGTTCCAGAGGATCCAACGCCCTCTTCTGACCTCTGTGGGTACCAGGCCCTTACAAGCACAGAGGTAAAACACCCATACACATACACTTAAAATAAGAGATTTAATTAAAAGAAAAAATAGGCTTTCAGGTGTGAATGAGGCCCAGGAATGCAGCTCCTGCAACAAGAAGCATCGGCCTTGGCCTGGAACTCACTTCCAATTAAACTAAACAGGCAGATAATTTCAACTAAAAATTCTTCCCAACACAAAGTATTCCCAAAGTGCATGGCGTTTGGGAAACTACTAAAGAAATATTAGCAAGGTGACCTGACTTGACTGGACGTTTTAGCCCAGCACTACCAGGTTCCTAACAAAGGTTATTTGTACTTTCCTAGTGAAAACCACACAGGAGGCCCTCTCCCTTTTAGATGTCTGCCTCCAGGTGTCATCCACCATTGATCCATCTGTCCACCCATCTATCCATCCATCCACCCACACACCCACCCACCTCTCTACCCACAAACTGCAGTAACAAAATTAAAAGCCAAAGTGTGGAACTGGAGCAGGAACAAGTTGATCAGAACAACACAGAGAACCTACAGACAGGTGAGTGGGAGAGATATCTTTTGATTTAGTACAGAATTAGCATCACCGCCCCCTAGGCTATTTTATAAACGAGGCTGGGAAAAATTAACCTTGCCACTTCTTTTAAAATACTTTTTTAAGGAAAAGTATTTCCTAAACAAGATGAAAGGAAGGGAAATGGGTGGAATACAAAGTGAGAATTCTGTTCAGGACAGTGTTCTGAATAAACACCTTTCATGTAAAACAAGACTTTTTTTAGTGCTAGGGACCAAGTGCCAGAGAAAGAGATACTGGAAACATCTAAATTCAAAAGAGAGAGGGATGTCTCCCAGGACAGAAAGGCAGGGAAGGTTGCAGGGAGGCCTAGGAGAAAAAAAGTAAAAATGAATAAGCGCCCAAATGAAAGAGGAGAGACAGGAACCCCCACACAGTTAACAAGCTTATGATAGAAGACATGCCTGTGTTTGTTAGCAACCAGAAAAACAGAAAAGAGGGTGCCACTGTCCCTCTTCATCTGGATGGCTCCACCTGTTACATTTCATTGGAAAAAACTGTGAACTCAGGAAATGCGAAGCTCCAGCAAGAATGTGGGAAAGAGAGCTGGGGAGAACAAGCCTGAGCAACCATCCAGGCCACAAGCCAGGAGTGCTTCCAAACAAGGCCCTCACACCATCAGGGTCAGCGGGGACAGAGACACACGGTGTGACAGGGTAAGTGAGGAAAAGAAACAGAACAGCAAACCAACCGTCATACCCTCCATGAACAGTGACCCAGCCGCTGAGCCCTGACTCAGAGAAGGGAGAAGGAGCCAAAGGGGCACAAGCCACCCACCCCTTCAGCTCACCAACAGCTACTTCTTCCACATGCCAGCTACTGTGCCCCATGCTGTGGGACCCAGCATCAGAGGGGACAGGCGCCCTTCCTCTCCCAGTTTACAATCTAAGCAGAACTGAGTGTATGGAAACTGCCACAAAGGAGATAACAAGGGAATGCAACAGCCATGAAGGGATTCTACTTTGCAGACGATCACCAAAGACACAGAGGTGCTGAGATCTGCAGAGACTGATCTGGCCCGTGGTAAACTGAGGCCCTAAGAAGAGCATTCAAAGTCATGGAGTGCAGTCTCCGCCTTACTGCAGGGAGGTGCTGTCCAAGAGGTGACTGCCAGGAACTTCCCGTGATTTCACTCCTGAGCAAACTTAAAAACCTGTTATGTGCCCAGCTTGGTGACACACACCTGGAGCCCTAGCATCTGGAAAACTGAAACCTGGAGGAGGAGCATGGCAGGCCAGCCTCAGAAACACTGCAACTGCTACAGACAGCTCAGTCAGCAAAGTGCGTGCTGCGCAAACATGAGGACCTGAGTTCAAAGCCAGCACTCATGGAAAAAAAAGCCAGTGTTGGCCCACACCTGCCAGCCCAGAACAGGGGAGGGGCAGACAGCTAGATCCCGGGCTAGCTGGCCCCTACCCGGTAAGTTCGAGTCAGTTAGAGACCACTGCAAACACAAGGCAAATGGCCCCTCAGGAACCACCCCCAAGGTTGTTCACACACACTCATGCACACCCACCTGAGCACGCATGAGCAGTGACATCCATGCCTGAACACACACACACACAGACATATACACCCAAATTCACACACACACATATACAAAACATGACGAGGTCATCGCTTTAAGAAATAAAAGCAAAGACAAAACCTGCTGTATTCAGCACGGACCACACGAGGCTAACTGTGAGTCCACAGACAGTTCACGTATTACTTCCCCGTGTGGTGCAGGGGAATGAGGAGAAATACGAAAGGGCCTGTCTGTAAGGCTCTTCCTTCCGTTTGCAAGACCCAGGCCTCTCACTGCTTCACACCCTAACTTCTGTGACTAAAGGCCAACCCTTAAGGCATGCATGTCACCCGCCAAGCACAGTTCTCGGAGTGTGAAAGCTTATTGAATACAGCATTATAGCACTTGTATTCACATTTTGTAAAAAACCTGCATGGGATGAAGCCAGTCAGCACTCCAGCACGGACAGGGGCAGGACTGACAGGAACACAGCCCTGCCTTTTACAGGTGAAGGCTGCCAGTGTATGGCCTCACATCTGTGCACACACAGGCAACACTAACTGGACTCAGGAGGAAGGAGGAAGAGGAAGGCAGGGGTCCAAGTGGAGTCAGAAGGGGAAAGCAGGGATACAAACAGTCTAACTGCATTGTATTCATATATGAAATTACCAAAAGATATGTTCACGTGTGCTTGCGTGTATGTGTGTGCGCACACGTGCGTTCGTGGGAAGTGGGAGGTTGTGTGGGAGTGTGCAGGTATCTGTAGAGTTGGCCTGAAGCACTGTCCCTAGGAAGTGGCAAGGCCGACATTCAAATCATCTTTCAAACGCCAAAGGCTATATCAGCAACAATGTCTGTGTCTGCTCTGGGATTCACTTGGTGTTTTCCAGGGCCAGCAGCACACTATCCTAGAACTCACCGGAACTTCAAGACGCCCAGATCAACCAAAGCAGAGACCCCGGGACAGGGTCAGGCCACCCTTTCACAAGGCCTGCAGATGGAGTTAAGGTGTGCCACGGTTTGAGAATCACTTAGCCTGCTTTGCATTAAGGGTGAAATGATCATCATTTTGAAAACCCTGAAATGTAGGGCCTTATATTAGTTGAAATGACTATAAATGTTTGGAAATAACTGTCAGTTTATTTCCTCACTACCCACAGGCCCCAAACTCTCATCAACTTCTTTCCCAAACCTGAAACAAACAAACAAACAAAGGCCTAATTGTATTTTGACTGTGACACACACACAAAGGACAAGTCCCAGGATAAGCAGCTCCAGGGGTCCTCTGACCTCGACCCCTCACTGTGGCGAGTATATACGCTCGTGCATGTGCAAGTGTAACAGCTGACTATACAAATGTCATCTAAACATTTTAAGCGCCCACCTCTGAAAACAATCAGCCAGGTACAGTTGGTGCTCTGCACCTGGATATTTCCCATCTACAGATTCAACCAACTATGGGTCAGGAAAGCTGTGAGCAGACTGAGCATGCACAGAATTTCTTACGTGTCACCATTCCCTCAGAAATGTGTGTGGAGGCCCTCAATCTAGAGACGCTCCAGAGCACACGGTGAGAGCACAGACAGACACGCATTAGGAATATATTCAAGGACAGCCACTTTGTACCTGGACCTTGAGCATCAGCCTTTTGGTACTTATGGGGGTCTTGCACCATGTGGGGCAAAGAAATCCCTGGGAAAGAGACCAGATTCTCTGCATGAGCCCTCGAGGAACGGAGCTAACTTGAAAACCCGCTAAAAGTCTACGCTGACTGGTCAGAAGTTAAACCAGAAGACATATTAGGAAGAAACTGAGCAGTATGGTCAGTGGCAGCATGATGAATCCGGGCCATAGCTCCATAATTCCCTTAAGCCTGAGCTCAAATCCAAAGTTTAATACCATCTCAACAGACTCCCATGTGCCAAAAAAGAAGTCACAACCCTCAAACACAACTGGTTCTCAGGATTCAGACTGCTTCACACGCACACACTAGAAATTCCTCCCAGGAGACTTTAGGTCACAAACTAATCAACAACGTGGCTGCCCCTGTCCTTCACTGACTGCTCCCTACTGGGCCTGCTCTTCTCAGACCCCAGCCCTGTTTGCAGCCTAAGTTCTCAGTACACACTTGTGCACTCTGTGAAGTTCAGGGATTTTAGAGAAGGAAGACTATGAGAGTTAGACAGTCAAACACCTACAATAGCCCAAATACATACTGCTTAAAGCTCTCACTCATACACACAGCTCAGTAATTCCAGAAAGTTCAGGATTCCACTGACTTCAGAAACTGAAGCTGGGTGTAAAGAAGGATGGAAATTTGGGGAGACCAGGCTGGCCCACACAGGGAGAGCCTACAGGGAAAAACAAACTGAAAGCATAACTAGAAGACCAGAGCACCCATAGCCCAAGCCTGGCCCACAACAGAGCTTTAAACCTGAGCACAATGCACACTGGCCTGGATGCAGCTTGAAGGTGAAGAGCAGTCTGGGAAGCTGACCCCAGGGCAGGCCTGCTACTTACAACTTTCCACTTTGTCAGGGCCACATAGCCAGCGCGGGGCCAGCAGTGCCTCCCAGAGTTCCTGTTCACCTCCACACTCCCAAGTCAGGACCAAGGGCCCAGAGCAGCACAGGTCAAAGGAACTGAAATAAACGCAGGCCAACCCCTAAGGGGGGTCCAAATCTTGCCATTTTAAAAGATGGTGTTTCCTTCAAAGTAGCTCCCCAAACAAAACTTTATTTGCTCAGGTTGGGAGGGGGGGGTGTTCGTGAGACTAGAGAGGAACCTCTCCTTCCTTCCACCCATTTCCCCATCCCTCCCTTTCTTTCTTTCTTTCTCCCTCTCCTCCCCCCTCACTCCCCACACCAAAAGCTGGCAAGCTCCCAGCAATTCTCCAGCCTCAGCCCCTGGAGATGGATCTGAGGTGTGGGCCACCCCCAACAGCTTTATTCTCCAAGAACACTGTCATTTACCTACCTGAACTAAGAACTGCCGTGCTCAAAAACACAGCTGTTTACTCAGCCTTTCCGCAACAACTAACAAAAGCAGCCCCATCAACGGCAGTTACCAGACAGGAAGACCTAGTCCTCTCTCCTTACACAGCGAAGCACAGAAAAGTGTATTAAGTGAATGACCAAGAAAAAAGAAAAAAGAGGAAAAAAAAAAAAGCCTTCACGAACCTGGAGGAAACCCTGCCTGGGCATCCACTCAGAGTGAGCAGCCTGTAATCTTACCCCGTGCACTTTAGCACACCTTTAAAAAAAATCCAAGAAAACAAAGTCCCAGATACCCTCAGCTGTCAGTCCAGCCTCATATAAGTTGTAAGCAAAACACAGCCATGTTTTCAAAAGCTCGGGTTTACACCAACACAGAGCAACAAATCTTTACTCTGGGCTGGGTAACTGGCCACGAGGAAGACCAGGGCAACGGAGATTTATGAAAGCGCTCAAAATTTCATCACTTCAAATTAAACCACCCTGTCCTTCCAAAAACCTTATTCAATGAAACCCCCTGAAGTCACTCACTGCCACAACAGTTAGAGTAAAAATAATGATAAAATTAAAATAATGAAGTTGTCAATAGCAGCACCAGATATATCAACTAGTGGAACTCAAGTAGTGTCCTAAATAATTTTGGAAAAAAAAATGCAAAAATCTGTAAACCCACAGGACAGAGAGGAAGTTCAATAGGAAGAGGCAAATCTCTCCCGGCTCCCCACCTGCAGGAGCGCCGGGCACAGGAAAGAAAGGCTTGGGACTTTAACAGACACAAGTTCTGACACAATTGCGGCCAATTTTCAGGTGACAAGGAAATGAAAGTTAAACAAAACAAAACACCAAAGCATAGAAGAAACAGCCCGACCCAGTGGCACAAGTCTGTAATCCCAGCGTTCGGAAGGCAGAGGCAGGAGGATCACTTTAAGTTCAAAGCCAGTCTGGGTTTGAACTTGAGACCCTGTCTCAAAAAGAGGCAGGGAAGAAAAAAAAGGAAGGGAAGGGACAGACTGACTGATGGATAGATGGAAGGATGGATGCAGGGCTTAACTAAATCCTTGTGTAAGTTTATCTTGTATGTTTCAAAAAGAGGCACATCAAAATGTAGTGTACCTATAACATACCACAGTGCATTACATAAAACACAGAAAGGACTGCTGCATAAGAACATAGTAAGAAACAGCATGAGGCATTCCAATGTTCCTGTTTCCTTTAACAAATCCTAACAACCTGCTGGAGCTCCCCAATCCACAACATCGCCCCATACTGACCCCCTAAACACCTTTGCTTGAGTCAGGCTTATCAAAAGATAGCTACATTTTCAACCATTCCAGAAATGTGAAGACTTCCCCCAAAGGAGATGCATCAAAATGCATCCTCATTATTTCAGATCAATTCACAAAGCTCCTGGGAAGGCAGCTGGGCTACGTGTGCCAGCATAAAGCTCTCCAGTTTGCAAAGGTCCCTCCCCCAGAATATTTTAATACAGTCCCATAAAGCACTATTAGTTTTGTTTTATTTTGCCTGAGGAGAAAATTACCTTTCTGGTAATTTCAGACCATCATACTAGCAGCTTGGAAAAACGAAGAGACGGTATTTTTTTAAAATAACCATCTTTGATCCTATGCTGTGCTTGATTATTCTAGCCTTACCCAGATCTCAGATAAAGTGGCAGTTATGTGTCCCTGCTACAGTTTCCTTCAAACTAAAAGACTTTGTGACTGGAAAATGGGCACGCACAATCCTCCTTGGGGAGAGTAGCCGGCAAATGCTGTGAACTTTATTAACACACCTAAGTGTAACCTGTGCACACCTGGGCAAGCAGGAAGCCCTTCAAAGACATCACTGCGCCACAAATGCTGACCCTCTTAACCTCAATGGCCGGCATCATTTCTACCTGTGGACATATGGCGTCCAGGGCAGGTTAAAGAAAAGTTAACAGCCATTCAAGGATGTTCCTAGGAACATCCAATCACGTCATGAGTTGCCTAGGATTTGTCTGCCAAGTAGCCAAGCGTTACTTACAGGAGCAGCAGGTGCTGGAGCCTAAAGTCCACTGGCTGCTTTTAAAAGGCTTTTGTTTTAATGCTATTGTTTTGGAGAAGGGAGAGAAGAAAAAAAGGCCAAAAAAAAAAAAAAAAAAAAAAGGAGCGAGAGAATGAGAAAGAAGGAAAAGAGGGAGAGTGGGGAGGAAAGAGGGAAGGAGAGAGGGAGGGAGAAAGAGGAGGGAAGGTAGAGAGGGAGGGAGGTACAATAGAGCCACAATTACTCCCACCAGAGGCACGACAGCGGCAGGCCCACCGCCACAGAGCTCTCAAACCTGCACGGGCATCATCTGAACATTCCTCCCCCATTCCTTTCACCCCTTCCCTGCCCTCTTTGGCCCAGACAAAGGTGAGTCACCAGTCACTGCGCTCTGTCCACTTGTCACTTAGGTAAATGTCCCCCACACAAATGGCTACTTTAAGTAAAAGAGCAAATAACGTCGCGGCGAGCCCCGTGAACTCTGCGCTGCCTAAAGCCTAATAAACCCGAATTAAGCACGACTCAAGTAAAGACGTCTCCTGGCCGAAGGGGGTAAAAAAAAAGGCTCCTCACTACTTAGCAGGTCCCGGTCCCCCGCAGTCCCCTCTCCCGCAGGTCTTCCCGCCTCTGCTCGGCCGCCGCGTCCCGGAGCGCCCCCGGCTCCCAGGGTCCGCACGCGCCCGCACCCCCTCCTCCAACCGCCTCTGCGCAAGGTGCTACCGCCAGGCGCCCGGAGGCCGGCGGGGGCTCCAGGGAGCGCGCCCGCAGAAGCCGGAGCCGCGGAGGGACGCCGCAGTGCCCAGGCCCCCTACCTGCTCGGCAGCCGCCGTCCCCGCGCCGCTCAGCTCCGCAGCCGCGATCCCAGCTAAGGACAATCGGGAGACAGATCCGATCGGCCGCCACACGGTAGGACCAGACAGCCCACAGCAACCGCCGCACCTCCCTCCTCCGCCCCGCCCCGGGGACCCGAGGCTCGAGGGGGCGGAGCGTCGAGGGGCGGGTCTCTGTGGGCGGGGTTTGAGGGGCGGGGCCAAGGGCCCTAGGCACAATGCACCGCGGAGTGTCAGTCAAGGTTTCTGCCGACGGCTTGCCTAAGGAAAGGTCGTCTCTGAGCTCTCTCATTGGTTGGTGAGGGCACACATAGCAGAGCCCTGATTGGTTAGCCGCTCCGCAGCTCCTCCTCTCCTTCCCCGCCCCGACCTGCTGCTGCGTTTGCCCTTGGCTGCTCTGGCCCAGGTATCTACAGGATGGGGTGCAGCAGGGGAGCTGGCAACCACGGAAGAGAACTCCGGATGCTGGGTTCCCCGCACAGGATATGAGCTCCGCCGAGTCCCTACTATATTGTGGGGTTTGTGAGCCTTTCTGTCAACAACGTCCCATCTTCAACTTCAAGTCAATTTAGTGAGGTCGCTGGGATGTATTTTAAAATTCTACATAAAACTTAGGAGGATGTCAGGAAAAAAGTCATGCGATGTTTGGTCACACTAGACCTGAATTCCTTACCGCTTGTCTGAGTTCCTACAGAGAAGGCGTTACCTCCGTTAATTTTTAATAACACAAACATTGTTTTAAGAAAAACAGAAAAGGGGAGAAACTTTGAAGGTATGCAAGGGACTCGTTCTTCTTTGATAGAGGAAAATACAGTAGTTACACTCTTCAGTCTCTTGAAGCAGGACACAGGGTGACAGAGATGTGTGTAGCGTAACGAAATATTTATGCAAGATGTACAATAATATGTAAGCAGAATTAGTACAACCGGACAGCCTGATACAAAGAATTCTGCACCAAATAAATAAATATAAATCTTTAGCCAAAAAGAAAAAAGGAAGACATGAGAGGAAATTGAGGTGATAACAGTGGAAAGCTCAGCTGGTGGAAGAAAGTAAAAGAAGGGAAAGTGAGTTTCATGGTGTATATAAACTCGGAATAATAAAAGCCAATAGATGTGGAGAAGTTAGGATGGATGGCCTGTGGTGACGCAAGCAACGGGAATGCTGGCACACTTGCAGCCAGGCTGCCTGTCTGACACCTTGGCCAGTTAAGGGGTGAAGCAGCTTCCAAGCTGTGATTCTCTCAAGCTCCCCTACCAAACTCACAAATTCTGAACAGGCCACAGGAAATTGGGTACTTCCGACCACTCCATGAACTACGTAATGGTGAACAAAACAGGCCTTCTTGCTCGTTTGCGCTAATGTGGAGATCCAAAAGCCAAAACCAAAGGCACGGATGGTAGTTGTCAACTTTCTCTGTCACTTGGCACCCAGACATCCACCGTCCTCCCTGCCTAGCTCCGGCTGCCACTCTCCTCAGGTCTTCTACCAGCTGGTCTCCCTGTCTGAAGATGAGGTGAATGTGCGTTATCAGCTGCCCTGCCGCCACTCAATGAGACCGTCATGACGCCACCAAATGCTGGCGAGATGGGTGGCAGATGGAGGCTGCCATTGTCCCTTCAGCAGAAACCATGGTGGAAGAGATCTGAGCCAGGGCCAAACAAGCTCATGACTTTTCTGACGGCCCTTCAGTCATAAACAGCCTTTTAGTCACTTTAGCATAGTGCCCTGGTACTGTGCCCACTAGCTGTGTGGGGTCCCTGCTTTGATCTCCTGCACTGCAAAACAAAACCAACAAAACCGTGCTTCCCGACCAGGCAGGCTCTGTACTCCCTTATGGGGAAAGAAATCTGACTCTGCACCCCAGTATCCTCTTCCCATTTCATTAAAAGAGGGGGTGGGGAGGCAGGGAGAACCCAGGGCAGGGCTGGTACAGTCCCATCTGCTGAGCGCTGCTGCCAGGAGGGTTTGTTCTCTGAGCTGACCAGATTGAAGCTTGTTTCCCCTCGCCTGTATTTTCAGTCATTCTTCGAGACCTGAGCTTGAGCAAGCCACTGTGCCTCTCAGGAGCTGGCATTGCCTCTGCCTGTCATCTCTCCCTTGGTTTCCTGGGCACACTGTGTGGGTTGTTCTCTCGTGGTTCCCAAAAAGGAGCTCATGCATGCCTTCCTCCCATTCACAGAAGGGCAGCTCTGCCCTCTGTTCTCTCTCTTCCCCTCTGTACCAGTGCCCGAATCTCTCAGCTTCACATGGGTCAGGTCAAGTTCAGACACTCTGAAACAACAGTGCATTGCCCTGGCTGACCTACCAATGCCCCCACTCCAGTGAAATTAGGGACAGCATTATGAAGTTACAAGACTCATAGCATTGCTTCTTCAGAGTAAATGCCTTCATTGAACTTTTCTTCACTGCCCCTTACTCCATCTCCCAGGATCTTATTTTGAGTGAAGGAATTTTAAGAGTCACTGTGGGGGTGTGGATGAAAATGGCCTCCATAGACTTGTAGGGAGTGGCATTATAGGAGGTGTGGCCTCATTGGGGTAGTTGTGGTCTTGTTGGAGGAAGAATGTCACTGGGGGAAAGAAGAGGACCAGGTTTTGAGGTTTCAGAAGCTCAAGCCAGGCCCAGTGGCATGCTCTCTTCCTGCTGCCTGCCAATCCAGATGTGGAACCCTCAGCTCCTTCTCCAGCACCATGTCTGCCTGTGTGCCACCATGCTTCCTGCCATGACAATAGTGGACTAAACCTCTGAACTGTAAGCCAGCCCAATTAAAAGCTTTCTTTTGTAAGAGCTGCCGTGTTCACGGTGTCTCTTCACAGCAATAGTACGTTAACTGAGACAGTCACCAAGTGATTAAACTTCCTTTCAAGGTTTGTTTCCCCCTCAGGCAACTTCAGAATTTCATACCTCTTGTCTCTTGTTACTTCAGTCAAAATTACATACATCTTTTGAGCTAGTATGAATCTCTAAAAAGCCATTTCAGTCCATTAACACAAAGAGCATAGGATTTAAAAAACATGTTCCCTTAAGTCACACTCAAGTATAGTGCTATCTCGGCATGAGGACAACAGAGCACACACCCTTGCCTGTCAGTCTCTTGACTGAGGGAAGCGGCTATGACAGGCAGTTGGACCTATGTTCTCTTCCGGAGTCCAAAGGCACAGCTGTCCATATCCCGTCTTCCCAACTTTTTACACAGGGTTTTAGATAGCAAACCAGGCTGACCTCCAACTCATTCCCGTAGCTGAGGCTGACCTTGAACCTCTGATCCTCTTGCCTCTACTTCTGAGCACTGCGATTGTGTCTATACTACCACACCTGGCAATTTTTGGGTGGGTTGTGGAGGGAGTTGGATGTATTTTGAGACAACCTCTTTAGGTAGCTCATGAACTGGGCTTAAACAATCCTCCTGCCTCTGCCTCTGGAATACTGGGATGATAAAAATGTGCCAAAATGCTCAGCCACATTGGTCTTAACTTTATCGTTACCAAGGAAATAGGTGTTCCTTTAACAAAAATATTACCACACGTTAGGAAGCTGTTGCTCATGGCTTGTGTCACAAGCCTGAAGCACACTGACTGCTGCTCACTGGGGTTCCTTACAGGGCACAGGTGACTCAAGGGCAGCTGTACCCCCACAGAGCCCACCCCAGCTCCCTAGCTGCCTCCCTAGAGTTCCTCTGCAGTTAGGAATGGCTACACCTAAGAGAATCATTTCCAGCAATTGTTTAATGCTTATGGAAGTGTTCTGGTCCTGACATGTGAGTCTTGTAACTTTCTGAGCTTCCTGGGCCCTACAAATTTTCTTTTCCTTCCTGAGTCTTATGCCCCACCCCTAAGAGGGAACTTTTAAATTCAGAAGAAACAGCGATGTACCATGTTCTGCTTTGAATCTATCTCAAGACTTCCTCCCTCATTTTTTATGAGACTTTTAGACTTTACTTAAGTGTGCGTGTGTGTGTGTGTGTGTGTGTGTGTGTGTGAGTGAGTGAGTGTGCACGTGCGTGCGCGCATAAGTGGACTCCAGAAGACAACTTGTTACCACTAAGCAGTACTGCTGGCCCCTCCTCTCAAACTTTGTCTATGTTCACATGACTTTCCCTCTCTCCTGCTTGGTGAGGTCCCTTGTGGGTTCCTTAGCACATTCTTCCTCGTTACACTTTCATAAACCTGACCACATTAGACTGGATTGACCTATTAGGGTTTGGCTGTTGGCAATTACCCTTGAAACCAGGCTTGTTAGCACATGGCTTTGATACGAGCCCTTGGAAGGCAGAGGCGGGAGGATGGCAAATTTAAGGCCATTTTGGGCACACAGCCAGAGTCTGCTTTCAAAACAAAAGGAAACAGAACCAACTAATAAAACGGAGAGGCTGTGCTGCTTGTAGTTCTGACTGAGAAACCTTTGGCAGCCCGTGGAGTTCATGTCCTCTTTTCTATTTGGCAGCTCTTCAAAATGGCGTCCTCGGATGTTTTGCAATGCGCTGTTCTGCTTCAGTTAGGCCATCTGTGTGTGAACTCCGAAGGAAGACAGCTGGATGCCTGGAGTATTTGAAGCTGGATTACACTGCTGTGTGGATACCTTTACACAAACTAAGTGTGGACATAGAAAGTGACCTGAGTCAGAGTCCTGTTCAAGGGTCAAGAATTCCTAGTCTGATAAAAAAGGAATGCTGTTGATTCCTTCATTACCGGAAAGCTCACCTCAGCCAGTTGGTAGTTTATTCTCCGGCTATTCCAAAAAGACATGCCCTGGAATGTCTGAGTGCTGGGGGTTGGTTTGGTGCTGTGTACTCAAATTCTGATTTCAGTGCCTTAAGCTCTGGTTGCTGCTCTGCCGTGGGCATTGTTATTAATGTTGAACTATCTCTTGTACCCATGTGACGAGAAGGAATTTCCCCCAGGTATCCCTGACTAGCTGATTAAAAGGCCTATACTTGGGCAGGGCAAGAGGCAGGTGTGGCTGAGGTTCCAGGGCTTTGGGGACAGAAGGGGCCTGGGAAGGAAACAAGTAAGGAAGGAGGAAGAAGAAAGAGGCACATGGCCATGGGTTAGCCTGAGGAGAAGCACATGGCGGGTGGGCATGGATGTAGGAATCCGCCCTAATCAGAGCAGGCATTTTGGAATTATGGGTGGAAGGTGGCCCACACAGACCTGATTAAAGCAGATGGACTGGGATGGGGGCCTAAAAGTGCTAAAGGCAGTTTAGAGGGTTAACGTCTGCCCTGCTCCAGGTGAAATAAGGCTATTCTAAAATCTACCAGGTGTCTGTGTCTTTTATTGATTGCGATAGCGGTTAGCTAATACCACAGTGATAATTACAGGGTTCCCAGTAAACATTATTAGTCCGGCACTCTTTATTCTCTGCTGCATGTGTACACCTGCCATGGTGTGGACCTTCCCTCTGAAACTCCTGATAAGATTTCCTTGCCATTAGGCCCATCCTGGGAGGGGGACCTTGAAGAACTGACTAGGTCATGAGACCACCACTGCCATGAGGGAGCTAAGCTGTTATCAGGATTCGTTGTAAAAACCAGCTGTCTCCCAGGCTGGCCCTGCATATGCTTCCTGCTGCGTGAGGCACTCTTCCAGGTTAAAACAGCAAAGGAGCACTGATTGTTTTGTTTAGATGTGGTCTGGCTACTTAGCCTATTGCTAACCTGAACTCATATTCCTCCTGCCTCTGCCTCTCTCTCCCAAGTTTGGGGATTATAGGCATGTCCTTGGCTGCCAATGCCTCGAAACTGAACTTCCTAGCTTCTTGTGAGAAATGTTGCTCTTCTGTATCATTTACCCTATCTCAGGTACTGCCATAGCAACAAAATCAGACTAAGGCAGCCTCTGATTCAAACATCAGCATATGTTCATGGATGTGAATGTGAATACGCGCCTGTGTGTGTATACTCTTGCATGCCATACGTATGTATGTCTTAACCACAGAGTCTCATAGTAAACCAAATAAACCTCCATCATACTGGACATCACATATCTGATACCATTTCGAATGCTCTTAGAGCGCTCTGTCCATACAGGCTGGGATCAGACAGTCCTGCCTGGAGGTGAGGTGAGGTAGGGTGGGGTGGGTGTATATGTGTGCATACTTACGCTTGCATACGTGTGTATGCATGTGTGTGTGGAGGCCAGAGACTGATCACAGACACACCCCGCCGCACCTAGCTTCCTGTAGTGCAGAGCCCGGCTAAGGTCCACGTGTTTGCTGAACAAGCCCTTTACAGACTAAGCCAGTCCCTCGGCCTCCAGAAAATAAGCTTTAGCCTTATTTATCTCTAAAAAACAAACCAACCAAGGAAAACTTAAATCCGGAGCAAGTCTGAAAGTCCAGGTCTGTAATATCAGCATCTCGGGAAATGGAGGATGGTTAAGAAAATAGGAAGCCGTATCCAGGTGCACGCCAGTGGCAGAACACTGGCCCAGCGTGCTTAAGTCCCCGGGTTTCACCCTGGTGCTCACCAAACCTGATCAAAACCTGACACAGCTGAGAGCACTTTCACATGTTGCCAAAAATAACAAAATTCCCTCCTCGCTTGTTAGCCACCACACACAGTGCAAAAGTAAACAAGGAGCATAGAACATCAGCGTGGATAATGGGATGAGGAGTTCGCATTCTGCAAGACAGGCACTCGTGGAAGGGTGTGCCGCTTACAACTGTGCGGGGAGGAGTTTGTGTTTAGTCGTGCCGGTTGTCTCGGTGCTCTTGGCCTGGAGATCCCAGTGGAGGGCAGCAGGCAAGCTTACTCCCCAGCTGCTTGGGTTTCCTCAGAAACAAGCCTGACTACACCCTCATTAATTAATTTACGCTGACCTAGAAGTAAGACGCTGCCAATTGACTCTCCAGTGAAAAGCTAAGCACCTCCTTGCTCCACACGGAGGACTGGGGAGCCAGGGACTTGGCAAAATAGCCATTAAACCACAAGGGGTGGGGGCGTTTCTGATAATTGTGAGTTTAAGTACAAAAATATTTAAGATGATGCCATGGACCCAAAAAGATGAATAGTGATCTATTTAACAACGGAGAGTGTAAAATTTGCATGATGCTACTAAAAATCTGACTAAAGAAGCTAGCCCTGGAGCTGGGTACCTATAATGTCAGCACTTGGTAAGCCAAGCAGATATGTTCTGTCCATGTACAAAAATGCTATAATAAGATGCATTTATTTGTACATGTACATACTGATAAAACAAGTAGAAAAAGGAAGTGCATAAAATATTACCTTGGTTAGAAGAAAAGCAAAGTGGGAAGCATACAAGTTTGAGTCCCGGCCGACCATTCTAGTCAGCCATTAAAGCCAATGGTGTGATCTCGGTCTCTCAGTATATCGCTTAGGCTGGCTCCATACTGAGAACATGAGCAGAGAGTCATCTGCCAGCCAGCTGCCCACAGAGGTTATGAGGAGCCAGCACAAAATATGTGGAAACATGAACTAATCTGACACCATTTCAAAATCAGGTGACTCTGTGGAAAAGTCCAATCCACCAGTTCCTGCTTTTAAGCAAAAGTAGGTACGGGAAGACAGCCCACTTTCCTGCTTGGCAGCTCTTGGCAGGACCAGGTGTGACCCCTCAGAGCTATAGTTGGCACGCTGTCTGCCAGGCACCATGCCTGGCCTGCTGCCATTACCCACCCAACGTCACCCTCACCACACTAGCTACTCAGTTTCACCTCCAGAATTAGATCTGTTTTGTTTCATCTCAGAAACAAAACCATCTTGCTATGTACTGAAAGACACAATTTGGACAAGCTTGTTGTTGAAAATTATAGGAATTACTTTAAATTAACATATGATAAAAGTTTTATGTTTACTGACTTAAACTAATTTGAAATATGTATTTTTAATGGAGAAGAGTCAAGTCTTTCATGAGAAAGCGTTCTATGCAATAAATGAGAACCTTCTACCCTTGAGGATCTAGATCCCTGGAGCCAGGGTTGGTGGTGCATGTCTTTGATCCCAGCACTCAGGGAGGCAGAGGGAGGCGGATCTCTGTGAGTTGCAGACCACTCTGGTCTACAAAGCCAGGACAAGACAGCCAAGGAAGCACAGAGAAACCTTGTCTTGAAAACCAACAAAAAGAAAGAAAGAAAGAAAGAAAGAAAGAAAGAAAGAAAGAAAGAAAGAAAGAAAGAAAGAAAGAAAGAGAAGGTCTGGTGGCTTCATCCTGGGGAGGGAGTTGGAGTTACTCAGGCCCAGAGTCTGTGAGAGAATGACCACACCTATGTTTGGGTAGCCCTTTCTACAGGTAAGCTCTGTGGTGTGCTGGCACGCCTGTGATACCACACCTCAGGGGAGACTGACATGGGAGGGCAGGGACCTTGAGGCATACCTTGACTCCAAAGAGAGACTGTGTCCCAGGCACAAACCAACTAAACAACCAACAACAACACAGATGAAGAAGAAAGTTTGGCTGACAGTTTCTACTTCCTCAAACACAAAGCTGGACATCCAAAACCAATGAGCATCTTGGTCGCTAAGACCAACTAGGAAGCCTCTGGCTGACTGCTAAGTTTTACATGTGGTAAATAAAAACAACAGACACTTTTCTATAGAGACGAGTTAGCACATATTCTAACCAACTTTCCTACCTTTTAATGAGCATTCATTTTATTTAAACCACAAGGAAACAAACGAGCAAACAAAAAAACTGTTCAATAGGAAAATCTTCAGTATTCATTGCCATGGAGTCTGTGGTGGTTCTGGCTTGCTAATCCAGGCAGGGAGCTGCACCAATGATTTAAAGCTTCACTGGCACCCACTGAACTCTCCTAGCCTGGGAAGTCAGTGCTTGAGCACAAACTGGGGAAAGCACCTTCCTCAAGATAGTTCCCCTCTGTTCTGGAGGTTCTTAGCATACACTGCTTCCATTCCTACAGCTTTAGGGCATTGGTCAAATGAAAATGCAGATGGGGGATGCTCTGAGGCTAAGCAGGGCCTGTGGCTCCAGGGATCAGGCTCTAAGGAGGGGTCTTGGCAGTCCCCAGCACTTCACACCTCAGCAATACATAGTTCTGCCAACACAGGGGACCTCCCAACATTCATGGGGAATTGCTGGGTTGTTTATCTTGGAGTAGAGACTCCAACTCCTGGACAGATCCTATAATTGCAGTTTCCTCAGTCAGAACAAAGGGAATAGTACCACCCCATTGCACAGGAAAGCAGAGCACAGAACCTGACAGATGAACAAGAGTCCTCTGTGGGGGCATGGTTGGTTTTTCTTTCCTGCTTACAGGACAGAATCCTGGGCCCTTAGGCCGAGTCACAGCCTTCACTGCCAAGAGAGAAGGCTGTGGAAATACTGTTGGATGCACAGCCTTCTCTTCCTATATATGAGAAGTTGGAAAAGCTCTCCTTTGTCTGGCCTTAGTAAAGGCAAGTCCAAATATCACGGCCTCTGTCCAATTCTATCTGCCGATGAGCTAGTTTCTAAGTGTGCCTTCCATAATCTACCTAAATTGAGACTTCTCTAGTTTGCTTTTCTTTTGATGTGACAAACACAATGACCAAAAACAGCTTGAGGAGGAAAGGACTATTTTCAAAGTATACTTCCAGGTCAAAATTCACCAGTGAGGGATCTTGAGACAGGAACTCAGTAAAGCAGAAACCTGGAAGAAATGCTGCTCTCTCAATGGCTGGCTCAGCTAGCTTTCCTGTGCAGCTCGGACCTCCTGGCTAGGGATGCAGCCACCTACAGTGGGCTGGACCTTCCCACATAATTATCAGTTCATGACAGACAAGGCCACAGGCCAATCTGATCCGTCAGTCTTTGAACTGAGATTTTCTCAAGTGACTCTAGGCTATGTCAAGTTCATAGCTGATGTTAGTAGGACAATACCCTTAGTCAGTTATGTTATAAGCTATATTGACTACCATGAATAAATTCAAATTCATATGTATGTGTATACATGTGTAGTCTTCAAGTTCTTTAGATTTTCATTTTAAAATATAGGCTGCATATTCAAGGAACCCAGTGTTACTACATAGCCCAGGCTGGCCCAGAAGTCAAGTCTTCCTGCCTCAACATCAACAGTGTTGTTATCACATTGTGTGTGTGTGTGTGTGTGTGTGTGTGTGGTTTTAAACAGCCTTATTCTGTAATCTAGGCAGGCCTCAAACTTAAGATCAGAGCAGATATTGAAATACTGAAAACAGAACCCACTTGTCAAGGTAAACCTGAAGTGACCCCAGGCACCACCACGGGCTCTTGCTTTGAACACTGAGCTCCTTCCCCATAGCTCTGGACATATTTTGAAGGCTATCGTCCTTTTAGGAGGCAGGGCCTGGATGGTGGCTGAGAGTCAGCAGAAGTGGCCTTTTGAAGCTGCACCTGTAGCTCTGACTTGCTCTTACTGTTTCCCTGTCTGTCACAGCACAAGCAGCTGCCACCACAAGCTTCCATCACCACTGTGGACTGAGCCATCCTGCCATGCCTTCCGCACTAGGAAAGACTGAACCCTTTGAAACCTTGAGACAGGATGTGGCTTTCCTTTTACGTGGCTCGGGCATGCAGCCACTGTGAGGCAAAGGTGAGGAACACACAACAGAGCACAGCAAGCTCTGAAAAAATGCACATTTTTTTTATCTTCTGCTAGCCCTCTGTCTACAGGTCTGTGCAGAGAGGGAGAATGTCTGCTTATACTTTCCAGTCACCCCTGTAAAGGGAATCTATACTTGTCCCTGGAGAAGGAAAGGGAGACATGGACATGGACTCAGGGAGAAAACAGTGGCAGGAGAGAGACGAGGTGCCTGAGGAGGACACCTGATTCTCTCTGGTATTGACCAGGACTGAAGTTTTCCAGGCATCAGTGAACTGGATGTGTTTGGAGGACGGTGAGGTTGCCAGGAACAAGGACTCACCACAGTGTGGGGACCTGCATTGGCAGGGTGAGAAAGCTGGACGCAATCCTAAACCAGTAGTTGCTGATGGCAGCAGATTTTTTTAGCTTGATAGAAAAACTGTTAATTTTGGACAATTAACTTGGGAGGGCAAAAAGAGAAAGGGTTCAAGAGTGGAACAATTGAAATTTCAAGTTTTTTACAGTGAAAACAAGAAAGACCGTTTTAAAGGGCCTCATAAGGAAGAAAAACACCAAGAACAGGCAGTGATCACACTGAAACCCATGCTCCCCTGCACACACATTCTTGCTCTACAGAAGCCCAAAAATTAAGCCAAGACAAAACTCTCCTCAGCAGACATGAAAAAGTAGGAATTTCACATGATAGTACAGCTGCATCCATGCCAATCAAGTGATGTTGGTGGTAGATGCAGGGACTACGTGGGGCTACAAAGGAAAAAAGCTCCTTAATCTGGAACCAGGATCCCTCTCTCTCGCCAAGAACTTTCAAGCCACTGATCAAAGGATAATAATCCTTTTTTTTTTCCTGAGGAAATTTCATTATATCATTAAACACATTACAATCAAAACATGTTGGGCCTCCTGACCTGTCGTAGGAGTCCTCTGTCCTTTCTGAAGTTCCTTATCTTATCTGCCTGTACACCTGTAGGTGACCTCATAAACTTTACCTTACTAAACTTGAAGAATAAAGCAAAGGACCAAGACACTCCACTTCAAACACTGTAGCTAAAGAGCCACCAAAGGCATACATAGGGACAGTTATTGTTAAGACAATTAAACAGGACATTTGTCTTAATTTTTACTTTGTGTGTGGGTGCATGTTGTGTGTGTGTTTGAGAGAGAGAGAGCATTGCTGTAGCATATATGTAGAGGTCAGAGGTCAGCTCAGCCAGGTTGTTCCCTCCTTCCACCACGTGGCCCCCAGGGATATCCTCATGTTGCCAGGCCTGGTAGGGAGCACTCGACTCACTGAGCCACCTCACAGACCCAAACAGGACATCCCTGAGAGGCCCACATTGCCTTTCTGCTCTCACCGTGCTTAAGACTGTGTGAAAATCTTTCCCTTGATAAATCCAAACCTCAGTTCACGCTGACTCCTGACTCATCCTGCAGTCTCTTCTGTGTATGGGGAGAAGATCCTGGCTCCGCTGCACCAGAGTCTCTGAGGGAAACTCCTCGGCCTGCACACAGCTTCAGGCCACGGCTCACTGCCACTGGCAGGAAAGGCCAGTGTTTACCCACCTTTGCGTGCGACCTCACAGTTTCCTTCTGCCCTCATTTTTCCACAAGAAAATTTCCACCTAAGCCAGCATTTCATTTCAGATGTAGATCACAGACAGAGGAAGTGCTGCTGCTTCCTAAATTAAGACGTGACCAGGAGGCAACAGGTAAACAGGTTCTGGCCACTGCTCTGGAAATAGCACCCTGGCCTGTGAGTCAGATGAAGAGGGTGTGCATTCCACCTTCACTGAGATCACCTACTCAACAGCCACAAGGTACATTCATACCGTGATGATGAGGACATGCCATGAACAAAATGTGAAAAAAAAAAAAGACAGGAAACCCCTTCCTCACCATTGTTATGAGATAGCAGCTGTATTGCTTCTTCGCTGACTCTGAGGATTAAGCAGTAATGGTATGATCTGGATGTCTGTGTCCCCTTCCAGTTCATACACTGGCATTTCATATCTTCAAGGTGAACGTACTAGGGGGTAGCGCTGATTTAGATGTGCTTAAGCCATCATCCTCAGAAAGATGCCCTGGAGGATGTCTTTGCCCCTGCATCCTCAGATAGATGCCCTGGAGGATCACTTTGCTCCATACATGGTCCTTGGTTAGAGAAACAGTCTCATGAAAGACTCCTGAGCCCAGATATATTTGGACCTTGTGGAGCTCCTGTCCTCTCCAGGTCATATTAACTTCCCTCTCTTTCTTATGATTCCCTGCACTCTGCCCAAGGTTTGGTTATGAGTCTTAGTATCTGCTTTGATACACTGCTAGGTAGAGTCTTTCAGAGGCCCTCTCTGGTAGGCTCCTGTCCTATTACTTTTTTTTCTCCTACATCCAATGCCCATCCCATTTTTCTTTCTAAGTGAGGACTGATCATCTTACCCTGGTCTTCTTTCTTGTTTATCTTCTTTAGGCGTATAGATTTCATTATGTTTATCATATCTTATAGATCTATATAAGTGAGTATATACCATGTGTGTCTTTCTGCTTTTGGGATACCTCACTCAGGATGATTGTTTCTAGGTCTCACCATTTGCCTGCAAATTTCATGATTTCCTCATTTTTAATTGCTGAGTAGTATTCCATTGTGTAAAAGTACCAAAATTTCTGTATCCATTGCTCAACTGAGGGACATCTGGGTTGTTTCCAGGTTCTGGCTATTATGAATAAAGCTGCTACAAACATGGTTGAGCAAATGTCCTTGTTGTGTACTTGAGCATCTTTTGGATTTATGCGTAGGAGTGGTATAGCTGGATCTTGAGGAAGCACTATTCCTAATTGTCTGAGAAAGTACTAGATTGATTTCCAGAGTGGTTTTACAAGTTTACATTCCCACCAGCAATAGAGGAGGGTTCCCCTTTCTCCACATCCTCTCCAGCATGTGTTGTAAACAACCCTGAGATTTCACCTGACACCCATCAGAATGGCTAAGATAAAAACTCAAGTGACAGCACTCAAATCTTAAGTCACAGGCACAAAGCAGAGAGTACTGAAAATGGTGTGAGTGAGCTTTAAACTCTCAAAGCCCACCTCCAGTGACGTGTTTCCTCCACAAAGCCACACCTCCTAAGCCTTCTCAAACAGTGCCACCAACTGAGGGCCAAACACTCAACTGTTAACGACTGTGAGGGGACATTTCTCATTCAAACCACCGCAATATCTGATTTCAGGGAAAACAAAATATAGTCAGACAGTGAACAAAGTGTTTACAAGTATATGGTAATGAAGGTACATGTTTTAAACTTCCAGAATGTACTTTGTTTCACTTTGAGGGTGGGGCTGGGGGCTACTTAGGTTTTCATTGCTGTGAAGAGACACCACAACAATTCTTATAAAGGAAAACATCTAGCTGGGGCCGGCTTACAGTTTCAGAGGTTTAGTCCATTACTGTCATGGCTGGAAACATGGCAGCATCCAGGCAGACATGGTGCTGGAGAAGGAGCTGAGGGTTCTAATTCCAGATTGGCAGGCAGCAGGAGGAGAACTTGTTTGAGCTTCTGAGACCTCAAAGCAAGTCCCCCAGGACAGGATTCCTCTGTCAAAGCCAAACCTACTACAACAAGGCCACAACTCCTAACAGTGTCACTCCCTATGGGTCTATGGGGCCATTTTTATTCAACCACCACAGCGGGGGTTTTTTGTTTGTTTCAAGACAGGAGTTCACTATGTAGCTTTTGCTGACCTGGAACTCGGTATATAGACCAGGCTGGCCTCAAATTCAGAGCTCCACCTGCTTCCCCAGTGCTGGGATTAAAGGGGTGTACCACTTCTCCCAGCTAAACTTGCAGATCTCTTTTGAGAAATCAATTGGTCCCAGAGATACACATAAAATTACTGTTTGTACTCATTCATGCAGGAAAGAATATGTCTAGAGGTGGGGTCCATCCTTGTTATCTTCCTGTTTTTCTCAGGCTGTGTTTATTCTAAAGTTCTGATTCAGTGGTTTCTAATTTCTATCGGGTTGCACAATTCCCTCCTCATTATTCTGCTGTCTTCAGGGTGTGGAGTGATGGTGAATGCTTGTTATACCAGCATTCAGAAGACAGGAGGTTTGCAAGTTTACAGACAATAACCTCTCATGTTCAGTCTCTTAACTTATGAGCCAAACAGGAGTTTTATTTAAAGGTGTTACTCTTACAATGTAGTGTTATATACATACATACATGTGTGTGTATGTATGTATGTATATATACATATATATATGAATATGATCTTAACAAAGTATGCACCTGTGTTCAAGTATCATAATAAAACCAATTATCTTGTATGGTGGATATCTGATAAAATGTTAAAAAGGATTCTTTTTTTTTAACACATTAAATAATAAGATCTAGAGAAAGATTTAACAGTACCACAAAATATAAATCTGATGGTGCTGGTTGTACCATAGGATTGTAGATCCCAGGGTTAATAGATTTGCCAAATTTCCCTCTCAGTGTAGGCATTTCTATCCTCTTATGACAGATGGAGAAACTGAGGCACATAGAGGCTAATTGACCCATCCATGGTAATGAGTGATATACATCTGGAATCCATACCAACAGTCTGTCTTCAAAACTGTGTGTGTGTCTGTCTGTCTGTCTGTCTGTATGGTGGGGACACAGGAGTCTCACATAGCACAATCTAGCACTGAACTAGATTCGCATTCAAATATAGCCTTGAATTCTATATCCTCTTTATCACCAATGTAAAATGTGTGTGTGTGTGTGTGTGTGTGTGTGTGTGTGTAGTATGTCTGTGCATGCTAGGGAAAAGCATGTACATGTCATATACTCATGAGGCTGTCATTCAGATCCCTACTCTTGTGCAGCAAACACTTCAGTCACTGAGCCATAACCTTTGCCCTCAAAGCCTTCTCTTAAAAAAAAAAAAAGTTATTACATGAGCTGGGCATGGTGGCACTCCATTAATCTCAGCACTTGGGAGGCAGAGGCAGGCGGTTCTTTGGGAGTCTGAGGCCAGCCTGGTCTACAAAGTGAGTTCCAGGACTGCCAGAGATACATAGTGAGCCCTTATCTCAAAAATAAAATTAAAAAGTACACTATTTGTGTGTGTGTGTGTGTTACTTTTCTCCTTCTATCATGTGAGCTCTGAGGATCAAGCTCAAGTCATCAGACTTAGCGGCAAGTACCTTCATCACTGAACCGTAGTCCGAGCCCCCAACCCTGCTCTTAACAGTATGACACAAGGCCCAGCACAGAGCTTGCCTTGCGGCCCTTAGCTATCAGTTGAAAGCAGTGTTGAAATGGATAGTAGAAGTATCTGTGGAAGAAATACAGAGAGTAAAGAATGGTTTCAGCTAACATTAAAAACATATTAAACAGAAGGCTCTGGTCTGCAGCGATGAAGTTACATAGATGGAACACGACAGGCCCATCCCTGTGGGGCTCTGAGGCCACGGAAATACGCGACTTTCTGAAGGTGATTGCCGTTCTGAAAGGGAACAGCAAAGGCTATTGGTAGATGTGATAATGTGTAGAAGTGTTCCTGAGTCTGTGAAAATCTCTGTTCTCACTTGTGTAATCCCACACTGATATCGCTGTGGGCTTTTTTGTCTGCCCTGCCACTGTCGCCAAAAGGCCCGTAGGACAGACACGAGCTCAGCAGAAAGAAAAAGGGGCCCTGTTGCCCCGAAGAGCAGGGCCTTTTGGGGTGACTGCAGCGGCTGTTTCTCCTTACTATCTTCTCTGAACACGGCTGGTGCTAATGACACGGTGGAAGTCCCAAAGGCTCTCTGCAAATATTAATTATGTTAAAATGTGTGTGTCAATAAGGTCAAGAGACTTGACGGTCAGCATTTCAGGACACTAGAAAGGCATCCACAGCAGTGCCAGGTGACAAACACGGGGAGAGAGGCTGGGTCTGGAACTGTGGGAGTAGAGCCACGTGCTGCACTCTTTTCCCCGTTGGCCTCATAAATACATCTTTAAAAAGCCAAGTGCCTCCAGCAAAGTTTTGCTGTTTCCAGGAACCTCATTCCTTAACATTCTTCTGGCACAAAAGCAGCAGAGCTAGAAAATGTCACAGCAAACAACCAAGGTCAATACCAGGTTTGCTCAAGGGTCTGCGAGCCGCAGGCTCTGTCTGCTCATCTGAGGTCTTCTCAGAGCCCTCGGCGGAGAAGCTCTGGTGTCAGATACAGGGGAGAGTTGTTCCAGTTGCTACTAAGCCAGGAACTTAGCTCCGTGGATCAATGAACGGTACCCTCTGCCAGCAGGAGATGGAGAGGTCAGAGACGCCTAGAGGATCTGGACACATTCCTCCCCAGGTCAGCAGCCTTGGCAGGGAAAGGGGACTGTGTGACCAGCAGTGCTGAAAAATACCAACGTGAACCATCGAAGGGAAACCAGATGGCTTTAAGCCGGGAATAAAAATAGCTCATCACAGGCCAGACTGGGCAGTCTTAAGATCTCTCAGGTTTGATTTCAACTTTCCACAGAGGTTTAAAAACAGTTTTAACTAAACTGTGGAAAGCTGCGTTTGATCAACAGAAGAAAACTATTTGCCTTTCTTCTTATTTATCCATCAAAGAAAACCAGGCAGGCCAGCTTGGTAAGGTCCAATTGTTGACATAGCTCAGTGGTACAGCCCTTATTGAGTATGTGCAGAGGCCTTGGGTTCAAGCCCTGGCGTGACAAACGAAAACCATATCTTCCATATGTAGATTAGTAGGAAGAGCTGGATAAACAGATAACTGAAAACATTCTTTTAGGGCTGGACAGTGGTGCACATGCCTTTAATCTCAGTAGAGGCAGGCAGATCTCTGAGTCTGAGGTGAGCCCGGTCTACAGGGTGAGTTCCTGGACAGCCAGGGCTATACAGAGAAACCTTGTCTCAAAAAAAACAAATAAACAAAAATTAATTAACTTGATGATATTTTTAAAGAACCAAATGTATGGTTTTGTCTGAATTTTGGCTTATTTCGTTAATCGCTGCCTTTGCAGGGGTTGTTTAATTTCTCTAGATTGTTCCACTGAGGTTTCTATTTTTGCCAAAGGGGGTGAATCATAGATCATCTAGGGACATGTTTAGAACACTAATTTTCAAGTCAAGAACCAAGTGGAATTTTGATGCCCAAAGCAGAGCCTTGTAACAGAGCACACTGGCAGCCATTGTGCTCTGACATCAGTGTGCGTGTGTGTGTGCTGGCCGCATGAAACAGAATCGAGGTGGCTGGAAGAATTCCATGGGCAAAAAATAGCACGGATAATAACTCCTCACAAGATAAGAGGAGACCAATGGCATTTAGCATGGGTTCCTCTGTCCCTGATTATATGAAAAGAAAATGCTTTTGTCTCTTTGTTGAAACCAGTGAAGCTTCTGTCTCCAGCCAATCAGCAAAGATGCACATTGTTCTCTGCTGGGACCCATGAAGGCATCTCTCATTTGACTTAAAGTTTAATACTACTTTCATACAATAGAGGTGTTGTAGTCTGCTTTCTCTTGCTGTGACAAACACCATGATCAAGAGGCACTGGAGGAGGAAGGATTTCTTACATCATATAGGCTAGGGTCCACTGAGAAGGGAAGTCAGGCAGAAACCTGAAGGAAGGAATTGAAGCAAGGTTGTGGAGGAGCACGGCTTGCTGGCTTGCACGTCTGGCCCACTGAGCCTGGGTTCTTACACAACCCAGGACCACCTGTCCAAGCATAGCACTGCTCACAGTGGGCTGTGCCCTCCCACATCAATCATCAATATAACAATTGCTCCAAAGGCTTGCTGACAGGCTCATCTGATGAGGACATTTCCTCTTGACTGGGGCTCCCTCTCCCAGATGACTCAAGGTTGTCACAGGTTGGCAACAACTAACCACCATTAGAGTCTTGATGCTTGGCTAATAAATGAATCTCTCAGCTCCCCTGGATTTAATTTTAAACATTTAAAGGGAAAAGGGCAAAGCTGAATCTAATCAGAACCAACTTTTATGAGCCTGCAAAGGTTCTGTGTTCAAATTTACATCTTATAAATTGCAGGCTACGTTCTTTGCACCCCGGCTAGAATTTTAATCCTGAATCCTTTGAAATTCAACATCCTGCCAAGCGGTCCTTTGGTGGTGGTTTCTCTGTGAACTGTCCCCATAAGCTCATTGGTTTGAACATGTGGCCCCCAGCCAGAGACCTCATTCGGGAAGGTCATGGAACCTTTAGGGAGTATAGCCTTGCTGGAGGAACTGAACCCTGGGGCTTCCTATCCTGGCCCTCTGCTTGCTTCCTGACTGCCCATGTTACAGGACCAGCTGACCTTGGGCTCCCACCACCATCCCTTCCCCACCACGATGGAATGCATCCTCTTGGAATGCAAGACACAATAAATCCTTTCTCCCTTAAGTTGCTTTGGTCAGGTTATTTTATCACAGCAGTGGAAAAGTAACGAATACCCCCCCCCAAACTGTGTTAAAAATGACAAGGATGTGAGGCTGGGGGTGCAGCCTGGTGGATAAGTGCATGCTTTGCATGACCAAGGATCTAAGTTTCACCCCAGCACCATAAAAAGAAATAAGAAAAGCTTGACAAGAATGAAACATGAGAGCACCTGCTGGAATAAGCCCCAGGTGCAGTGTGAGTTTACACGCCCTAGTTCAACTCAAGAGATCAGCTCTGGCAGCGTTCTTGGTTTTGTCTCTAGATAGCAGGAGTTAGCCATAGTCCAGTGTCCTGACTATTTCCCCTTACACACAGAGTACTTCTTTCTTGCTTAAAAATTGATTTTTTTTTCAGGGCCGGAGAGATGGCTCAGCAGTTAAGAACATTTACTGTGCAGTCGTGAGGACCAGAGTCAGGATGCCAACACTCTTGTAAACAAGTGTTCCACCAATGCCTAGAACTAACTCCAGCTCTCAAAGATTCAGTGCTGTCTCTGGCCACACCCACATACAGATGCCTGCACTTCCACACACACACACACACACAATTCACACCCATGCACACACGTACACACCTACACATGTGCATACAAACACACACAAACATATAAATATATCAAATAAAGTCTAAAAGTTGGTTTACTGTGCCTTGTACCAGATAGACAGTTGCCATGGAGTTCAGCCACTCGGTAGCCTCAGTCCTCAGTGAGGCCCACAGTGACACCTACATGCCACCAGCAGGAGCACAGGAAAGCTGTAGCCTTGATCTCTGAGCTTAGTGAGCTTCTTTGAAAGTTTTTGAGCAATCTCTGGAAAGTCTCACTCCGGGGGCTTCCAGGCCGTGCCTCCAGAATCGTTGGCACAGAACTGCTGAAATGTTCAAACCCTGGAAATCTCAAATTTGAGATGCAAAAATCTCATCCCGAGAATGGAAGGTACGAGACAAAGCTCTCTCCTGTCTCCGTGCTGGCCTCAGGAGCAGAGGACACAACACCCAGGTGGGTACAGGCTGTCCAGTCACGTGAGCTTGTCACCAGTTCTCTTTCCCCACGCAAGCTGAGCCTCAGCCAATGAGATGAGTTCATCCTCAAAACCCTTCCCCGCTGCCCAAGGTCTCTAAGCACCCAGGTTCTCTGGTGCTGCCTGGCTCAGTCTGGCTCCCTGCTGAAGCAGAGGTCTCCTGGCATGGACCTGCTTCCGCATTCACTCGGGACACCACGCTTCATCCTTTCCCGCCTGGACAACAACAATGCTCAGACCTTCCAGTGGAGAAGAACACCACCCAGGCCTGCCGCAGACACACAACCGCATCACGGCCCGCTCCTGTAAGACATACAGACTGCGTGGCTCCGTTAATTCACCTCTGCAGTTCTGAGTAGTCATTTTATGAGTAAAATGGCAGATATTTCTTAGCTGCAATAATGAAAAAAAAAATCAGTTTTAATTCCTAATAGGCAAACTAATGATCTTACTTTTTACGATTTAAATAGTCCTTTAGAAAACGAATAGTATAATTCTAGTAGAAATTATTAGATGTATTTGGAAAGATTCATGGTAACACTATTTGTATATGTATGTGTCTGTGTGTGTGTGTGTGTGTGTGTGTGTATGAGAGAGATCAATAGTTTTAGTGTTAGGGTTTTAAAACTAAACCTGTTCCTGGGTTGCCTAGCAACTTATGATGTCATCATGTGTCGCTGGCCAGGTGGCCACACCTGGAAGGCGTGGTTAACTTGCCCCTTAAAGAAATAACCCAACACATGGTCTCTCTCTTTCTGTCTTGTCCTCTCCTGGTCTCTCTTGCTCCTGGCCTCTTGCCCTCTTGCTCCCCCTCTTGCCCCCTCTTGCTCTCCCCTTTCTCTGTTGGGGTGCCCCCCATCATATCCTGCTCTCCCTTCTCTCTCTCTCTCTCTCCATCTCCACCTAATAAACCACTTTCATAGAAGATCTGTTGTAATCATCATTACTTAAATCGTACCTGAACATTATATTGTGCATGCATTTTGCAGTTTGTGATCATATGTAGGCCGCAAACCACTCTTCAAGGCAGTTCTTATCACGGAATCATTGTGGTGGAGAAAACTGGAGCACAGAAAACTAAAGCAGTATTTAAAATGTCCAAAAGCTGTCTAAGACCTGAGCCTGTTTGTATCTGATGCACGTCTGTGTTTATGACATTGTGTGGACCCTGCTTATCCAAGCCTGGGTGTTAGCATTCCAGTATTCCTGAACATGCAGTTTTTGTCCCAGTTCTGTAATTATATGACCCCATTTCACACACATTATAAATTCTCAACTGCAATAAATCATTCAGAACTAACTAGGAAAAGGTTGCACGCAGTTATGTGATGTTCCGTTACATAAACGCATACACTTGTGAAACTAAACCAACACAGAAAATAACATAACTAAAGTCTGGTAGAAGTTTGGCAGTGCAAATAATTTTAATCTAATTTCTTAGAATGTTACTTTTTCCAATTTTGGGAGAAATAGTTTCCGTTTGACCAGCGACACGTGTAGACACAAATTTTCTTTTCAGGGAGAGGCATGTTTAAAAATCCTGGAATAAATTTTTAAGTTAACTTAGAGAGAAGAAAGGCAGAAGTTCCTTCCCAAACACCGAAACTCATATGCACACACAAAGTTTGGACAGAAACTTGTTCACACAGTTGGGGTTGTGGGAGAGGAGAGTGCCTGGAGAAGTGTCACCTGGGGAAACACAAAGGAAGACTTAATGACACAAAGTTTTAACACAACTGAAATGGGTTCAGTGTGAAATTCCAGGTCAGAATACTAAACATAATCAAGGGGGCATGGTGGCAGTACCTGTCATCCCAGCCTCTGGAGACAGAGGGTTGGGCGAGGGCTGTGGTCAGTTTAAGGACATCTGGGCTACAGCAAATTCCAGGCCAGCTCAAGCTTCCCAGTGGAACTCTTGTATCAAAAGCGGAAACAAAACAAGCAGCTACGATTTACGCATAAGAAAAATTTGATTGTAGCCAGGCAAGATTTTACAATCCTAACACTTGAGAGGCTGAAGCAATGGGCTTGAGAATGGAAGGACATCTTGGAATACATGACAGATTAGTCTCAAAGTCCAAGTGTGTTGGAGCCTGCCAGCAAGTATGTGAGTGGGGAATGTAAGGATTGAAAGAAATAAAGCAAGAAACAAGCGATCAGCTCCAGAGGACTGTCAGTAAATACTGCAGCCCTGAGTTTATACAATAGCTCCTTTTTATAGGCTTGTTTTACAGCAAACAAGTCACATCAATACAAGGAAGGGGTTCGTGGAACAACCAAACTTGTTTTCTTAAACCACCTCCCTGTAGCAGATATAGTCCAAGGTCACACAATCAAGTTAAAGGAACTTGGCAAAACATCCCACTTATCTTTGTTTCAAGGTAGAGGCCAGGCAAGAACAGATTTTTTTTCGCTGAATACTGAATAACAAAGCACCTTGCCAAGCAAGCAGCTCTCCACACAAGTGCTTCAGATGGGGGAGTGATCATAAGGTGCCACCTCTCCTTGAGTAGATACATACCATAATGGTGGCTGAGAGAGGAGAGAACATTTTCTTCAGTGGTGTAGCCACTGCTGAGCTGCCTATGCTCCATAGATAATCCCTCATACAAGCCCCAGAAGCAACCCTAACTAAACTCAGCCCCACCCCCAAACCCACATTGTGGAATGAATTTTCGCTTGGGATTAGGACACAATTTCCAATAATTTCTAAAATGACCTTAAATATTCTTCTGCCATTTTGTGCTATATTAGTCATGCAAGATGGTATTTTCCACATTGATGACTTCAGTGGAACAACTTAGAACACTGTTCAGAAGTGTCTAATACTCAATCAAAGTTTAGTTTACTAAGAACATATGTTTTGAGAAGCTCCACCACGCACACAATGCATTTTTATCCCTCCCCCTCCAACTCTCCCTGTGGCTCCATATGTCTCCGTCCCAATTTCATGATTTCCTCCTTTTTTTTCTTCTCCTCCTTCCCTTTCTCCTCCTTCTCTGCCTTCTTTTTCTTCTTCATAACTCACCGAGCCCAGTTAGCACTGCCAGTGTGTACCTGAGTGTGGAACCCTCTCCTAGAATAACCTACTGGTAGCCAAACCTCCCAAAGAAAAGTGACTATCCCCCAATCTCCCAGCCATCAACTGATGATAGCTCCTCAGATAAGAACCTGGGGCAGTAAAATCACACAGGGAGTCAAGTGGATAGGGCTGAAGTGCTCTTTAACAAAAAGAGATTTAGACTTGTTTTATGAAAGATGATTAACTTAGACCAAACCAGTTTTTGTTTGTGTTGATACATAAGTTTCTAAATGCATTGAAAACCACCTGCAAGAGAGATCAAAGACACAGGGAGAACACAGCATGAGGAGTCAACTGAGACTGAAGCAGCAATCACGGAGCCTAAAAGTCTGTGCTAGGGGACATTACAGAGACATATAGGAGTTGGAGAACCATTTCAGCCTGACCCCTCTGCGACCTTGCATCCCTGTGTGGCCCTGCAGGGCTTAGCCTCTTCTTTGGAAGCTCCTTTTGATCAGCAGACACTTTTTCTTTGGCAGTGTGTACCCTTCTTTTTCTCTCTGGGTGTAATGTATTTGCTGTCTTTCATGGCCTTGGACTCCCTGCTTGAATTAAGTCACCCAGTCTGATTTATAGGTGTTTACTTGGCCTACAGTTCCAAGCCTTTAAACAATAACAAAGGCAGTGATTCTAGGTGAGCATCTCTCCTGAGTTCCTTAGCCACATCCCCTATATCCTCCTCTGCTTGCACAGGCATCCTTTGTCCTCTGAGTTTAGCCCTTACTATACACAGCACCTGAGGACGATACCTTCTTCTTCTTTTTTAAATTCTTTATTAATTACACTTTACTCACTTTGTATCCCCCCTGTGGTTCCCTCCCTCCTCCCATCCCAATCTCTCCCTTCCTCCACCCTCTGTATGCATGCCCCTCCCCAAGTCCACTGGTAGGGGAGGGTTTCTTTTCCTTCCTTCTGATCCTAGTCAAATTAGGCCTCATTAGGAGTGGCTGCATTGTCTTCTTCTGTGGCCTGGTAAGGCTGCTCCCCCCTCAGGGGGAGGTGATCAAAGAGCAGGCTAATAAGTTCATGTCAGAGGCAGTCCCTCTTCCCATTACTATGGAACCCACTTGGACACTGAACTGCCATGGGCTACATCTGTGCAGGGGTCTTAGGTTATCTCCATGCATAGTCCTTTGTTGGAGTATCAGTCTCAGGAAAGACCCCTGTGCTCAGATTTTTTGGTTCTGTTGCTCTCCTTGTGGAGTTCCTGTCCTCTCCAGATCTTACTGTTTCCCACTTCTTTCCTCAGATTCCCTGCACTCTGCCCAAAGGTTGCCTGTAAATCGATACCTTCTTCTTAACCATTTCAACCTATCACTAACTCCTCAAGAAGTCCTTCTGAACACCTCTCCCAGGTGATCCTGTGTCACTCACTACCACACCCCGCCCTGTGCCCAGTTTCTTCTCATCACTGCGCATGTCACTGCCTGGTGCTTCCTTTCGCATTTGTTTCTTTTTATTCCAGTGGAATGAACACAATGTGAAGCTACCTGGCAAGTAGGAAGGGCCAGATGCCATGCTTCTGATGCAGGCGCGTCAGCTTCTCTGCCTGCAGCATCTGTCTCAGCCCAGAGCACATTTCCACTGCAACTCTTCCTCAGTTTAACGTGGGCTTGTGGCTTTGAGAGGACCACTGCAGATGGGAAAGAGGGTAAGCCAAAAATGGGACATGTGTGCCTCACCTGTCAAGCACAGCAGATGCATCCCATCTCAATGTGTCCGGTACACGTTTATTAACCCACAGCTGGGAAAAATTACCTGCATGGGCTGGGCGCGCACCTCAACGGCAGAGCACACACCGAGCAAGCCTGAGGTCCTTGGCTCAATCTCAGCACACAAAATAGTATCTAAGGCAAAGTAGATTGCAAAACGAGATTTTTAACGTATCACTTCATTTAGGAAATACCCATTTCAAGGAAAAAAGGCTGGCATCCCAGAGTACTGAAGAGTACTGTTGTCTTGGAACTGGGCTGCCTTGGCATGGCCAGAGAGTGTTGCATCATGGGTCGCCAACCTGGGAAAAGACCAAAACCCAAAGTCCAGGCTTGCTGAATGTGTATCAGTCTCATATCACTGGGGTAAAAAAGTCTTCCATCAGACTGCTAAAGCGGGGCCCCTAATGATGAGCTCTCTAGGTCTCTCAGATGGGTGTTCGGCAGTCAACAGGTACCTCCCAGTAACCAGCCCCAGGGCACTTCCAGCTGGCTTTATTTTTCTGTCCCATAATGTTCTCTTTGTGCTACTGAGTTCCAAGACTGAGCTTATTCTGAGTTCTTGCCACGGACAAGCAATTTGGCCTTTGTCATCTTTAAGTTCCTTGTCTCTAGAGTGAGGATACACTCTGAAATCATTACACAACAAAGAAACTGAACGCACAGATAGGAGCAAAACAGAGACCAAGACGTTTAAGGAAACGGCTAACCAGAGGCAGAAATGAAAAGGTGAAACGCTAGTTCCCACACGCATACGCCAGTTCTCCAGAGGTATGGGCTGAGGGCAGGGGTAGGAAGCCCCGGGTTTATTAAGAGGAGGGCAGAGGACCCGGCTGCATTTTCTTTTCAAGTTACAGGACAGGATAATTGCATGTTAACTAGTGAATGTCTTTTCTACGTGGGTGGCAGTAATACATCCGTGGCTTTAGCTTCGAACTCTTCAAGGTCTTGGAAGTGTATTTCCCACAGGTGACTGCAACTTTTTGTGTCTATTTTACCTTCTGGTACCTCAGGGAACCTTCGGGTGTTCTCGATATTTGAATGGTTTTCTGACTTAGGGAAATGTGTCTGCTCTGAGTCTTCTCAAGAGAAGGACTTTGACCTCCTGCTGGAGTCAGAGGATGACTGAGTTTAGTGGAGGAATGCCTAAGCAACTAGTGAAGTCTGCGTGCGTCTGTGAGTCCATTTGCAGACAAGCCGTTCAGGCTCTAAGCTAATAAAGGGGCAAGTGCCTAATGAATTAATCACAATTCAATGGCGCTATTGGAGGCTGGTATTAGAGGAAGCAGACGGAACTTTTTCTTTGGTGCTGCATTTCACCATGGCTCCTTTTGTTTTTTATTTGTTCTTCTTTCTGCCATGAGGTCAACAGCTTTATAGACTTCCGCTGCCATGAAGTTCTTCCTAAATGCATAGAGCCTAGCAGGCAAGAGACTGAGCCAAAACCAGCACCCCGCCTCCCTCCCCGCCCCCCCCCCCACCTAGTTCTCAGGTGTTTCATAGGAGCAACATGAAGTGGACTACTGAGAGTTGCTCACAGGCCAGCTTTTCTCCTTTCAGAACAAGGGCCCTGACGTGCTGCCTACAATTGCCAAGAGCCACACTTGCAAGGCTTGTGCAAGTGTCCAGGAAATGGAAAGAGAGGCATCTCGGGTGAGCAGCCCCGCTCCAGGCGGACATGTTTGAACGGCCCGCTGCATGCTTGCTGTGTGGCCCCGGGTCCTTCTGCCACATTCACTGGTTTTCTGCTCCTTCTTCCAGCCTCGTTGGGAGCTCTGTCACGAACTGTGTCATTGAGGCTGCCTGTGTTCAGACTCTAGCCAGAAATCGCTGTGACCACTGTCCGACAGCAGCGTGCTGGCTCCGCCCCCCAGCTTTGGTAAAAGTAAATTACTTACACTAGTATCTTTGCAATACCTAGAGCCAGTCATTATAGAATAAAACACATTTTCTGCATATTCTTCCAAACTGTGACTCTGTCTTCCTAGCTCCCCTACCCCCGCGCATGCCCTTCAGTGTAAGCTTAGTAAGTTCGGGCTGGCTTGGCAGCTCCATCATCTACAGGCTACATACATTTAGATGATCTTTGTCCACGGCGAGCCTCAGTTTCCTCTCTGTAAAATGGGCTGGGCAGTAGGGACGAGCAGATGGCTCAGTGGGTAAGGTGCTTGGGCAAGGCTGATGACCTGACCTCACATCTCCAGAACCCATGTAGAAGCCACGGTGGTAGAGCCTGCTGGAGGAGTGCCCAGAACCAAGATAGGCTGAGCTAGGAGACTTTCCAGTGCACACAGCAGTGAACAGTGAAAGACCGTGTCTCAAACAAGGAGGGAGAGGAGGGCCGACAACCCAAGCTGTACTTTGACCTCCACACACACACACTCTCTCTCTCTCTCTCTCTCTCTCTCTCTCTCTCTCTCTTCTCTCTCACACACACAAATGTATGTACACACACAAATGCACACTCACATACACTCACAGAAATGCCCCCACACAAATGCATACACAGAAATGCACACTCTCACCACACTCACACGCTCATACAAACGCACACACGCACGCACAGGCATACACACACACACACACACACACACACACACATACACACCATGCTATCCAGTCCTCTTGCTTTGGGATGCGTTCCTCCAGCTTTGTCCGCATCGCGGCAATGAGGGAAGTAAAGGCTAGGCCCCTGTGTGCACAGTCTTCAGAAGACTGAAGAGAGGAAGCTGGCATAAGGGTCAGCGTGGCCTGCTCTGCTCTCTGCTCCCTGTCTCGCCCTGGGGAAATGGCATCTTCTCCACATACACACATCTTAAATAGACACCCTGACTCTTGTGATAAAATAGCATCAGTGGTAAATTCAGCCATCAAAGTTTAATGAAGTAACCGAAGAAAATCCTTCTCTTTGGTGATACCCAGTCAGTGTCAGTACCGCTTTACTTTATACAGTGCTTTCTTTTCAGAACATAAACTTCGTTTCCTTTCACAAAAAATCCCCACTAAGCTCTTTGAGGCCTTTTCTAGATTTATGTTAAGTGTTGATTGGAATTTAAAAACAAATCCCCGCAGGACAAATTTCCCCTTTAATAAGCATTCTATACAGGTTGATTGAGGATATCTTTCAAATCTTTTCTTTTTTCTTGTGAGCGTGTGTGGTGTGCACACACGTGTGTATGCATCTCATGTTCCTGAGGGCAAATGTGTCTGGGGTGTAGGTGCACCTGTGTTCCAGGAGAATCTGATACATAGATCAGTAGAAACAAGTACAGTTCAACAACAGCCCCACAGACACAACGTTAATTGATTTTTAGTGAAGGGTAAAGATAATTTGGTCTTTTAAAAGATCTTTTCTTAGATCTCAGCAAGACAGTCATATCAGCATCTTTCTTTCCACCCATACCAAGGTCATTGACTGTTTGAACAAAATAACTTGGCCTCGTTGTAGGAAGCTCATTAGTTTCAGATGGAAAATAATCCGTTCAGAAAGGGATGGGTGGGATTTTGTCTTCCTCTTTTTCCTGTTAACGAGAAGAACATGAATTTTGGCTGAAAGATGGCTTGGCAAGAATGTTGACTCTTTGAAGGTAACTCCTGTAGAATGCCTGGAAAGGAAAGCCACAGGGACACGGGGCCATATATCTTGCATCTGTCACAGGCCTTGGTGGTGCTTATGCCCCAAGAGACTTTCCGTCAGAACACTGCTCTGTGGCAGGAGTCCTCTGCAGTATGCAAGCCGTTAGTAGCTGGCTGTGAAAGTTCAGAAGTCTGCCTCCTTCTCCTTTTCTCCACAGTTCCAGGGAGAAGTCATGAATGGGTGAGAAAAAAAGCTGCAGGGGGAAGGGGGAGAAGAGAGGGAAGTTAACTAGTATACAGTATGCATAATAAATATATTATATATTTCTCTATTTGGCATTTTCTTTACTCATCTACTGACGGCATCTTGACTGGCTCCACATCTTGACTTGTGAATGGTGCCACAATAACCTTGGGCTCTCTGTGGCATGCTGAGTTGCATATTCCCAGACATGGCATAGCTGGCGCATATGGTGTATCTATTTTTGGTTTTTGAGGAGCCTCTCTACTGATATCCATAGTGGCCGCCCATCTTCACATCAGCAGCGTGTAAGTGTCTGCCGCTGCTGTCTACAACGCCAGTCACCGACATCCTCCTCACTGTGGTTTATTGTTTGATTTCATAGAGGTACCCACTTTGGACGGGGTGAGGTAGAGCCCAGTGTTGTTGTTTTCATTTCCCTTATCTCCCTCGTGACTAAGGATATTGAACATTGTTTTTCATAATTTATTGCCCATTACATACTTTTTTGGAGAATCGTCTGCTTATTTGCTCGCTTGATTTTGTCTTACAGTGTTAGGTTTGTGTTTGAGAGAATGATTCCCTAGCTGAGGCTCACCTGCACTCCAGACCTTCCTGCCTCTGACCGAAAAGTCACTGTGTAGCCAAGGCTGGTCTTGAATCCGCAGTGATCCACCTGCCTCAGACCTGAGTGCTGGGATAACAGGTTTGAGAGTCCATGTGTAGCTCTGGGACATAATTAAAATGAATAAATCCATCTAGACAGAGTTCACTTAGTAAGGAAAACCTTACACCAAAATAGAACCTCTGACATTTTTATCAAGAAAAATACAAATGAAAGAAAAATAAATAAATCAGTGGAATAAATATAAGAAATTTTTACAGATTGTTTTCTTGAGTTTAATTTACACTTTAAGCCAGACAAATAATTTTCCAAAAAATAATAGCTGAGGTGCAAAACTGAGAGAGAAAGTCTGGGAATTTGTTTCCCTGGCCAGGGACCAATCCAATCCTTCAGGTCTCTGTAGCCTGAACTTGTAACCTCTGCTTCCTCCTGCTTTCATCCACCTTTTCCCCTGGTCCTATGCTGCTTCCTACCTCTAGTACAGCCCTTCCTGGGTCACCTCCCTTCCCTTCCCTTCCCTTCCCTTCCCTTCCCTTCCCTCCCCTCCCCTCCCCTTCCCTTCTCTTCCCTTCCCTTCCCATTTTTTCACCTTTTCTTGTACATCATGGATTCACTTCTGAACCAACTTTCCCACCAGTTAAAATAATTATTCATGCCTCCTCCCACTCCAACCTCCAAAAGGTTCTTCACTATGTAGGCCATGGTGGTCTCGAACTCAGTCCTCATACATCAACCTCTCTGGTTCTGGGACTGTGTGTATGTACCACAATGTCCTGGTGTACACCAAAGTCCCTGTTCTCAGATCACGGAAGTTTCGGTGGTACCGGGTCAGTCCAACTTAGGTTAATATGCATACATAGCACATGAATATATAATAAATGTGTACCCAGATGATAAGGCTAATAAAGAAAAATAAAGCAGAGGTTGGGGAGGTTGATTAGAAGAAATGGTTTGCTGTACAAGCGTGGGGCCTGGAGTTTGTCCCCCAGAACCCACAAAACTACTGGGCTGGTGTGGCAGCCTGTTTGCAAGCCCAGTGCAAGGGAGGTAGTAACAGGATCTCCAAAGCAGGCTGGCTATCTGGACTAGCAGGGCTGGTGAGCTCCGGGTTCAGCAAGACACCAAGCTCAGCAGGGAGAGTGGACAGCCATGGAGGAAGTCACTGCTCATGACCCTCTGCCTTCCATGTGTGCACTCTCACAGACATGTGCACCCCATGCATGTGACCACATCCTACACATATGTATGCCTGCAGAAGAAGAGGAGGGAAAAGAAGAGGAAAGGAAGGATGGAAGGAAGGAAGGCGGGAAGGAGGGAAGGAAACAAGGAAGGAAGGAAGGTAGGAAGGAACCCCAAGAGTTTTACACTGGCTAGTTATCTGAATTCCAAAGGACACATCATACTCCAAAGGACACATCATACTTAATCCTCATTGAATCCACTCCTGTGTATTGTTAATACCACGGTCACATTTTTTAGATAGACCAAAAATTGAGACACACTTGAATTTAGGAAAGCTCTCAGAGCTTCACAGCTGACCTGAGAGTTGAATCCAGAGGGTCATCTTCAGAGTCCACACACCTCATCCGCAAACTGCAGACCCACAGGCTCTTCTGCCCACGGCCAGTCGGCATGAAAGCCTGCAGCTCTGTCATCTACTTTAGCGTGCTGGCATGTTCCATCTTCTCTGCACAAGCTCAGCTTAGTCATTGCTCCCCAAACCCGTGCTCCGGGACCTGGGAGGCTTCCTGTGATCTGCTAGTTCCTCATGGTTTTCTTACTGCTAAGCCTTGACGACACTTTCTTTTGCTCAATATACTCCAAAAACATGCGAGAAGTTTCTGCTCATCTTTCTCAGTATGTGTGTTTAGATTTAATTGTTTATGTGCATGAGGGTTTTGCCTGAGCATTTGTGCACGATGCATGTGTCTGGTGTCTGGGGAGGTCAGATGAGGGCACTGGATCCCGGGGAACTGGGGCTACTCATGGTTGTGAGCCTGTAAGTGGGTGCTGGGAACTGACTCCAGGTCTTCTGCAAGAGCAACAGTACTGCTCACTGTCAGACCATCTCTCCAGATCTCTATTTTTTGTATTTTAAAAGATTGTGGTAAAATGTACATAACATAAATCTTACCATTTAAATGACTTTCAGTATCTAATTCAGTGATCCCAAACCTATCCAGAGGTGTCAGCCACACTTTTAACCCAGTACTTGGGAGGCAGAGGCAGGCAGATCTATGCGAGTTCAAGGCCAGCCTGGTCTACATGGAGCTGTCATCCAAAATAGAAAGGCTACATAGTAAACAGCAATCGTGGATTTCACCTCACCACAGCTGTGAAACCTCCTTTTTGATTCTATGTGTTTGACCATTCTAGGAACTTCATGTCAGAAGAACTGTGTGAGACCTATCCCTCCGCATCTCCATATTGTGAAGGTGTTCCAAAGAAACAGCGTCCAGGGGGCCTATGAGGGGACGGTGCTCGTGCGACTAGACAGAATGGTTGGCGTGCATCCCAGTTCAAGCACAGGAGACTGAGGCCCCGCTCACGCAGGCAGGAAGCAAGAGTGCTGAACTGTGCCATCAGCCTTCTCTGTGTTTAGGCCCTCGGTGAATAGATGGTGCCCTTCCACGTTGGGCAGGGACACCAGCTGCACAGAGTCCACCGACTCAACGCTAATTTTATCCTGTAAACGTTCCCCGTTTAGACCTTACCCAGCCACGGTGCAATAAGCAGCCTTAGCGGCTTGTTTCACTCAGGTGAGTGCTTTCCCGGCTTGTCCACGTAGCGGCTGCTGTCAGACTTCCACTACTTTTTAAAAGTAGTGATTACTAATGTGTACCTTCTCTTCCCGAAACGATTTAAAGAACCATGTGCAAGTTATCTGCCTGTCCATTGATCAAAATAATGATTCAGTATAACCACGTAGTATTCTAGATGCTGCCCGTCTGTTCTGTGTTAAAATAAGCCAACACTCGATTTCAAAACGTAAATGGGGCCAGCAGCAAATGCTTGTCCCTGAAGCTTTGTCCGCATGTGTGGGTAAGCCTCTCATCCACACTGCCTGCTGGAGCTATACTCTCGGGGGTTATGTAACTGTGGAAAATGAAGAAGCCACCGGCAGGTGCACCTCGTGGAATTCTAAACCTTCCCTTCGTGATAATACAGCACATGCGCATTTCAGAGTTTCCGGAGTGTACTTCGACAGTGCGCAAGGCACGCAGGAAACACTGTTTCAAAGCTCATCAGAAACTAAGCACGTGGGAAAATGATGACTGCTATCTGCAGAAATATACCATTCGATGTTTGTGTGAACTCAGCCATTCAAATCAGCTGGATAAACCTCGAGAATGGGAGAAGCACATGCTAGGGCCGCAGGGGTAGCAGCGGCAAAGGTGTTTGCAACCAAGTCCGAGGATCCGAGTTCCATCCTTCAATTCACGCCGTAGAAGGAGAGAACTGACTATCACAACTTGTCCTCTAACTTGACACGTCTGCTGTGGTAATGCGCCCACACAGAAAACAAACACACACGCCCACAAATAAACAAACTGAAGTGTGAAAAGCAATCCACAGAATCCACAGGGAGGAAGGATAGAACCAGTTCCTACAAATTATTCTTGTATCCCTCCATCCCTGTGGTGGAACATATAGACACCCTATATAAATTAATAAATTTATAAGTAAATAAATAAATTAAGATGTAAAAAAACAAAACAAAACATAAACAAAACACACACCACACAAAACAACAATCAAAACAACCTTACAAGGAAAATAAAAAGCAATGATGTCCAGCAAGCAAAGATTGAAGGTTATTAACGATGTACACGCAGAGCTAACCATGCTAAGTCAAGGAGCTCCTGTAAGTATAAACCCCAAGCGAAAGCCAAGCACTGACCTAAGGTGGGGAGGCTGGCAACTGCTCTTCCCCGGTCCAGCAGCTGCATTTGGGATCTAAGGCATCAGACTGCCACCTACTGGTTCCCCGGCAATATTTATGGGAAAAATGAAACACGAAAGGGCGAACGTCACCGTCCCTGTGCAGCTAGCCCACTGTCCACCCATTCATGTGTTCTCCGTCTATGCACCCACACACTAGCCAACTACCCACCCATTCGTGTATTCTCCGTCCATTCATCCCCACGCCTGTAGCGGAGGTGGAAATGCCCACTTTTTCTGTAATCTCCCATACAGGAGTCCTAAACTTGAGGAAGGCAGTGGGAAAAGTATTCTCTCTTGGTTTTGTGCAGCATAATTCTGCCTCTGAGTCCTTGAAGAATTCTTGAATGAACCAACAACGCACTCCTGTACCGCTGGATGGTAACACGCTCTTTAATGCTCAGAGAAACCAAAACAAAGCGGTTCTCCACAAGGGGTGTTTGCAGCCCGTGAGCAGCGTGAGTCAGGTGGGAAAATGCTTCACGCTCCCGTCAGCGGGTGGGTGTGGAGATGTTTCCAGTTGGAATCTGTCTGTGTGACTGCCACCAGGGAGTTTTGTGCGAGTGTGGGGGGGGCATCTGAAGGGCTCAGGCACAGATGTGCCACCGGAACACAAGCCGCCTTTGTTGTTGTATGAAAAATGACCTATTGCAACCGAGGTGTGCCGAGCACGTAAGGTGCTGAGATCCAGCAAGAAGAACATGAACCGGAAATTCCGTGCTGAGCTAATGATTCATGTTTATTATATCCTGGAGTGATAGTATTCTGGGTACACTGAATGAAATAGAGCACGCTCTTTTGAATTAATTTCATCCGGGTTTATGTTTTAATGTGGCTACAATTTTCATTTTCTGTTTTGCCCCCGGCTGGCCTGGAACTCACCATGCAGACCATGCTGGCCTCAAAGTCACAGAGAGCTGCCTGCCTCTGCCTTCTGTCGCCTGCAAGAAAATCTTAACCTGACAAACATTGCTCAAATAATTCTTCTCTTACACAGGCTCAAGTCTGACCAGTCACAGCCAGTGTCCACTGAGGCCTGCAGTGCCCTGCATGTCACCCGAAAAGACCTTCCGTGCTAAGGGGTTTGCGTACACCGCTTTTATTTTCCTCCCATTATCACGGCAGTCCTACTGAAGTGTGTGCTGCTATCTTTCCATCTTAAGGCCAGCCAGCAGAGTCCCAGGGAGGGCAGGACTCACAGCTGTCTGAGCTTGCTTGAACCCAGAGCCCTTCTCTGGAGCCTCAGGTTCTCTGTCACCACTGGGGGTGGGGTGAGGAGAGGCTGTGTTGTGCTGGGTCCTGCTTCTCTTGGTGAGTTTTTCTTTCCTCTGTGCCCTGAATGTATGGCTTTATTACAGGTTGGTTTAATCATCTTGCTGCAAATTCTTTTCTTGTTTTATTTGCATCTTGTTGCTGAGACAAACTCTTGTTGTGTAGCCCAGGCTGGCCTCGACCTTGTGATCCTCCTGCCTGCACCTTCTCAGTGTTGGGATTACAGGCACATCACCATGCCTGGCAATTTTGCTATAATTTGTTGTTGTTGTTTTTAAATTTATTTTCCTAGACCCATATTAAATGACAAATTTGGAAGTGGAATGGCATACAGAGGCAGATTTTTTCACAATCACTCCCAACTTTTGTCCATCTTGGCTTTAAGTGTCGCAAAGAATAGTTTCTCAGACATCATAAATCCTGGAGAAAGTGCCCTGAGACGTCTCAGACAAAAACAAATTTTCCAGGTTTGCCTGGAGTTTGTAGCTTTTTGCGCAGAGGAGCACTGAGTTCCTACAGAAGCACATGGCAGAGTCTATGTGCCCGAGATCCATGCTCTACAGACACCCAAGCACAGGCTTGTGCGCATACACACTGAAGGATGCTTGTAGTCTGTGCCACAGAAAATGAGCTTTCGTCCTTCTGATTTTTGTGAGGCAAATCTTCAATTCTAAAATGAGTAACGTCACAGCTGTTATTTCTGGAACAATTATTCAGGAATGGCTAGACGTGACCTTTTCTCCGTGTCTAATGACTTTCTGCTCTGTCTGTAATTGTTTGGTTCTCGCGAGGTTTGAAGTGCCAAGAAACTTTTAGCAGTGGCTGGTGGACCAGAGTCTAAACAACTCAGATGAAGACCAGCAGTTTGCTAGTGTCAGCAGAGAAGGCAAACACTCAGGCAGCCATCGACCTAGCTATCATCCATCCATCTACCTACCTACCCAGGCAGCAGAATATCCATCTCCCACCCATTCGCCCACTCAGTTAGCACCCATTCATCCACCTATCTATCTACCGTCCATCCATCCATTCCTCCAACCACCTACCTACTTCATCTGTATGGAAGGCAATAAAGCAGGCCAATAAGCAAATGAAAAACTACATACTGGAGGCTGGGGAGATGGTTCAGGGTTAAGATCACTGTCTGCTCTTCCGGAGGTCCTGAGTCTCATAACCATCTATAACGAGATCTGGTGTCCTCTTCCAGTGTGCATGCAGATAAAGCACTCATACATATATAAATAAATATTTTAAAAGCCTACATGCTGAGCTTGAGAGAGAGAGAGAGAGTGCTGTGTTGTGGCCACTGACTAACTGTTCAGGGAAGGATTCACTTGTGGGTGTGCTGGTGGAGGAAGCATACAGGAGACAGGGGGTGCACAAGCGTGACGATCTAGAAACTGTCAGGACCTTGCGACCTGATGAGAGGAGCACTGGGAGAGGGTGAGCATGTGAGGGCTATGATGGCAGACACCCACGCAAGAACACAGGCTCTCATCTGGGACTGCAATGAGTCAGGAATCTGGGGATCAGCCCTGAGGAGGCACAGGCTGGAGAAACCACCAGGTCTAGACCAGCCTGGGCTACACAGTGAGATACTGTCTAAAAACTGAAACCACGGTACGAATGAGGGGTGTTTCCGTTTTTAGTCAGAGCATAGGGGAAAGCAGCTAAGCAGACGAACGCCCTTTTCAAGTTTGTTTCAGAAGCCTGCCCTTGCTGCAGAGTAGAAGGGCGATTAAAGGGAGGGGGGGCAGGCACCAGGCCAAGTGTTTCCCGCATCTCGTGACATTACTGTACCCAGTTTGCACTAGCAACTGTGTGTTCCAGTGGGGTCCCCAAACATTTTTCCAGTCAAACCTTCTGAAAGCGCTTGCCTTGCTGTTTTTGTTGGCTTGCTCGTTTTAGGCTCCTCGGGATGCACCCTTTCCTCGGGGCCCCCAGGCATGTGGTCAGACTACAATGAGCAGTCCAGGCGTCTGTCTCCACAGTGCCGGGAGTCCCCTCAGAGCCGTCACATCTTTGTGGCAACCCCGGCACACTCTCTTCTGAGCATGTGGTTACTTTGATCCCTGGCACCTGAGCTTTTCTGCCAAAGCCTTTCCACAGCAGTGATGAAACACTTTCTGTGTCCCTCCATGACCAACGGCTCAGTACTCTGGTACACGCACCCTGTGAGGTGTATGGGGGAGGAGGGAGCTAGGCGACCCCTTTGTGCCACTAAGCACAGCAGAGAGCAGCATGGCCCCCCTCCTGTAGGCCCAGCATGCTGAGAGCAGACCAGCTGGTGCTGGTTCTCTCAGGTCCTCAAGCAGTGTTTGGGCCTGCTCTGCACAGCGTCCTGATGGCCCAGTTGCCTTGGCTTCCCTCATTCCTCACCACTCCTCAGCTGTCTGTTCAAGAGAAAAACCTTGTTTCTCCTGCTGTAGGACAGGGTCCCTTTCTCAAAGAGCAGGAAGAAATTCAGCATCCTAGAGATGGCTGTTTACCCCTTTGGGACCAAAGCCCACTGTCTGGTCCCACCCAGAGACTAGGGTGGCCGAGATGTGGGCGCTTACCTGATGTCCTCTGGCTGAAAGAACCACAGTAATCGGGGAAGGAGACCTAGGTCAGGCTTTCCATTTCCTGTACCTTTCCCTGGAGGTAGCTCATCAGCCCATCTGCACGAGCAGCTCTGGTTCTATACCTCCTGAGGCCTTCCACAGTAACAGGCAGTCACAGCACCCCTGTTGTTACAAGTCTGAGTGCTTCTGTCCATTACTGAATGCCTTAAATATGCCCCAGTCCAGCTAGGACTCTGCCAGACACAACCCACTCTTCTATCTTGCCCTCCCAAGGGCACCGTGTAATGTAATAACTCTGGGCTTCAACTGAGAGTGGGCAATGAATGTGTCACCCCCTGCCTTTCATCTCTCTCTCTTTTAAAGATTTATTTATTACATATACAATGTTCTGCCTGTTTGTACACATCTACGCCAAAAGAGGGCACCAGATCCCATTAGAGATGGCTGTAAGCCACTATGAGTTTGCTGGGAATTGAACTCAGGACCTATGCAAGAACAGACAGTGTTCTTAACCGCCAAGTCAACTCTCCAGCCCTGCCTTCAGTCTCTTAACAAGAGAATGCTTCCTACAGAGCAACAGCCTGTCTCTAAAGTCTCTGTGGCTGCTTCATTTATTCCTCTAGGACAGGTTCTCTCTCTCTGTGTGTGTGTGTGTGTGCGCGCGTGCGCTCTGTAGTGCAGGAGATCTGGACCCAGGGCCTTGCACATGCGTGGCAAACCCTCTAAGACTGAGCCATGTCCCAGGCTCCCATCCTCATCCATTAACAAAGATCGCACCTTTGAGTTTTGCACTCATGTTTTAAGGGAGTCTGCCTGCAGCAGCTGTTTGCTGGAATAGCAACCAGAAGCTAGCACAAAGGCCAGGTCAGAAGTCCACGTTTGCAGCCCATCTTCTAGGACATTCATCTGTAGCTGAAGGACAGTGGAAACACATGACAGTGGCCTGGTCATGTGTTCCCTGTGCTGGGACAGACATGATCAATGTTCATCCATCTAGCTTTTCCTCTTCAGAAAGAATACCTTTAAAAAAAATTTTCTGAGACAGGATTTCTCTGTGTATCCTTGGCTGTCCTGAAACTTGCTTAGTAGACCAGGCTGGCCTTGAGCTCATAGGAATGCTCCTACCTCTGCCTCCTGAGTACTGGGACTAAAAGCAGGCACCACCACCGCCCAGCCGGTCGAGTACACTTAAGAATCTGTCAGAATAAGATTTAGGATTGCTGTTCTGAGAGCCAGCTGGACCCCGGAGCCTGTCATTTCTGAGCAGTGGAAGTTTGTGCAATGGTCAGCTCCGTCTTGTCCTTGAGTTTCTCCAGGTCTCTACCTTGTAAACTACAAGATAACAACACCCCAGATGCGCATGTTTCCTCAAATGCTGGCCCAGCAGCAGCTTTTTAATATAATTTAGCTAATAAGTGGAGCAGAACAGAAGTTTTCTCATTCTTTCCACCGACTGAGTGCATCCGGGAAAACACAGCATCCGTCGGCTCTGACATAGAGTGCTCACGAGTCCTCACAAGCAGTTAGTAACAGCCCCCTAGGAAAATCCAAAGTTCGCTCTGCTGTCTGTCCCTCCGGAAGTGTGAAGAAAAATACTGAGGCGATTCCAGGTGTGTGCGCCTTCATCTAGCTGCTAAGGGCAGTCAGGTCCCAAAGCCAAGGCGGGGCCGCCACCGGAACTCGCCGTTGCAAGTTCCCCGCTTCAAAGTATAAAATATTGGGAGCTGAAGTTAAACAGTATTAAGCCGGTGTGCTGCGACTGTCCGTCTGCCAGATGTGGAAGCTTGAAAGACTGAGCCACCGTGATGGTCTCAAAAGGAAACCATCTAAGTGGCTTCCAAGCCCAGGAGCCGTTTGGGAAAGTGTCCGTGCGCCCTCTAGCGGCAGGTCTGGGAACATTCTCATGCCCCAAGCTGGGAGAGCCAGCACCAGGAGCCCAGGGCCGCCATTCAGCCACCAGGGGACCTACAGGACCTTTGCTGAATTAGGGAAAAATATCTGAGAGGTGCTCTCCCCACTAACCTTTTCTCTCTCTTACTTAAGGTTGGGGGATTTGAAGGGAGGTAGCCGCCCAAACACCCCAAATAAAGTAAAGTTTTTAAAAAGAGCACCACAGGTGACTGTCCTCTTCATCTGGATGTGGTGGCACATACCTACAACCCCAAGACTTGGGAGGCTGAAACAGTGGGACCAAGAATTTGAGGCCAGCCTTAGCTACATAATGAGACCCTATGTAATAAAAAACACAATCAAACAAATAAAGCAGCTTGCAGGAACATTTAACGATTTAATAAGTAAAATCACCAAGGTATGTGGTACACTGTAGACCCAAGATAAATGCTGAGCCTTATCATGCCTGACCTCCATCTGCCTTCTGGACTTTGATGTCACAAACTTCACCCTTCTCCCACATGAGACCTTCATGCTGCTTTGCATTTCCTCTAGCTCTACATACATTTGTCAGTGCTCTTAATCACACATGCTCTGTGGTGGGGATGTCTGTGCCCTTGCTTGGACAGTCAACAGTTATCTACTCCCACATGGGAACAAGAAAGTTGAGGATTAATACCAAGTTCTTTTAACTTGCTGTGGTCTGAACGGTCCCCCCTCCTCCTTCATTTGATGACCTCCTAGCCCCAAGTGCTACTAGAAATGAGGGCCTTGATTAGACAGCAAGGATGGAGCCTTGCTGCTTGTTAGCCCTGCCATGGGAGGCTGCTTCGGAAAGAGGGACTTTGATAACATCCAGAAAGAAGGCACTGACATGGACCAGATCCGGTGGCATCTTGATCTGCAATTCCTTGGCTCTAGAACTGATGCCATCCATTTCTCTATTAGTTGGGGTACTCTAGAGAACCACAACTGGGGTGTGTGTGTGTGTGTGTGTGTGTGTGTGTGTGTGTGATTAATTAGAGTGGTTTACAGGCTGTGGTCCAGCTAATCCAACACTACTGGTTTCCCAGTGGAAAGTAAAAAATCCAGCAATTGCTTGGTCTATAAGGCTGAGTGTCTCAGCTGATCTTCAGCGTGTGTCAAACTCCTGAAGAAGTAGGCTCCGATGCCATTGATTTTGCCAGCAAGAGTGGGGACAAGCAGGCAGAGTGAGAGCTTCCCTGTTTCATGTCCTTTATATAAGTGGCCAGCAGAAGGGGCTGCCTATGTCTAGGGTGGGTCTTCTCACTTCAGATGATCCAATCAAGGAAAGCACCCCACAGATGTGTCCAGCTGCTTGGATTTAGTTAATCCCAAAAGCAGTCAGGTTAACAAGCAAGAATAGTGATCAGACGTCCCTTCTCCTTTGAAACAATCTAAAACATGGTCCATTTTTCACCTTTTTTTTTTTTTTTTTTTTTGTCATTAGGCTTATTGAAGTTTTGATTTCACTGTGTGTTTTCTGAGTTAGAGTCTTGCAGTGTAGCCCAGACTGGTTGGAACTCGGGCTATTCCTACGTTGGCCTCCTGGAAGCTGGAATCATAGGCCTGCACCACCATACCTGGCTTACCCCCTCTTGGGACATTATTCTGTCAGCTGTCTGAGGTATCATTAATCAGAGATCAATTATTTCAGCTTCCTTCAAGTACGGCTCTCTGACTTACACCTCAGTATCCCTGGAGCTTCTGGTCACAGCAGTCTCTCTACCTTCATTCTCCTGGTAAAGGTCACGAGAGAAAATGTACACTATCTCTCTGATTCACCCCTGTTTTAGCCATCTTAATATTTGGGTGCAAAGACGTTTTCTGCCTTTTGTTCGCCTATTCCAGTGCTAAGGCTCCACAGTGATTTGCTGAGAGATTAGTAACACAAGCCATAGGATGATCAGAACCCTGAGAAGGTAATGGTTCAGTGGGAACTATCACGTCACGTCAGCTCACCTTGCCAGCTTTCTTCCTGAAACTCCAACCCACTTCTACCTTAGGTATTTTTAGCAATTGAATTAATTTCATAGGAGGAAAGGGTTGCCTGGGCTCATGATTTCAGAGCGATGTGTCTACCATGGTGTAGAAGGGGCCACCGGGAGCGGGGCTCAGCCTATGTGCAACTGAGCTTGGTTTGTGACGTTTTAATTTTGGTTTCCACAAATTAACATCATTCTTTCAACTGTGGGTTGAAATGTTTATAATTATGTCTTGTTCATTGAATTAAACTAGCCAACTACACCCTCAAGATTTTCATAATAAATTACATTCTACACACCAAAAAATGATATGGGTTATCCTTAGCCCCTGTTTCCTGGGGGGGATTTTTGGGGAGAAATACTCTTTCCACAAAGGCAAGCTCATATAAAATAACATGACCTTTCAGGAAAAAACAAAAAAAACAGAAACAAAATTTTAGAAAGATGACTGTTACAACATCTAACAAAAAGCACTGCCAAGTAAGATTGCTGTGGGGAGTATCCTTCTAATCTGAAAAAGAAATAGACTTAGTAAGACGAGTATAAACTAAGGGCACGCAGGACCACCAGGACCGCGCATGCGCACTGCCACCGTTTTGCCACAGAGGCCCACACGCGAGGAAGAATGCGCATGCTTGCGTGTGCCGGTGTTGCTTGACGACGATTGTTAGGCGGCCAGTTCTGTCTGTGTTTGGCTGGCGACGCTTGATTCACTTCTTTGACCCACAGAGATCGGTCTTAGACTGATTTCGTCCGCTGTTAGAGGTTTATGTTAATTTAATGTGGCTAAACAGAGTCGAGCCCAGACCGAGGCGGACACAGAGATGCTGTCCACCTGTAGGACTCTGTTGTGCTTTAAAAAAAAGATACAAAATCCCCTTGGGGTTTTGCGACTGCAAGAACAGGGATCAAATCAGCCTGTGTTACAGGAACTATAACGGAGTAAAGAAAACTGAGCGGCCCTATGCAGGCAAAAACAAACCTCACGCTGCGGTGTGTCCTGTTAAAACTCCTCTCTAAGAAGAAGTTTGATATACATCTTCAAGATAAAAGCCAAAGGATAAAAGCCAAAGGGCTTGGAGCTAAGGATGGTGTTCATGAGGAAACTGGGAGACAGGAGAAACCTGCCTTTTCTGGATCTGTCGAGGACAGGCTACCTGGAGGGGAGCTCAGCTACCCCTTCTCCACTGATGGCCCCTGAGCATCTGCGATCTGAGAGGGCCCGGTGTCCAGGTCATACTCTTGAGCATAAACACAAGGCCAACGCTTCAGCAGGCTTCCTGTCATCCCGTAACCCCCGTGAGGAGCATTTCATTGACCACACAATAGTGTTACCTAACAACAGGTAAAGAAATGAAATTTCACTTCCATGTATGTAATAATCAGCAAGTTCTAAACTTGTAAAAGGTGCAGGATCTAAGTAAAGCTTCTTACGCTGAATACATTTTGTAGATGAAAATTATCCAGATATAATAATTTAATATAACTTTTATACCAGTGTGCTCCTACATGAGCATAGGCTTTACCGAAGAATCGTGAAAAGAATCTTAAATTTAAAGATGGTTGTGTGCTCCTCCTCTTCCTCTTTCCTTTTCTCGTTCTTTCTCATTAAGGAAGTCATTCTCACATCTCTGCAGATTTTCCGTATCACTTCTCTTAAGCTTCCTCATGACTTCGTATTCTTTCGAAGGATTATTCGGTGCTAACACTCTTTGCTGACAAGCTCCACATTTCCTGTAGGTTACTTCTGACATCTTTAGCTACTTTGTCAGAAGCCAATAAAGCTTGCTGTGAGCCTACTAACTTACAAAGCAACATGCTCAGCTTGCTTTTCCAAATTGGGCCCAAAGCCAGGTGGCCCACAGGTCCTAAATCTCCCTTGTGAAGTCGCTATTAGATACTGACATTGTGCATTAAAAAAAAAAAAAAAAATCTGATTTCCATATATCCTATGAATTTAACTATTGTCAAAAGTGAGTCACATTTATTTCACCCTACCTTTCCTTTGCTTTAAAGTTTCTTAAAAACCAAAGCAAATATTCCTGTGCATTTATATTTTGCTGTTGATACTTTTCACAGCTCTTATCCACAGTACATTTAGAATTAGCATTTATTGAGACTCTTAGAGTAAAGGCTAGGAATGATCTGCATATATATCACAGCTCACTTAGCACAAGGCACCACGGCTTGCATGATGGCATTCTACCTTGTGTACTAAAAATACTTTTAAATGTTAGCATTCAATGTTATAAATTATGAATTGTAAATGACATCACCCACACAGGATCATCTGCTTTCCATGTTATTGGATCTGCATGGGGTACAGGTTGTTCAGTGACCTCCCCTAAAAATGACCCAACCCCTTTTTAAAATTTCTTGGGGTAGGTATTAATTGCTGAGCTATACCTTGTCCAGATTTTTCTAATCCTGAATTAAGCATCTGATTGGTAACTGCATTGCTAGGACTATAAAGATACACTGCCATATTACTCATCACATCTCTACCCCACAGATTAACAGGAAGGCCACGGATAATGTATGGTTTAAAAGTTCCCTCATGTCCTTCCTCATCCTTCCAAGTTAACTCATCACTACTTTGTTCAGGGCATTGGATTTGTCCTATTACTCGTAACTGTGTAATAGAGGATTGTTTAGGCCAATGCATAGGCCACTGATCAGCAGTTAAGACAGAGACATCAGCTCCTGTATCCAATAACCCTGTAAATTTTCTTCCATTAATTTGTAACACTAGCTCAGGCCGATTGGGACCAATAGCTGTACCCAATAAGTATCAGAGGATCCAAAATCTGCATTTCCTCTCCTATCCTTTTTACTTGCATTTTTTGTCTGAACTTGGGGGAGCAATATTAATTGAGCTAATCTTTGACCTTGATTTATTACAGAAATTCCATTTGGAGAGTACGTCATAATTTTTATCTCCCCTTCAAAATCAGCATCAATTACTCCAGGAGCTACTAAAATTCCCTGCATAGTAATACTACTTCTTCCTAATAATAGTCCCATCGTCCCTCTAGGTAACGGACCATAAACTCCCGTAGGTAGAGCCTGCATCCCCATTTCAGGAGTTAATACTGTGTAGGCTGAGGAACTGAGGTCCAGTCCTGTGCTACCTGTGGTTGCTCTACAGAGGTCCTGAATGGATTTCCTTGCTGAGGGACCATGTTCTGTAGTGCCCCATAATATTGTTGTGGGGCCTGGGGCTGGCCCCCTTTCCAGTTTCCCTGTATTAAAGGGTTTCCTGCAGCATCCCTTTTAGACTTGCAGTCATTAGCCCAATGCTTTGCTCTTTTTACATCTTGGACATAGACCAGGTTCCTTTTGATTTCCTTCTTTCTTACTAGTACCAGGACAATTTTTTCTTTGATGTCCCATTTGCCCACAACCATAACAATTTCCAGATACTTCATTCTTTGGGCCTTTCTTTTGCTGAAATAATGTTTCTTTAATAGACTTCCCCTATAGGGCTGCAGCCATCGCTACTCCTTGAGTATAAGATGGCCTGATGCCTGAACATAACCTAATATATTCAGAGATATCTCCTTTCTTTCTAACGGGTCTCATGAGAGACCAAAATGATTAAAATTAGCAGCTATTATTAAGGGCTAAACTATGTGGGTGGAGAAGTCTGTTGATGCCCTGAGGGGAAGGACCGCCTTACTGCATTCTTTCCCCACCTACTAGAGATAACAGTTGCTAGGAAACTGGCCCATCCCTCTAGGGAGGGACACCAGGTCATTATGGTCTGGGGACCTTCCTATAGCCAATCAATTCAAAATGTAGCATTTTGACCAATAGATGCTTGCCAAGCAGGAATCGCCCCTGCCTTGGGCATGTTGGGAGGGACCAGAATCTATAAATCACCCAACTAACCTGGGGCGGCGCGCTCAGCTCCCGCCGCTTCAGCGGTGGGTGCTGTGTAGGCCCGAGCTGCAGCTTGTAATTTTCAATAAAAAAAAGACCCTCATGTGTTTTGCAACGGAGTCGATTCCTGGAGATCTTTTGGGGGCTCGAGAACTGGGTATAACACTCAAGGCTGCTTGGCAAGCACTGTTAGCATTCTCATATGCCAATTGTTTCACTAATAACAATCCAGACTTTTCATCACTTATAAGTCTGTTTGCTGCTTGCATTAATCTTGCCACAAAATCTTGAAATAACTCATCAGGTCCCTGACAGATTTTAGACAAATTCTCCACCTGTCTATCTGCTTGTGGAAGTTTATTCCAGGCTCTCCCAGCAGCAGGATTTACCTGAGCATAAATGGCCACATCAAAATTCAATTGCTGTCCTATTTCCCTGTAGATTCCTTCTCCAGCAAGTATGTCATAAGTTATAGGAATTCCCTTAGTCGATTAATTTCAGCTGTAGCTTCACAATGCTCTGCAAAATCTGACTTCCATAATAAATTATTTCCTCCTGATAAGCATGCTCTTGCTGTTTCCAGTCCCCTGGGCAGAGGGCCTCAGTGGACATGGATTCCAGCAGAGCCAGGGTGAAAGGCGCTGTAGGACCGTATTGGCAGCATGCAGATTTTAATTCTCTTATTTGTTTAAAAGGTATAGGAGCATGGACTCTCGCCATATTACCCTGTCCATCAGGTTGCTCCAGAACTGGGAAACCATAAAACTCAGTTAAATCTTCTCCATTTTGCCTAGCTTCTTGTAAAGAAGCTTGCAAGGGGGATAGAGTTGTCTGTACAGTGGACAAAGAAAAGGATCCCCTTGTCTTCTGGGCCACTGAAACTGTAGCATTCCCAGCAGGAGGGCCTAAGCCTTCAACCAATGATGGGATTGGAATTCGAGATTGAGCCTCATTTTTCCCAGTAGTTAATTCTCCAATTTTTCTGTTTATTTCCTCCAAGCCACACTCCAGTCTTTTAATTTCTTTTTGCCAAGGCTTACGCTTTTTAACATGCATAGCCTGAATTGGAGGGTATCTCTCAGAATAATATTGATCTGGTTCTTCCTCCAACTCTGTAACCTCATTTGGATGTAAGTCTTCCTCAAAGTCTCCTTCTGGCAAGAAATTACTGTCATCAGAAGGGAAATATAACTCCTGGAAGAGCTGATGGTATATCATTTTCTCTTGAATCCTACCATCTTTCTAACCTCCTTCTCTCTGAGCCTGAAAGTTTAGCTTTCTCAGTTTCCTGCTGCTTATACAGACTACCTTTAAGTTCCATAAAGAAAACACTAGGTTAATGCCTTGTCCCATTTTTATTCTGGAATTTACCACACCCCTTCTACTTAATGCGAGCTCACCAAAAAACCGCGGTGTCCTTCACTGATTCCCTGTATCTCAAGCCCCACGTTGGGCACCAATCTGCCAGAGCCAGCCAGCAGAGTCGAATGGTTCTTGAGTCGGGAGTGAGGATTAAAATTAATAAAATAACACACAGCACACAGGAGGCTTTTTTAAGAAGGTCCGGACTCGACAGCCACAGCAACAAGCCGCAAGTCTCTGCAGCAAAACTAGCAGCAACTGCCAGCCCTTCTTTTTATTGTAGAGTTTTAAGCCAGAGTAGAAACATCTCAGAACAATGGGTTAATTTCCATGAGGAGCCTGAGGAAGCGGTGTGATCTTCACAAGCTATCCCACCTGCTGTCACAAACAAAAGATGGACTTGCAAATTCTTCCCTGACTTAGTGAAGGTCCAGTAAAAAGCAGTCTCTCCGCTGAGATTTAAATATCAGAGCAGCTGCCAGAGGCACCGCTCCCGACAGATTACCATCAAAAGGATTTGTGCACTAATTTTAGAAAACATTGCAAGCACACACATCCGCCTCCTCAACCAAAGCATTAAATACATACAAAACTTGACATTATTTTTGTCTAATGATGAGTTATTTTTTATGTAAAATCGGTTAAAGAAAGAAAAGTGGATAAACTTTAATGAAGATAACCAATAGGTGGGCAGCAGAGACACCTTCGAGTGACACAAGCCAGTGTTAGTGGCAATGTCCTGACTGTGCAGAAGCATCACCTCGTGAACAGTGCTTCTCAGCAAACATGATGCTCTGCTGCGCAGGTGATCAACTTGAAGGGTGGTAGCTCAGTACTTAGCAAATGCTTATCAGTATCAGTAACTGAAACTACTAAGGATCTTTTTTTCCCCCAGTAATTATTTCCAAAACATCACTACTATTGCTTTAATCATGTGAAGACTATTCCTTATTTGACAGGAAGAAAATGGCACCTTCTTCACACGAAGTTTTCCATATAGGTCTCAGAACACACACCTATTTACAATAAAAGACATCAAAATAAGAATTAAAATACACACGCAGTATGTCAAGAAGCTTTCTGTTCGTTTTTTGTTCAGCCTAGAAGAAAGAATTGAACATTTTGTACTCTCAAAATATTTAAGTTTGTTGATATACGATAAACTCTGCACACATGGGTTAGATCTTTAATCCATAAAATGTATTCACTTAAAAGTTGAAATCATTTAATCATTTTCCTGTCATTCTAGAACTACCCTCATGTACACGGTGAGGAATGATTGGGAGGAAGTGGTAAAAATGATATCGAAAAGACATATCAACCATCATGCAATCAATGCCTTTGGGTGGACTTCTGATTATGCTCAGATGGAAGTGTAAGTAGATGCATTAAAATGCCATCACAAAATTTAGGTATGAAATAATTGTTCCTATTGTATTTTACATCAGGGGAGAGTTCATTGTTCAGTTGAAGCAGTTTGGGAATGGAAGTATTTTAGTGAACTCGACCTGCCAAGGAGCAAGAAAAATGACCGATTAGAAAGAAGTAGCAATGGGTGTAGGAGATTGTATCTCAGGGCTGTTACATGGTGATGCTGGGAATCGTACTCTGGGCATGTATTCTAACCTTGAGTGGCACCCCAGCCTCTCTGGAGCTCTAAGATCCAAGGCACAGAAATTTGTTTTCCTCTGGGAGCTATTTTATTTTATCTATTCTACACCTTGAGACCCAACAACCTAAGGGGTCCCTTAAGTCCCAGGAAGTCAAAACTCTTCTGTATATCAGATAGATTTGGCAGACACGAAGAAAAGCTAGTTATCATTTGTTCATAGGGATTTGACTTCCTTAAGAAAAGTTTTGTTTCTTTGGCTTCTTTCTCAGACCCTTTGTTGTTTGTGCATAAGAAGGCTGGTGATTTTCATGTGTTAACTTTGTATCCTGCTACTTTGCTAAAAGTGTTTATCAGCTGTACAAGTTTTCTGGTGTAGAAGTTTTTAGGGTCATTTATGCAAGTAGTTATATCATAAGTAAATAAAGTTCCTTCAGCTTCTTCCCTTCCTCCATGTATCTGCTTGATCTCCTACAGCAACAAGGAAGGATTAAGCCTGTCTTTCAGTCCAGTGTTGACTAACCTTGGCTGCACAGAATGACTGTGACCTCTGAGTCTTTACCGTAATAATCATGGAACCTTGAGAGACAGCTGGGTAGTCCGCATGCCCATGTGCTTGTAAATACAAAATAGGACCCTGCTCCTGCAGCTAAGACTGTCAGATTTCTGCACGCCATTGCTAGGCATCTGAGCCTTGTCATACATTCAAGACATTCTAGTATCCTAGAAGACGATCACAGTAAGTTACCTTGGAAAAGTCAAACTTTTCTGCCACGAAATGGTTTTGTGAAAATACTAAATTATCAGCTGGATCCAAATGTTTGAAAGAAGAGGACAGAGATGTTTTGATAGGAGCAGTGTGGACGCACGGGTTCCTTTGCAGCATCCTCTGTAGCACAATCTGTTGTGACAGATCTCTGTTATCTCTGTTACAACAGGGTGTAATTGGCCTATTGTGCTAGTCCTGTTTCTATGGCTGTAATGAAACACAATGACCAAAGGGACTTGAGGAAAGGCTTTTTTTGACTCATACATCTACATTGCAATTATCATTGGAGAAAGTCAGGACAGGAACTCAAACAGGACAGATACCTGGAGGCAGGCTCCAGTGCAGAGGGGCTAGGAGGGTGCTGCTTACTGGATCACTCCTCATTACTTGCTCAGCCTGTGTTCTTAAAGAACCAAGAACCACCTGCCCAAGGAGGGCAACACCCACAATGCTCTGGGCCCTCCCCCATCAATCATTAATTAAGAAAATACCCCACAGCCAGACCTTAAAGAAGCATTTTCTCAATTAAGGCTTGCACCTTTCAGATGACCTTAGCTTGTGTCAATTTGACATAAACAAGTCAGCACACCTGTCCAGTGTTTTCCATATTAATTACCATTACTCAAGCTACTCTAGTCTGTTTCTCAAGCATTCAGAATATTTTCCAGTTCCACCTCAGAGGGAAGAAACAGAGCAGAATTCTCTGAACATAAGTTATGTTAACTATATTTTACAGCCAAGTCCCATCAGTATGCTTATGTCTGTATGAAATGGGACATTGTCTTCTGCGTCAATTGGGGATGGGCATGGAGATTCAGGATCATTATGATAAAACTCAGCTACCTAAGCATTTCTTTGTTGGATAAAAGAACAGCAATAGACCAGCCCCTGTCTTGTAACTCATTAGGAGTCTCTTCTTAGACTGACTCTTTAGTAATAACAATTTCTGATATCTGCAGTGTCTGATAATAGGCCCATTGATGAACTACGCAGTGGTTTTCATTTGGGATTTTAATCAGTTCGAGATTGAGGAGCAAATTATATACTACTTTACGATATTTGTGCATACGTTTAGGTGGTGAAGTTTTCATAGCAACCTGGTGAGCTACAGTAGAAGATCCTGAGATTTGGAGTATAATAGAAACTCTGTCTCAGAGGTTAGAGATCTAAGATCCTCTCTAAAAACAGAGCGCTTTCTATCCTGTCAAGATAATCTAGAGGGTTTGAACTGTAGTGGGCCTTTGTCTCAACACTATTTTATTTTATTCTTTCCTCAAACCCTTTTTACTTTACACAATTCATAAATCGGAACGGCATGGCAGCGTGCTCTGACAAAGTGTCTGCAACCGTTTGAAATATTCTTAAGAATGAAGTGCATTGGTAAATGTTTTCCTACCATGCTGTCTTGCAACCTGAGAAAGAACTACTTACCCATTTCGGGACTGTTTATCTACGTAAGTCTCCTTTCATTTTTATGCTCCTCTGTGCTTTTTTAAATAAGAAAGGGTAGACAAAGTATGTTTCCACTCTCAGTGGGAATTGTCTGACCACATAGATTTGTATCCTTTCTCTCTCTCTCTTTCATTCATTACAAAACAACAGGATCTAAAAATAAAAAGAAAGTAAAATAAAATAAAATAAAATAAAAACAAGCCAGAAGAGAATAAAACAAACAGAAAAAAAAAAAGGCCTAAAGAAAAAGCACAAGAAAACACATTTGGAGGCTGAGATACACTCATTGGCACACACAGATAACCTATAAAAACAAGATTAAAAACCATAATGTAAGCAAAGAGCTGTAAGTTTTCAAAAATGACCAGACAGCTGAAGAGATGGCTCAGACGTCCTGAGTTCAATTCCCAGCAACCACATGGTGGCTCACAACCATCTATAATGTGATCTGGCGCCCTCTTCTGGTGTACAGGCATACATGCAGGGAGCGTGCTGTATAAATAATAAATAAATCTTAAAAAAAAAAAAAAAAACGACCAGACAAATTATTATGAAATGAAATAATCCCCTGATAATCCCAATGAATTGCTTCTGTGTGGGCTGTGTACTGCTGGGAACAGTGGCTGCTCTTCAGTGTGGTTTTTATGCCCAAGGAAAACTAATTTTTCCTTGAGAGTGTTACCGATCGGTGCTAGTTTCTGGGTTAAGGATGTGGCCTTGTGTCTACTTAGCCTCTCTGGTACCTTATCTGGCTTAGACCCTAAGTTCATCTGTGTGCTGGTCCTGTTGTGTCTAGAAAGCCTTATTTGCTTGGTGTCTTGAATACTTACCTGCTTCTTGCAATCTGCCTGTATGCCTCCTCTACAGAGTTTCCTGCGCCCTGAAAGGAGAGATTTTATGGAGACATCCCATGTAAAATTGAGAGTTCCAAATCCTTTCACTCTCTGCGTATTGTCCAGTTGTGTGTCTTTGTATTTTTTTTCTCAGTTTTTCCTTCAGTAGCAGGAGGAAGCTTCTCTAAAGATGGCTGAACAAGCTACTATTCTATCACATGGGAGTGGGAGAAAATCATTAGTAAACATTCTATTGCTAAGTTCCTTTAGCAGAACAGTAACATGTGCTTTTTCCTTAGGTTTCTGGCCTATATATAGTCTTGGGTTCCTTCTCCTGGACTGAGACTTAATTTCAGCCAGATGGTGGTTGGTTCCTTCCACAAGCTTTGGGCCACTTTTGCACCAGCATATCTTGCAGGCAGGTCATTGCTGTCGAGCACAGAGTTTGTAGCTGGGTGGATGTGTACTTTTCTCCTTTGGTAGCATTCAGGCTAACTTCCGGTTCCACGAACACTAATCAGTAGGGTGAAGCTCTAGGTGGGCACTAAACTGGTTCCCAGAACTATATGTAGGTTTCATTTGATGGCAAGAGATATCAAGCTGAGGCTTAGTCTCCTACATTATTTAATGCTTCCATTTTGATTTCTTTCATATTTGTACATATTTTAAGAAGGCTCTGTTGCAATAGATTTCCATTTGACCCTTCAAAGGACCCTTAGTTTTAGCTATTCTTCTCAGTTTTCTTCCCAAAACATGTTCTTCTTTTCCTGTCTCCACTTGAATGTCCCTGTGCAGTCAAACACACCACACACACACACACACACAGGCTAGCATGCACACATGCACACAAAAAGGCACCCACCCAGCAGCCTTTGAAACAATCCAAAGGAGGTACTTGAAAATGCAGGTTTGACATATCCATCAATAAATAAGGGGTCCAAGGCTTCAACCTTTTCAGAATGAGGTGTCTCTGTTATTCATTATGGAACAAGATTCAGGAAGAGCCAACCCTCAGAAGTCACATCCATATTCAAAATTCATTGGATAGCTGACATCAGCAGGGGTGTTCATGTCAGAGTGTCTGGTCTAGCCTGCACGCAGGGCAGGGCACTGCATCTTGTGAAAGCAAACACAGCATCCTCTTCGCTCAAAGACACTGAATGTCTTCACAGGACACTAGAGAATGCAATTGAACTTCTGTCTAGGTAAAAATGGGTAGCATTTCATGGCATGTGAATGGCATATCAAATGAACTAGATTATCTGACTAGGTAGAGCAAAAGAAAATATTGGGTACTAGGGAACACACCGCGCACACACCCCTCCTGTGAGGCGAAATACTTTCTGTGATTCCTTAACATTATGGCCTAGTCTAATATTATGTACTTCAGTAAAGGCAGAAAAGTTAGGAAAGCAACATAGGACACAGTTACTTTAGGATACAAAAACATAAGGGCAGGAGCTATCAGGAACATACAAGCTCACAAGGGGAAATAACAATTGAGGACTGCTTGAAGAAGAATGCCAAAAAAAGCCTATAATTCACTTTTCTCGAGAACACTATAGATACTGGTAAAGTGGTAGACTGAACTTGGGGTTGAACATGAAGTACAAAGATTTTAAACTTTAAATCTTCTATGGAGGCCCCTGCACTCAAAATGGAGGCTGTCCCCTATTCTCATGAACAAACCTTAATAGTCTACAATGCTGCCATATAATATACTGAGCCAGAAGAAATTTAATTTTCACAAAAATGTAAGGTTTCAAAAATAATAGAAAAAAAAACAATTCAAAATAGGTTTCCCAAGATAAAAGTATATTTGAGAATAAGATTATTGAACTGATCAGTGTGTTGACAAAAAGTTTAATTACAGCAAACTGTTTTAGGTGAGAGGAAAGTGGACCAGTGATCCTTGTGTATGAATGTTACATGCCGAAGGCATTGATGAAATCAAAGGCATTCCTAGAGATATCATCCACACACTTGAATCTCTTGACATGAGAGAATAGGAGCATCCATTCATGGAAAGCATGGCTTTTCAACACTGACACTTCTTTCTTGCATTTCAATACACAGCTGAAAGAGGTGGTTTTCCTCCCTTCTCGATTGGGCATTAATTCTTTCAGAAGCAGCTCCTGTGAAATTGTTTATATGGACTCTTATAGCATGTGTTCAATTTTTTACATGATTCTCACCATAAGAGATGTTAATAATGACGGGAACACCTTGGAAGTGACCTACCGGATGACAGACATCTGGACTCGCCTGAAGAAAACGAAATATTGGCAGGTAAAATAGTTAGTGGAATGAATATTATTCCCCTGATTGTCCTGGGTTTGACGATCTCCCTTCTGTGAATATGATGAGAACATGCTTAAACACCTCATACCCTCTAGGGACCCTAACATTTCAAAGAAGTGTGAAAGCCATTTTCTTTCTTTCTTTTTTTTTTTAAAGATTTATTTCTTTATTACTTATGCAATATGTGTTAGCATGTACACCTGCACGCCAGAAGAGGGAACCAGATTTCATGTTTAGATGGTTGTGAGCCACCATGTGGTTTCTGGGAATTGAACTCAGGACCTTTGGGAAGAGCAATCAGTGCTCTTATCCTCTGAGCCATTTCTCCAGCACCTGAAAGCCATTTTCCTACTCTAGCTCAGAGTAGTCTTTGAATGCAAAGACAAGCATTACAGGGTGCCTTGTCACATAGAGTGTAAAACCATCTAAACCCAGAAACACTTTTGTGTAAGAGAGTGTTCCCTACATGAGTGTGAGACAGGGGTCCATATGTGTATCTAGGTATCACACCTTCACCATCCACAGATGGGTCCTTGGTGTATGCTGGAACTCAGGCTGAGTGTATGTGTGTCTTGTGTGTTGTGTGTGTGTCTTCTGTGTCTTGTGTGTGTGTGTGTATGTGTGTGCTTCTTGTGCATGCCGAGGCTGACGAGAAAGTTGTTGACTTGAAGTCCATGTCTGGTGAGACTTTTCCAAGCATAAGTGTGGTCTTCAATATGCACTTCCATAGACACTGCTAAAATTTCATGTGGTACTTTCTGCAAAGTGCAAGTTCAGTTGTGTTCTAGAGAGCAGCTATGTCCAGCCTGAAATATGTGGCCAATGTCCCTTTGGCAGGGAGTCCCTGGCACATAGCCTGCCCAGGAGGCTTTAGCAACCCATGTCCAGGTGACGCACAAGGAAGCGGTCCTCGACACCATTGCAGAGGGTGCTGGGCACCTGGGTAAGTGGTATATTTGATCATCAGGTATTACTGAGGTACTCTTTGTGATTCCTTAATTTTAAGGCCTCATCTCATACTTTCTCTGGGAGTAGAGGCAGAGTGGTTTGGAAAGCAACGTAGGCCATGGTTACCTTAACCTGCAAAAACACAGGGGCAGGACCTTTCAGGGACATACAAGCTCTCTGGTGGGAATAGTAAATGAGGACTGCTTCAAGAAGGGCGGCAAGAAAAGACTAGAGTTCACTTTTCTCGAGAAGAACACTGGTGAAGTGATGGACTGAACTTGGGGTTGAACATGAAGTGCAAAGGAAGACTTTAAATTTTTAAATCTTCTAGGGATGCGCCCTCCACTCAACACAGAGGCTGTCTACTTTTCTCATGTACAAACCTTTATAGTCCCACACATAATGTTTATCAAATTCCTGTATGGCAAACAGACAGGTGATTAAACTGAAAGTAAGAGCTACGTTTTGCCCTTTGGGTGCATCTGATGAACTGAGATAGTCAAACAATGAGCTGTATTCTGAGCCTTTTAAATGTTAGACTGAGAGAGTCAACAGGGAGAAGAGGGACTGGGAAATGGGTGAACACCAGCCACAAAGAAAGGCAACTGTGTTGGGTGTACTTGGGGTGTATGTGGGTTTTGAGAAGATTCAAAAGTATTGAAGGAACAAGAAAGATGAAAAGGGTCTCGCATGAGATTTTAGCTCTGGCACCTGTTTAAGACAGTGAGAGTAGAGCTCCAAAAGCTTGGATGGCTCTGTTCGTGTGAAGGCTGCAGGATGGAAGGCTCAGATAAGCTGAGGCGACATTTGGGGTAGGGCATATGACAGTAAAATCAGAAAGTGATCAGCCATCAAGGGACAATCATCTTGTGAACATGGGTGTTGCTCTATCAGTTTGCAATTTCATATCCTCGTGGGGCACATGTTAAGACAGTATTTCCATTTTAACGGTCTGGGATCCACTGTTTAATAGGGTCCGCAGCACTGCGGCTCTTCAGATTTCTTCTACAAGTCTCCTACATTCAAAGAATAAAGACTTACCATCAAAGAACTCTATCGAATGTCCAAAGCACGGTAGTTTAAGAGAGAACAGGGCCTATGGAAAACTCATTATGTTTTAATTTCTGCACATTCTTCCTGAGGAAATCAAACGTATCTGAAGAACTGCAAACATATAATATGATATCATTTAAAGTACCTGTTCAATATGATTTTTGAAATATTCTTAAATTATTTCTGATAGGTTTATATAAAAGTTAAGATTAGAATAATGCTTAACTTGAAGGTGAAATGGATGAATCCAAGATGTATGTGCAAGGGTTATTTTGAAAAGGATTGGTATAGGAAGATGGTAAGAATGAACTTGCTAAGTTTAGAGTTCATCTTGCAGACTCTTGCAAGAAGACAACGAGGTATTTTTATTCATTTCAAATAATAGTTGGTTTCTGCTGTACGAATTTTTGGAAAGAGGAGGAAGGACTGAAATTGGGGTAAATTGCACCAATCACTCCTCCCTTTGCAATTCTCAGGTGTAATTCACATTGATCTTAGGTAATATTGCAGATAATCTAAATATAAATGAAAAGAGTCTTTGGAATTTAGCCTATTTTTATGTTAACTGATTCAAGTGAGAATATCTGCATTTGCCATTTTATAAGTGAGGACATTCGGCTCACTGCTGGTTTGCAGCTTTGTGCGCTTCGCTGTATCAGTTTGTCCAGAGCCCTCGATCAGCCATGGATTCAGGGCTGTAGCAAAAAATGTTTTCTTTCTGTTCTTATCTTGCACAGCTAACATATTTTAGAGACCCTTTACCATCCTCTAGCACAGTTCTTGGTAGCTGTTCATGCAAAGTCACAGACCTGTACAACTTATATGCTCTCATTTCTTTTTAATGCTTTTACTTTTATTCATTTTTCTTATTGTTGGAGGTGTGCTCTTTGGGGATTTGGCCCAGATCTCAACATCATAGGCCCACGTTGTGACAATGAGCTCACACATTCCAGTTAATGGTTTAGGCTGTGACATGCTTTGTTACAGGAAGCATCAGAAAGTCGCCCTGTGAGCTCTGTCACCACAGGAAAATGTGCAAGAGAAAAGTGACAGTGTAACACAAATGACAGAAAAGAGTTGATGTAGGTCATTCCCATGTGACTTGTTTCTTCAAGAGATAAGGAGAGTCCAGTCTGCCCCTTGCCTGGCTATTGTAAACATGGATTGCTCTGGAAACATGGAGGTGCAGGCATGTACAAACTACATATTAGACTTGTCTAACCTGAGTCCTTCCCAACACTGAATGCTGAGCCTCTTCTCTACCTGTGCTATCACCTTCTCTTAAGTAACTAGTGATGTCCTAACAATCCTAGGGTCAACAAAGTGAGAGCTATTCTGTTTGACATTTCTTTCCATCTCTTCCTATACTGCTGTTCGTGCCCCTCCATTTTGTGCTCCACGGTGTCCTTAACTCATGACTTTGTGTTTTGAACATAGAATTTCCCACAGAAAAACACTAGCTGATAACTGTTATTTTGCTACTTGAAACATGGTACCCAAACCTTACAGGAACCATACATATTGAGTAAAATAGATTTTGCTCTTATCAAAATGATTTCACCAGCACATGAGAAAAACTTATGATGGAAAATCAAAATAAGTTTCTGCTCAATGGATGAAAATAGAGTTAGGATCAGTAAACCCTAAACTAATTTCAGGAAAAGCAGCACCCATTAACCCTTTGTGTGTTGGTATGGATGGAACATTCTGGGGTGTAGTATGTGACCAAATGGCACATTGAAATACCAATCAGTGTTTATTTTTTATTTTATTATTTGTTGGGAGCTGCGTGATAGTCTCGCCGGCAGAAACCCATGCGGACACAGAATCCTCCCGCAACGATATCTTTATTACAGTCACGCGATGGAAAACGGAGAGGAGAGGGCCGCAGGCATTGGCCGAGAGACGCCATGGCATCCCGCAGGCCGCCCACCCCGGGCGGGGAGAGGGAGAGGAGGAAGCCCCAATGTGGCGCTGTTTATATAAGCCTGGGTCGCACCTGAGTGACGTATGAATACCCTGATTGGCTGCTCAGGTTTACCCCGCCTGATGACTCGGGCCCAGCATGCTTAGCGTGCTTACGCAATCCGCGCATGTGTACTAGAGGCTGTTTACAGTTTTGAGGGCGGGATGTCAGCGCCACCTAGTGGCGTCTGAGTCTCGGCTCTCCACAATTATTTTTTGAGTTTTTTAATATAATTTTTTTATTTGTTACAATCTATTCGGTTTTTATCCCAGCTGTATCTCCACCCTCATCCCCTCCCAATCCTGCCCTTCCTCATCTCCTCCTATGCCCTTTCCCCAGTACTCTGATAGTGGAGGACCTCCTCCCCTTCCATCTGACCCTGGCTTATCAGGTCTCCTCAGTATTTTTATAAGAAGTAAATATTTCAGCTGTAGATTACATTTCATTGATTTTTGGTTTTTATTTCATGCCCAGTGTCTGCCACTGGTCTAAACTGAACATCTTCTGCTGCTTTCTCTTTCCTATCCCAGAGGCAACCAGAGAAGAAACCAGAGCAGTAGTCATTTACAGTGGCTCTGGAATGTGCAAAGCTGGGTTTGTTGGTGATAATGCCCCCAGGGCAGTGTTCCCTTTCATCACTGGGAGACCTCGATGTGAAAGCATCATATTTGACATGGGCAAGAACGACTCCTATGTAGGCAATGAGGCCCAAAGCGAGAAGGGTCTCCTGACCCCTGACCCAGAAGTATCCTATTGAGCATTCAATGACATGGAGGAGATTGGGCACCACACCTTCTACAACAAGCTGTGTGTGGCTTCTGAGGAACACAAAGTCCTTCTTTTTGTTTGTTTGTTTGTTTTTATTTTTTTTTTGTTTTTTATTTCTTTTGTTTTTAATCAGATGCAACTTTAAGACTCTATGTAGTTCATTCCTGGAAAAAAATAAAACCTGCTCTGAATAGATTGCTGATAAAAAGATGGTTTTATAATATCATAGTTTTTAAAATGCTTTAGTAAATGCTTCCCATTTGCATTTTCTTTTTTAATTTTAATTTTTGTATGTTAATTATAGTTTATTCACTTTCATCCAGTGCTTCCTACAGAATACCCCTTGAACCCTAAGATTAACAGAGATGCAAATAATGTTTGAAACCCTTAACACTCCAGCCACATTTGTGGCCATTTAGCCAATGCTGGCTCTGTATGCCTCAGGGCGCATAAAAGGAATTGTCCTGGACTCTGGTGATGGAGTCACACATACAGTGTCCATCTATGAAGGCTATGCCCTTCCCCATGCCATCCTGCATCTAGACCTGGATGGCAGGGAACTGACAGATTACCTCATGAAGATCCTCACTGAGTGGAACCACAGCTGAGTGGGAGATTGTATGTGACATGAGAGAAAAACTGTGTTATGTTGCCTTAGATTTTGATCAAGAAATGGCCTCTGTTACGTACTCTCTTTTGGAGCAAAGGTACAGGCTGCCTGATTGTCACATCCTCACTATAGTGCTGGTATAATGTTCTTTTGGAATGTATGCACCTTACCCTTGTTCGTTCAAATGCTGATTTCTCTCCCCCACTCTCTGGTTTCAGTCCGGACATTGCATTGTGATACTTATTCTAAGCATCACCTGTCTCAACTTTGTGTAAACATGCCAAAATAAAGCAACTAGCCACAATGTTGAGCAATGAAAAGGGAGCAGGAAGAGAGGGAGGAGCCAGAGGACAGGAAGGTGTGGGAGGCAGAGGAGGAGAGAAGGGAGGAGAGAGCTGGGAAAGCAGAGCTGGAGGAAAGGTCTTGGAATGATGTGGAGAGATGGACTGGACCTAATATATCACTAAACTCAAGTGCAATGTGGGAACTCTGAATGGTAGAAACTACGTGGGCTTGGAGGTTTATGATAGAACAACCATTGCCCAGCATTGTGTTCCAGGTTAACTAACTAAATCCTAGTCTCTGTGTGTTGATTTGGTTATACAGCTATTTAGGATTAACAACAGCTTTACTAAAAGATATATTAATAGTAAATATTAATAGTCACCTACAACACTGTAGGCAATGAGTGATTCTCGTGCCCAGAGGTGCTTTCCATCCCAGTTTCCTGGGCATTGAGTCTTTGGGTCGTTGGGCATTCAATATGCCACCTACTGTTCCATCTTGAAGTGTGATGTGGACATCCACAAGAGCTTGTCTGGCAACATTGTGCTGTCTGGTGGTACCACCATGTGTCCAGGCATGAATGATAGGCTGCTGAAGGAGATCACAGCCCTAGCACCCAGCACAATAAAAGTCAAGAGCATTGCTTGCAATGAGTCTGGATTGGCAGCTCCATTATGGCCTCACTGCCCACCTTCAGGCAGATATGGATTAGCAAACAGGAGTATGAGGAGTGGGGTCCTTCCATAGCCCACCACAAATGCTTCTAGATTGACTGAGTAGATGCTGGGCATCTGCTCCATAAACTGATCTTGAAATATCAATTTGCTCTGGCAGATGTATACCTCATGTAACCTCACAAAAATGTAATATCAGCATTGGACCAAAGAACTTGTTGCTGATTTGAGATCTCGTATTCAACTTGCATGTTTAATACTGCTGGTACATGTTTGATATCCTATGCATAACTTGATGTAGTCCTCAGGCCATGTGGCTTGGTCCTTTGGAGGCTGAGGAGAACAAGCTATGGAAAAGAAATCCCTAGCCTGTTGGATCTTCAGCCAACATTCAGTGATCTCCAACAGTGATATCTTCTTCAATTTCTTTCTTTAAAAATTGACGTTTTTATAGAACAGGTCTTTCACTTGCTTGCTTAGAGTCACACCAAGGTACTTTCCTTTATTAGTGGCTATTGTGAAGGGTGTTGTTTCCCTGTTTTCTTTCTTGGACCTTTTGTCTTTGGAATACAAGAGGGCTTCTGATTTTTTTTTTTTTTTTTAATATCCAGCCACTTTGCTGAAGGTGTTTATCAGCTGAAGGAGTTCTCTGGTTGAATTTCTGGGATTGCTCTCATGTATACTCTCATATCATCTGCAAATAGTGCTACTTTGACTTCATTTCCAATTTGTATCCCCTTGGTCGCCTTTAGTTGTCTTTTGCTCAATCTGGGACTGAAGTACTATGTTGAAGAGATATGGAAAGAGTGGGCAGCCTTGCCTTGTCCCTGATTTCAGTGAGACTGATTTAAGTTTCTCTCCATTGAGTTTGATGTTTGCTATAGGCATGCTGTATGTTGTTTTTACTATGTTTAGGTATGTGTCTTGTATCCCTGAACTCTCCAAGACTTTAAACATGAATGGGTGTTGGATTTTGTCAAATGCTTTTGTGGTGTCTAAGGAGATGATCATGCATTTTTTTCCTTCAGTTTGTTTATATAGTGAATTACATTGATGGATTTCCATATATTGAAACACCCTGCATGCCTGGGATGAAGCCTACTTGGTTATGGTAGATAATATTTTTTTATGTGTTCTTGGATTCAGTTTGCAAATATTTTATTGAGCATTTTGCATCAATGTTCATAAGAGAGATAGTTCTGAAGTTCTTTTCTTTTGGTTGGGTCTTTGTGTGGTTTAGGTATCAAGGTGAGGGTAGCTTCATAGAATGAGTTTGTAATGTTCCTTCTGTTTCTATTTTGTGGAACAGTCTGAAGAGAATTGGAGTTAGCTGTTCTATTAAGGATTGATAGAATTCTGCACTGAAACCATCTGGCCCTGGGCTTTTTTGGATGGGAGACTTTTGATGACTGCTTCCATTTCCTTGGGCAATATAGGACTATTCAATCTATTTACCTGATCTTGATTTAATTTTGGTAAATGGAATCTATCAAGAAAATTGTCCATTTAGATTTTTAAATTTTGTAGCATATACTCTTTTGTAGTTAAGACCTAATGATTGTTTGGATTTCCTCAGTGTCTGTTGTTATGCCCCCTTTTCATTTCTGATTTTGCTGATTTGGATAGTTTCTCTCTGCCTTTTAGTTAGTTTGGCTAAGGGTTTGGCTATCTTGTTGATTTTCTTAAGAAAAAAAAAACCAGCTCTTGGTTTCATTGATTCTTTGAATTGTTTTATTTGTTTGTATTTTATTGATTTCAGCCCTGAGTTTAATTATGTCCAGCCATCTACTCCTCTTGGGTGTGTCTACTTCTTCTTTTTCCCCCCTAGGGTTTTTAGGTGAGACATTAAGTTGCTTGTATGAGATGTTTCAAATTTCTTCTTGAAGGCAGTTAGTGCTATGGATTTTTCTCTTAGCACTGCTTTCATTGTGTCTCATAAGTTTGGAAATGTTGTGCCTTCATTTTCATTGAATTCAAGGAAGTCTTTGATTTCTTTATTTATTCCCTGACCCAGGTGTCTTTGAGTAGCGTGTTGTTCATTTTCCACGTGTATGTAGGCTTTTAGCTATTTCTGTTGTTTCTGAGGTAGAGTGTTAGTCGATGGTGGTCAGATCAGATAAAAGGGAATGTTTCAATCTTCTTGTATTTGTTGAGACTTGCTTTGTGAGAAACTATATGGTCTATTTTGGAGAGGGTTCCATGAGGTGCTAAAGGGAAGGTATATTCTTTTGAGTTGGGTAAATTGTTCTGTAAACATCTATTAGGTCCATTTGGTTTAGGACCTCTGCAAGTGTCATTATTTCCCTCTGTTTAGCTTCTGTCTAGATGAAATGTCCCTTGGTGAGAATGGAGTGTTGATGTCTCCACTATTAGAGTGTTGGGATCAAAGTGTGATTAAGCCTAAATGTTTAATTTACAAATGTAGGTGCTCTAGTGTTTGGGGCATAGATGTTCAGAATTGTGATGTTCTCCTGATGGATTTTTCTTTGATGAGAATGAAGTGCCCCTCCTCATCTTTTTTGATTAATTTTGATTGAAAGTCTATTTTATTAGATATTAGAATAGCTACCCCAGCTTGTTTTCTGGGTCCATTTGCTTGGAAAAAAACATTTTTCCAGCCCTTTACTCTGAGGTAGTATTTATCTTTATTGAACAGGTGGGTTTCTTGGATGCAGCAGAATGTTGGATCCTGTTTCCGCAACCATTCTGTTCAGTCTGTGTCTTTTTATTGGAGAATTGAGTCCATTGATGTTGACAGATAATAATGACCAATGAATGTTAGTTCCTTTTATTGTGGAGTTGGTGGTGTTACTGTGTTTCTATGTGTGTTTTAATTTTTTATTGTGAAGTTATCTATATCCTCTGTTTTCTTGAGTGTAATTGTTTTTGTTAGAATGGGGTTGTCCTTCTAGTATCTTCTGTAGGGCTGGGTTGCTGTGTTGATATTAAGTTTAGTTTTGTCATAGAATATTTTGTTTTCTCCATCATAGTAAGGGGAGCAGGGACAATCCCTGGCATAAACTCAATTGCCTGCTCTTTGATCACCTTCCCTGTGGCAGACAGTCCTGATGAGACCTGATAGGCTAGGGTCAGATAGTAGGGGAGGAGGACCTCAGCTATCAGTGGACTAGGGGAGGGGCATGGGAGGAAAAGAGGTAGGGAGGGTGGGACCAGGAGTGTGGCAGCCTTTTTGGAGTTAATGGCAAATTTGGAGTTAATAGTATTGAGCAGTGGAATTCGGCCTCTTGGCTTTGGCTATTTTCCAAAGTCCAGTTTCTCAAAAACTGACCTTGGTGGCCCTACAGCAGACTGCTCTAACCCTGAGAAACTCTGTGCAACCATAGTAACCAGACAGCAGGCTCTGTGTAACTTTGAGTGAGCTCTGCTTTGCTTTGACCAAGTAAAGCTCCTACGTGAGAAACTGCTTGTACTGTTTTGCCTACTTAAGTGTTAATCTGACGTCCATTAAATTGACACCTGGATCAGCATGTAGACTTGGTGTCCTTCTCTGTGTCACCCTGTCTCTCTCTCTCCCAGCCCTCTCTCAGATGGTATTCAGGTGTCACTGCTGGCCGGTGACTCAGGAGGAGAGGAGAGAGGGGGCTACAGCTGGGATACAAAGTGAATAAATTGCAATAAATTTAAAAATAAATTTTAAAAAGTATAGGAAAGACAGTTCCCCCCTTTTCTGTTCTTTTTTGGCAAATGTCTCAGTATTTCTTCTCCCTGTTAACTTTCTCACTCTCTCAGTTCAAAGAGACTCTTAATGTAGCCCATTCTTTGATCATCTCAGTTTTTCAATTGTTCCAACTGGGTAACAAAGGGGTATTATTCCCAGCTTTATGTTCTTTCAGCTAGCCAGATATTTTTTTTCTGTAATCTCTTTTTGTGCTGCAACATGTTCAAAATTTACCTTACATTACATCTCATATGTGTAATATTTGACTATAAAATATACTACTTACCATGCTACCCAACTAAAAATGCACTGTAGATCAAAACATAAGATTCTCATAGGAAGAAAGTCAAGGATCTGTGAAATACTTAAACAAATGTTCAACATCTGTAGTTATCAGAGTATGCAAACCGAAACAACTTCCAGATTTCATCTTGAGCCTGCCAGCATACCCAGAATACCAACAGAACAAAACAAAACCAATAATAGCTCATGCAGCTAAAAATGTGGGTAAGAGGGACACTTACCCATTGTATGCTGGAGTACAAACTTGTACAACCAGTATAGAAAACAATGTGTTTCCTCGGGAATCTAGGAGTCGATCTACCTCAAGACTCAGCTGTACAACTTTTGGGCATATTGCAAAGGATGATTCATAGTACCACAGAGACACTTCTTCACCTGAGTTCATTGCTGCTCGATTCAAAATAGACACAAATCAAAATCAACCAAGTTGCTTTTCAATGGATGAACAGACAAAAACGTGATACATTCACACAATGAAATATTCCTCGGCTGGTTAAAAAAAAAATCCTCTTTTAAAAATATTTATTATGTATACAGTGTTCTGCCTGCATGTAGGCCTACACACCAGAAGAGGGCACCAGATCTCTTTATAGGCGTTGTGAGCCACAATGTGGTTCCTGGGAATGGAACTCAGGACCTTGGGAAGAGCAGCCAGAACTCTTCTGAGCCATCTCTCCAGCCCCAAAATCACCTTGACTGACGTAACTAAATTCCCAACACACAACTATGGTATGTGTTTGTGTATATGTGGATTTTAGCTGTTAAGTCTCTCATAAGCAGGAGTTTGGTATAAAGGATTAGGAGGATGTAAGTATCTCCTAAAAATGGGATATGGAAAATACATTTATTAAAAACAAAAAAGAAAGACTCTTAATGAGTTACAAGAAAAGGGCTGGTCTATTGCTGTTCTTTTGTCCAACAAAGAAATGCTTAGCTAGCAGAGTTTTATCATAATGATCCTGAATCTCCATGCCCATCCCCAATTGGCACAGGAGACAAAGTCACATTTCATACGAATAAGCATACTGATGAGACATGAAGGGACTTAGCTCTAAAAAATGGTTAGCATGGGCTGGAAAGATGGCTCAGAGGTTAAGAACACTCACTGTTCTTCCAAAGGTTCTGAGTTCAATTCCCAGCAACTGCACGGTGGCTCATAACCATCTATAGTAATATCTGGAGTGCAAGCAGAATGTTGTATAAATGATGAATAAATCTTTAAAAAGTGGTTAGCATAACTTATGTTCAGAGAATTCTGCTCTGTTTTCCCCTCTGAGGTGGAACTGGAAAATATATTCTGAATTCCTGAGGAACCAAGTAGAGTAGCCTGAGTAATGGTAATTAATATGGAAAACACTGGATAGGTGTGCTGACTTGTTTATGTCAAATTGACACAAGCTAAGGTCATCTGAAAGGAGAAAGCCTTAATTGAGAAAATGTCCCTCTCAGTTCTTTCTGTGGGGCATCTCCTTAATTAGTGATTGATGGTGGAGGGCCCAGAGCATTGTGGGTGTTGCCCTCCTTGGGCATGTGGTTCTTGGTTCATTTGAAGTCCTAGCTAGAGCAATAAGACAACTAAAGGAGATCAAGGGGATACAATTCAGAAAGGAAGAAGTCAAAGTATCACTATTTGCAGATGATATGATTGTATGCATGAGCGACCCCAAAATTCAACCAGGGTACACTTTCAGTTGATAAACACCTTCAGCAAAGTGGCTGGATACAAAATTAACTCAAAAAATCAGTAGCCCTCCTGTATATGAAAGACAAAAGGGCTGAGAGAGAAATTAGGGAAACAACACCCTTCACACTAGCCACTAATAACATAAAGTACCTTGGTGTGACTCTAACCAAGCAAGTAAAAGTACTGTTCTAAAAAATCTTCAAGTCTCTGAAGAAAGAAAATGAAGACATCAGAAGATGGAAAGGTCTCCCGTGACATGGATCAGTAGGATTAACATAGTGAATATGGCCATCCTAGAAAAATCAATCAACAGATTTAATGCAATTCCCATCAAAATACCAATACAATTCTTTACAGACCTTGAAAGAACAATTCTCAACTTCCTATGGAAAAACAAAAACAAAACAAACAAACAAACAAAAAAACCAGAATGGCCAAAACAACCCTGTACAAAAATAGATCGTCTGACCTCCATCCCTGATCTCAAGCTGTACTACAGAGCAGTAGTAATAAAAACTCCATGGTGCTGGCATAGAAACAGAATGGTGGATCAATGGAATCGAATAGAAGACCCAGAAATAAACCCACACACCTATGGATACTTGATTTTTAACAAAGAAGCCAAACCATACAATGGAAAAAAGACAGCATCTTCAACAAATGGTGCTGGTCTAACTGCATGTCTACATGTAGAAACATGCAAATAGATCCATATTTATCACCCTGCACAAAGCTAGAGTCCAAGTGGACCAAAGACCTCAACATAAAACCAGACACACTAAATCTGTTAGAAGAAAAAGTGGGGAACAGCCTGGAACTCATTGGCACAGGAGACAACTTCCTGAACAGAACACTAACAGTACCCACTCTAAGATCAACAATCAACAAATGGGACCTCATGAAACTGGAAAGCTTCTGTAAAGCAAAGGACACTGTCATCAGAACAAAATGACAGCCTATATAGACAGGGTAATGATCTTCACCAAACCTATATGTGACAGAGGGCTAATATCCAGAATATATTAAGAACTCAGGAAGTTAAAAAGCAACAAATTAAGTAATCCAATTTAAAAAATGGGGCACAGAGCTAAACTGAGAATTCTGTACAGAAGAATATTGAAATGGCAAAGAAACACTTGAAGAAATGTTCACTGTCCTTAGTCATCAGAGAAATGCTAATCAAGATGACCCTGAGCTTTCACCTTTATACCCATCAGAATGGCTAAAATTAAAAACTGAAGTGACAATTACATGCTAGAGAGGATGTGGTGAAAGGGAATGTAAAATTGGACAACCACTTTGGAAATCAATCTGGCACTTTCACAGACAATTAGGAACAGTGCTACCTCAAGATCCAACTACACTACTACTAGGCATATATCCAAAATATTCTCAAGTATACAACAAGGACATTTGCTCAACCATGTTAGTAGCAGATTTGTTTGTAATAGCCAGAACCTGGAAAGCACCCAGATGTACCTCAGCTGAGGAATGGATCCAGAAATTGTGGTACACTTACACAGTGAAATACTACTCAGCAATTAAAAACAAGGAAATCAGGAAATTTGTAGGCAAATTGTGGGATCTGGAAAAGATCATCCTGAATGAGGTATTCCAGCATCACAAAGACATTCATGGTATATACTCACATATAAGTGGATATTAGATGTATAAGATAGGATACAGATACTAAAATCTGTATACCTAAAGAAGGTAAACAAGAAGGAGGACCCTGGTTAAGATGATCAATCTTTACTCAGAAAGGCAAATGGGATGGACATTGGGAGAGGGAGAAAACAGAGAACAATACAGGAGCCTACCACAGAGGGCTTCTGAGAGAGACTATCCAGCAATGTAACAAAGCAGGTGAGGCTCATAAACAAACATTGAGCAGAGTGCAGGGAACCTTATGAAAGAAGGGAGAGATAGAATGATCTGGAAGGAGAAGGATCTCCACAAGGAGAGCAACGGAAGCAAAAAAATCTATGCCCAAGAGTCTTCCGAGATTGATACTCCAACCAAGAACCATGCAGGGAGATACCCTAGAACCCCTGCACAGATATAGCTCATGAAAACTCAGTATCCAAGTGGGTACCTGAGTAAGGGGAACAGGGAATGTCTCTGACATGAACTCAGTGGCTGGCTCTTTGATCACCTCCCCCTGAGGGGGGGAATCAGCCTTACCAGGCCACAGAGGATGACAAAGCAGCCAAGCCTGCTGAGACCTGATAGGATAGGGTCAGATGGAGGGGGAGGAGGACCTCCTCTATCAGTGGACTTGGAGAGGGGAATGGGAGGAGATGACAATAGAGGGAGTGTGAGATTGGGAGGGAATGAGAGGGTGCTACAGCTGGAATACAAAGTGAATAAACTTCAATTAATATTAAAATTAAAATAATAAAAATAAAACAGGCTGAGCAAGTAATGAAGAGCAATCCAGTAAGCAACACCCCCCACCCCCAAACGCCTTAGCATTGGAGCTTGCCTCCAGGTCCTGCCCTGTTTGAGGTCCTGTCCTGACTTCCTCTGATGACAATTGCAATGTGAATGTATGATTGAAATAAACCCATACAGTGGAAAGCAGACAGCATCTTCAATAAATGGTGCTGGTCTAACTGGATGTCTGTATGTAGGAAAATGCAAATAGATCCATATATATCTTACTGAAAACAAAACAAAAACAAAAAAAAATAAAGTCCAAGTGGATCAAAGACCCTAACATAAAGCTAGACACATGGAATCTATTAGAAAAAAAGGTGGTGAAGAACCTCGAACTCATTGGCTCAGGAGACAATTTCCTAAACAGAATATCAATAGCCTAAACTGCAAGATCAACACTTAATAAATGGCACCTCATGAATCTTAAAAGATTCTATAAAGCAAAGGACACAGTCAACAGAACAAAACAACAGTCTACAGACTGGGAAAAGATCTGTATCTGACAGAACGATAATATCCAAAATATATAAGGAACTCAAGAAACAAAAACCAACAAACTAAATAACCCAATTTACAAACGGGGTACAGAGCGAAGCAGAGAATTCTCAACAGAGGAAGACTGAATGGCCGAGAAGCACTTAAAGAAATGCCCAGGGTCATTAGTCATCAGAGAAATGCAAAGCAAAGTGACTCTGAGATTCCATCTTACACCTATCAGAATGGCAAAAATAAACTCAAGTGGCAGCGCATGCTGGCGAGGCTGTGGAGGAAGGGGAGCCTCCTCCATATCTGCTGGGAGTGCAAACTTATACTACAACTTTAGAAAATAATCTGCCACTTTCTTAGAAAATTGGGAACAGCCCTACCTCAAAACCCAGCTATACCACTCCACCTGTATGGGACACTTGCTCAAGTGTGCTCATAGCGGCTTTATTCTTGATAGCCAGAACCTGGAAACAACGCAGACATCCCTCAAGGGAAGAATGGATAAAAAATTGTGGTACAGGTACACAATGGAATGAATAATATTCAGCTATTAAAAACAAGGACATCATGAAATTGGCAGGCAAGTTGATGGACCTGGAAAAGATCATCCTGAGCGAGATAACACAAACCCAGAAAAACAAGCAAGGTATAGACTCACACATGGATATTAGCTGTATAAGACAGGATAACTATACTACAATCCACACTCCTAAAGAAGCTAAGCAACAAGGAGCACCCTAAAAAGGATGATTCATTCTCATTCAGAAAAGCAAATAGAATAGACACTGAAAGTGTTAAAGAGAGGGAACAGGATGGGAGCCCACCATAGATATACTCTAAAAGACTCCATCCAGCAAGGCATGGAAGCAAATGCTGAGACTCCCATCCAAACTTTGGGCAGAGCACAGGGAATCTTATGGAAGACTGGAGAGAGAGGAAGACCCAGGCCAGGGGAAAGCTCCACAAGGAGACCAACAGTGCCAACTAATCTGGGCCTAGAGGGCCCGCAGAGAAGGATGCACCAACCAAGGACCATATATGGAGAGGACCTATGCCCCTTGCTCAGATGTAGCCAATAGGCAGCTCAGTCTCCATGTGGGTCTCCTAGTAAGAGGAACAGGGGCTGCTTCTAACATGGACTCTGTTGCCTGCTCCTGAATCACTTCACCCTGGAGGGGCGATTTTGCCAGGACACAGAGGAAGAGGATGCAGCCAGTCCTGATGAGACTTGATAGGCTGGAGTCAATTGGAAGAGAAGAATGGCTCCCCCTTTCTGAGGCCTGAGGGAGAGAGTCGGGGGAAACAGGGAGAGAAGGTGCGACCTGGATGAGATGAGGGAGGGGCTACAACCTGAATGTAAAGGAATAAATTACAAAGTAATAAATTTAAATTAAAAAGAAAAAGGAAACAAAAGCTTTTGAGCTACATATTATAGCATGTTCTATTAGCTGGGTCAGCTAAATAAGCTGTCAGCCCATACCATGGATAAATTGGTGTCTATCTTCCCATGCTAATATGTCTCCTAATTCATTAAACTATTATTGCAGCATACAGTTTAACTGTCATATTCAGTACAACTATTGCTTATATAAATCAATCTAGAAATAAGCATAGTGGCAATTACTCCAACATTGACAGGTAACCCAACATCTATGGAAACAGTATCTAATGTTAGCACCAAAAACAGCCTGCATGACTCTGTAAGAGCCATTATAATTACTCTCTTTACCCCAGGAAAGTGCTCTCAAAACGACAAGTTTGTACACCTCTCCATACCGCATCAGCTTTAGCAAGGATCTTACCTGGGAAGACTAGCCAGCCTGTCCCAGAAACATGTCAGCGCTCCTGCAAAGGAAGCAAGACCTGCAGAAGGGTTCAGGTGACAGGTGGGCAAAGGGAAGGGTCTGGAAGGCTGCCAGGTCTGGAGAAGGTTCTTGAAGCCAGCAGCTGGTTATCCAACTGTCCCTCAGCTCTGTTCCGTTGTTCACCTGTATGGCCAAGGTTGGCTGCCCCAGGAATTTCCCCACATCCTTCCCCTCCTGCAGCTGCAGAGGCAGCAGCATGGCCTCCGTGTCTCTGACCAACACCTTGAATGTCCAGCCTCCCTGAAGGGAAAGCCAAGCATACCAATAGCGCCAGCACTGTATAGGCACAGGTGCCAGCCCACCATCTGCTGCCCTAGCCCAAGCATTTGGTACAGGAATCCTCTCCTAAACGTAAGGTATAGCAAGCCCCTCACAGACAGACCTCCAGCAGCCTCAGACACGCCCCAGGAAATCCCCTCACAGACACGCCCCGGCAATCCCCACACAGATGCTTTTCCCCACAGTCCCCTCCTAGACTTTCTCCTAATCTGACTCAGAAGACCTGGGGACCCCAAAGCAACAGCAGCACTGAAGACAGAAGCTGGCATGCTGGGGCTTGAGCAGCTTACACAGGTGAAGTCAAGGGCACTGAGGAAAGCAGGGCAGAAATCCACTGCAACCATGGGCCCCTGGGAGAGCAGACTGGGTCCACATGGGCAGGAATCACACAAGAATCAGGAGCATGAAACAGGCCCTGGTTTGGCTGACCCTAAGCTCTGCTGGTCTCAGATTCCTACCCATTCCACCAAAACAATCTCATCAGGTGAATGTGAAAACATGCAGCCCACTGGACCAATGATGCACTCAACACATCTCTGAGCTTTGATTTTTCTTTAATGACTAAGGGATGTAGTCGTTAAACACTCAAGAATTAAGTGCACTCAATAGATTTATGTCAAAAGTAAGATCATTGTACATACTACCCCCTTTTCAACATGGCAGGAAGACAAAACTTTTTGAGTATAAGTAGAACCAGTGCAAAGTTTACAGGAGAGCAATCCAGGTAAGACTTCTCATAGTACTATCCTTTGTATCCTTACTCCAGACACTAAATGCAAAGTGAGAATGCTCCCATTGAAAGGACAAGTTGATAATACTAACTATAAAATGAATTAATTGTTCTTAATGTCTTTCTTAATACGTAAGAGGCAGAATTAAGAAATTAATTATGTATGTCCTTTAATATCTGCAACAGCATTGTCTGGGAAAAATATTTTTGTTTTTACTTTGGTCTTTGAAATCTTCTCTTGGAATATATATATATATTTTTATTTTTTGCCAGTTTCCCATGTACATAATGTATCTTGTCTTGATCATATCGATTCTGAACTCTCCTCTCCAATTCTTTCCCAGACTCTAACCAATTCCCCCTTTCACCCTCACGAGTGTGTGAAATATGTATGTACTTACTGCTGCTCTCATGCACGAGGATGTGGAGCCATTTATATAGACAGCCTAACAGTAGCCACATTCCAAAGAAAAAGTCTCTTCCCCCAGAAGCCACCACTTGCAAGTAGCAGAGAACATGCACCAGCAGTTGCTCATGTTTAGAAATAATATATAGTTGAGTGCTCACCCCTTAGCTATGCCACAGCCTCTTGGGCTCAGAAAACATTGCAAGGGAGTGAAAAGACTGGAAAACTGCAATGTGGAAAGGAGGGATGGAAATGCTGTGAGTGACCAAGATCCCCTGACATAGGCATTGCACACAGGATCTCAAAGTATCTGTGGTGGTTTATACATCTTGAACAAGATCTCCAGGTCTTGCTAGGATATGTGGGGACTCCAGATGATTCAACGCAAGATCAGAAAACTATGACCTAAAAAAAAAAAAAGAAAAGAAAACTATGACCTATGACTCTATCAGCTTGCACTTCTCCAGGTTCATGCTGGGATCCATACAGGCTTGATTCCGTGTTACATCACAGCCCCACAGTATGCAGCCTCAGGACCCATGTGTCTACACACACACAGCTCAGATGAACATAGGGCTACTCAGGTCAGAAGCAACACAAAACTGTGTCCCAGCACTCAGTACCCTAGAGACCCCTTTCCAGAGGCTAGAGGCTGCCCTCCCCTTGGAAAGTGAGGATCATTTCAGCGTTTCTACTCATGAGTACTGATCATCCTCATGACCAAACTCCAAACATCACGTAGCCAGCCCAAGAAGAGCAATGCTAGGAAAACATCAATCACTGGTCCTGTCATTCGTGTGTACCAGAAGGACAAAACTTCAGAATAGCTCCAGTGTGCAGGGCCCAGTGCAGACCACAAGGAATAAAAAGAAGCAAGCAAGTTTACCTCCTCCACCCTTCCCAATTTCTAGTAACGGCCATTAAGAAAACCACTTAGACACAATCCAAAAGAACATTTATATATATGTTCAAAGCATTCAAAGAAAACCCAATGAAATACCTCAGTGGGGAAAAAAAAAAATCACGTGACCTCCATATGACCACACCAGACACACACGCACAAACACAGAGAGATGCATCATATAGAAACATGCACATGAATGATATTTAAAATAACAAAAAGGAATTTAAAGAGAACATGACCTCTTGAATGTACTTCAATAGGACAGAAATAACCTTCTGAATGAATTCTTAACATAAAACACCAGCTTAAAAAAAAAAGTCAAGATACTATAAAATGATAGAAAAACTAAACTGAAACAATGTCCCACTGTAACAGAAGGGAGTGCGAGTGGTACAAATAGGAAAGGAAGTCAAGGTATCCATACTGCAAATGAGGGATCCATAAAGGATGTCAGAACCCTGCTGCTAAGGGCCCAGTCCACCATTACTGGAAGGCTCTGAGTTTGATGTAAAATGGAGGACTCCCTTTGTCAGAGAGGCTCCCTCCTCTCTGCCTGTGGGAGCCGGGATGTCCACACCCTCCGACTGAGGGGTGCCATGTAGTCCTTAGGGAAATTTCAGGTCCAGCTCCAATTAGAACCTGATCAGCAAGTCCCTGGGACTCCTGGAATCTGTCTCCATGCTAATGAAGCCTCTCAGTAACTTAGCCCCTCACCCAATGATGTTCACACACCCTGGGAATCCCCCTACCCAAAGCTCTATATAACCCTTATTCATCCCAAATAAAACCGATGTCTCCCCGCAGCTGGTCCCAGAAGGTTATTATCATTTGTGCTCTGGAGCCACTGAATCCCCAGTGTGTGGCTTCTGCTACCTTGTTCCTGAGGACCTGTGGCCCATGGCCCCAGGAAAGAGGGGGAACCTCAAAAGGAGAGTCTAATATCGCCAATAGAAAACTCCCTAGAACTGACAAATTCAGCAAAGTAGGAAGATAAAAGTTAATATATAAAAAGCAGAAAAGGACCTTCATTCTCAAGGATTTATAAAAACAACACCAACAAAACCCCCAAAACAGGCAGAAATGTTTGAGTTCAAGGCATTAATTAATAAAATAGAAATAAAAACACAGAGAATGAATAAAGATTTATTATTTGAAAAGAAATAAAAGATAACCAAATTTCAAACTGTTAGTCTAATTAACCAGAAAGACAGAAAACCCAAATGAACTGGAGATAAAATGAAGACAAAAGGTACCAGTGGAATTTTGCATTTTGTCAGTGACAAACATGAGACAGAGGTTGTGGAAAGGTACACAAAACTAAGGATGTACAGACAGACATAGGACGGTATAAATTTAAAAAAAGCATATTTTAAAAAGTTTTAACAGGGGTTTATACTGTGTTAGTCCTGTGGACCCCTGAAACCACGCCTTTAAATGAAAACTCCATTTCACAGGAAGGTACACCTCCTCTATGTGCCTCTTGTCGCTGAGCCTTGGGCTGCTTCTGAGACAGCACAGACTCCTGCTCCTGTTCCTGGTCACTCCAGAAATGAGAATAAGATCCTACTGCTGGAACCACCACCCACTTTGCATGAAGGTTGTGGATCAATCAAGCTGGAACTGAGCTGGACGCTTTCTCCTTTATGCCTGGCATACATTATTGCTGGAAGGCGGTAGGCAGGTTGCTGGGGCTCAGGGGAGCCATGGAGTTCTTTCCTAACTGTACAGAGACTTGGTGTTACTGAACTCAAACTGCACTGGTGCAATCATGGGAAAACTGTTTCGTGGTAAATCAACAATTCTGAATTGGAGGCCTGCTCCACGGGAGGGAGCACATTCCTCATACTATAAACGTGTCAAGCCAATGGTGCGGGAGGTCCGGAAGCTCTAGCTGAACGGACATGTCAACTGTTCAGTACATATCTTTAACCTACAGATTGGTGTTAACTCACAACCTTTGACACAGACTCTCTTACAGCAGTGAGGAATGGTCAACCAAAGACTCATAATTAATCAAGTGCTCAGGGAAAGGAACTGCTGAATGCTCAGCCTTAACTAGGATACCCACTCCCATCCGGAGGCTCAGGACAAGAGAAGGGGAAGGACGAGACACAGGGGAGCACTTACAAGGATACTGCATGGATACTGCATGCCAATCCCAATTACAAACAACAGTTTTCACAAGGCTGGGACACACATGGATCAGGAAAGAGCTGGATTAGTTTGGAAAAGAAGGGGTCAATAGGTGTGGATTAGGAGTAAAAGAAGGCAAGGGGGTGGGGGAGACTGTGATTACAACATATTGCAGACATCCAGAAGGAGAAAGTGAAAGAGCACACATCAAGATGGTTCAGCAGCTAACGGCACTGGCTGCCAATTCTGGCAACCTCAGTTGGATGGCTAGGACCCATCCACTCCTTATTTGTCTGCTGACCTCTATGTACACACACACATGAATGCAAATGAAAATTTAGGATACAAAAATGCTACTAAGCTTAATTGGCAATAAATTTAAAAATATTCAAATTATAATTTTCCCCTTCGTACTGGCAGAGGTCACAGTTTGCAAGGCAGGTTATCTGACTATTGGCATAAAAAGTGAAGGGTGAAAAAAATATGAGCCGAGGGTACAGGTGCTTGCAGCGTAAGCCTGATGACCAAAGTTCAATTCCTGATGCCCACACAGAGGGAGAATACAATGGTGTCCTCCACATGTTTGCCAGGGCACATGCATACCCATATGCAACTACTAAATACAGAATTAAAGGGGGTAACCAGCACTGTTGAGATGGCTTGGCCATTAAGGGCTAGGCTCACAACCAAACAGAAAGAGGGGAAGTTATGAAACAAGAGCTCTCTTGGTGTGGCTGGGTGGAAATGGGGCGAAATACATATGCAGGAGGTACCATGGGAGAAAGGAAGAAACGGGCAGGCAAGTGGGGAAGAGCAGTGTTAGGAAATCCTCCTCCTCAATGCTAGATCAGAGGCAAACCACCTTAAAACAAATCCCTTCCCTTCTGATGTCGTCGGAACTGTCTTCGTGTATGGGTGCCGTGTGGTGCCGCTTTGAAGAGAACCAGAGGGGAGACACAGACATACTGTGATTAAGCAGCAAGATTTCTACTTCTATGAAGTGGGCACGGCCTGCAAGATGCAAGAGCACTGAGGAGCTCTTCCCAGACTTGAAGTGAAATCCAGACAAAGAGCTTCAGACTTCACTGAGCAGATTCTCTACACAGACGGGGTGTGGTTTGCCTCCCAAGCAGGCAAAGACACTGATTAATGGGCAGTTTCTGTATAGAAGCATAGAATGAGCAGCAGCAACCTAATCTAAAAGAGAGGATAGAGTGTGCTAGCATCCTGACTGATGGCAGCTGAGTGGACTATTAGTACTGAGCAGCTTTGAAAGCATTTAAATTTTTTAATTTATTGTAATTTATTCATTTTTCCCCAGCTGTTGCCCCCTCCCTTGTCCCCTTCCAAAACGACTCTGCCTCCTCCTTCTCCTCCCATGCCCCTTCCTCAGTCCACTGATAAAGGAGGCCTGCCTCCCCTTCCATATGACTCTAGCCTATTCAGTCTCATCAGAACTGTCTGCAATGTCCTCCTCTGTAGCCTGGTGAGGCTGCCAGACCCCCCTCAGGGGGAGGTGATCAAAGAGCCAGCCAGTGAGTTCATGTCAGAGTCAGTCCATTCCCCTTAATAGGGCACCCACTTGAGCACTGAGCTGCCATGGGCTATATCTGTACAGGGGTGTCTATGTCATCTCCGTACATTGTCCTGGGTTGGATTATCACTCTCAGAAGAGACCCTTGGGCCCAGATTTTGCTCAACCATGTTCGTAGCAGCTTTATTCGTAATAGCCAGAACCTGGAAACCACCCAGATGTCCCTAAACTCAAAAATGGATACAGAAATTGTGGTACATTTACACAATGGAATACTACTCAGCAATTGAAAACAAGGAAATCATGAAATTTGCAGGCAAATGGTGGGAACTAGAAATGACCATTCTGAGTGAGATATCCTGAAGCAGGACACACATGGTACATGCTAACTTATAAGTGGATATTAGGCACATAATATAGGATAAACATAGTAAAATTTGTACACCTAAAGAAGCTATTCCAGAAGGAGGACCCTAGGTAAGATGCCCACTCCTCATTCAGAAAAGCAAACAGAACAGACATCAGAAGAGGGAGAAAACAGGGAACAGGACAGGAGCCTACCACAGAGGGCCTCTGAAAGACTCTGCCCAGCAGGGTATGGAAGCAGATGCTGAGACTCATAGCCAAACTTTGGGCAAAGTGCAGGGAATCTTATGAAAGAAGGGGGAGATAGATCTGGAGGGGACAGGAGGAGAGCAACAGAACCAAACTTTGAATGCATTTTGAAAGGAAAGCAGTGGGTGGGCTATGAATGGCAAGAAGCCAAAAATCAGACCGGAGTCTTGAGCAACTAAGAACCTACTCAAAGGACACTTTAGGTACTCACCTCATCAAGGCAAGTATCTACATTGACTGTTGTCAGGAACTCACAAACCCAGGTCAAAGGTCATCTGAGCATAACTGATTTCTCCACTCAAGGCATAAACAATCCAGATAACCCAAAGCTAGGAGACCTGGAGCTGACAGCAAAGTACAACAGTCTCATTCTTGCCCACCTTTGGGGGTAAGCTAGATGTGGGAATCAAACTCTGGACTCTCACACAATAAGAGCACTGCCCTGGGTGGCCCTGCACGCCTACAGCTCCAGAAATTTACAGACTGGATAAAGATCATTTAAACCCAACTACTAACATTTTTAAACAGCTGTCTAGTACACGTGTTTGCAATTTCCTTCAGGAAGACAGAATTTTTCCCCCTGAGGTCTGTTTTCACACAGTTCTGAAATAACTGCACAATAGAGTCAAAACATCTCTATTATTTTTAGTATCACTTTGTACACTTCTGTACAAATACAAGAATATAGCCAATATTCACAGGTATTGAAAAGAACTCTGGATATTTAAACCCAGCACCTAAAAACAGTAGCTTGAAGCAGGAACTTCAAGACTGGCAGGCAGAGTAAACATTCTTTCCTTTGAAGAATTCCCTTAAAGCTAAGGTGTTTATAAACAGAATATAAAATAGGAAAAGCAACCTCACTTGCATATTTTAAGCCCTTCCTCCACAAGATTATTTTACAAGGGTGCAACAAACATAATGCTGTTTATTTGGGGAGCAAAAAGTAATTTAAAATATTGAAAAGTACTCATTTCTTTGTTCTGTTTTTAATAGACCCAAGTTTTAAAATGAACTAAAGACGAATAAGAGAAAGAAAAATAAGCACAGATGCTGGTTCTTTGGGGTGGGGAAGACTTTCTAGGGGATGTATCACCACCCCGTGTGGTAAGAGCAGCTGAAGTTTAAACAGACTCGGTTTTTAAATAGGCAGAAGGGGGACTAAGGTTTTCTAAAGCTATCCAGAATTTTATTTTCAAATTTCTTTAACCGGGTTACATGTTCAAATTCTCAGCACCGAAGGATAACCTGGATTCTGCCCCTGTGCTATAGATATCTGCCTCAGCCACGTCAGTAGTCCAGGAGACAGACACCACATGTGGACTAAAGCACAGCGTTAAAGTTTTACTACTAAACTGGAATTAGAGCAAATATTACAAAACAGTTCTGCAAGAAACTGAAAATGAAGCATTTTTCTAAAATATTTAACTAACCTACTGAAGCTTGTAAACATTAAAGATGAATAGCGTGACACAGAGAAATGGGGTACTGACAACAAACATGATAGCTGCACCTGACCCGGAAACGCTTGCCTCTTCAAATGACTCATCTGTAGTAATTGCCCAAAAAGACACTGTATAGGATGTAGCTTGACATAGCTTTTCAGGGCACCACTAACAGGTATGAGCACAGTTCAGCAAATGCTAGTAACTCCACGGGTATGAACATTTCATCATAACACATGACATTTGTCTTTTCTTAACGTTTAAAAAGTACTGTGAGTAACAAGGGGAAGTCAGCTCTCAGGGCAAGCTTATCTATCCCTCCTCTCCATCACACCATCACATCTGTGTTTCAGCAAACACCAGTACTTTCAGATTTGTAGATTAAAGTTAGAGAAAGCATCAATATTATCTTCTGTAGCTTAAATATAATTATATTTAAATATAATCAAATAGAATATCCCTGTATTCTCCCTGTATTGTAGTCATCAGTTCACGTGTCTTCGATGAAGGCATAAGATTAATCATCACAGCAAATAATGCAATGGCATGGAAACTTCCGTACTACCTGTGATAACATTTAACTACGCTGGAGTGGCAGAGTATTGTTTAGCATTTGCAAAACAACAAGAACTAAATACCACTCACAGCTAGCCACTGACCCACAGTACCCATACCTTCCCACTGACCCACAGAATCCACACCTCGCCACAGTATCCGCACATATCAGGAGACACAGACTGACTGACTGACGTGTGTTTCTGAGTAGCAGCTTTTTAAAAATAACCACACAGGCAAGCTGAAGACCCTATTCATTTTTTTTTTTCTGCCACTTTCTGTCTTAGTTAGGGTTTCTAGAACTGACCGGAAACATCATCACCAAATAGCAAGTTGGGGAGGGAAGGATTTATTGACTTAGACTTCCACATTGCGGTTCATTGCCAAAGGAAGTCAAGACAGTATTCAAGCAGTGCAGTGACCTGGAGGCAGGAGCTGAGGAAGAGGCCGTGGAGGGGTGCTGCTCACTGCCTTGCTCCTCATGGCTTGCTCAGACTGCTTTCTCGTAGAAGCTGGGACCACCAGACCAGGGATGGTGTCACCCACAATGGGCTGTCCGCCCCCATCAATCACTAATTAGGAAAACGCCTTAGAGCTTGCTCTTAAGGAAGCATTGTCTCAGCTGAGGCTCCCTCCATGAAGGTAAGTCCAGCTTGTGTCAAGTTGCCACACGACTAGCCAGCACACCATCTCCTATCATCTGTGTTTCTAGATGAGTTCAGTGGCAGCCTGCCCTGGAGGCTGAAATGTGAGGTGCAAGTGTGTTCCTTCAGTTCTTGCTAGCTTTTTAAAAGAAGGGCATTCCCACCTGACTTGAGGCATATAGGGCCGACATCAGTGTGGATAAACATCATTAGCCACATGGCCTCTAGCAATCCCACTTTGTCCACTCATTTTTGGATTTTTTTTTTTTTTTTTTGTGTGTGTGTGTGTGTATGCTGTTGTTTCTGACAGGGTCATGTTTATCCCAGGCTGGCTGGAACTCTCGATATAGCTGAGGATAATCTTGAATTTCTAATCGCCCAGCCTCTACCCCTTAATGCTGAGATTACACATGTGTGACACCAGATGTAGTTCTTTTCATCTTGGGGCACCAAACCTGCTTTGTATATGCTCGCCAACCACTCTACCAGCTGAGCTGCATCCAAGCCCCAGCCAACTCATTCCGTATTTCCACCCCAGCACCCTTGCTGTGTACCTCCACATCATCCTCTCAGTGGTTACTCTTCCATCATTTCCTGCTTTCTTCGTCCACGATGAGGATGCTGGGCTTGATTGGCTGCACCAAGGTCCAGCTACTGAGACAACGTGGAAGCTCTCTCCTGTTACTATTTCACTGACTCAGTGTAAGGCGGCCCCGGGCTTGTCAACTACTGGAAGGCAGAGCCTAGGCTCCCCACTGAGGATCTCCTAAACCTCTTGGAAGATTGATATTGTGCCTTCCAGGTTTGTGATAGGACAAAGGTGGATTTAGCCAGCAGCTTAGGAAGATGTGTCTGGTTCCCCTAGCTTCCTCAAATTTCCTTTCTTCTCTTTAAGTTGATCGAACCAAGTTTCAGAACTGTTAATTCCTATCCTTGTTGAGCTGATTTCAATAAGAACCTATGTTCCCTTCCTTTAGCTTCTAAGTCCGTGGCTTTGTAAGGTGAGCATTTTCTTTCTCAGCCAGGTCTGCTCCTCGAAAACCAAAAGCACTCAGCTTTCAGACCATGCATTAGCTCTGGAGTTAAAAACCTCATTTTGAAACTCAATGCTGAGTGACGACGGCTTGTGAACACCCTTCCTCCAGGAACAACATGTAACATTTTTACTGATGGGAAGATAATAGAGTAAAAGAAGAGAAAAACATGACTTAATAGCAATACTTTCCCCTGAAGTGCCTATTTTACCCACTGCACTCTGTGCTTTTAGAATGCAATACCACACACACAAACTGGAATGTTTACACAAGCCAGAGATGAACAGACATGGAGCCGTGACAGTGAAGGTCCAAGTACCATCTCATTGCACAGAACTTCCTCCTGTGCCCACTGCTAGAGACCCTGATGATGCTGAATAATCCATTTCCTATTTTCCTTTGCAGTGGAAACACATGCTAGAAAGTGTCTACACAGGTTCCTGCCTTCTGAATGAAAGAGACCGGTAGGCATGGCTCATAACAAACCTCTCCTTTAGTCTTACCGTCAGCAATAGGAAAAATTCCCCATCACCCTCCAACCTGTGGAGGAAGGATGCCTGGAGAAGGACCAAGTGAAAACCTTCTGAGTCTTTTCTCTCTAGTGAAAGATTTCTAAGAACAATGGGATGTTTCTGAAACTCTATGGGAATTGTTACATTTGCCAAAGCCTTGAAGGGTGTAGAAGTGGTTATTTCACCTTAATCCCTATCCAATTCCTCCATAGATATACAAAGAAAAGATAGCTTATATGTATATAAATTGGCATTCCCAATGCCAAAACATAGCCTTCATCATTTGCATTTGAAAAGTTATCTATTTGTTAAAATATGCTGTAATTCTAAAATCAGTACTGATAGCACTTGCATGCTTACTTAAGGACACGTGCAGGATGGTCAAAAAACAATTTTAGGTATCCTGTGTATACATTTCTAGCTCAGGCTGAATAGGTGATTCTCTACTCTCTTGTTCCAGATCAACTACTATAATAAGCATCATTTGTGGCCTATGTAGTCTTATGTTTATTGACATTTCTGTGTTCTTCGTTGATTTTGCTACTTATAGTGGTACCCAAACAGAGAGATGTCAGGCTGTCTATTGTTCTTGGGTACAAGAGTGTTATAGGCTTGCAGAGAATTCACAAGGGTCCATTCAGGCATTAGTTACAATGCTGTTGGCCATGAGGTCCATGTTAAGGAATCAACACTATGTATGTCAAGAAAAAGAAGAACTGATCTCTGTTGTATATGTCAGCTTTTGGAAAAAATAAATTGTGTTTACATTGCTCCAGGGAGTATGATTTCCTACAGAAATAGAGCCAACAGGAAATATCTACAGTCTATCAGGAAATACTGTCTGTCTGTCTATCATCTAAAGAAAGATTAAAACTAATCGACTCCTGCAAATGTGCAGACTCAGGAGTCTAGGTGTAGGAGCACCGATGGTGTGATTCTAGACTCTCCGAGACCCAGGAGAGCTGCTGGTGTAGGTTCCCTTCAAAACCAGTGACAACAGAAAACAGTGTTTTTGGCCTAAGGACAGTGCGGCAGAGCAGGGAATTCTTCCTTGTTCGGTAACCCACTTTACTAGATCTAACTGGCACAATGGTAACAAAAAAACTTGCAGACAATCAGAGCCAAGCAGCTGGCACCCCATTGCCCAACCATGTTGACACATAGAATTAATATCACATGTAGGGTCAAGAAAATATGAAACTAGGGAGGCAGAGGCAGGTGAATCTCTGTGAGTTTGAGGCCAGCCTGGTTGACAAAGCAAGCCTAGGACAGCCAGGGCTATACAAAGAAACTCTGTCCTGAGGATATCTTAGGGCCCTGAAAATACCCAGTTACAGGAAGCAGCAGAGCTGTTATCACAGATTCTTTTCCTGAGTTCTCTTTTAGCTTCTAGTTGCTTCCGGCTCTGAGCTGCCTCTGGTTGGTAGGAAACATGTTTGGAAGCATTCTGCAACAACATATGAGAAAACTCACAGGAGAACAGGGAGACATAAGAGGAAAACAAGAGTACAAGAGTAACACAGGAGACACAGACAGTGGGAAAACAGGAACAAACAGGCAAAAGGAAGTAAAGCGAAGGTTTTCTTCCATCTCCATGACCCATATCTGGGCAACAACAGTAAATCAAACTAATATGATTTATCAAAACTCACATTAAGTCATTTAATAATTTTATAACAAAGGGCTTGATTGACTATTTCCCAAAACAGAAAGACAATCTCAATGGAAAGAGAAAGTCATTCCTATCTTTCATGTTCTTCTTTTGAAAAACCAGCAGAGGGCGAGCATGGTTATCAGGGACACAAGCGGTGCCCGCTGGCTGGTTGGAGCTTCTTCTACTCCTCAGGCCAAATGGCAATCTGAGAGCTTGGGCGTGAGCAATGTGGCTGCATATGCTGATTTGTCTTAACCATGGCATTACTGCTGTCAGGTTCAGTCTGTGGTACAGGTTCAAGCCCTTACAATATGGACCTTACAAGGTGTTCTGAATAGAGATGGGAGACACACAGAGGAAAGAACACAACTCACATTGTACCAATTAGGTTTCTGTACTCCTCACAGCCAGTTCCTGACTCCTCTCAGCAAGGAAGTATTGCCAAAGGCTGCAGAATGTAGTCAGAAGAAAATCAAGGGAGGTCAAGTGTATTTTCTCATACATCCTCAGTTCAAAATAAAGGCACAAAGTAGCACTGTGGAGATGAAAAATGACACTGTTGTAAACCTCAGTGTTATGACAAGAATGAGAAATTTCCACTAAAATTTAGAAATGAATAATCAGGGCATCCATGCAGTTTGGTTGACTGAAGGGCCTTTCTGGGTAAAGCCTTTTTTATACTACAGTTCAGTAGGTCAGAGATAGGGTCTATAAACCAAGTCAATGGAAAAAAATCCAAATTATTTACTTTATGTAGGAGCACAAAAATGAGTCATTGTGTAGGACAATGGCTGGAGAGTAAGCTGGTGCAAGTTTCAGAAAGCAGTTAGGCAACGTTTATCACAAATTAAACTGGTCATCCTACGTGCTTGCTTATTCTCTCTTTGGTCTGTAAAAACACCAGTGTTCACAAACATGAGCATCAATGGTTGGGGAGATGCCTCAGCCGGTAAAGTTCTTGCTATACAAGCATAGGGACCAGAATTCAAACTCCCAGAATCCACGTAGAAATCTGAGTACAAAGGCACATGGCTTCTACCACTGTGGAAGAAGGCAGAGACGGGTAGACCCTTGGAGCTTAAATTCTACCATCTGTACCGCTCCTTCACACATGCCGGAAGGGCTGGACATCCTTCTCACAGACCCCTGTTCAGCTGTGCTCATTGTCACTCTGTCCACAATGGCTAAGAAATGCAAACAACCTAAATGCGCTTCAGCTGGCGAATGAAAACATGGCACACGCTCACTATGGAACTCTAGTCAACTGTAAAGAAAAAAGGAAATCCTGAACCTTGTGGGTGAATTGATGGAACGGGAAAAGATGGTGTTGAGTGAGGTAAAGCAGACCCAGGAAGACAAACACACCTTCTCAGTCATCTGAAGTTCCTAACTCTGAAACTTCAGATGTGAGTACAATAATCAGAAAGAAGAGAAGCAAAAGGGGACTCTGAAGGAGAGAGACACATCAGCAGCATACAAGTGATTTAAAGGAGCCAATTGTAAAATGAGACTTAACTTGGGGAAGGGGAGGGATATAAGTACAGGAGGAAAGAAGAGAGAAAAAGAACAGCAACTATGTCTGAGAAAGTCACATGAATCATATTATTATGTATCCATCTAATACTACATACATTATACAACATTATGTGTACACATAATTTAAACAGAAATTTTCCAAGGCATGTCTAACTAAAACCCCAATGCCAAAATAAGAAGCATCCTTTTGAACTGTAGGTCAGGGTTGTCCAAGAGACCACAAAAACCTTATAGTTTATTGCTGTTTCCCTAGGCTACCCCACAGAGATGTAAGGTAAGTCTCTATTGCTGAGGACAACATGTACCTCAGACACAGGGGACCTGAACTGTAACATACTTAAAACTTTCATCCCTGAGGACCAGCTTTCATAGTACTGGAAGGCACCATGCAAACTTCCATCTGAGAAGAGCAACCGATCATTCTACCCAGATATGATGCCTATGAACCTAGAACCGTAAAGGCACAGTGGCATACGTTGGAGGTGACCAACAGCTCTCTAACTGGGCTTAAGGCTTGCTCAACAAACAGAAAATTGTGCCTACCTAACCTAGAGAAGTCATGGCTCCTGAAGGAGAAGCCGTAACTGCCACTCCAGTAACACAGCATAACTAACTGTATTCTAAGCATTTGTACTCGCACCCTCAGGTAAGCGTACTGCTCGCCCCTTTTCAGGAAACTTCTGTTTGCAACAAACACCTTCATAGAAGACCACAGCTGATAGAAGTGCAGAGAACGAGAGATCGTGCGGGCCCCAGTCCAGATTTACAGACTTACAACACAACTTCTGCACCCAGGACTCAGGGATCATTCCGGAAAAGGCAGCTAAGAGAGTGTAAGTGCCAAAGGGAAGGAAGAGATTGTGTGAAGAGCGGTGAGATTGTGTCCGCAAGAAGTATCAGGGAAGCCACGCCCATGGAGTTTCATCAACATGGCTGGCTAATGAGACCTGATCAATGATGACGTCAACGATAACGCTGGGATGGGGGTGCTTAGGAGGCCTACCGTAGGCGAAGAAGTACAGTCAACTAGGGGATGCTGAGCCGGAGAAACAGTATTTCCGTGGAAGAGCCGCCCGGTGGGTTATCCAGGATCCAGTGGTCAGCCCTGAAGTCATATGCATACAAGTCATATGCATATATGAACTGGGACACTTGCATTTACACATTAGGAATATATCTATAGCTATCTATATAAATCTTGGTGTACTATGGATCAGGAATATCAAGAGTATATACATGGACACATATATATATATATATTTACAACAATTAAAGGAAAAGAGGCCATGAATTCAAGAATGAAAAGGGAGTATTTGGGAGGGGTTGGATGGAAGAAAAAAAAAAGGAGGGAAATGATATAACTATATAATAATTTCAAAAAAATTAAAAATTAGATTGCAGTTGAACACCCATCATATAAAAATAAAATTTGGCAGGGAGCAGTGAGGTGGGTGATTCTCTGCATCTCTTGCCTTCAGTCTTCCATTGCCTCTCACCTGCTCACAAGTGTGACACGTCTATCTTTCTTTAATTCAAACCCCCAAACCACAGACTGTCTGCTCAATTCCAACAGTCCCAATCCCCAAATGAACTCCAAGCACCTTCACTGTGTGTTTACACTTTCTATTCCAGAGAGCCTGGGACATCTTAATAGTGAGTGTTTCCATTTTCTATCCAAGAGAGCCATCCCAATCTGTGGGCAAATCCTCTTCTGCTTTTCTAAGTACGAAAACATGCCCAGTGACATAGCCATGCCTAGCTACGCACTAGGAGACGGCAGCGATGAGGTTTGAACAGGAGCAGTGTACTTTATCAGGGGATGACTAATTCCTCCGACTGACTCTCAGGGCGTGAATGATTTTGGCCACTCACTCTTTTAGCTTCAAGTTCAAATTTTTCTCCTTTCTATTCAGATATGTTCCTTACAATAATCATATTCATCCTTCCTCGTCCAATTAGAACCAGATAGGTGTACACACCCATAGACCATTTTGGTAGGCAAAGTAAGTTTGTCTCGGCAAAGCCATCATGGGGCTGGGAGGGTGGCTCAGCTGCAGAATGTATGGTTAGCAAGCCCAAGGCTCTGAGTTCCGTGCCAGCATCACAGCAAACACAAAGTAAAAGAAAACTCTCAAATTGGTTTCTAATACTTAGAAAAATATTCTAAGTACTAAACTTTTATTCTGGCATCACTGTTCCTCTGTCTGGATGCCTGCTTTATACAATAAACATCTATAATATTCATAATCATCTCCATGCTTACCTAAACAGATAATATAATAAATGTTTAGAGTGGTTTTATATAGTGCAGTTTTTACATTAAAATAATAAAAATCTCTGCCTTCTCTTGGAATACAAGCATCACTGAAACATACAATAATCACACATTTAAAAATGTCCTTGATGATTAGTGATGATGGACCAACATGTCTTCCTTGGGAAAAAAAAAAAAGACAACAAAAACATCGCTGTTCTAGTCTAGCACCCATTTTAAAATCAGGCTATTTTTTTTTTATTCTTTGAGCTGCCTTTTACCGATTATTTCCCTTGCATCAGAAAAGCTTTTTAGCTCAGTGTAATTCCACTGGTTCACTCTTGCTTCCTTGTGCTTCTGGTGTCATAACTAATAAATAGTCAAGATAATGTTCCATGGCTTTCCCAGCGCTTCTAAGAGTCTCACAGCGGCACACCTCATGTTATAGCTTTGGTTCATTTTGAGTCAGCCGCAGCCTCCTCCCTCCTCTCCATCAGGTCCGACCCTCCTCTTCCCCCTAACACCCTCCCCTTCTACTCAGGAAAGGGGAGCCTCCCCACCCCATAGAAACTCACTCCAGCACAACAAGTCGCATAAGTGCATCCTCTTCCACTGAGGCAGCCCACCTAGGGGAAGCAGAGTCCATGTCAGAGACATCCCCTGCTCCACTTGCTGGGGGATCCACATGAAGACCAAGCTGAACATATGCTACATGTGTGCATATGGGCCCAAGTTAGTTGACTGTGATGGTCTTGTAGAGTTCTTGCCCCCTTTGGGTCATTCTATAGTTCCCTCCACTCTTCCACAAGATTCCCGTTGCTCCACCCAATATTTGGCTGTGGGTCTCAGTATCTGTTTCTATCCAATGCTGGGTGGAGCCTCTCAAGAACAAGTCTGCTAGGCTCCTGTCTGCAAACATAGCAAAGTGTCATTACTAGTGTCAGGAGTTGATTCTTGGAGTGGGTCTCAGGTTGGGCCAGTCATGGTTGGGCCAGTTCCTCAATCTCTGCTCCATATTTATCAAACATTTTTATGGTTGGTTGTTTTAAGAATTAAGGTATTTTGTTTAAATAAATAAATAAATAAATGGGAGAGGAGAGAGAAATTTCAATTATATTCAGGATCTATTGTGGTTAAATACGAAATGCAGTGATTTTTATTTTCCTTCAAAGATGTAATTGTGAGTCTGGAAGAGTTGTGTTAAAATAGATGTCTTAGCAATGCAAAGTCCGCCCATCCATGAACATGAAATATTCTTCCATTCATTTGTTTTGCTGGTAACTTATTTCAATGATGTTTTATAGTTTTCCATGTATAAGTTGTTTTCCTCTTTAAATTTTTCTCTCAGTATCATATTCTTTAGCAAAATTTTAATTAATTTAAAAATTAATTCATTGTAGTATTTTGTGCATGTCATTACTCTTTGTTCTTATTCATCTGCTATCCCATAGTCCTTCCCCGTTTCACGTGCTGCCCCTTTGCTGGTCTCTGTCCTTCTAATAGTCCATCAGCTGTTCCCTTGTCACACGAATGACATTATCCTCTCTTTTCCAACCCACCACCACGTTACACACATGCACACACACACACACACACACACACACACACACAGAGGGGTGGGGAGAGAACTTAAGATTGCAAACAAGGAAAAATATGGTCTTTGTCTTTCTGTGTCTAACTTATTTCACCCAACGTAATGATTTCTGATTCCATTCATTTGGGGGCAAATGATTTCCTTTTTACCTAAGGCTGAAAATAGTCACACTGCTGCCGCGAACAGGGTTTCAGAGCATGGTTGTGCGTGTCTCCGTGGTAAGCTGACTTAGGAGTGCTTATGTATGCCAGAGTAGGGTAGCTGGGTCATGTAGCAATTCTACTTTTAGGTGAAGTCACATTTATTTGTTCTCTCCCTGTGGACATGTGTCCATGTTAGCATGTGCATTGAGGTCAGGGGACCACTTGTGGGAGTCAGTTCTCTCGTCCACCATGTGGATCCTGTAGACTGAACTCACTATGACAGGGTTGGCCCAAGGGCCTTTCTCCACTGAGCACTGTCACTGGCCTTTCTGCACTGAGCACTATCACTGGCCTTTCTGCACTGAGCACTGTCACTGGCCCCCTATTCATACTTCTATGAGGAACCTACCCAGTGTCTTCCATGTTGCCTGAACGGGGTACAAGGGTTTATCTTCCCGCGCACCCTGACCAGCATCTGTTGTTTTCTTGATGTTTTGATTTGCATTGAAGGAAGGATAATGATAGTGAGCCCATTCATTGACTGGATGGTTTGTGGGGCTGGTATTTTAACTTTTGTAATCCCTTAAATATCTGGATGTTAGTAAGGACCTGCTTGATATGCAGTTGGCAACAGTGTCCTCCTCACCCCGTGGGCTGTGTCTTCACACTGCTGATGATTTCCCTGGTTGAGCAGAAGGTTCTAACTTCCTGTAGTCCCATCTGTCAACTCTCGGGTTATTTCCTGTGCTACTGGAGTCTTGTACAAGGGGTTTCCCAACCCCTTGATCTTAATGTTTTCTATTCCACATCTTCTAGCAATTCTGGGTCTTACGTTAAGGGCTTTGATCAGTTTCTATTTGATTTAATTTTAGAGTAAGGTGAGAGACAAGGGCTAGGGTTGCTCTTCTGTTATATGTACATAATCAATTTTCTCACCACTGTTTGTTCAAGAGGCTGTCTTATATTCTTCTTTTTCTTGCTATTGTAAAAGATTTTGTTTTATTTTCAGTAGCATATGTTAATTTTACTAAAAGTGGGTTTTGTGTAGGTGTGTGTCACTAGGGATGGAACCCAGAGCTTGTGTTCCACCTGTAGCCGGGGAGTGGGTTTCACTGTGACATTTTTGTGTGTGTAAATCATGTGGTTGATCATATTCACCCCATACTCTTATTCCCTCTTGGTCTGCTCCAGTCTCCCACTGGGCTTCTCCTTCTTAATAGTCATAAATGAGATTTTTTTCCCCTTAATTTCTGTTCCAGATCACAGTGTATACAGTTCATTAATTTCACCGGGATTTTTTCCTTTTTTCCCCCCTCAGTCTTGGACCCATAGCCTATGACTTCAGCCATGCTTGGCAAGTATTGCACTGCCAAGTTCAAGGTTTTCCTCTTGATCACATTGAACATAGGCAAGGGAGTGATTCCCAAGCTTTGCCTTAGTTCTCAGCGTCCTTTAGCTGGTGCCTCTTCACAGCCAACAGTCCCATCACAGCCCCTGGAATCTCTGAGCACTGGACATGTGTTTCAGTCATCTCCTTCCCCAGGGAGATGTGGGATCTGGGAGTTTTCTCCTGATCACCACATGCTAAGCCAGGAGAGAGTCAGTGCCACAAATCTCCCACTAGGCTTCCATGAAGCTGGCCTGCAGTGTGTATCCACATTGGCTTCTAGACTTCTCAGGAGGAAATGCCCCTGTTACAATAGAATCAGTGTCTCATGGGGTAAGGAGAGTGAGGGACTTCCTATCCACCATCTTACTGATATCTAAACCCCTTTGCTTTTCCCTTCCAGTTCCCTAACTGCTAACATGGAAGCCCTTTTCCCGTGCCACCTGTCTGTGTGTATATAAGCATGTTTGTATACATATGCACACATATATGCATATGTGATTCTGGGGATTGACCCACTGCCAAGCACATACTCTACTCAGGAACTACAAGGCTAGTCTGGAACTCACTGTTAAGTTCAGGCTGCCTTTGAAGTGCTGAGACTACAGGAATGAGCCACCATGTTCACTCAACACTTTAAGAGTTTTGTTTGTTTGTTTTCTAGACAGCATCTCGCTGTGCAGCCTTGGCTTGCTAGAACATCACTATGTAGGGGTAAACAGGGAGGTTTTGGTGAATTTAGAGTTCGAGTTTAGCAAGATGAAAGAGAGTTTAAGATTGGTTGAACAATGTGATACTGTCTGAACTGAAAAGTTAAATACTGTTAAGACTGGTTGTCGCAAATTTAAAAGGTATGGCCTAACAAATGTTTATAATTAGGCTATAATTATTACAGTGGTATTATTTAAGCCGTTGTCACAATTAATAAGACACAGACACCTGTTAGATTTTATAATTGCCTTATCTACCTTGCGCCAGGCAGATATTCTACTTACCATCCATCTCCCAGCCCCCATCCAAAGCCACCCACCTTAACCACTTCCATCTGGGCTGCCTTCCATCAATCATCCCAAGACACTTGCTCATATTTTTCATCTTGGTGTTTCCTCCATCCCACGACGTCCTTGGAGTCCTTCCTCCCAGCCTACGTGGTCCCTTTTCCATGCTAACCCATCGTGGTGTCCTCCTGCCACCTCTCTTCTGTCCCTGTTTTTTGTGATTCTCTTGAACCCAAAGCCTGGGAACCCATTCTGCCCTGCCCAGGTTTTAGGCCTTTAATCCACTGCTCAGGTGTGATGTCTCAGGCAGGTTTACACTCCAAGGACAGGTGTATCCAGGCAATAACCAGATCTTGAGGGCCAGTAATTAGCATCAATCTACAAGCACCAGAACAACCTCCGACAATTGGTGAAACACAATTTCACATGTATTTTATCACAGTTTTAAAATTTTAACAATCATTATCACTCCTATTTGAAGAAGTATGCAGACAAGAAATAAAAGTAGGGCTGGAGATATGGCTTAGCAAGTGTCCTTATTCAGGATTCCTGTTGCCATGATGAGACACCATGAGCAAAGAGACTTGGAGAGGAAAGTTTTTTTTTTTGTTGTTGTTGTTGTTGTTGTTGTTTTCCAGCTCACACCTCCACATCACAGTTCATCAACAAAGGAAGTCAGAACAGGTGCCAGTCAGAGGCCAGGAGGTTGCAACTTCCTGGCTTGCTCCACAGGGTTGCTCCACAAAGGTTGCTCAGCCTGCTTTCTTATAGAACCCAGGACCACCAGCTTAGAGGTGGCACTGCCGACAATGGGCTGGGCCCTCACCCACCAACTGCTAACTAAGAAAATGCCCTACTGTCTTTTATAAAGTCCTATCTTAGGAGGCTTTTCTTAATTGAGGTTGCCTCATCTGAGATGACGTTAGCTTGTGTCAAAATAACATAAAACTACCCAGCACAGGAAGTATGAGTGCTTGTGCCCAGGTGGATGGTGGCAGTGTACACTTTTAATCCCAGCACTTGGGGAAACAGAGGCAGGCAGATTTCTGGGATTGAGGCCAGCCTGGTCTACAGAGCTAATTCCAGGACAGCCAGTGCTACACAGAGAAACCCTGTCTCAAACAAAACAACACAAAACAAAACAGAACAAAAAGTTTCCACTCAGTCCTGCTGCAACTTGATGTGCTAGGGTTGGCTGGTACCCATGGTGGGGGGGCTCCCCTTCATTGACAAGGGAAAGGGACAAGGAGGAGAGGAGAGAGGGTCTATGATCAGGCTATAAAAATGATTAAATAAATTAATTAACAAAAGAGAAAAAATCTTCAAAAAATATGTTTCTCCTTTCCACCAAAATTAGAAAATAAAATTTCTCATTAATATGCTGAAAAAAGAGTGCTTGTGTACAAGTTCAAATCCTTAGCACCCATGTGAAAACAAGAGCAGCCATGCCTGGAATCCCAGCACTGTGGGGTGAAAGCAAGAGGACTGATTCGTCTTGCAGGCCACTAGTGCCATGCTTACTAGTACAGCTCAAGGGACTTGACCTGACTAGGCAGCAAAGGGGTGAGGAAAAGACAGACACTCAGACACAGAAAAGACTGTGATCAGGCAGCTGGCCTCTCTGATGCAGAAAGCCCAGCCCCCAGGAAGCATGTGTATTATATAGAGCTGGGCAAGAAGGCAGGGTTATTACATACAGATAAACAAAGAGCCGGGCTTAGTTAATCTCAGTAGAAGCAGTCTCTGTTGGAGAGCAGGGGGCTCTGGTGGACAGTTTCTGGACTTCACACCAATTGACACCTGAGGAAGGCTTCATCAAACCTCTGAGTTTCACTTGGTAAAGGCTTGGCCACTTCTGTGGGGCTTGTGCTCCTGTCAACACAGGATGCCTAGTTCAAGCCCTGAATCTTCCATTACTAGGGCCACCCTCATAGGTGCCATGAAGTTTCCTCTGCACACCTTAACTTCCCCCTATTCCAGTCACCTCTCCCCCCTATTCCTGTACTCCCTCTGCTCCTCCCTCCCCCACCTAATCCCTCCTGTTCCCATCTGTGCCAGGCCCCAGTCCATCTGCAGGATCTACTCTGTTTCCCCTTCCCAGGGTGACCCATGCAACTCCCTAGAGCTCTGCTTCCTACTTAGCCTGTCTGGGTCTGTGGATTGTAGCGTGATTACCCCCTATATAACAGCTAATATCCACTTATACATGAGTACATGCCATGCTTGTCTTTCTGGGTCTGGGTTGCCTCACTCAGGATGATTTTTTTTTTTTTATCTAGTTCTAGTCATTTGCTGCAAATTTCGTGATGTCGTTTTTTTTGTTTTGTTTTGTTTTGTTTTTTGTTTTTCCCCCTCTAACACCTCAGTAATATGCCATTGTGTAAATATACCACAATTTCTTTAGCCATTCTTTAGTTGAGAGATATCCTTTAGTTGGTTGTTTCCAGTTTCTGGCTACTATGAATAGTTTCTGTGAACATGGTTGAGCAAGCTGTTTTATTGTGTATTTCCAGTTTCCTTAGAAAAAAATTCAGGTGTCCATAGGTGTATGGATTCATGTCTGGGCCTTTGATTTAAGTCCATTGATCAACCTGTCTGTTTTTATGCCAATATCATGCCTTTTTATTGCTATTACTCTAGAATATTGCTTTAGATCAGGGATGGTGATACCTCCAGAAGTTCTTTTATTGTGCAAGATTGTTTTAGCTATCCTGTTGTTTTTTTTTCCATATGAGGCTGAGTATTATTCTTTCAAGGTCTGTAAAGAATTGTGTTAAAATTCTGATGGAGATTGTATTGAATCTGTAGATTGCTTTTGATGAGATAGCCATTTTTACTATGTTAATCCTACTGATCTTTCCATCTTCTGATATCTTCTTCAATTTCTTTTCTTCATAAACTTGAAGTTTTCGTCATGCATGTCTTTCACTTGCTTTGTTAGAGTTACCCCAATATATTTTATATTATTTGGGGCTATTGTGAACATTGTTGCTTCCCTGATTTCTTTCTAGGGCTTTTGTTTGTATAAAAGAGAGCTGATGATTTTTTTTGAGTTAATCTTGTATTCAGCCACTTTGCTGCAGGTGTTTATCAGCTCTCAGAGATCCCTGGTAGACTATTTGGGGTCAGTTATGTGGTATTATATCGTCTTGTGAATAGTGATGCTTTGACTTCTCTCTTCCAGTTTGTATCCCCTTGATTTCTTTCAGTTGTCTTATTGCTCTACCTAGGACTCCAAGTACCGTAATGAATAGATATGGAGAGAGTGAACAACCTTGTCTTATTTCTGATTTTAGTGGAACTGCTTTGAATTATATTTGATGTTGGCCAGACACTCGCTGTAAATAACCTTTATTGTATTAAGTATGTCCCTAGTGACCCTGATCTCTCCAAGATTTTTATCACGAAGGAGTGTCGGATTTTGTGAAAGGCTTTTTTTGGCATCTAATGAGATTATCATGTGATTTTAGTTTTCTTTCAGCTTGTTTAGATGGTAGATTTCATCGACTGGTTTTTATATGTTGAGCCACCCCCTGCATCTCTAGGATGAAGCCTACTTGATCCTGGTAGATGATCTTTTTGATGGGTTCTTGGTTTCAGTTTGTGTGTATTTTATTGAGTATTTGTGCATTGATGTTCATGACGGAAATTGGTCTGTAATTCTATTTCTTTGTTGGGTCTCTGTGTGGTTTGTGCATCAGGGTGACTGTGGTCTCAGAAATGAATTTGGCAGTGTTTCTTCTGTTTCTAGTTTGTGGAATAATTTGAGGAGTGTTGCTGTTAGCTCTTCTTTAAAAATCTGGCATAATTCTGCACTAAAGCCATCTGGCCCTGGGCTTTTTGGGTTGGGAGACATTTAATGATTGCTTCCATTTCTTTAGGGCTTGTAAGTCTATTTAAATTGTTTATCTGATCTCAATTTAACTTCAGTAAATGGTATCTACTGAGAAAATGGTCCATTTATTTTAGATTTTTCTGATTTTGTGGTATAGATTTTTAAATAATAACCTAACGATTCTTTGGATTTCCTCACTGTGTGTTGTTATGTCCCCCTTTGATTTTGTTAATTAGATATCGTCTCTCCATCTTTTAGCTGGATTGAATAACAGTTTGTCTGTCTTGTTAATTTTTTCAAAGAAGGGATGCTAGCTCACTCGAGCATGTGGCTCTGGAGGCTTTGCCCTTCTCCCCATTCCTCTGCCTTGCTGAAAAACTGTTAGATTATATTGCTAAAGCTAGCGCCAGGGTCCTTATTTGTCCCTTATTTGTCCACTTCCTCCCTCTGAGGCTGACTACCAAGCTATCAAAGAATTGAAGTCTAGCAATAACCCCCCCCCTTTGGCTCACCTAATTAACATGTCCAAAAAAATTAAACACCTCATTCTAACAAGGAGTTTTCCCGTGTACCTTTATAAACAGCCATTTTCCTATGAACCACATCTGTCCCCTCTCTTTCCAGAGATAGTCCTTTGTCCTGTGGGACAACCATCCCTGCTCCCTCTCGCTTGTTCCCTTTTTCCTATCCCTCATTCTCTATCTCCTGTCTCTGTCTATTATTTCTGCCCTTTAGCCCTCTGGGGCAAATAAATCTCCTTTTTGCTGAGAATTTGGTCTTGGGGGTCCTGAGACAATAACTATCCTTTCACCAACTTTTTGTTTCATTCATTCTTTATATTGCTGTCTTTGTTTCTATTTTATTAATTTCAGCCCTGAGTTTTATCATTTCCTGCCATCCATCCTCTTGGGCAAGTATTCTTTCTGTTCTAAGCTCTTAAGCGAGCTGTTAAGTTGTCAGTATGAGGGTACTCAGAGCTATGAACTTTCCCTTAACACTGCTTTCACTGTGCCCCATAAGTTTGGGCACGTTGTGCATTCATTTTCATTAAATTAAAAAAACTCTTTCATTTCTGTCTTTAATTCTATCTTGACCCAGCAATCATTCAATAGAGTTGTTTGGTTTCTATGAATTTGTAGGTTTTCTGTTTTTTAAACTTTTTGCCCTATCTATATCTATCTATCTATCTATCTATCTATCTACCTATCTGAAGCATCATAAAATCAGGCTGACCAGTGAAGGTCAAGATCAGTGCTCTGGGTGAGATGACAGTGGCTTTGATTATTGTGACAAAGGAAGTTTGGGATCTGTCCTAAAGAGCAGCAAGCACTTCCTGGGTAGGAATATTGGGAATGAGAAAGAAGAAATGGCCTTTGAACTAGACCTGAGCAATAGAGTGACTGAGTGTGAGATTCAGTGGCATAAAGAAGCTGGGCAAGAAGTCAGCTTATACTAGCCAGCTTCCACAGGGGTGGGGAATGCGTTGTTCCTCTTGGAGTAGCCTCTTATTCCACAGCTGGAATTGGTTTCTTTAGCTGCCATCACTCTGCTGCTAGCAGTCTCCCTGTGGATTCGTTAGATGGCTTATATGCCCTCATGGTCTCCCACACAGTATTACTTCACATGAAAGAACCCATTTTATAGTGAAAATGTAAGTAAGTGGGCTGGTGCTGATCTTACCACCACAGGCAGGTAGCATGGGAGAAGAGAGGATTTCCTGTCCCAGCTGTCAAGACCCTTGCAGCCATACCATCGTGTGTTCTTCAGTGTGCTGTGCCTTCTCTCTTTGCTAAGGGATGGAAGAGGCGGTGCATGGAGAATGTCTCAAAATTGTGCAGGCTAACTTAATGAAATAATTTGTCTCCTTACCCAAAATTCCACTGGGGAATGTTAGTACACAGAAGAACCACCTTTCACCTGGAGACAGTCATTCAACAGTGACCAACTAGGATATCCTGTAAAAAAAAGCAAAACAAAACAAAACAAAACAAAACCAAAACAACATTGATTGAGCCAGATTTGACTCTACTGACCCTTTCTCCAAACCACAACTGCGTGGCCAAGGGTGAGGATAAGCCAGACAGGAGAGTCCTGGGTCCCTCTACATGGAGATCAAGGTGGGGTATGGGCTGCATAGCTTTCCCCTTCTAGCCTGAAGCACTGTTTGCTCAGGAACTCAGAAAAGAGATTTTAAATCCTTTCTTTTCCTTCATGTCTTCCTTTTCTGGTTCACCTGTTCAGCAGGTGAAGGCAGTGCTGGCCAGTCCTGAGGTCCTGAGTTCTAGCCACGGAGCCCACATGGTGGAAGAGGAGAACAAACTACTGCAAACTGTTCTGTCAACTCTACAAGTGGGGATGGGGATGCGGGAACGAGAGAGGCTGAAGGGGGGGCAAGAGAGAGAGAGGAGCTGGCAGGAGACAGTTCTCACCCGCAGCTGAGCTAGAGATCTAACTCGGGCCATCAGGGAACAGCCATGTTCTGAACTAATATCTCTACGTGGCAGAAGACTCCTATGGTCACTGAGCCATCTCCACAGCCTAGTACATGGAGTTTCAAACATTTGGAGTCATTAGTATCAAGCACTCGGCCTTGAACAAGTCATAGCATTAACTTTTGTGCCACAGATTCTGAATTGGAAAAACCAGGCTCTAATGGTAAAAGCTACGCTGTTTAATCCAAGTTGGAACAGAAATTCTCAAGGCCGGAAGGGAAGAGTTAGAGAGGAAATAAATTTGATTCTGTGGCACGTGGGTCACTGGCTGATGGAACACTCAGAGAGGAAGGAGAAGCATGTGTAGTTATGCTGGGGCCACTGTCACAAAGGAGGATGGCCGCGGAGATCAGCTCTAATGCAGAGTGCTCCGAAGTAACGGCTGTTCCACGTCCCCACACCTTGCCCAAGGACAAGTGCAACTGAGGGTTTGGCATGCCTGGGGCATCTGAGAGGAGTGTGCGGGTCCCTCTAGGCCTGTACCAAGCCTCAGCTGTGCAAAGTCTCCCTGGTTCCCTGACCGTCTTGGGGTAGCAGTGTCTGCAATGTCTGGCTGCACCACGGGGGAGGAAGGAGCTTGATGCAATGTCCTCCGCAGCAACCTGTCGCGGAAGAACAGCCAAATGTTCTCTCTGCCTCCAAAGGGTCAGCGCTAGCTGAGGCAGAGCCAAGCCTGGCAAGGCTGTACCCAAGAGCTGTGCACAGGCCAACGAGGACCAGATGGGAGAGCACAGGCCCCACAGGACTCGTAAGAGTAGAGGACTACAAGAGAAACAAAGCCTCACCCCATTCCCTACCAGCACCCCTTTGTCTTCCAGCTCAACCATCAGTCCTCAGGGGTGCAATGAACAGAATTCACCGAAACGCCCCTACATAACTGCAACTGGCTCAGGTACAAGCATCGTGAGCCTTGACGAAAAATGAAATGGTGTATCGAGCAGTATCTCACCTCAAGCACCTGCCTAGGGTTTCGGGTTCTAGACGTAGGCTACTTCTTGATTTTAAACAAAAATGTAATCTTTAACAGTGCTGCCTTGGAGGCTGGGAAGATCTACCACACAAGGAGCTCTGGTGTTCCGATCCCCAGAAGCTGTGTAAAAGCTGAGCAGGGGTGGTGGACACCTGTAATCCCAGCACTCAGGAGGCAGAGGCCGGGGAGTCCCAGGGCAAGCAGGCTATGTGGACTATCCAGAATTGGCAAGCTCTGTGTTTGGCAGAAGACCAGGTTCAGTAAATAAGGTGGAAAGTGATCAAGGCTGAGGCTGACATAACGGTAAGCCCCTTCCCATGCAATTGCCATACACGAAACACGCATATGTACAGGCATGTAAGCCACACATACAGAGCAAAACAAGAAATAAACTGAAACATTTCGTTTCTAGTACTCCTTGGCATCCCATAATACACACAGAGGTATCTGCACATAGGGAAGTTCTGGACCTCAGGGAAGGCATTTCCATTGTGTATAAGAAAATAAAATAAAAAGGGCTGGGTTCAGGGGAGAGCCTGCACTTAGCAGAAAGAAGGTGTCAAGCTTGATGGTCAACGTAATTAAGTACCTGAACTCACCCGGTGTTGTATTTTGCAGCATCTCAGAGGATCAGTTCTCACGCACACTGAAAGGAAGGTAAGTATTTTCCCTTATGTGGTCTATGCTACTGAAGAACTGGAAATACCTTGCCGGTCAATAGAATCATCACGCGGCAGTGTCTACACTCCGGAAGAAGAGGCAAAGGGATTTCTAAGTTGTGTGTCAGTCTAAATAGTTCAAAAGCAAGAAAAACCCTCAGGACATAACTTGAAAAAATAGGTAGAGAAAAATGCAGACGGCATAAAACACACACAAACACGAACATGCACACACACCTCACAAACAAACATAAGTGTTTACACTAGTCTTTACAAGCTTGGTGAAGAAATGCTAAGACAAAGATCTGGAAAAAATTCATCAAACTGAGAAAGAGATGGATTATAGGTGATTTAAGTGAAAATAGAGCTATATCACTTTGTCATACTTTTTCCTTTTCTTTCTCTCCTCCTCTTCTTTTGATACAGGATCTCTGGAACTCAATGTATACACTAGACTCTCCTGTAACTCACAGAGTATCATCTGCCTCTGCCTTGTGAGTTCTGGGGTTAAAGGTGTGTGCCATCACACCCAGCCAATATTTTTTAAATATATTTTTATGTATTATAATTTATTCACTTTATATCCCAGCTGTAGCCCCCACCCTCATCTCCTCCCAATATCACCCTCAATCCCTCCCTCATCTCCTCCCATGCCCCTTCCCCAGTGCACTGATAGCAGAGGACCTCCTTCCCTTCCATGTGACCCTAGCCTAGCAGGTCTCATCAGAACTGTCTTTCATAGTCTTCCTCTGTGGCCTGGTAAGGCTGCCACCCGTCTCAGAGGGAGATGATCAAAGAGCCAGCCACTGAGTTCATGTCACACACAGCCCCTGTTCCCCTAATTAGGTGGTCCATTTGGAGACTGAGCTGTCACGGGCTACACCTGTGTAGAGGTTCTAGGTTATCTCCATGAATGGTCCTCAGTTGGAGTATCAGTCTCAGAAAAGACCCCTGGGCACAGATTTTTTTGGTTCTGTTGCTCTTCTTGTGGAGCTCTACACACTTTCAGGTCTTTCTATCTCCCTCTTCTCTAATAAGAATACCTGCACTTTGCCCAAAGTTTGGCTATGAGTCTCAGCATCTGCTTTAATACCCTGCTGGGTAGGGTCTTTCAGAGGCCCCCTGTGGTAGGTTCCATCTTGTTCCTTGTTTTCACCTTCTTTCGATGTCTGTCCCGTTTGCCTTTTTGAATGAGGATTGAACATCTTAACCCGGGTCCTCCTTCTTGATTAGCTTCTTTAGGTTGTACAGATTTTAGTGTGATTAGCCAATATTATAAGTCTAATATCCACTTATAAGTGAGTATATACCATGTGAATCTTTCTGCTTCTGGGATACCTCACTCAGGGTGATCTTTTTTAGATCCCACCATTTGCCTGCAAATTTCATGATTTCCTTGCTTTTAATTGCTGACTGATATTCCATTGTGGAAATGTACCACAATTTCTGTATCCATTCCTCCATTGAGAGATATCTGGGTTGCTTCCAGATTCTGGCTATTGTGAATATTCTGGCTATTACATGGTTGAGCAAATGTCCTTGTTGTATACTTGAACATATTTTGGATATATGCCTAGGAGTGGTATAGCTGGATCTTGAGGTAGCACTATTCTTAAATTGTCTGAGAAAGTGCCAGATTGGTTTCCAAAGTAGTTGTACAAGTTTATATTCCCGCCAGCAATGGAGAAGGGTTCCCCTTTCTCCAAAACCTCTCCAGCATGTGTTGCCACTTGAGTTTTTGATCTTAGCCATTCTGATGGGTGTAAGGTGAAATCTCGGGGTAGTTTTGATTTGCATTTCCCTGATGATTAAGGATGTTGAGCATTTCTTTAAGTGTTTCTCTGCCATTCAGTATTCCTCTATTGAGAATTCTCTGTTTAGCTTTGTACCCAATTTTTTAATTGGATTACTTGATTTGTTGCTGTTTAACTTCTTGAGTTCTTTATATATTCTGGATATTAGCCCTCTGTCAGATATAGGGTTGGTAAAGGTTCTTTCGAAGTCTGTAGGCTGTTGTTTTGTTTTGAAGACAGTATCCTTTGCTTTACAGAAGCTTTTCAGTTTCATGAGGTCATATTTATTGATTGTTGATCTTAGAGTCTGTGCCCTTGATGTTCTGTTCAGGAAGTTGTCTCCTGTGCCAGGAGCTCAAGGCTCTTCTCCACTTTTTCTTCTAACAGGCTTTATGTTGAGGTCTTTGATCCACTTGGATTTTAGTTTTGTGCATGTTGATAAGTATGGATCTATTTGCATTTTTCTACATGTAGACATCCAGTTAGACCAGTTTTTTGAAGATGCTATCTTTCTTCCATTGTATGGTTTTGGCATCTTTGTCAAAAATCAGGTTTCTATAAGTGTGTGGGTTTATTTCTGGGCCTTCTATTCGATTCCATTGATCCACCAGCTTGTTTCTATGCCAAGACCATGCAGTTTACTGTTGCTCTATAGTACAGCGTGAGATCAGGGATGGAGATAGCTCTAGAAGATCTTTTATTGTAGAGGATTGTTTTAGTGATTCTGGGTTTCTTGTTATTCCGTATGTCTTCTGTATACAGGAGGGCTACTGATTTTTTTTTTTAATTAATTGTGTATCCGGCCACTTTGCTGAAGGTGTTGATTAGCTGTAGGAGTTCCCTGGTAGAATTTTAGGCCTCACTCACGTATACTATCATATCATCTGCAAATGGTGATACTTTGATTTCTTCCTTTCCAAAATGAACCCCCTTAATCTCCTTTTATTTGTCTTATTGCTCTAGCAAGGACTTCAAGAACTATGTTGAAGAGATATGGAGAGAGGGCAGCCTTGCCTTGTCCCTGATTTCAGTGGGACTGATTTAAGTTTCTCTCTGTTTAGATTGACATTGGCTATAGGCTTGCTGTATATTGCCTTTACTATGTTTAGGCATGTGCCTTGTATCTCTGATCTCTCCAGGACTTTAAAGATAAATGAATGTTGGATTTTTATCAAATGCTTTTTCAGCATTCAAGATTATCACGTTTTTTTTTTTAATTTTAGTTTGTTTATGTGGTGGATTACATTGATGGATCTCCATATATTGAACCACCCCTGCATATCTGGGGTGAAGCTTACTTGGTCATAGTGGATGATATCTTTGATGTGTTCTTGGATTCAGTTTGTCAGTATTTTGTTGAGTATTTTTGAATCAATGTTCATAAGGGAAATTGGCTTGAGGTTCTCTTTCTTTGTTGGTTTTTGTGAGGTTTAGGTATCAAGGTGACTCTGGCTTCATATAATGAGTTTGGTAATGTTCCTTCTGTTTCTATTTTGTGGAATAATTTGAAGAGTATTGGTGTCAGCTCTTCTTTGAAGGTCTGGTAGAATTCTGTGCTGAAACCATCTGGCCCTGGGCTCTTTGGGATGGGAGACTTTTGTTGACAGCTTCTATTTCCTTAGGGAATATAGGGCTATTTAATTTATTCACCTGGTCTTGATTCAGCTTTGGTAAGTGGGATCGATCAAGAAAATTGCCCATTGCACTTAGATTTTCAAATTTTGTGAGTTCAATTCCCAGCAACCATCTAGAATGGGATCTGGTGCCCTCTTCTGGCCTGCAGGCCTACATGTAGGCAGAACATTGTAAACATAATAAATAAACCTTAAAAAAAATCCACAGCTTCATAAAATATTAGTAATTCCTTCCTAAAGGGAGACACAGAGGTGCATCTTCCAACGGCTGCAGGCGTTGTGGACCCTGACTGCCAACACATGTAAGCTTCTCTATTCGTTTTTGCTGCTTGTCCTCTTTAAAAAAACTGTTTTTTATTGTACAATCAATTGCCTTTGTAGAATCAATTTTCTTTGTTTTATACGTTTTGCGTTCTGCTCGCCTTCTGCCTTGTTCTGGGGGCAAGGTATAGAGAAGACAGAATGATTTCACAGGCAACAGGCTACCTGTCTCGGCTGATCACTTAAAGCAGCAGCACGGCTAGATGTGCCGTCTCTCTTGTTGTTGCCTGTCTGCACAAGTGTGATGCTCAGCTTCCCCACGGAACACTAGCTATGGCTTGGAGCAGCATGGCTTTGTGGGTGGGCAGAACAGGAAATTCGGTTACAGTCATTTTATGTCCACATTTCTGAAACCTCTGACTACCCATCAATCCTGTGCATGGAGAACCCACTCTGTCCCGTGGATTGGTGGGGGGGTCTCAGATCTGAGTCTCCCCCCTCATCAGATAGCTAGAGGCAGTCTGGCCGTGAGGGCACGCCTGGATGCTGTGCTCTCCTCTTCTCAGCTTGCTCTGTCAGCAGCTGCTGGGTCTGCAGAGCCCAGGCTATTGGAGGCTGATTTCTGGCTCTTTCCTTCCACTGTGTCCTGGGACTAATGTTCGGCTTCACAGTGGGGGAAAGGGCCTCACATGGAGCATTCTAGATCTTCTCTCTTGCCAACTCAGGCATCTATTTCCCATCCCTCCAAAGAAAAATAGTATGAATAGGGTTTTTGGGAAATTGAGCCCCTTATCACTATATGATAAAGCTTGGTCCAAGAAGGGAGTCATGGATCAGTTCCCAGAGTCTTGTTTCAGTTTAAACCTAACTGTCTCCTTGATACTCCTTGGGTATCGAGGAGTCTGTGGTGGAGGCTGGGAACAGTTCCTAGACTCCAGGCTAGATGACATTTTCTTTGGTGTATCTTATTATCATCACTATTGTTGTTGTAAGTATTATTATTATATTCACTCTTTTTGTAGGTCTTTTGAAGGACTTTTTAGAGGTCGTTTAACACAACACTGCCAATTTCAGCATGTGCCAACACCACTGCCAATGATCCCTCCCCATCCCACCAAATGGACAAAGTGGAATGTGTTCAGCCAGTTTCCAGCTGGCAGGCCTCTAGGGGATTTTCAGCTTGTTGCTGTTATTATGATGCTAGGAGTGTGGAAGGAGAGACGGTGGGGGGTTGAGAGCATTAGCTGTTTTTCTAAGAGGAGCCAGCATTCAATTCTAATTCTACACGGAGGCTTATAACTGTAACTCCAGTTCCAGGGACCAGTTCTCTTCTGCCTTCCTCAGACAAGGCATGTACTTGTTGAGCATGCACTCATGCAAGTAAATCATTCACATGGAGTAAATAAGTTTTGTGCTTAAATATACTTATGTGTCTAATATCTCTTTATTTCATAGCTAACTGTAGCTATAATCATTTATTTGGCGAGTTGTATTTATCAGTGATGACAGCAGTTTACCTAAAGTTTACCCCTTCTTAACGCTGCCTTAGCTTTTCAGTTAGGGTGTACTAAATAAGACTACCATCTTCCTTGCTGCACTCTGGAACACTCTTCACTGTCTCTTTCCAGCAGACCCTATGGTGATCTGCATCAACTAATGTGCACATCAAGCAATGTGACTGTCCTACCAGGAAGATTCAATGTCCTCACTGATGACTTCCTGTACATCCTCTTGTGGTCCTTGCGCCTCACACTGCTTCTTGCACTATTCTCTATGCATCCTGCCATTCCCAGCTGTTCTGAACCACACAAGTCTGTGGCTTGAGATCCATTTCCACCAAGACTTTTCATCTCTCAGTGATCAGTGTGAATAGGGGTCAGCCATTTGCTCATCAAAACAGAACATTGCGCATACACACACACACACACACACACACACACACTTATACAAACACACTTGCCAAAACCTTGAAGTATAAATGTCAGAAAACAGAAATAAGTAACATGTGTCAACCAAACCTTGAAGACCACTTGCTTGACAACTCTGTTATGTTCACTGAAATTCACACTTCCAGACCACTCTGCAGGCATTTTGAATGAAACCTTAGGGGGTAAAGTCCAGATATCCATGCTTTGTTGAGCTTCCTGAAGGTTCTTAAACTCATATAATTGTAAAGAGTTCTATCATGTACAAGAATTCTTATACTGAAGTTAAAGTCTTCATAATTTGGCATTTCATCTCTAGTCCCATCATGATTTTTATTTTTTAACTTAAAAATTATTTTATTTTACATGTTATGGCTGCATGTTATGTCTATGCACCATGCTCATGCAGAGCCTGGGGAAGAGGTCATCAGATGCCTCTGGAACTTGAGTTAAGGTTGTGAGCCTCCGTGTGGGTGCTGGGAATTGAACTGCAGACAAGTGGAAAAGTTGGCTAGGGCTCTTACCCACTGAGCCATCTTTTCCTTCTCCCCACCATGCTCCTCCTTAACAACCCCGTGTGTTTCTAAGCTGATTACAACACTGGCTAAATGGTATGCTATACCATTGATTCTTTTCCAGATAGATGCTAAAGTAGAAGTTGGAGAATGACCATGTTTTGTATGGCTTTCTTTTGTAAGTCTTCATTGAAGGGTTCTTGACAGCTCTGGTTTGGGGCTGTGAGGAAGATTTAAGTCGTGAGTCATCATCCCATGCCTCACTTGTGGTTCCCTTGGAGACATCTCCGAGCGGGTGGCAAACAAGACAGTGAAATCCATGTAAGCCGGGTGTCTCATGGCTTGTGGAACAAAACTCCTATTGATTTCTAATAGCTATGCAGCTTCACATGCAAGTAAGTCACAGAGATCTTAAGATTATTTGTCATTACAGTATGACCCGTCTTATTCTGCCCAATCAAACCAAAACCTCTATGCATTGTTTGTGTATACCTGAGTGCCTTGGGCTAACTTTAAGTAAAAAGTAAGAAGTATTCATTACTGGAGAAGTAGCTCAGTCCGTAAATAACTTACGTAGCATGCAGAAAGCCCTGGAGTCCACCACTGGTACTATATTAACTGGGCACAGTGGCTCACACCTATAACTGCAGAACTCGGAAGGTAGATGCAGGAACATCAAAGTTTCAAGGTCACTGTCAGCTACCTAATGTGTTCCTGGGCCAGCCTGAGACACGCGAGAACCTGCGTCAGCAAACAGTATTGTTTAGTTCCGTTAGCCTTGTATGCTTAGATTTTTCAGAAACCTACATTATTTAGGGTTCTTAAACGCTTCCAACCCACTGACCAAACGTAAGGGAGAAAGAAGGTTATTAGGAAAAGGGGACACGATTCCTTGGAGAGTTCCACTCTTTGTTGTCCAGCTACCAGCAGTTCAGTCAAACAGCAAACACCAAGCAGCAGCAGGAATGAAGAGCAGAGGCTTGGTTCAGCAGAAAGAGCAAGACTCCCAAGAATCGCCACTGGTCGGCGAAAGAGCCAAGGCCCAGCCAGAGGGCCAGGAGAAGAGCAGGGAAGAGAGGGTACCACTGCACAGCGTGGCAATGTGGAAAAGCTTCTACTTATATTCCCCGAGTCCCCACAGGGCTGTTTGTCCAGCTGGCAAAAACCATTTGCCTTGCACGGGACAACTTCCAGCAAAGCATCAGGAGCCATGTCTGCTTTCAGGTGACCAACATCACGCGCCCTCTCATGAGCTTGTTTTCAGCTGAGGATGAACTAAAAACATTTCCACACCCCAACTTTGGGACCAAGGCAAAAAATGCATAAAAGAAATAAAAACTTTCACTACACAACCTGACACTTATTAAGGGGCTGGTCTCTTAAAACCGTGTCCTCATTTTGTGGCGGTTGAGTTTATGCATGTGAGAAGGAACTCTATGTGCTGGGTCTGAGGAAGCAGGAGAGCAACAGCTTTGAAACAGGAATGGGGGCAAAGGTGAACTAGCCTGCCCCGTTCTGGGGCAGGACTGAAAACTTACTCTGCTCTCTTAGCTTCTCTTTATCCATGTCCCTGAAGTGACGCCAAAGTTCAAAAATTTTTAAATGTGAATTGCACACGTTTGGCTTTGTGGGGAGGGGGCTACTGAGAGTTGAATCAAAAGGTCACATATGCTGAGCAAATGTTCTGTCGGTGAGCGCAGCCCCTGACAAGATCCGTCAGTAAGTTTGCTAAGTCACTTATTAATGAGTCAGATCTGATGATCTTGTTCAGCTCTAGTGCAGCTCAGCTGTGCTGTACACCTAACGTTTAAACTCAGTGCGAGCCTTAAAAAATGACACCAACACCTCCACCTACTGAGAGTAAAGGTGTCTTTCCTGACATCCCAACCCAACCCTACTGTCTGCAGACTGAGGAAGGAAGGGTCTGTATCCTGGCTTCATTTTTTGTTGCTGTGATAAAATATCTTGACAAAGAGAAAATTAGGAGAGAAAGGAGTTTATTTTGTCTTACAATTTCAGGTTCTAAACTGATAATGTGAGAAGCCAAAGTGGCCGGAGCTAGACCCTTGATCCTGCCAGTCACATCTCATCCACAGTTAAGAACAGAGAGAAATTACACCTGCATCCCCTCTCAGCTCAATTTACCTACTTTTGTACACTTTGGGGATGCCTGCCTAAGGTGTGGTGCTGCCCACAGTGGGCTGTGTCTTCCCACATCGACTACCTTGAGATCCCATGGACACAGGCTGACCTAATGTAGATAATCCCTAGCTGGCATGCCTCCCCAGGTGATCTAGATCGAGTCCAGTCAGAAATTCAAGCTAACCAAGATCCCAGTCTTAGACTAAATAAAATGGAAAAGGAAAGCTGAGCTTTCTGCTTCCTGACCACAGACACAGTGTGATGATCCAGCTGCCTCACACTCTTGCTTGTATGACTTCCCCGCCTTGATGTATTAAGTCCAAAATCACCACACGGAGACCACCATTCACATATTCACTTAGCAAGGGTGTTTTATCTCCAAAAATTCTGCATGCAGGGATCAAACAATTTTAAAACAGAGTAGGAACTCTGAAACACAATTGTTCTCTTATCAGCAGAACAGAAATTCAAGTCCTCAACATGGTGCGTTAGGATGAAGGGGACTTCCTGGTTCCTCCCAAGGACTATTTCTTCTTTGTCTTTGGAGATGCATTCACAGTTTCCTGGATACCTGTCTCCTTTTCTCACCTTACCGTCTGGTACTAGCTCTGTGTTCTCTTTCATTACTTTGTTGGCTGTTTTATTTTTTAAGAACAGGATCTGTTGTGTAATACTCTTCCTGGAGAGACATGAACAGATGTCTATTCACCTCAGATAGAGAACCAAGGAGACTAGGTATCACTGGTGAACCATGAGTTTTATTGGGGCTACCTGAGGAGCAGGGATGACTCAAAAGCAGCTGCATCCCCAAAGCACATCCCTGCATGGGCAAAGACTCATGAGAGCTGGCAACCAGAAGTTCCCTGCAGAGCCGGCAGAAAGCACTTCTTCTGGGCATCTTAGTGGGCCTGAGCCTCTTGCAGTCAGCTTGAGTGTTCTCTCTTCCAGGCACATTGGTCAGTCTCTGTCTCCTATGCAGTCCACAGGAAGGGAGGAGCCTTGGGCATACTGTCCGTTCCAGGGACTTCCAGAGACTGCTGAGTGGTTTACTTCCTGAGTCTTAGGGACATATATGAATGTTACTGGTACGTTTGTGGCTTGTTTATTTTACTTTGCACAATGGTTCTCAGCCATTCTAATGCTACAGTCCTTTAATACAGTTCCAAATGTTGTGATGACTCCCATCCATGAAATGATTTTCATTGCTATTTTATAACAGTAGTTTTGCTTCAGAGAGGTGTCTCTATTCCTGAAACCATTGGGAACAGGTGTTTTCCCATGGTCACGACCCACAGGTTGAGAACCGCTGCATTAGCAAATGTCTTCATACTTTATCTACTAGGAGAAAAAGTCAGCATTTTCTTCCAAATCATTAAAGATGAACACTGTTCTTTTGCATGTGTTCCTATTAGTATTTTGCCAAGTTGACACACATGACAGCCATTTGGGAAGAGGGAATCTCAACTGAAAAAAGGCCTGCACATTATCAACCTATATGCAAGCCTGTGAGACATTTTCTTAATTAGGAATTGACATGGGAGGGCCTATTCCTGGTCAGGTGATGCAAGACTGTATAAGTAAGCAGGCTGAGCAAGCCATGAGGAGCAAGCCAGTAAGCAGCACTCTTCCATGCTTTCTGTATCAGTTTCTTTCTTGAGTTCCAGCCCTGACTTCCTTCAGTGATGGGCTGTGATGAAGAAGAGTATGCCGAAGTAAACCTCTCCTCCCAGGTTGCTTTTGGTCATGGTGTTTTATCACAGCATCAGAAATCCTAAGACAACACCATATTTTGTTTATTCATTTGTCTGGCAACTCGAGTTATTCCTGCCTTTAGGCTACCGTGATGACTGCTGCCAAGAGCATGGGTATACGGATATGGCTTCAAGATCTTGTTTTTAATTCTTTCCGTTAAACCCTAGAGGTAGAATTGGAAGATAATATGACAATATTGGTTTCCCCATTTTCGGGATCTCCCAAACTGTTTGCACAGTGGTTGACCTACTTTTCATTCCCACTGTTGGTGCACGTGGGAATTAGCCTCCCTGGTTTTTTATAGTGGTCACTGTAATGGGCATGAAGTAAGATTTCACTTTTGAGGCAAAAAGATTTCAGCTTCTAGCTTTGGTGTATCTGGGTCTCTGTCTCTCACGACTTCACTCTGGAGAAAGTGACCTCCTTCCTTGGAGGAATGACCTGAAGAGAAGGCAGCCAGTTGAAATGTTCTGAAGACACCCAGGCAGCCTGTTGAGAGTCCCATGCAATGAAGAAGTGAGGCTGTTAGCCAAAAAGATACATTGTATGAGTCAGTCCTGAGGTGTGTGAAACCCTGTGAGAGATCCCAGCCCAAATGGCAACAGAGGAAACACATTCTGTTTTAAGGCATAAGGTTTAGGGTAATTAATTATGTCGCAACAAATAACAACCAATAAAGCAAAGATTAACATACGGTGTCAGTCAACACTCTAACACGCATGCATTTACTGAGTTTGTCCAGGCATTGCTGTAGTCATTAATGCTGTCTTATGGAACAAAAAGAGGAAAGGTCTGCCCGCTGGCGCTTGTTTCTAAATGCAACAGGAGTTCAGATGTCTAGAAGCCCACATAAATGCCAGGTGGTCACAGAGGCCCATCTGTAACTCCAGCTCCAGAAGAGCAACAGCAAGCTGGCCAGAAGAATGGTCACACTGATGAGCTCGGGGTTTGGCTGAAAGACCCTGCCTCAGTGAATAAACAGAAGATCAATGGAGGATGAATCCCAACATCACTCCCCAGCCTTCACATGCATGCACACATATACATGTATTCATGCCTACATGCATGCACACGTAAACACGCATAGACATACATTCACCGAGTTTGTCCAGGCATTGCTTTAGTTACTGATGCTGCCACACAGAACAAAAAGAAGAAAAGTCTGCTGCCTCAGATATAACAGGAGTTCACACATCCACACACACTGATGAGGTGGGGGATTAGCTAGGCCACACCCACTAACCATCCTTCAGTAGAATTCAAGTCAGGGAGAAAAGACGAATTGAGTTCCCGCTGTGTGGCTGGTTCTAAATTATAAATTTTGTGTTTGTTATTCAATACTCATAACCCTGAAAGACATTACTTTAAGGTTCAAAACAAAGCTTCAGCTATATTACATGATTTGGGCACGGTCCCACAGCACAAAGAAACGGAGAAAAGATTTGAACCAAGTATTTTGTTCAAAGTTCAGGGAAAATGGTTTTTTGTTCTTACTGCCTGAGGTGGTTTTAATAGAATCCTTCATTAAAAAGTAACTATTGGGGGCCTGAGAGATGGCTCAGTGGATAAGAGCACTGTCTGCTTCCCCAGAGGTCCTAAGTTCAATTCCCGGCAACCACATGGTGGCTCACAACCATCTATACTGAAATCTGATGTCCTCTTCAGATAGAACACTGATACATAAAATAAATAAATAAAATATTTAAAAAAAGTAACTATGAAAGCCAGTCAGTGCTGGTGCACACCTTTAATCCCAGACCATGAAGGCAGAGGCAAGTAGATTCCTTAGTTCAAGTCCAGCCTGATCTACAGAGTGATTTCTAGGACAATTAGGGCTACAAAAAATAATTCTGTCTCAAAAAGAAAAAAGAAGTAACTATTACATTTTATTTAACACACATGACCTTGGGTGCTTTGTTACCGAAGCCTGAGCAGACTAATACAGTGTCTGTGATAGTTACCTCTATATTACTATACTAAAACACCATGAGCGCAGCCACCTATAGAGGAAAGTGTGTGACTGGCGTAGAGCTCCAGAGGATCGCTGAGTTTGAGGCCAGCCTGGTCTACAGAGTGAGTTCCAGGACAGCCAGGATTATGCAGTGATACTGTGTCTCAAAAAAAAAAAAAGAAAAGAAAAGAAAAAAGAAAAAGTAAAATATATATAAATAAAAATAAGAAACTTTAGAGTGGGATGGAGAGATGGCATGGTGGTTAAGAGCACTCGTTGCTCTACCAGAGGACCTGGGTTCGATTCTCAGCACTCACATGGTGGCTCACATCTGTCTGCAGCTGCAGTCTAGGTGATCCAATGCCCTCTTCTGACCTCCAAGAACACAGGACATGTAGTACACAGACACTCATGGAGCCAAAACATATATAAAATAGTAAAATAAGTAGGGTTTTTATTTTTTTAATAGATTCTTTCTCAAAAAAAAAGGAAGATTCTTACCAACACCTGAGCTGTCTATGACCTCCATGAGTGCTATGCAAGTGAGTGCCTACCCTAATACACATGAGAATGCACATGCATGCACATGCACACACACAATGCACATGCAAACAAAGCTTTTAAAGTTTTGTAAATGAAAGCGACTGCACACTATAATCTAGCAACACAAAGGAACCTTCCTCAAGACTCCAGCAGACGAAACCTCTGTGGGGTCACACCGCACTGCCGAGAGTGTGCATTTAGCTTGCATGAAGCCATGTATTCAATCTTTAGTGCCAAAGTAAGGAAGGAGACTAAATTTTTATCTTTGTTTGTATGCCTTTTTCAAACAGGGTCTCTCATCGCCCTGGCTGTCCTAGACTCACTCTGTAGGCCAGGCTGGCCTCGAAGTCACAGAGGTTCACCTGCCTCTGCCTCCCGAGTGCTGTGATTAGAGGCATGTTCTACCATGCCCAGCAGACAACTAGATTTCTTAATTGTTTTCTTTTTTTTTCTTTTTTTAGTCTCTCCCAGTAACAGTATTATTAGAACTGTTCATGAAAACGACAACAATAATTCCGATGTCATGTCACAAAGACACACAGGAGATGGCTCCAAAGCACTTTGACAAGCCAGATCCAGCACAACGTAAACTTCAGCGTCATAAAGTGTGTCAGTATACTTTGAACCACCTGGGATAATCCATATTTAGAATAATGGTGCTGTAGTGCCGGCAAGGTGGCTCAGCGGGTCAAGAGGCTTGTGGCCAAGACTCATGGCCTGAATTTCATCCTGGAAATCCAGCATGTGGAAGAAAAGGGGCAACCTCCATAAATTACCTTCTCATCTCCTCTCATGTGCCCAGGTGTTTGTGTGCCGCCTCAAAAAGTAAATAAATAAAGTGTAAAAAGTAGACTAGGTTAGTGCCAATGAGAGGAAGGTAAATCTGAGGAATATCAGGGGGGAAAGGGCCTCCTCTGAAGCCTTGCTGGAAATTGTGGCTTGTGGTTATACTGAATGTATTTTGCATTATGAGACTGGCTGTGGGCCTGTGGGGATAAAGGGTGGAGGACTGTGGTTTTAAGGTGATGTTTTTGGTTATCAGGTTGGCCTGGATAGTTACTACTGACGAGCTCCACAGTCACCAAGATACTTACCTGTGAGAGATCATCTAGGTGGTTAACTGAGATGCTCACAGCACACCCCCTGCCTGCAGCCCTAGAGTACATAAGAGAGAGAACTAGCTGAGCACCTGCGTTCATCTCTTCCTGCTCCCTGGCTGTTCACGTCCATGACCAGGTATCAGGCAACCAAGATCGGATGAGTGACAGAGCAGGAGGGCAGAGCAGCTAGAAGGGATGGGGCAGAGCAGTCTAAGCCTTCAGCATGCTACTCAGAGTGGAGTCCATTTCAGAGTTATGAATCATCTGTTTCTGGAGCTTTTTCATATTACAATTCACTGCAAGAAAGAGATCAAAACCTTGGAAAGCAAAACCTCAGATAAACTGGATGGTTGTATTTACAAGGCAGTACAAGTCAGAGCCAGGGAAATGGTTCAGTGGGTAGAGGAGTTTGTTGCCACCCATAATTCCCAGCACCCACATGGTGAAAAGAGAACCAACTCCCACTGACGTGTTCCTAGTTTATTTCTTTTAATGGATTTAATTCTATTTGGCAAGTCTCATGCGGAGTGGCGTTTCTAGTTACAGGCATGTATGTTTATCTCTACACGGTAATTTTAGTGCTTCTTTAAACTTCCGCTCAACGTTTTCCCCTACAGAATAGAAACAGCAACGGAGTACAGCAGGGGCCTGGTGTGCTCTGTGGAGCTTGAAACAGTTTTAGGAAATATTGTCTATAGATAAGGAACCAAAGTGGGCTGTGCTTATGTTTTTCAGAGATTTAACTAAATGGCTCTGAAAACAGCCCTGCCAACGTCACTCTATAGCTCTCTGCAGAAATACAGCAATGATTCTTAGAGCAAAAGCCATGAATCTGTTCTTTTAAGGAAGCAGACGTTAGAGAGTTGAGTTCCCCAAGTAACACCGTCAGATATTTTGTCAAAGCTGACATATAATCATGAAATAAATTATGGTAGTTGTGACAGCTAGGCTAGCAGGGCCAATTCCATACCCAACAAAATCAGTAACCAAGGGAAATTTGGGAAGAACAGGGCCCAAAATAGCCAAGCACAGTCAGCAAAGAGTCTCCAGGGAATAATCTCGACAAAGGTGACTGAATGCCAACAGAAGAGCCATCTAGCTCAAACAGCAAAACAGATTTTTTATTTTAGATTTTTTTTAAAAAGATTTATCAAATTATATATACAAATGCTCTATTAGCAATTATGCTTGCGTGACAGAAGGGGGCATCAGATTCCATTACAAATGGTTGTGAGCCACCATGTGCTTGCTGGGAATTAAACTCAGGACCCAAGTTAACCCGCTGAGCCATCCCTCCTGCCCAGGAAAACAGGATTTTACAAGGCAGTTAGAATCCCCCTGTCTGTGAGGTCTGGGCAGCTCCCAGCTTCCGGAGAGAATCAAAACAATGCGTCATGTTTGTATTTTTTCCGGGGGAAAAGCTGGAGATGAGCTCGGGAGAGTGGGGCTGCTCCTTTCCTCATCAGCAATTTGTAGCAGAGAAAGAAAGAATCCTGGCAGCCGCAAGCGGCGATGACGCTGTAAGGGCTGTGTGACTCCACCTGAGAGCCGCCTGCCGACCCGGAGCCCGAAGCGGTGAGGCGCACGGTGTGAAGAGTTCTTGGTGAGGCAGCGAGAGAGCTGGGGCACAGCAGAGCCTGAAGTGGGGTCTCACAGTGCCCAGGAGTCCTGGGGCTGACCTTGCTGTGGGCAGCCGTTTAGGAAAGCTGCCTGCTGTGGGGTGTCGGGAGCCCATGGTCCTTGGTGCACTGTACTCTCAGGAGATTCAGAGTGAGTGACATGGGATGGGTCCAGGTCCAGGCCAGGGTGGGCAGGTAGGTGGACAGGTAGATTGTCAGACTGCCAGAAGAGGTCCTTGAGCAGATACCCACCGAGGAGGAAGCTGGGCGGGAGTCCGCAGAGGAGCTTGAACGACAGGTCCAGGCAGCTCACTGAGCAAGAGGCTTATGAAGGGGGCTACCCATAGAAACCAGATACCTGAAGTATATGTGTGATGTGTGTGATCAGACACCAGATACTGAGCAGCGGTATGGCCAGCCCCTGGCACGCCATCTACAAATGCCTCCTGCTAATCAAACCCCACCATAATCCAGTCTCCTGAGGTAGGCTGAGAGGTGAGAACAGGTCTTCCCTTGGGTCCTCTGCAAGAGCAGCAAGCACTCTTGAGGACAGAGATATCACTCTGTCCTCAGCAGCCATCAGACTCCCAGAGCTGGGAGGCCTCCAGATGTGAGTGCCGGCAACTGAGCCTGGGTCCTCTGCGAGAGCAGCAAACACTCTTAACCACTGAGTGTGGATGTGGTATATGTGCATGTGATGTGTGTGTGTGTGGTATGTGTGGTGTGTGCATGTGATGTGTGTATGTGTGTGGTATGTTTGTGTGGTGTGTGCATGTGATGTGTGTGGTATGTTTGTGTGGTGTGTGTATGTGTGTATTCCAGGCTAGTCGAGAGGAAGGCACCTTCACCTGCTAAGCTGTTGTGTTGAGCCCAGGCCTGCCATACTTTGTTCAGTGGTGTGTAACTACCGGGAAGTAGTTCACTCTTCCATGAATAGCTTTTCATGAACTACACGCAGGCCTAATGAAGCTCTGCAGGTCATCAGAAACGAAGGCCACACAAAAGCAAAAGGAACCGACTGGAAGAGAAAGGAGGTGAGCAGGAGTGACAGGGAAGCGAATGAGGGTAACTTTAGAAGGCAGATATGAAGTACAGTATATATGAAAACCTCACAATGAAGCCTATTGTGTATAAGGTGGTCCACACTGACAAAGTTTTAAAGATAGAATACAAAGTCTACCTAAAAATGGAGGTTGACACAATGTTCTCTCTGACCGAAAAAAAAAAAAAAGTGTTCGACATCATTAGCCACCAGAGAAATGTAAATTAAAAGGACTTTGAGATTCCATCTTGCTCAGTCAGAATGGCTATCATCAAGAAAAGAAATGACAGCAAATGTAGAGAGGATATGGAAAGGGGGACCTGTCTTCATTCCTCAGGTACAGCCACTATAGAGGCCAGAGTGGAGGCTTCCCAAAAATGTAAAAACAGAACTACCAACTGGCCCGGCTGGACCGTTTCTGAGCATGGGCTCAAGTGACTGTGTGTCTTACCACAGAGGTGCTTATTCGGTCTTGTTCATTGCTGCTCTATACACGATAGCCAGAAAATGGAATCAGCCTATAAATCCACCCACAGGTGAATGGATAATGAAAATATGGTTCCTATATAAAATGGAATTTATTTGGCTATAAGTAAAAATGAGAATATGAAATTTGTAGATAAATGTGGACAGTCCAGGTTCAAGAAAACAAATCTCGCTTGTTCTCTCCCCTATGAGGTTCCTGGCTTCTAATCCTTCTGCAGATGTACCTATGCAGAAGTGAGTGTGTGTTCAGATCAGGAAGCGAGAAAGTGGGCTGCAAAGGGGGTAAGGGGGTTGGAGGGAGAAGCATTGAGAAGGCATTAGTGTATGCATCTTGCCGGGGCCAGCTGGGCAGAGTCGAATGGTTCTTGAGTTGGGTGTGAGGATTAAAATTAATAAAATAAACACACAGCACACAGGAAACTTTTTAAAGGTCCAGACTCAACAGCTTTTGCAAAAGGCAGACTGCTGCACCAAGCAGCAAGTCTCAAAAAAGTGCTGCCTCATCCTCTGCCTCCAGCCTCCTGACCACTTTAGTGTTTGAGTAGTTCCTTTTTGTCAGTCAAACATCTCAGAACAATAGGTTAATTTGCACAAGGAGCCTGAGGAAGAGGTGTAACCCTCACAAGCTATCCCACCTGTTGTCACAAACAAAAGGAGATGGACTTGCAAGTTCTCCTCTGCCATTAGTAAAGGCCTGCAAAAAACCATCTCTCTGCCGAGATTTAAATATCAAAGCAGGCCACTGAGTCATGGCTCCCAGACATGTCCCTTTTTTATATTATTAAAATTGGCCATAACTTAATAGTTATGGAGCAGAAGATTGTGCCTGTCTTAGGTTGTTTCTCTCGAAAGGTATATATTTTTTATTCATGTCCCCATTTTTGGGTCAATATTTGTACATGAATTTTCATACACCCCAGAGAAAACTTACCCGTCTTTGACTACCAACCTCTGCTAGGGTGGACACTGTGATATGATCTTGTGCAGATCAGCTCAGCTTTGACACACCAAAAGGCCTTCAGGCAGATTTTAGTTGTCACTGATAGGAGCAAGCCAAGTCCAAAGTAACACTCCAAAAGTGACTACCAGGTGACTCCCTGTGCAAACTACCACACCTGGGAAACATTTAGAGGAACCACAGTAAAAGGCTGTGGAGTAAACAGAACCATTTGAAAGCTTAACATCTCCAAGCAGCAAAACAAAATAATTTACATAGGCAGTTACAGGCCCCCCCAAGAGTTCCTGAAGCAAGTCTGTTTTGCTCTGCTGAAAACCAGAGCCAGATTAAAGTTTCACAGTTAGTTCTCTCTTGATTTTGTTGAAGTTTGTAGCAAAACAGTCAAGTCCAGTTTATTATATAAGAGGTTTTTCTTCATGATGTCTTCTCCCAGGAGCAGAAGGAAGCAAAAGCGGGGTCAGGAGCTCAGGTATAACGCAGCTTTTCAGTCTAGGTCAGGGCAGAATTTATGACTGTCTGCAGCGGGAACATCTTTCTGGGGAACAACTGCAAACCGTACCAGCCTCTCTGGATCCACCTGGCTCCCTCTGCGTCCTGTGGAAAAACACAAACATGCCCTCTTCCCCACATTAATACAGGGTCGGGGCCCTGCCATATTCCAGTAGTTGGATCTTTCCATTTTACTTGGGCAAAATTATCTTTGGTTTTAGGATGCCACAATCGATCAGCCGCAGAACGGCCTTGTGTATCCACATTCAAAAAATTTAAAATAAAGAGAGCATGATTAATATAATTCTGTGGTGTTTGGGGATATAGCTCCCCCCTTTTTATTTTTTGCAATTGGTTTTTAAGAGATCCATGGGCTCGTTCCACAATTCCCTGGCCCTGGGGGTTATAAGGAATTCCCAATTTAAGATTTATATTCATTTGTACACAAAAACGCTGAAAAGCTAGACTCATATATCCCGAGCCATTGTCAGTTTTTATAATGGAAGGGATACCAATTGCAGCAAAACACTTTAAGCAATGACTTATAACATGTTTGGTGGCTTCCCCTGTTAAGGGAGTTGCCATGATAAATCCTGAAAAAGTGTCAATTGTTACATGAACATATTTTAGTTTCCCAAATTCTGGGACATGAGTTACATCCATTTGCCACAAATGATTGGGAGTCAAACCTCTAGGGTTGACACCATAATGAGGTACATTAAAATGTTCAGGGCAAGAGGAACATGATCTTACAATTTGTCTAGCGGCTTCTCTGGTAATATTAAATTGTTTTCTTAAGCTCTTGCTATTTTGATGATGTAATGCATGAGAATTTTGAGCCAATTCTTGTTGAGTTAATCCAACCAAACGTGTGGCTAGATCTGCTAGATCATTTCCTAAAGTTAAAGGTCCAGGAAGCCCTGAATGAGCTCTAATATGTCCTATGTAACAAGGCTGCACACGGCTCCAAATACTTTGTTGAATCTCTCTAAATAGATCTTGTATTTGTTTATTAGCTGTATTAACATATGTTACAGTCTCTAGGACTTGTAAAGCTTTAGCTATATAGTGGCTATCAGTATACAAGTTGAAAGAGGTAGATGCCAAATTTTTAAAGACTGCAGCAACAGCTCGTAATTCTACAACTTGAGCTGAGGCTGGCAATGTTTACAAAACAAGTTTGTCCCTCTAGTACATAAACAGCTTTTCCGTTTGAAGATCCATCAGTGAATACTGTTGGACCTTGAGGTAATGGCTTTTGTTTAATTATTTTAGGAAATACAAAAGCATGTTCATTGGCAAATTGAAGTAATTTATGTTTTGGATAATGATTATCAATACGTCCTAAATAATGAGCAAAAGCTATCGCCCAACAATCTGCATTTTGAAATAACCAATCTACTTGCTGTTTGGTAAAAGGGACTCCAATTAAGGAGGGCTCACTACCAAAATATTTACGAGATTTTGAGCGAGCCATTTGAACTAAACTAGCCACTGCTTCATAATATGGTGTCCGAACTCGAACAGGAGATACAGGCAGGTGCAACCATAATAATGGTCCTTCTTGCCACAATACAGCAGTTGGAGTATGAACAGTAGCCAAAATATATGCACCCCATTCTTTTGAATAATCAATATATTGAACATGCTGCTTTTTAATAGCTAATTCTATCTTTTGTAAAGCATCACGAGCTTTTTTGGTAAGTTTCCTTTTTTGACAAAGGATTAGCCTCTCCTTTTAAAATGTCAAAAGGTGGTTTTAGTTCTCCTGTTGTTAATTTTAAATGGGGTCTTAGCCAATTTACGCTGTAACAAACAAAGCCCAGTTGATTATTTTAGTTGAAGTTCAATAAATTGGCGGACCCTTACCAGAAAGAACTGACAAATACCTTGCAGCCAGAGAGCTTTGAATTTTAGCTGTTATTAACCTAATTATTTGGATGAGTACTATTGTCTGTAACGTAGTACCCCAATCCTTGGCCTTTGGTCTCAAGGCTGCTTGGCAAGCACTGTTAGCATTCTCATAAGCCAATTGTTTCACTAATAACAATCCAGACTTTTCATCACGTATAAGTCTGTTTGCTGCTTGCATTAATCTTGCCACAAAATCTTGAAATAACTCATCAGGTCCCTGACAGATTTTAGACAAATCCTCCACCTGTCTACCTGCTTGTGGAAGCTTATTCCAGGCCCTCCGGGCAGCAGTATTGACCTGAGCATAAACGGCCACATCAAAATCCAATTGCTGTCCTATTTTCTTGTAGATTTCTTCTCCAGCAAGCATGTCATAAGTTATAGGAATTTGCTGAGCTCGATTAAGTTTAGCTGTAGCTTCACAATGCTCTGCAAAATCTGACTTCCATAATAAATTATCTCCTCCTGATAAGCATGCTCTTGCTAACTGTTTCCAGTCCCCTGGGCAGAGAGCCTCAGTAGACATGGATTTCAGCAGAGCCAGGGTAAAAGGCGCTGTAGGACCGTATTGGCAGCATGCAGATTTTAATTTTCTTATCTGTTTAAAAGGTATAGGAGCATGGACTCTCACCATATTACCGTGTCCATCGGGTTGCTCCAAAACTGGAAAACTATAAAACTCAGATACGTCTTCTCCATTCTGCCTGGCTTCTTGTAAAGAAGCTTGTAAAGCAGATACAGATGTTCGTACAGTGGACAAAGGGAAAGGTCCCCTTGCCTTCTGGGCCATTGAAACTTTAACATTCCCAGGAGGAGGGCCTAAGCCTTCCACCAATAATGGGATTGGAGTATGAGATTGAGCCTCATTTTCCTTAGTAGTTAATTCTCCAATTTTTTTGTTTATTTCCTCCAAACCATACTGCAGTCTTTTAATTTCTTTTTGCCAAGGCTTACACTTTTTAACATGCATATCCTGAATTGGAGGGTATCTCTCAGAATAGTGCTGATCTGGTTCTTCCTCCATCTCTGCAACCTCATTAGGTTGCAAGTCTTTTTCAAAGTCTCCTTCTGGCAAGAAATTATTGTCATCAGAAGGACAATACAACTCCTCTGGAGGAGCTGATGGTATAATAACATTTTCTCTTGAAGCCTGCCATCTTTCTAACCTCCTTCTCTCTGAGCCTGAAAGTTTAGCTTTCTCAGTTTTTTGTTGTTTATACAGACTACCTTTAATTAAGTTCCATAAAGAAAACACTAGGCTAATGCCTTGTCCCATTTTTATTTTGGGATTTACTCACCGCTCCCCTTCTATTTAATGCGAGCTCGCCAGCCAAACAGCGGTGTCCTTCACTGAATCCCTGTATCTCAAGCCCCACATTGGGCACCAATCTGCCGGGGCCAGCCGGGCAGAGTCGAACGGTTCTTGAGTCGGGAGTGAGGATTACTATTAATAAAATAAACACACTGCACACAGGAAACTTTTTAAAGGTCCAGACTCAACAGCTTTTGCAAAAGGCAGACTGCTGCACCAAGCAGCAAGTCTCAAGTGCTGCCTCATCCTCTGCTTCCAGCCTCCTGACCACTTTAGTGTTTGAGTAGTTCCTTTTTGTCAGTCAAACATCTCAGAACAATAGGTTAATTTGCACAAGGAGCCTGAGGAAGAGGTGTAACCCTCACAAGCTATCCCACCTGTTGTCACAAACAAAAGGAGATGGACTTGCAAGTTCTCCTCTGCCATTAGTAAAGGCCTGCAAAAAACCATCTCTCTGCCGAGATTTAAATATCAAAGCAGGCTGCTGAGTCACAGCTCCCGACAGCATCTGATGAAGACTGAAGTGGGATGGTCAAGATGGAAGGAATAAGTAGGGGTTAGAGTAGTAAACTAATACTAAAAATGTAAGAACATGTCATAAGGAAACTTGCGCATGTGACAGATCTGGCCTTCGGTAATGTGGGACATGATGGAGAGAGTGGGGATTGAGAAATTACAGGCTAAAAGACAGAAAACTCAGGATAGTTTCAAGAGGGCTATTAGTCAATACTGAAAGCAGCAACTTTATTCAACAGCTCCTTTTTACAGACAAAGCAAAACAGTTCACATCAGCACAAGGATGGGGTTCCTGGAACAGTCGAACTTGTTTTCTAAGTCCACATTCCTGTAGGGCAGACAGGGTCCAAGGTCTCACAGGCAAGTTAAAGAAGCTTGGTAAAACCTTCTCTTTAGTTCTGTTTCAAGGTAAAGGCCAGGGCGAAAACAGGCTTTTTCTGAATACTCTTTAACAAAGCAGCTTGCCAATCAAGCAGCTGTTCATAGCTTGAGAAAGAACTTTGGATTCCCACACATAGGCACACATATATGTACATACACGCACACACACACACTGCTAGGTATCTACTCTTTCATCAGGAGAGTTCCTGGAGTGTTGGGGTACATTGGGTGAAGGTGTGTCTCTGTGTATTCAGTTGTTGATTGCTAAACCCGCAAAGACCTAAGTGCTAGCTGATCTTGGTATTGTTCTCTATGGCCCGTTACCTGTCTTATATTTTGTAAATATTCGTTCTTCCTCTCTTGGCCTATTGGTTGTAATGGAGAGCATCAATAGCTGGGCAGGGAGTGAAGGGTGGAACTTCAGAGAGAGAGAGAGACAGACAGAGAGTCAGAGAGACACAAAGAGAAACAAAGACAGAGAGACAGAAAAAGTCAGAGAGACCTGGGAGAAGAAAAGAGGTGCAGAAAATTCACCAGTGGACACAAAGGTGAACAGACAGACAGAACAGAGCGAACAGAGTGTGCAGAGAGGTAGAGCTAGCCACACGAAGGGACGTAGTGCCAGGATTAGTTGGTTAAGCTAGATAGTCAGTTGGGAGACTGCCCAAGCTAAAAGGACCAAGCTTTAAACTATATAAAAAGACTCTGCCATTTTTACCACTAGCAGGTCCAAGAGCCCCACTACACTGGGGACTGGGAGATGGCTCATCAACTAAGAGCATTTGCTATTCTTGTAAAGAACCTGGGTTCAGTTCTCAGCACCTATGCTCACAACTGCTTATAACTCCAGTTTCAGGGTACATGACACCCTCTTCTGTCATCTTTAGGTACTGCATGCCTGTGGTGCACTCATACATACAGAAAAATGCTCGTGCACATAAAATTAAAATAAATGAATCTTAAAAGAAAAGAAAGTTACTTTCCCCTTGAATCTCTGGGCTACAGTTGTGGTGGTAATAGTAAGAATGTATCACAGGGGATAACTTAGTTTAGTATAATATAGTAACTATATATGGAACACGAGCTGACAACATTTTATATTAACGGATGGTTGTAAATATTTCGTCCCATGCAGCCTCATGGTCTATGTTGTTGAATTAATAGTATAGTTTTTTCTATTATTCATTCTAGCTCCCAAATAATGAGGCAGAGACCTGTTACATTTATAATAAGCTTTAAAGCACCATAGCCAGGCAGATTCTCAGCTATTCTAACCAATCTATGCTAGCCTGGCTACCTCCCAGGCACGTGACCTGTTACCTGTCCTCTAGTCTCACCCTGGCTTCTCCTGCTCCATCTTTGTCCTCATGAAGACTCCTTCCTTGCCCGTCTGGGACACCCTTCCCACACATACCAGGATTGTAAGTCCTGAAGTCCTGCCTTAACTCTCCTGCCTGCTCTGACCTGTTCAGCTCTCTACTGACCAATCAGAGATCACCGAGAACAAATGTTACACAACATTGAGACAGGAGATTCTTCAGTAGTAATGACAGTACCAGAATCTGTTCACATTTAGCTCCCTGCAGATCAGCCATTAACAATGGAATATACAGAGACATACATTAACACAATGTGAGTGGAAGCTACCTCTACGCTGTGTCTCAACTGCTCAGGCTGTTTTTGCAGGGCAAAGTAGTACAGAGGGACCACAGGTAAAGTGAGAAACAGAGTATACTTCAACAAGATTTTACTCACAGATGCAGCTCACTAGGATCAGGACCAGACATAATGTTTACTGCTTAAGTTGTTGTACTGCTTAATGTTACTGGTTAAGTTGTTGAAAATACTCAGGTTCTCACAGATTGCTTAACTGTGTTTATGTGTCATATTTTAACTCTTGCTTTAAAAACATGTAATGAATTAATATAAAGCGGAAGTTATACTGATTTTAGTCTTCAAAAAAATCCCTCTGGTCTTAGGCCATTTTGTAACACTGTAGCAATATGACAGACTGGGCAATTAAAAAAAAAAAAAGGCTCACAATTCTACAGGCTGTGACCAGCATCTTATGAGGGTTTTCTTGTTCTGTCAGCCCTTGCTAGAAAGGCAAAGACAACAGGAGGAGAGGGAGCTTGCTGTCTTTCTGTAGCAGGAACTAGTCCATCAGAAAACTCTTCCCATTAGACTCTATTTCCCAATGCTATCCCACTGGTGATTAAGTTTCCAACTCACGTCTCTTAGGAGACACATTCAAACCATAGCAACCCCCACATGTGTGTGTGCTAGAACCCATAATAAAAATTTCTGTTTGAACAATGAAGTTTGACTATTCTTGAGCAATGGCGTCAATTTACTGGGTAGAAAATCACCTGCAATATGTAGGGCTTAGAGCCATGGCTAATTATTTTCTCATAATTGTGTAGCTTAGCAGATTGGGCACCCTCACTCTACAGGGTCAGCTGAGTGAGTACTGGCCTCACCTAGGGAAGCTGAAGTGGCTGTAATGGTTCCTTTAAAAAAATTTTTTTTTCCAGAAAAGGCTAATTTTTTTTTTTTTTTTAATTCAAGTAACTGCAAATAGGAAAACAAAAGTAGAGTCCCAGGCTGGGACAAATAATGGCCACCCCCATCACAGAAAAAGGAGGGTGGTCCCTATACCTCTTTCTCATTAAAGTGGGGCCCCCCTCCTCTCTCTGCTGCAGCACCCCACCTTCCCTGGGGTGGGGTAGTCAGTAACCGGCCTGCGGTGCCCCCGCCTGTCTTTACTCTAGAGTGTCTTGGGGAGGACAGATGTTTGGCACTGGCAGCAGCTGCAATGGTGGTTTTCTAAGAATGAAAGCTGAATGCAAAACCAACACAACCGTCCAGAGGTGGTTTGTGAGCAGAGGAAAAGATAGAACCAGAACCTTGGGGGGCTTGGGGAAGCAAGAGGAGGGGGGCAAGGCTAGACCCTTATTGGTGGCTCACTGGAGGAAGGGATCCAGCCTGAAGCCTGTGGAAGCAGGAGAGGCAAGTGAGCGCCTCAGGTGGAAGCCAGGACCTCAGCGGTAACACCCATTTGTCAGTTAGGTCCTAGGTGGAGGATGCCAACATCTGTCCTGTTTCCGATAGTTCAAGGAGCTTACCCAACCTAGCGCAGGATCTAGGTAAGGTGAGGGAGACGCGGCTGGAAAATTAACTTGTGACAGTTTGGTGGGGGGCGCATGCTGGGATCTCAGTATCCCCTGTAGTGATCACACCTGCTGCTGCCAGGTCAGAACGAGATGGTCCTTGATAGCCACGGGGCAGGCGGCACTGTACGTGGTCACTGCTCCTCCTCCAAGGACTCCTGGAGATGCCCTCCTCTTCTTCCTTCTACAGTTTCTTGGGTCTGCTCTTCGGTTTCCTCCCTGGAGCTGTGGTAGCTTCCCGTGTCTTGATGGAGCCCTTTTTGTCGTTTCCCTTTGGTTGGCTCCGTGGTCCCTTCAGTTCTGGCACTTCACGGGGCTTCTTGGGAGGTTGCTTTCCCTGCCTTCCTGGGTGTTGCTTCTCAGTCCCATCCTTTTCCTGCTTGGAGGCTGGGGGCTGCTCGGCCGTTGAGCTGGACTAGCTCATTTTCCTTCTTTATGAAAGCAGTCAGAGTGACTGGCTGTGATGGCCTTCTTGGAGCTGGGCCGACACCAGAAACAGCCCAGTTCTGCAATGGCTCTTTTATTCTCTTTGGACCCCGGCAGGAGGAAGGTGAGTCCTTGTTCACAAACGCTTGCCAAACCTGTACATAAGCCATGCTTTCTCTCTCCGCAGCTAAGTAGAACGTATAATTTATATGTTTTTCACGGCCAATGAGGTAGCAGAGTGCCTACAAACTGGATGAAGGACAGGGGACAGTGAACAGGGGTGACTCAGAGAAAAGGTTCTGGATCTTCCGGCATTAAGGCACTTACTACCAAAGTTTTAGTGAGTACTCAGCTAATTACCTGCGGAATTCAGTCTGTCCCCGGGATGGCTGGAATCATGTTGTTTGTGCTCTCCTGTTGTAGATCTTTTTCAGTGTCACTACTTAGGGTGAATCTACTAGTTTAGTTCAGGCCAGTCGCTGAGCAGAAGGGAAGCCCATGAACACCACTGAATTCACAGCTCAGAGCTGTTGGAGTCACATCGCCAGCCAGGACTGTGTTTTAAATGCTTTCCAGCTTCCAGGTTAGTTCTACAGTGGCTTATTTAATTGGTTAGCTTAACCATACTCTCCACCTGCTACCAATAAGGAAAACAGCTGCTACGGTTCCTTGTTTTGAACCCTTGAGTACTTTTTCATGTAGGCCCTAACTCTCACCTCTCAATACCATGAAAAAAAAAAAAAAAAGCATCACTGATTGCCAAGTAAACCTCCATCCAGTTAAAGAATGAGGTTTTTTTTTTTCTTCAAAATTTTCTTAATCACAGTTCTCCCTTGTAGAAAGTCAACAGCTGGCTTTTCTCCTCAAGCTGTTCCTGCGTCAGAGCCCTGACACCCAGGTACAAAGCATGATTTATCTGAAAATCAAAAAGATTTTGGTGTGTCTTCTTGGTTTTCATCATTTCCTCACATAACTTGGAAGCTCACAGTGTATTTTCCTAGATTCCTCTGCCCTCCCTGTCAATCATTAGTCTATGCCCACTCAACCCGTTCGCCAGTGTACATCGCCACGCCTATTCCTAGTTTTCAAATAGAATTTGTAAAGTTTACAGAGGCCCTCTTAAAATTTTGGTTCTGCTGGTCAAACTGGTTTCATTCAAGCCTGACAGCCTGAGTTTGGTCCCTGGATCCCTTAACAGAAGGAGAGAACGGAGTTGGGCCTCCACAGCCCCGCTGTGGCACACACATGTACATCACACACACACACACACATGCAGATACAAGAATAGCAATAAAGAAAGACTGCTTATTAAAAATAACAAAATGAGGTTTTTATTATTTCTAAAAGCAGAAATATTGTCCTCAAATATGTATCCAAATGGTTGGGCATGGGTATGGCCCACCTGTGATACCCTGGGAGGGACAGGCAAGATTCTGAGTCTGAGTCCAGCCTGGGCTACAGAGTGAGCCCATTTCAAAAGGCAAAAGGCTTTGGCTCCATAGTAAAGCATACCACCCACGAGACCCTGGGCTTGAATCCTAGCACTGGAAGAGACTTGATCTTAGTTCCAGGCCCCTCCCCCAGACCCCTCCCCCATGTTCTAAGGTAAAGCCTAAATAGATTATTTCTTTCTTTCCTTAGTCCATAAAGTTATGAAAACATTCATGGCATGGGCATTTTTTTTAAGTTTCTGTTATTGCTTTTTTTGATGAAATTTAGTGATAACATGAAAGCAAAATCTGACCACAGCTGAGACATTCCTAAAAGGAGAAAAAAAAAGGTTTTGAGAGAATATGGAATAGGAACATTTTGTCATAATCTTATCCTTTCTATCCACTTTCTCCTACTTTCTAACTTTACCAAAATAGGCTTTGTTGTTACTTTTGAAGCAAACAATCACTAAGAGGCACCACAGACTCAGGGCTCCTGACCAGTGATCGCGGGGCTGGAGGTTGCCTTTGCTTGAGCTCATTGAAGCTCATTCATATGTGAAAACAAAGCAGCTCAACCAAGAACCTACTTTAGAAGAACACACAGGGTTACGTACCTTTTCCTGGGTACGTACATACGTGTGTGTGTGTGTGTGTGTGTGTGCGCGCGCGCAAGTATGTGAGTGTGCTCATGCATTTGTGTGCATGTGTGCACCTGTGCATGTGTGTATATATGCCCTCAAGTGTTGTGTGCTTGTGTGGATGCATGTGAGTGCATGTGTGGGCATGTGTGCATATGTGTATGTGTGTATATATGTCTGCATGTGTGTTTCTGTGTGTGTGTGAATGCATGTGAGGGCATGTGCATGTATACATGGTTGAGTGCGTGTGTGTGTGTGTGTGTGTGTGTGTGTGTGTGTGATGGTCACACAGGTCTTCTAAACAGATGAACTCTGGCAAGCTTCCCAGCAGACCAAACCTTCAGGATGAGTGATCGTGGTTTGTTTAACTTGTTCTGCTGGGAGTGGCTTCCTCTTTGTTTGGACAAGCTTGGGGATGAAGACTGAAAAGGCAGGTCTGGTCCCTGCCTGGCATCAAGCCTATCCTGCCTGTTGTTAGGTATGCTACGGTGTCAGGATCTTTCTAAGAAACAGGTGTCTGTCTTGTGTTGCCGTGTATAGATCACCATTTATTCTCTGTTTCTGTGTTCACAGACTTTCTTATCGTGGTGTACACCTGGGCCTTATCCTTGAACTAAACCTAAAATGAATGTATCTCCTTGATTATTAATTTGTTTCAATGTTGTTTTCCTTCTTGGTGTAAACCAAATGCTTGACATATGGAGGTTCACGGCTCCTGGCAGTTTTTGCTGTACTGCAGGAGGGTTTTTAAATTACTTAAATTAACTTAGGAGTCATCATCAGGAATTATAAAATCATCTATAGGGAATCTGCCCAACAGAGAGAGTAGCACCTATGGGGGAATAATATTAAGCTCTAGGCAGTGAGGGTCTATTCCTACTCAACTGCATTATGCTAGGCGCACGAGACAAGCACAGGACGGCAGTATAGCAACAAGAAGCATCCCTGAGGCAAAATCTCTTGGGGCTTTGCCTATACTGGGGATACAGATCTGGTGTAAAAAAATATTTATTGTGGAAAGGGGGAGGAGGAGAGAGAGAAGCAGGGCACCTCAGAGAGAGGCAGAGAGAATGACTACGATCAAAAACTCAAGTGACAACACATGCTGGAGAGGATGTGGAGAAAGGGGAACTCTCCTCCATTGTTGGTTGGAATGTCAACTTGTACAACCGAAATCAATCTGGAGCTTTCTCAGAAAATCTGGACTAGCACTACCTCAAGATCCAGCTATACCACTCCTGGGTATATATCTGAAATATGCTCAACCATACAACAAGGACGTTTGCTCAGCTATGTTCATAGCAGCTTTATTCATAATAGCCAGAATCTGGAAACAACCCAGATGTCCCTCAACTGAGGAATGAATCCAGAAATTGTGGTACATTTGCCCAATGGAATACTACTCAGCTATTAAAAACAAGGAAATCATGAAATTCCTAGGCAAGTGGATGGAACTAGGAAAAAATCATCCTGAGTGAGGTAACCTAGACCTAGAAAGATAAACATGGCATATACTTACTCATAAGTAGATATTAGCCAAATAATATAGGATAATCATGCTACAATCCACAGCCCCAGAGCCTGATCTACAAAGAGAGTTCCAGGACAGCCACGCCAGTCACAGAGAAACCCTGTCTGAAAAAAACAAACCAAGCCAAACCCAAACAAACAAACAAACAAAAAACCCAAAAACCAATGAGGGATCAAGAAGGGATCTCCTTTAAAAGGGGGGAAGTTCTGGTGGCTGGTGGGGATGGAAACAGGAGGGATAAGGTGGGGAATGGGGATGAGATGGAGGGAGAGAGTGCTGGGAGAGACAACTGGAATTGGGGGCACTTGGGGTGATGTGGAAACCTCGTGCAGCCAAAACTCACTGGAATCTATGAGAGTTACCCTAGTAATTCTAGGAGAACGCTCCTAGTAATGGGAAATACTGTCTTCTCTAACCAGTCAAAGTTTCCAGCAACAGGATTGGTATGCCCACAAATCAAACATCACCCTTGAAATCTCTCCCTCTGCCCAGGATTTATATTGACCTTGATTTCACATGAATAAAAGTTCCCACCTTCTCACGTCAAGACCATCTGAGCTTCCTCATTTATCCTCCTCAGAGTCACGTCTCTCCTGGCCTGCCCTCTGGCCCGATGGGCCTCTCCGGGCCTGGACCTCACCAGGCCTGTGTCTTAGCTACAAGCCAATCAGGCATGGACCTTGGTCTGTACTTCTACTAGCTCAGCGCAGCATCTTGACACTTTGGTATCTGCCACAGGCTTTGGAATGCCCAAGCCTCCACCACCACCTGTGTTCTCATGCTAAAAGAGATAAACTGTAACACTCTGTTAAAGAACAACAACAACAAACTTTTCTATATCCTGACTTAGGGTACTCAGACCTCACCCTAAGGCTCTCTAGCTGCCCCCAAGAGAAATGGAACCCCCCTCCCCCCACCCCATTCTCTGTCTGGAAGTTGAGCTCCAGGACCCCAACTGAGATCCAGCCCCACCCCCACCCCCACCCTCCCACCCCCCATGGAAAGAAAAAGGACCAACTAGCATTGAGAAAATATCTTGCTTTCCATTCCATTTGACAATTCTTCTGCCTCAACCCTTCTAGCGCTGGGATTATAGGCAGAAAGTGCTACATCTGGCTTTCCCATACATTTTTATGCAAAGTGTTCTAGTGTTTGCTATTTATAACCTCAACTGGTTTTTCTTCAGTGAGCCAATCATTCCTGAGCAGCACAGCTCAGGGGAGGTGGCTCAGTGGCACAGCGTGTGGTTAGCGTGTGAAAGGACCTGGATTCAACCCAACCACATTCACACTTGTTTCATAGTGGTTATAAAATGAGTCATGTTTTGTTCCATCTTTCTTTTCTTTTTCTTGAGATGGCGGTCTCGCTCTGAAACCCTAGATGGCCTTCAAATCAGCAGGCTTCCCGATTCAGCTTCCCAAGTTCTAGACTTACAGACACCATGATGCCCAGCTAAGAGTTTTGGTTCATCATTCATTTGCTTAGTTGCTGATTAATCAAGTGAGAGCAACATGCTTGGTATATATTAGAGAGCAAAAGAGAAAACTCCTGACCTCTGGAGTTTACAGTAGAAGTGGAAAGTAGACAGTTACAAAGCAAATTTTATAATATGCTAGAAAGCAACAAATGTTACAGGTAAAACACACAGGCAGCAGACAATGCAGACTCACCCAGGTAGATTTGGGACTTCAGGGCTTAAATGGCGACCCAGGTCTGACCAGGTGGAATTTAAGCAAGGACTTACAGGGCTGAGGGAGTTGGTCAAGTGGGCATAGAGCAGAAAAATAAGCAATTTGGGGGTCTGCAAAAATTTTAAATCCCTAAATTGTATTCTAAGGGTTGCCAGGAGGGATAACTGGAGATGAAAAAAAAAAAAAAAAGGTAGAGGAAAGCAGTTCATGCAGGACTTTTAGCTTTTGCTGAGTGAAGAGTAAGGAGCCGTTGACTACTGAGTGACACAGTGTGCTTTATATTTTACTTTCAAAGCACCACTGCTAGCTGGGTGGTGGTGGTGCACGCCTTTAATCTTAGGCAGGCGGACCTCTGTGAGTTCAAGGCCAGCCTGGTCTACAAAGTGAGTCCAGGACAGCCAGGGCTACACAGAGAAACCCTGTCCTAAAAAACGGAAAGAAAAAGAAACAGCAAAGCACCCCTGCCGGCTGCAGAGGTGGCTCTCCAGGCAAAGCCGGCTGCCATTTGACAGCCTGAAGGCCTGGGTTTAGTACCTGGAGCCCAAGTAAAAGCAGAAAGAGAGAATCAAGTCCACAAAGTTGTCCTCTGCGCTCCCCATATCCCCCCCCACACACACACAGGAAGGGAGGAAGAGAGAGAAGAGAGAGAGAGGCACAGTGGTCATAGTATAAAACCTATGTCCAATTCTTAGCAGTGAAAACAAGTAGCAGAATGCCCTGTTAGATTAGGTATATGGTGCAAAAGAAGGTGTCAGTTTGTTCCAAAAAGAAGGATGAGTGAACACAAAATGAAAAGCATATATCCAGAGGAAGGAAGCGGCTCATTTTGTTAAATCGTGCCAAGGGTCAAATAATAACAGACCTACAGAGCATCTGTTAGGATGAGCATGTGGGGACAGTTTGTGGCTATCATGAGGGCATATGCATCAATGACGGAAGAAGACCTGATTGGACTGGGTTCAGATACAAAACTTAGGAAAGGCTTTTAGAACAGCGTGGACAAGTTATTTCAAAGTGTGGGCTGCAAAGAAATAGAGAAATAGCTGGGCATGGTGGCTCACACCTTTAACCTAACACTCAGGAGGCAGAGGCAGGTGGATCTCGGTGAGTTCGAGGCTAGCCTGGTCTACAAAGCGAGTTCCAGGACAGCCAGGGATGTTACACAGAGACACCCTGTTTCAAGATAAATAAATAGATAGATAGATAGATAGATAGATAACAGTAAAAGAGTCGAGAGAAGTGAAGAGGCACTGAGACCTTTAGCACAACTACATTTCTTCATTTATGTGGGTTGTGTGTGTGCATGCTACAATGTGTGTGTAGGACAGAGGATAACTTTTGGTACTCAGTCCTCTCCTTCCAGTCCCTTTGTCCTAAGAAGTGAACTCAAGCAGTCAAGCTTGGCAGCAAGTGCCTTTGCCTGCTGAGATGGGGCTGGCCCTTGTTTTGTTTTAAAGATAGAAAAGTATCAATGCTGGTGGTGGAAGTGGTCTCCAGCCGAGGCAAACCTTGTTGGAGGGAAAATTGCACCTGAGTCCTGAGCCCTCAAAGGGGACAAGATCTGGGCTGGGCATCAGCAGGGATTTGCTTGTTGTTTGTTCTGTAAAGGGTCAAACAGTATTTTAAAATTTGTCAGCTATATCCCATCTCTGTGGCGAATTTTTCCAACCAACTATCTAAAATTATGAAATTCATTCTTAGCCATGAAAAACGGTGAACAGGATTATAAGTCACAGGCTACAGTTTTCGGGTTTCTAACCAGGACACCAGCAAAGCCATGGATTGTAGATGAGGACACAGAGAGCATTCATGGCCGGTGTTACCAGTCTCAGATGCTGATAAGGCTGTCTATGAACAGCAAGTCTCTTACTTGCTTCAGTTTTCTCTAGGAAATAAGGAAAAAGTTATTGGGGGTAAGATGGGAGTTAAAAGGGCTAGATAAACAGGCATGGTAATCAGTATCTTTAAAACATGATTTTCATGGGGTAGGGGAGGCTCACATACTGTAGTGCCCATGTGGGCTTTTAGGATCAAACTTATGTTATCAGGCTTGGCTGCGAACATCTTTATCTGATGAGCCATCTTAGCAGCCCAGAATATGATTTTAACTCCAGCACTCAGGAACCTGAAGAGAGAGTATTGTGAATTCAGCCAGGGTTGTAAAGTAGGTTCCAGGATGTCTAGATTACATATTAAGACTCTGTCTCACAGCAAACACACAAAAATGTACTAATTATTTGCAGAAGCAAATTAAATAGCCTGAGTCAGTGTGAGGGCTGTGTCTGAGTACTTTTGTCCTCACACATATGTTGGAATCCAAACTCCTAAGGTGGGGCTTTGAGAGATGACTTGGCCCTGAGGATGGAGCCCTCATGATTCTGCTGAGTAACGGTCTTGTAAGAGAGGTCTTGAATGGACAGGAGGAATGCAGAAAAAGGGAAGGACGAGCATAGAGGAAACATGGACAAAGTATATTATATGTTTCTATGAAAATGTACTCATGAAACCTAGTGCTATGTACAATGAATGCTTCTAAATGCTAATAAATGCTCCTTTTAAGGTCTTGAGAGCCTTTACTTCTAGAATCTGGAAAATGGATTCTTTCTGTCGTTCATTTTTCAAGACAGAGTTTCTTTGTGTAGTAAGTCTTGGCTGCCTGAGAACTCAGTTTGTAGTCCAGGCAGACCTTGAACGCACAGAGATTCACCTGCCTCTGCCTCCCCCTCCCAAGTGCTGGGATTAAAGGCCTGTGCCACCATGCTTTGCTACTGAAAATAGTTTACCAATAACCCAATCTAGTGATACTTTGATCAAGTATTTTGTACTATAAGAAATAAATTTCTTGCCCAATGAGATATCATTAGATAAATCCATTTGCTACCAAGACTAATGAACCGAGTTTAATCCCCAGCATCCACATGGCAGAATGAGATAACTGACTCACCCAGACTGACCAACTGAAAAACAGACAAACAGATATACATAAATAAATAAATGTAAGTAAAAAAAAAATTCCTGTTGTTTATTAACTACCCTGTTGGTGCTAACTAGGAAGGAAGAATGAATAAACTGGAGAGAATTTGATCAGCTGGCAGTATTTCAAACTGCATGGGATTTGTGCTTCTGAATTTAATGTGCATTTTTCCTTCCACTTCTGTTCAGCTACATAAAAGCAGAATGGAGTAGAGAAACACCAGCGTTACAGTTTTGCCTACATGCATGAGGAATCTGCAGAGGGAATTGAGGAGATACGTAACGGTGTGATCACTGACTGACCGGAATTTAAGATGGGACAGTAAGACAGTGATAGAATCAACACATCAAAATTCCCAAAGGAAGGAATGCTTAGGGTCTGGAGGTAGTTAGTAGAAATACAGGAGGGAGTGGCTTGAGAAAGCTGTGTAGGAGTCAGGCAGCCAAGATGCCTCAGTGGGGAAGAGTGCCAAGCCTGATAAACTGAGTTTGATCCCTGAACCTACAGACACGCCAAATAAACACATGTTAGAAAGAGTTCGGTGTATTAACTTGAGACATCTGAGGGCTTGCCAGTTACCAGGAACCAGATCTAACTGAGGAACGACCCTTGACAGTAAAAGAGGGGGCTGAGATGTAAGGAGGCACTGCAAACAGCATCAATGCGCATGTTAAAATCAGCAGGACAGTCACCCCAACCCTCGGGAGGCTGAAGCAGGAGAAGGTGGAGATTGAGGCCAGCAGGGACTACATAACAAGAGCTTGCCTCAAAGTGTGAGCAAGCAAGGGGAATCAAGGCAAGAGCAATAACGTGTCAGCAGTCACCAAGAAACCAGGTGACCTTGGCTGCCTGAAGGTTTCCTCGCTCTGAAATCTGATGAGTAACTTGTAACAATTCCTCCTCCTTTTTGTACACTGCGGGTGTCAACCTTGATCATGAACTCACTACTTGTGAGCTACTAAATGATGCTTTATAATATTTCGCTGAGGTTTTTTTTTTATGTTATCTTCTAAATATCACATTATTTATTTGTGTGCCATGTAATGTCTTCTTGTTCCACCATGCAGGTCCGAGGAATCAGCTCAGCTTGCTGGGCTTCATGGCAAGCACTTCTACTGATTTTATTGGGTTTTAATGAATGTGGAAAAACTCAGATTGGAGGCCATACAATGACTAAAGATGTTGGCTTAGGGGAGGCCACTATGATGAGGAAGAGCAAGCAGGTGAATGAGTTTATTTAGGAAGTCAAGCCATGGGGCCTGCAGTTCGCACTTTTCTTGGCACTGTGACCTCAGAAACAACGTGGGGAAGGTTGTTTGGGGCCATGGCTTCAGACTAGCTAGACATGTGTGGGCCTGTCATTCTAGCAACGAGGCTGAAGCAGGAGATCATTCTGGGTTTGTGGCCAACAGTAAGCAAACAAACCCCAAAAGGTTAATAGACAAGTTTTTTTTTTTAATTTTTCTGTTAACATTCAGCAAAACTTATGTTCTCATCATTTTAGTAAACAGTCCTATGACTTGAATATATTTGCACCACTTTAAGTGTGAATATTTTTTGTCACTCAAAGCATCAATCTCATGCCATGCAGTGAGTCTGATCATGTCTTCTCCTAGGCCCCAGCAGCTGCTAATCCATGTCCTGTTGCTATAGATTTACTTCTTCTGGACATTATTAGAACAAGAATGATATCACACACTATTTTGCTTTTGAATACCAGCTTGTTTTCACACAGGATGTTTTCAGAATTGACCCGTGCTGGAACACAAGGACTTTATTCTTGATTATGGTTGAGTAATATTCCATCTTTGCACTCACCACAAGTATCTCTTGATCGGGGTTTGCAGTTCTCAACTGTAATGAGTAAGGGTGCTATAAGCACATCTAAGCTTATTCACTTATTTTGCTATTTGGTGACTGGACCTAAGACCTTGCACATGCTAGGCAAGGGTTCTGTCACTGAATGACATTAGGAGGTTTTTTTTTTTAATATCTTTTTTTTTCTATTTTCTTTTATAGGTACTTAGAACTTCTAGATCATTAAGTAATCCTGTTTAAATATTTTATTTGTGTTATTTGCAATGACTTGGAGGCCAGAAGTAGAAATCAGATGTCTCTACTTCGTCTTCTGAGACATACTGTCTTACTGGGCCTTGTGCTCACCTACCACTTGGCTGTCTGCCCCAGGGCACTTTTGTTTATGATCTTCCTGCCTCCACTGGTTCAGGTTACTTATGGGTGTGACCATGGAGAGAGGTTTTTTGTTTTTGTTTGTTTGTTTGTTTTGCATGGGTGTTGGTGACCAAACTCCCATCTTCACATTCCTATGGCAAGCACTCCATCAACTAAGCTGTTTTCCCAGCCCCTACATCCCTTTTAAACAATGAATTGACTTACTGCTCATTTGTTTGTGGTACTGGGGGTTTAGTTGTTCACCCTTCAGTAGGGCTTATAACATTTTGATCTTCAGTCCCATCCCTTTTTCTGTAAATGACATAATTTCATCCTTCATTATAGCTAACTACAACTCCCTTGGATAAGCTGGGCCTGTGGTACCTGCCTGTAGCTCCACTCATGACTCTCAGCCACAGCGAGGACTACAGGCTGAACATGGCCTCAGGTGGTGACACAGGCACTCATATAAACTTGGTACCTCAGGCAGCAAAGCCCAAGGACACCACCGAGGCTTCAGTCAGTGGTACAGACTGTGGATATGCACATGGACCTCGGGCTTCCTCCCGTCCTGGGGCTGCAGCATGTTCCACAGATACCTAACATGGCCTCAGGTGACTTCACGGAGCATGGTGGTCTTTCCAAGAGGTCTAATTCAGAAACCTAACTGTTCCTCACCTCAGACCCCCTTCACTGCCCAGAGTGGCTGGGCAGCCCCTGGTAACATGTCCACGGGCTGAGTCTGTGTATGTGTAAGCTTACCACCTGCCAACCTTACTGGGCAATGTTTCACCTTTGACCTCAGTCCTCTCTCACACCCATCACACCGCTGTATCTGCAGGTCTGCCTCTATCCACAGCACACACATTGCTCCATTCCTCCATCTTTCCCACCTTTCCATCACACACACACACACACACACACACACACACACACACACACACGTTCATCCCAGGCTGGGCTGGCTGACTTCAGCTCCCCTGAATGTTGTTATTTTTGGTAAGAGTTTAAGGACTGAGCTGGAGAGATGGCTGAGCCATTAAAAATGCATGGTGGCTTTGCAGACATCACAAGTCTGGTTCTCCACACCAACGGTGAGTGTCTGACAACTGATTCTAAGTCCAGCTCCATGGGATCCAACACCTTTGCCTCTGTGTGTGCCTTTACTCATGTGTACATACCCCCATACACTTATAATGAAAATTATAAATATTAAATTTTATAAAGAGTTTGCAGACTTATTTTTTTCTTCCCTAAATGTTTGATGTCACTTACTATGGACTTTTTCAGTGCTGGAGGTTTTATTATTATTACTAATCCTCAGCCCCTCTAGTATTGCTTTTTCTTTTTGAGTCAGTCTTTTTGTGTGCACATGTTGTGTGTGAGTATCTGTGCACAGCTATACCTGTAAGTGTGTACAAGCATGTGCAGACCACAGGCCAACCCTGGGTATCATTTATTCTTTTTTGAGACAGGCTCTCTCACTGGTCTGGAACTAGCCAAGAAGGCTAGGCTATCTGACTATCAAGCTCCAGAGATCTGCCTGGCTCTCCTTCCCAGCTCTGAGGCTCCAAGCATGAACTACCATATCCAGCTTTTGTTTATTGTTTGTTTTTTGAGACACGATTTCTCTGTGTAGCCTTTGTTGTGATGGACTCACTTTGTAGAGTCCAGGCTAGCCTTGAATTCACAGCGATCCACTTGCCTCTGCCTCCCTGGGTGCTGGGATTAAAAGTGTGTGCTACCATGCCCGGTTCACATCCAGCTTTCAAACTGTGGGTTCTGTCACCAAAGTCAGTTCCTCATGGTTATAATCACCAACTGAGCCAATGCTTTAGGGCTTGAGTCAGCTTTGATAGTTTGTATACTTATAGGCATTTCCCCAGTAATGCCAGCCAAGAAATTTGCTTTATGAACATACAGTGGAGAGTAACATTTTCTTATAATCTTGTTTGTTTAATTATATATAATTAATGTGTATATAACTACACATATATGTATATACTTAAATTATATAGAACATCTTAACTTATACACACTCTCTCACACACAGTTTATTGAACTTTTCAATGAAGAAATGTTTGTTTTCATTGCTATCATTTTTCTACTATTTAATCTATCTCTGCTGCAATCTGTGTTATTTTCTTCCTTGGCTAGATATTGGTTTGGATTAGGTTGCTGACTATCAGCTTTTTCAGGTATTTGAGCTGTAAACTTTTTTGAGCACTGTTCTCTGTGTTCCACAAGTTGCAGTGTGTTTTACTTTCCAGTAGATCAATCCATATTCTGTTCTTTCTTATTTTCTTCTTTAATCTATTGGTTAAGGAGGTGCTCACTTTAATTCCATTTCACTATGGTCTGAGAAGATACCTAGGTATGAGTCCAATCTTATAAAACTTGAGGTTTTTGTGGAGCAATATATGCTTTATATAAAGATCATTCCATGTGCATATGTTTTGGGACTATCTTTTTCTATCTACTGTAGCTTGAATGGCTCTTAAAAATTCAGGTATTGGTGTTGGTGCTGGAGAGACTGCTCAGCAGTTAAAAGCACTTGCTGTTCTTCCGGAGGAATTGGGTTTGATGCCCAGTACCCACATGGCAGTTCATAACTGTCTTTAACTCCAGTCCTAGGGGAGCCAACAACCTCTTCTGGCCTTCACAGGCACATGTACCCATGGTGCACAGTCATAAATACAGACAAAAGACGCATACCTATGGAACAAAAGAATCTTTAAAAATTCAGGTGTTGCTATTTAATTCAGGTGTTGCTTATTTGTAGAAGGCATTAAAATGTAAGTTGTGAGGATTCCTCCCTGTATGGAGGAGTTTGGGTTCTTTTTGCCTTTCTTCTTTCCACTTTGCAAATAGGCAGTGTTTTTCTCCTGTAAAGGATGCGGAATAAGGTGCCATTATGAGGGCACAGCACAGTACTAATCAGACGACCAAATCTGCATACGAATTGAAATCGGGCTTCCCAGCCCCGAGATGTCCAGGAAGATAAATGTATGTTCTTGCTAAATTATCTAGTCATCTCTCGTACCCTGGTATCAAAATGCAAAAGAGCCCACAATACTGTCTTGTCACTTTTAATCCTCTTGTGCCTTGTTGACACGCACTACTAAAAATATTTACAAAGAAAAATCCATCCTGCCAATTTCTCTGTTGCAGTTGAGTGTGCTTTGCCATTTGCTCATAACTTTTTGTTGCTCAGTCCTGTCCTCACTCCTTTCTTCTATAGGCCGAGGGCTTTCATTATTTAATAATTCTTTTTGTAGAGCTCCTGACTGGTATTTTGTCTGCACTTATGTCGGTGTGAGGGTGTCAGAGCCCCTGGAATTGGAGTTACAGACAGTTGTAAGGGGGGGGGGTGCTGGGAATTGAACCCAGGTCCTCTGGAAAAGCAGCCGGTGCTCTTAACTGCTGAGCCATCTTCGCAGCCCCAGTGAAGCACTTTGTGGCTAATCATGTTGAATCTCTTCAGTTTCTTTCTTAGTAACTGCCCTAGGGAATCGTCTTAACTCAGTGTTCTGCATACCCACTTAGTTTGCATGGTACATAAAATCTTTCTCCTCTAGATCATCACCTTTCTAATAATTCTACTGACATATATTCCACCTTTATAAACTGTGTTCTAACACGTTTCTAGTAATAGTATATATTTGAGACATCTAGGAAGGCTTTTTTTCATTATTGTGCATCTGTGAAGTCTCTGTTCTGTTGGCCTAATGGTCAACTAGTATGTCTCAACAGATCTTTCCTTCAGTCTCTGGAATAAAAAAAAAGACAAGAAGGTCTTTGTCCGTAGGCTCCGTTTGCATTATAGCATGCCTTCAGGTTTCAGGTAGACGGCTCACAATGCCTCTAAACTTTTACTTCCTGATGTGAGCCCGAATCCTAGGCAGAAGTGATGGTTTAGAATTAGAACTTTTGGTCTCATGCAGCCACAAACTTACTCAAAATGAAAGATGACCTTGAACTTCTGATCCTTTTGTCTCCATCTGGCCAGTGTTGATGTTCCAACTCAAGCTACCGTGTTCAATATAAATTGGAACTTTAAAAGCTTCAATCCCTCAAAAATATTTCATGTTACCATTTTTCTCTGAGCCTTTTTTTGATGTGTCTATTTTTTTTATCCCAGCTATAATTCTTGTCTAGATGGCAATACATAATAGATGTGCTTTTAAATATTTCTGACAAACGACCTCTGAGTGAAGAGCCACCTGTGTATCAGGAACAGATTCAGCAATCTCTATATGCAAAACAACTCTTTCTGCATATAAAGAATCAGTAATTATATTAAGAGAGTCAGGAAAATATAATCATACTGTAAGGATTACATACAATTCTGAGTTTTGAACTGAGGTATATGGACCTTTGATCACCTTGCTTATCTTGTCTGACTTATTACCTGCCATGCCCATCTTGTTTGAATCACTATAGAATATCAGTGCCTCTGGAATTGGTGTGCTTTTTGCAATGCATGGAAGAATACAATTAGGTCTGAGTTTTTTAAACTGTATACATTTGCTTTTAGGATGTTTGTTATTAATGTCTCCCAAGAAGTTATTACAAACTCTTTGCCAACCTTCATTGATTACCTGCAATGGCATAATCTGACCATTAGTAAGAACTACTACTAATTTTGGCTGGGTCTGTTCTTGACAATTGTTATAGTCTTATTCTACCTTTTATAACTAATTCAGAAATCTTTTCTATATGTCTTCAATTTTTTACTTTGTTTATGTGCTAAGAAAATCCATTCTATAATATTCTTTCCTTTGCACAATGAGCCTAGTAGGAAAATGAGTTGAAAGAAAAATGACCAAAATACAATCAAGATTAGGATCAATGCAATCCACATATGCATCTTGCAGTCATTTTTCTACCAGAGTTAACTCTTTTATTGCTTCAGCTGCTAGACATCTTGGACTGTTTAAGTTTGAATCTTCTTGTAGTGTTTGAAAGAGATTACTTAACTCATAAGTACTTAATCCAATTGTAAACCTCAGCCAGTTAAAAATCACTCATTAATTTTTGAAAATTGATAAGAGTTTGAAATTGGAATCCAATTCCCTCTTAACAACAACAAAAACAGAAAAAGGTTGGAGAGGTGGCTCAGTGGTTAAGAGCAATGGCTGCTTTTCCTTAGGTCCTGAGTTCAATACCCAACAACCACATGGTGGTTCACAACCATATGTAATAGAATCCAATTCCCTTTTAACAACAACAACAAAAAAGAGTTTGAAATTGGTCCCTACAAATCTGTACATCTTACAGTTGAATTTATTGCTGACTGATTTTATAACCCAAATAACTAATCTCTTTGTATTTTTTGTGAGCAATCTATAACGCCCAGAATGGCAGAAGTCTTTGTGTTTCCTTACATATTTTCTCTAAAGTATCTGCATTAGAATGAGCCAAAAAAAAAAAAATATCATCCATGGGGCTGGAAAGATGGCTCAGAGGTTAAGAGCACTGACTGCTCTTCCAGAGGTCCTGAGTTCAATTCCCAGCAACATGGTAGCTCACTCTGATGTGCAGGTGTACACACAAGCAGAGCACTGTATGCATAATAAATAAATAAATCTTAAAAAAATACCATCCATGTAATGATACATGATAGATTGAGGAAATGAATGATTTCTGAAGGTTGTTGCACAAAATATTGACAGAAAGTTAGACTATTTAACATTCCCTGTGGAAGTAACTTCCAATGCTATCTTTTTATTGGATCACTGTTATTCAGACTAGTTACTAAGGAAGCCTTTCCCTATCCTGTTCATGCAAGTGTATTGTGAAAAAGCAACCTTTAACGTCAATTATTATTATAGGCCATCATCTAGGTAACAAAGAGGGTAAAGGAATTCCAGGCTGTAAAGGACCCATTGGTTGAATGACTCCGTTTACTGCTCTGAAATCCATTATCACCCTCCACTTTCCTGATTTTTTACAACAAACACAGGGGAATTCCATTGCCTGGTAGACTCTTCTGTGGAGTCTCCAGCTGCTCTTATACCAGTTGTTCAAGTGCCTGTAATTTTTCTTTTATTAGCCATTGCTCTTATCACACAGGTCTGTTCAATAACCATTTTAAGGACAAGGCTGTTGGTATTTCAGCTCAATCCCTGTGGTGTCCTGTGTTTGCACAATGGGCACAACTTGTGCTTGTTCTTATTCACTTGTATCAATACCTTTTCCAGGAGCACCTACCATATCACCCCTAATTTCCTTATTATCTGTCCCTGGGATTGCAGGAATATTAATTTGAATACCCAATTGTTGTAAAAGATCTCTTCCCCATACATTTATTGGTATGTCAGCCACACAGGGTCTCAACTTCTCTGTTTACCCTTCTGGTCTCACACATTTAATCCACTCTACACTTTGTCTTGTTTGAGATAATTTTCCAATTCCTATAAACTGTGTATAAACCTTCTGAAGTGGCCAATTAGGATTCCAAGACTTTTGGAAAAGTATAGTGACATCAGCTCCTGTATCTCCTAAACCTTCTATTTCAACACAACTCATTTGTACCATCAATGGGTCTGTGATCATTAACCACTGTTTGCCAGAACTCCCAAAGCTCCTGTTCTTTTCACTGGAGTGGCCTTGTCATTGATGAAAGGAAACAGTAACAACTGAGCAATTCTATTTCCTGCATTAATTTGCATCTCCTTTTCACATAAGACATAATTTTAATTTCTTCCTTTCAGTCCCCATATATGATAGCTGGATGAACAATAAATCCTTGAGAAGTTAATCCATTTCTTCCCAGGATTATTCCTACTGTTCCTGAAGGTAAAGGAGCATAAATACCAGTGGTTTTCTTGTAACATTCAACATTTGAGGATAGTGTTAAGAGGGGCCAGATCCAAAGCTGCATTGCTTCAGTAGCATGCATTAGATCATCAATACTTAAGTTATGATTTTCCTCCTGGCAGACAGAAGGAGGATAGCTCACATTGTTTCTTGCGGGGCTGTTGTGCTATATAATGTTTAATATTTTTACCCTATGTTTCATCACGATGGTATTATCTAACCATTATTAGATATTATATATCTAATAATATGACATAGACAGCTGTTAGATTTATAATTGCCTCATTCACATTGGGCTGGGCAGATATTCCTATCTACACTGTCTGAATAGTCTCACTATCCATCTCCCAGCCCCAACTAATGCCATCCTCCTTAACCATCCCGTCTTCCAACTATCATCTTATAAACACTTGCTTTTATTCTTTATCTGGGCCTTTTCATGCCATTATTGGAGTCCTTCTTCCCAGACCCACTGGTTTCTTCTCCAGGTTAACCCATAGTGGCATCCTCTTCTTCCTGTTTCTCGTGATTCTCCTCAAAAACCCTAGCCACACCTACCCCATTCTGCCCTACTCAGGTATAGAATGTTTAATCAACCAGTCAGGTATGTCTTAGGCAGATTTACACACGGATGGGTATATCTGGCAGGCAGTAACCAGATCTTACGGGCCAGTAATTATTAGACTAACCTCCAACACGGGGCCTTAAGGTGACAAGCCCCCTCATTCATTTTCTGATGGCAAAAGATTGCCTTGTGTCTTTTGAACTTACAATCCCTAAACCAATGTTTTCCCTTGCCACAGCAGCTACAAAAACCTGGAAACTTTTGCATTCCATTGCAGCCAGAAACTGCTTGTTCTCTTTCACAAATACGTTTTCTCCAGAGTCAGTGTGCCTGCTATTTTGAGCTCTGAAGCTTCTAGCCTTACAATATGACCAAATTCGCCTCAATTAAAACACGGGGCATTTTGATTTCCGAGATTTCTAGCTATGGCTTGTCCTATGATAATTGGCATGATGCTCCTGAGAGCCAATATCAGTTGTCTCTCTTACCCATTTGTCTACTGGGTCTGCTCTTGCTTTTAATGCTCTGATTACTCCCTTGCATTCTATTTTCAAAAGCCAAGATCTCCATCGATGACTGCTTGGTCTGATATGGCTCCGTTGACAGCTGTAGTCAATCGTTGCAGGAAGTCAGCGCTGCTTCTCCAGGGCCTTGTATTACCTTAGTAACGGAGGTGTTGTCTCCCCTACCCCGGGTGCTCAGCCATATCCCATGCTCTTAAAGCCGCAGTATGACATTTTTCAATTATGACGTTATCAGACCAGATTTGTTCTTGCAAATCAGCTGTGGAGAGCTGCTTGTTTTCATCCTGGCCTTCACCTCGAGACAGGGATAGGTAGGATGTTTTGCCAAGTTCATTTCCTTTTGCTTGTGTGAGGATCACACAGACAAGTGGACAAGGTAAACAAGTTTGACTTCTCGATGAACCCCTTCATTGTATCGAAGTGCTTTGCTCTGACTATAAAAAGGAATTGTGGTGTTTCTGCTGGCAGCCCTCTCAAACTGATCCCATGTGTAGTGTGTTGGTTTTATTTCAATCCTCACTCAAGAACTGTTTGACTTTGCTCAGGGGGCGCCGGCAATCAGCGTAACGCCCTTCCCCAAGCATTAGGTTTTTAACATTTATCGCCCTTGCTATATTACGTTGTTCCATTTCCTTTTTTTTAAAGATTTATTTATTATGTATACAATGTCATCTGTATGTACACCCGAACACCAGAAAAGGACACCAGATCTCATTAGAGATGGTTGTGAGCCATCATGTGGTTGCTGGGAATTGAACTCAGGACCTCTGGATGAGCAGCCAGTGCTCTTAACCTCTGAGTCCTCTCCAGCTACACGTTGTTCCGTTTTCAATGCTTTGTCCCTCTACCACAATAACCATTGCAACTGTTGACCAGCTTCTAGAACAGCTGACACCAAACCCTTTCAATCTTGGGGAGTAAGTCTGTTTTGCATAGCCCAGTTACTTAATACTTGTTTAACAAATGGTGAATGCGCCCCATACCACACAATACTCTTAAAAAAAAAAAAAACAACACTCTTGAGATCTAGCATGTCTATTGGACACTGTGTCCTCTCATCATAAGTCTCACCACCATCACTTGCAGGCATATACTGCACAAAGACCAGGAAGGCTGATGCTGCCTGTGTAGCTGCAGGCTCTGGTGTCACTCACACTGGGCTCAACTCTAAGCCTTCCACCCTGGACAGCACCCTGCTCTTCCTGGCCCCTTGTCCTGGGCACCTGATTGCAAAAGTACATGGAACAAGGCGAGTGGCAATCTGCCATCCAGCCTAGTTTGCTTCCCTCTTTCACAGTGAGAAATTCCCTAAGTCAGACACCAAGCCTGAACCCTGTTCTCCCACTGGCTCTTTTTCCTTTCCAAGCACTTCAAGCTCTCTAGGCAAACTCTCTAGGTGCATAGCCAGCTCTGGCAATCCTTTCTAACACAGGAGTATTAAGTGAACCTTCTGAGTTTTCAGCTTCCCCCCAATGTTTTTTAAAATGGAATATACTAAGACTACGAAGCAAAACCAGAAAACACCCTCTGGGAGCAAGGCAGGAGACCACCCAGCAGCAGGAGCCTCTACCTCCTTACAAAACATTGCCAATCCACCAAAACCTGATGATTCCTCCACTACATGAGAATAAGTTATCCATTGTGCCTAAGCCTCAGCTGGTGCCACATGTAGGCTTAGATTTTTCAACAAACCTACTTTATATACTGTCCTTAAACACACTTCTACCTCCCTTCCAACCCACTGACCAGAGGTAGGGGGAGAGGTTACTAGGAAAAGGGGGCTGTCCTGCTGAAGGTATATCCCGTAGCAAATTAAACAGAACCGTGCCATAGACCACTAAGAGTGTTACAGGACATTTGTTTATTGCACATAGTGTTGAATAAAGTATGTAGATTTTCTACCAGTTTCAGCTCCCAAATTATGACACAGGGACCAATTAGATGTATTAGTAAGTTCAAAAGCACCAGCTAAGCAGATATTTATTCCAACCTGATATGCTAGCCAGGCTACTTCCCAGCCATGTACCACATTTCTGGCCATTTTAGTCAAGCCTTGGCTGCTTCTGCTCCATTTGTCTGTCCTCATGGCAATCTCCTCCTTCCTCTCCTTTCTCTGGCCCCTACCTTAGACAACCTTCCACTGGGATCACAAGTCCTACTTCCTGTCCTCTCTGCCCAGTAATAGGCTGATCAGCTCTTTTTTTTTTAATTATTTTTTATTTTTATTATGTGTACACCAGATCTCATTATGCACCAGAACTCATTATAGATGGCTGTGAGCCAACCATGTGGTTGCTGGGATTTGAACTCAGGACCCTCGGAGCAGTCAGTGCTCTTAACCTCTGAGCCATCTCTCCAGCCCCCATGATCAGCTCTTTATTAACCATTTTTTATACAACATTGATACAGGAGTTTCTTCATAGAAATGACAATGCCCACGTCCGACTGCAGCTAGATCTCTGAGCACATGAATTAGCACAAAACCATCCACCAACATCATAGAAAACCTGTTAGCAAAATATAAAAGCCTAAATACTGTGTTTGTAAGATGAAGTTAGGTGTGTCCTCAAGGGATACAGTTTGGGTGTGCCTCCAAGGATAAGAACTCTCAAGAATGGAAAATTCCTGCCTATTTTAAGGCAAGATGCTTTGGGGTAGGGGGAATCCTGTGGTATTTATGACTTTAGGCAAAGTCACCTGGGTGGCCTTAAAGGTGAAATGCCCCCTACTAACTTGACTTGGAGCCCTCCACCATGATGGTGACACCATTCAGCCTGGAAAGAGTAAAGAGGAGCTAGTAATTGGACCTTTGATAGAGCTTTCTCTTTGGGCTTTCAGAATAACAAGAGAAGTGTAGCTGGCAGGATACAGGTAAAACAGAATTCTAGGAAAAAGCGCTAAGGAGCCCTCTTGGGTTTGGAGAAAAAAGTTTTCTAAGAAGCTAGTAGTTTAAGTTGTAGAATCAGGCTTATAGATATTTTCTATATAGTTCGGAAAATAAAGGTACCTTTCTGAGCGAACAGGTTTTTGTACCTCCTGTGTCTTTATTGTATAATTATTAGATAATTTAAATGGTATAAAGGAGGAAAGGAATTGGGAGTATTTTCCATGGATTTATCTCAGCTGGCACTAGGTACTTATTTACTTTTACAGGTGCTAGGAAGTGAGTTCAGGCTCTCTGGAAGAACAGCTAGTGCGCACAACCACTAAGCTTTATTTATCTCCAGCCACAGGCAAGAGATTTTTTAAAATGAGATAATACTTTGATTTACCCCCGTCTCAATAAATGAAACCTTTGTTAGATGTAGTAGATATTAATAAAATAATCATAGACACTGTTCTTTGACTAACAAGGTTAAGTCCCTGTAAGCTTCTGGTTTGTTTTCATCAAGTGATCAACATATGAGAATTTTATGTGTTTGTTTGAAGACATGTTTTGAAAATAATTATAAGCATTACAGGACACTCATATCCAAAAGCACTAATAATATGCCTGAATAAAACTAATCTAGCCCAGGTTTTCTTGATACTTACCAGATCCTTACTGTGTTTAAGAATCCTAGAAAGCTGCAGTTAGCTCTGGGCGACATTCAAATAACAAAGCCACCAAGACAAAAGCACAAGAATTATGGAAACCGCGACACTACATATATAATGGAAAGGACAGTTGTTTACAGTATGAGAGACCAACTAACGAAGCAGAGAACAGTTATCAGAGACGTTAATATTCCCAGATCTATGTACACTGAGGGCGACAAGTGACTTTTACGGTGTAACTACATTTGCAAATAGGAAGAATCACTCAGTCTGGGAACATTTCCTCCACAGCTCAGTTCTGTGCTATTTTATCAAAAGGGAACAAGGAATAACGATGCCAGTCCTTAGAATTTCTATGCAAGACCTGTATTACTTTTGTCCTCTTCCAACTCGGTGTTTGGGAGTGGACCGAAGGGCCCTTACGGGGGAGAGAGACTAACCCCATCCAGAGCATTTTGTGTTAATCTTTGCTACAAAAACGTTACAAATGACTTTTCGCTCTAGCCCTCCCCATCCCTTCTCTCTTATCTCACGCACCGACCTTTTTTAGTTACTGCCAACTTCCGTGGGCATTGAGCAGGCTTTTTACTAGTTTTCGTAACAATCTTAACATTTGACAAGTAGATCTGACAAGCGCACGTTATCATTCTTTTTAAATTTTTTTCAGCTGTGATTTCCAGATCTCTTCCAGCAGTACACGAATTAGACTTAACACAGTTGTAACTCGCTGGACACCAAAGAATCTTCTCCATGCTTTATTTCCTTGAAGTGCTATTTTTTTTTTTCCTCTGATGTGTTTTATCTTCCTCTCTTCTGCCTACTGAGATTCTGTTAACTCCACGTTCAGGGAAGGAATAACACACCATTCGACTATCTCCAGGAAAAGACTGCCACCGGTGTTTCCTCCCCGTGGATCCCAAATCAAGTACAGCAGCCTCACTTGGTGCGCCGCACGCTTGCTCCGCGCCCGCACTCTCCAAGGGAGAGGCGGAACCACGAGGGAACCGGGAGGTCGCGGCGGGAAGGCTCTGTTTCACCGTGCGGCCGGGGCCTCCAGTCCGCAGCGCCGAGGCCTGCGTCCCGGAGTCGCGCACCCCGCCGGCGGGGGGCCAGCACCAGCCGCCGCCGCGGCTCCGGGTCCCGGTGGCCGGCGGAGGCCGACTTCCGCCGCGGCCCGCCGAGGCTCCGCGGCAACCGTCCCGGCCGCCCAATTAGGGGCTCGTCGACCCCGCGCGGGGCCCGAGGGGCGGGGGCCGCGGCCGGCTCGCGGAGGCCACCCCGCCCCCGCCGCCGTTGCGCCTCTGGGCGCACGCGCAGCCGCCGCTGCCGCCGCTCCGCATTTAGTCCGAGATGGCGTCCCTCGCGCCCCGCGGTTCTCCTCCCGAAGGCGGCCCCCGCTCCGCGCAGCCCGGAGGCCCCGGGGCCCGCCTCCCGCAGACCCCCGAGCACGACTACCCCTAGAGCGGGGACGGGAGCGGGAGCGGCCGGATCCGAGCGTGAGGCAGAGCAGCGGCCGGAAAGGGCTCGGCGGGTCGCGGCGCGGGCGGCCCGGGCCTCGGAGGAAGAGGAGGGCGGGAGCGAGCCGAGGTTTGCCGAAGGCGGCGTTCTCGAGCCGCGCGGGGCGGGCAGGAGGGGGTGTGGCGGAAACTGCCGAGCGCTCCCGAAGGCGGCCGCGGCCGAGTTGCCCGGATGTAGTTGGTGGAACGGCGGCGGCGGCGGCGGCGGTAGCAGCGGCAGCGGCAGGAGGTGGCGAGGAGGACCCGGCGGCGGCGTGGGGGGGGAGGAGGAGGGCAGGCGCGGCGGAGCAGGAGGAGGGGAAGGTGCAGGAGGCGCTCGCTCTCCGAGGGGACCCCGAACGCGGCCTCTCGCCCCCTCCCCCCGGGCTCGCGCTGCCGCCGCGTAGTTGGCGCCGCTGACCCGGCCGATCCTGAGCGGTGCTGACGGAGGGCGATGGCCCGGGACCGCCGGCGCCAGTAACGGGGAGGTGTCGCGAGCCGCCGAGGCTGCGCCGAGCCCTGGTGCCGGGGCCGCTCGCCCGCCGCCCTCCCGCCCGCGCGCGCGCCCCCCCGCCCGTCCGCCCGCCTCGCGGCCGCTCTCCCCCTCCCCGACACACACACACAGCCGGGCATTGATGGTAATGTATGCGAGGAAACAGCAGAGACTCAGTGATGGGTAAATCGTCTTTTCGTTTCGGGCCGGGCCGCGGCGGAGGGCGGGCGGGAGGGCGGGCGTCCTTATCGGGAGCTGGCCGCGCCGCCATTTTTGTTGTTAACCCTGATCCGGCGGCGGCGGGCCGGGCCGGGCCGGGCGGGCGGCCTGGGGGGCCCGGCGGGCTCGGCGAGCGGGCCGAGGCCGCGGCCGCAGTCCCGAGCCGGGCCGGGGAGCCCGGGGAGCGTCCGCGGCGCGCAAAGCGGCGCCGGTACGTTCGTCGGCGGCCCGCGGGGAGGGGCGGCCGGGGCATTTGCTTTCTTCCTTTCCCGCGGTGTCTCACGCCATGGCCCTTGTGTCTTTCAGCTGTCACGACCGGAGGGGGGACTCGCAGCCTTTCCAGGTACCAGCGGATCCCGGGGCGGAGGGGTTGGAAGGGGTCGGAGGGGGAAGGGAGGGACGGCTACTCGAGCGCAGGCTTCAGAAGTCGCTGCAGGCCCTTCGGTGCAACAAATCTGAAAGTGGCACGGACTGGCCCGCTTAAAATTGGGTGTTGGGTTCCGGTAGCCTTCTCCAGAGTCGTCTCGGGACTCATGTTGAGCGGTGACCCGAGGAAATTCAGGGTTTTGTTTTGTCCTTTTTTTTTTTTTTTTTTTTTTTTCTCTTCTAAGAAAAATTGCAACCAGGAAGACCTGGCTGGGTTTGAGTGCTGAGGAGTCACTGTGATAGGTGACTTCAAAAGCACGCTGGCTTCCTAGTGTAGTGGGGAGCCGAAAGATAAGTGTGACGGATTTAAAAGTAGACGGATGGCTAGAGAGAAGTACCTGAGTGAGTTACGGTTGTATACGTACTCTTACAAGACACTGTTTTATTTTTTGGTTCCAATTCTCTTTCAAGGGAAGAGTTTTGGTTCTGTTTCAGTTAATTTAAACCTTTGGTCGCTTGGGTACTTAATGCTAATAGAGATGATTCTGGCTGTCTATTGTTACTGAAAGTTTTGCATGTAAAGTTTTAAAGATTTGCTGTTCTCCGGGCAGTAACTCTGATGACAACAGAAGTAAATACCTTATGCCTCTAATCACTTTTAAAGAATAAAAGAATAGGATCAGGTCTGGTCTTCCTCAGGGTTCTGTGGTTCGGGCTGGCTTCCAATTTTACTCTTGTCTTCCGAGTGCAGGATTACAGTCGGGAGGCCACTAGGCTGGCAGGAGAGAAAGCATGTTTCGAACCCGATAACTCGTGTTACTACTGTGCAGGAGCTTTCCCATGTCAGAATATTTGCATGAGTCAAACAGTATTGACGTCCCTCCCTCTTGTAACTACTCCTTGGGAAGGACTGATACCTTCTGTTTTTAAGACACCTGCGGAGTAAAACCGTAATTTTCAGGGCATTTTGAGTTAGGCTTAAGAAATGTTCATGTATCAGTTTGTTTGGGCACATAACATAATCTTACAGTTTAAAAGTATTTAAAGAGCTTAAAGTATTGCAAGAGCATGTAAATTATGGATAGCGCTTTATTTGAATCAAAAAACTGGAAAAACTTGTGTTTTTTAAGAATAAGGTTATAAAATATGCTTATTTTCAGATGTGCATGGATTCATTAGTCGTAGAGGATGCATGGATTGTAGTTTAAGCTCTCAAAAAGTGTTGTTAGTTTTGAAGATCTTTTTCTGGTGGATCAGCCTGCCAAGATACTTGTTTTTTAAAGTTTACATGATAAAATAGGGCGTTTTTCTTTTTTGGTGTTTTGTTACATTTTTTACTACAAGTTGCATAATAACACAAGCATTTAGATCTCAGAATAAGGGAAGTACTGAAAATGGGAATTCTGAGTTTTGATGTAAGTGAAGTTAACAAAAGTTGCAGTTTAAGTGGGAAATTGAGTTTAAAGTTTCAATTTTCTCTCTGTCTCCCTTTTGGGGGGTGATGTCTTACAGGCACTTAAGTATTCGTCAAAAAGTCACCCCAGTAGTGGTGATCACAGACATGAAAAGATGCGAGACGCCGCAGATCCTTCGCCACCAAACAAAATGTTTCGGAGATCCGATAGTCCTGAAAACAAGTACAGTGACAGCACAGGTCACAATAAGGCCAAAAATGTGCATACTCAGAGAGTTAGAGAAAGGGAAGGTGGTAAGTAGCTTTCTGGCCCAAACTATCCTATCTGTGGACTTCTGAAGAAAAGAGTGCAGTTAGCATGTTCAATTTAAGGAAGTTACTATGTGCTGATGTTGCCAAGTTTGAATCCAGGTTTGTTTGTTTGCGTGCTTGTTTTAATTCAGCAGTCACTGGGAAAACGAGGCTAGACAGTATTTGATGATGATGCAGTTACGAATAGTCTTCTAAATGTTTACTAATGATAGGAGAGTTTCTGAACAGTTTTCCAAGAAAGGAACTTTGAGTTTTTTAAGGATTTCTGTTTAGTTTGAAGTCATGGGTCCTTCAAAACATTTCGTAAGATGTTCAAAATTTAATTGTAATGATACATTTAAAGAAGAGGTTTATCAAGGTAACTATCACCATTAAAAAGTTTTTTTTTTTTTTTATTTTGTTTTGTGATTCAGGAAATAAGTTTTTATTCGACCCGTTTAAAATTTTATATTTATTTTTTCCTGGAGTCCTTTTGGTGTTTAAAAACAGTCCTTTCTTAAAAATTCTTATTTTGCCTTTTGAAATAGGCCCTAATATCAAGGCTGGCCTCTAATGAGCTGTACAGCTGAGGAAGATTAAGTGAGCCTTAGGTTGTTTTGTTTTGTTTTGTTTTGTTTTGTTTTGTTTTGTTTTTACAGTGTTGATAGCTTTTTGTTACCTGCTCAGACTGTGGTGGGGACAGGGAATAAGTATATTTTCAGACTGACTTTGCTCAATTTATGAATGTAACATTTTGCTTCTAAAACCTAACTTGTGGGACAAAATAATTTCACTAAGGTAATTAAAAGTAAGACTTTGCATTGCTCAAGTAGATAACATCTAATCACATAGTATTAATTGAAAACCAGAGAAGACCCATAGTAGAATACTGTAGTGAAAGAGTAGCATTAGCTTATTCAAGTGTTGGAGAATCTTGGATACTAAGGAGATTATTGTCAGTTTTATGGATGAATTTTCTTTAGTATTCCATGCATCCTAGGGTAATAATAACATCCACCAGTCACTCTTCAGTGCTCATTAAAATCTAATTGGGGGACAACAATAATTTGTACTTTTAGTGTGCTGTATTTTGAGCTGTTGACACATGGTACTTGATTGGAAGTCTTTCTTTTTTTTTTTTTTTAACAACTGGACCCAATTAGGCCATCCATTCTGAAATCCAGAAAGAAGTTAGTTTTACACACTCAAGAAAATATCCATAAATGATTTCATCTCCTTACAGTGAGGCATTGAGTTCCTTCAGAGTTGAAATGATCCTCACCAAATCCTTTTGCTTATTCATTCAACAAGTGGCGGGCATACGTCCGTCATGTGCCAAGAGTTGTATGGTCTTCAAGCTGTGATTGGTCCTTTGCCCTGAAGCTGGCCTTAGAGTTGTCACTTGGCCAAGTGGTGCTTTAGTTGTTTCTCTGCATTGTACTTTTCACTTTTTAATTCTCCTTCAGAAATGAACTCAAATACTGTTGGCATTTGTATCCTTGTTGTTAAGTTCCATGTGCAAGCAGTTACTCAGAATTTTCTCCCTGTTATTTCCTAAATTATAGTTCACTAGGTAATTTACTTCCACCTTTCTTTCTTTTCCTAGAGCATAACAGATACTATAACACCATTCTTTCATAGTCACAGCCCTTTACACTAGGAACCAAACATAACAAAATAATCTTTTGTTGTTTTAAATTAAGCTTTTGGTTCTTTGAGGTGACTCTCACCGGCTGGCATAGAATTTGATAATGGTAAGCCAGACTGATCGAAAACTCAGAGATCCATCTGCTTCTTATAAAAATCAGTCTTTATCCTAGCATTCAGAGTACATCTTTGGAGTTTATTATATCTGTGTATGTAATACTTTTTTCTTTGTCTTTCTTTGAGTCAGGGCCCTACTATTTGATTACTGTAGTTGCCTCAGCCTCCTGTGCTCTGGGATTAGAGAAGTAATCTACAGTCTCTGGATCTCATTGTGTTTATTATTCTCAATGTGTTTAAAAGCAAGAGAAGAGAAAGTCTTGAGAGAATCCTTAGAGTTGTAAATAATTTAAACAAAAAACTTCAGCCTGGTGTGGTAGCACACGCCTATAATCCCAGCACTTAGGGAGGCAAAGATAGGCAGATTTCGAGGCCAGCCTGGTGTACAAAGTGCTTCCAGGACAGCCAAGGCTACACAGAGAAACACAGTCTCAGAAAAACAAAATGGTACAAATACCTTAGGGTGTGGTATCTTTGTAGGGTTTCTATGAAACTTAGAACTTCAGTTTTAGAGTAGTCATCCATACCTTCGAGTACTTTAGATGTGATATAAGTGTGTGTGTACATACTTTGAGCATTGTCTGAATTGACTATATTGGTTCCTGAATTTGTGGGAGTTTAGTAAATTACGTATTTTCTTAAAGTTGGGAATTGGTTTTGGTAGAAAGGAAAAATGCGTATTTTAGAGAGTAAGTATTGCTTCTAAGGATTTAAAGTTTCTACCTATGATTTTTATCCCATCAGTTCTAGAAATGTTCTCATAATACATTCTCTGTGTATGTTGAACATGCCTCATCAGAAAGTCTGAAAGCCTGTCAAAATATTGAAAAGCCTTTTGGATAATATATGCTCAGCTGTTAAAGTCTATAAAGAGACACCCCAAACCTCAAAAGGTACTGAACATTGTGGGTAACACACTAATATCTTGAAAAATTAATCATACAGATCAGTGGAAATAAATTGCAGTTTTCTACATGTAACTTAATGATGTCCAGATATTTTTTATAAAATATAGTATTTAGAGTGGCCCTGTGTTAATCAGGGTACATTTTAAACAGGATTTTGCATTGATAATAGAAAGTTCTGAGCTGTTCTTGACCCTCATGTTGACACTGGAAAGTAGCACAAGTACCATCTCTGTTTTTACAATTCTACAAAAAAGGAAATAAAACTAATGATAGGTGAGTCTGGAAATCATATGTGTGCTGGTAAGTTCTAAAGTCAGGAGTATTTGATGTGGGATGAATTAGCTTAAAACTTGGCTTTCATCCTCCTGATGCCTTCATTAAGCTTTCCTTAGTGGTTAGTTCTTTAATTAGTTTGTACTATCAGAGTTGGTGCTGGACACAGTACTACTACAGCACATGTGTATATCTCTAGGACAGTTTGTCACATGCTAGTGTTTTCTGTTTAAAAAGATGTTTCCACTTTATATCATACCAAAAGTTTCTCTAGGAAGAAACTATCTCCCACTTAAGAATAAAACTTCTTACTTTTCTTTTTTACAAAGTGAGTTAGTATAGAACTTGATACACTAATATTTGCATTTTAATAAATTGATTGATAAATGATAGGCAATTTTGGTTAATGAAGACAAGTAGTTTTTTTTTTTCTTTAAAAGAACTGCTTTATAATAATGTAGACAAAAATATTCTAGGTGACAGAAATCCTCCTAGGTGAGTTAAAAAAACAGGAAATATTTTGTGATCAACACAGTAAGATTGAAAGATGAGCAATCTGACTTTTGTTTTTTGTTTTTGGTGGCACAGGGTTTCATTTATAGTGGTTTTAATCCCATCTTGATCATCCTGCCTCAGCATCTCTGATGCTTTTTTCTTATTTTTTTAATTTACATATGTGTGTAGGGAGCATGTAAGGAAGTCTGAAGTTTTTTCTTTCCTATCATATGGAGAATGGGTATCGAAATCAGTCCAGGCTTAGTAGCGAGCCCTTCCACCCCTCTAATTTTTTTTCACCAGCTCATCCCTAACTGCATTTATCTTTTGATCTTTGGCCAGTACTAGCTTTGAATTCCTGATCTTCTTGCCTACACCTTTCACAATTCTAGAGAATCTCGGTGATCCAAAATTTTTTCTTTTTTTTTTTTTTGAGACAGGGTTTTTCTTTGTAGCCTTGGATGTCCTGAACTCGCTTTATAGACCAGGCAGACCTTGAACTCAGAGATCTGACTGCCTATGCCTCCTGGAGTGCTGTAATCTTAATGTTTTATGTTTCAACTCTGTTACTTTTCCCTTAATTTTAGAAAACACCCAGGCATGCTCACAGTTTAAGCATGTGTACTTGTAAATCTTGATAAGCAGTTATAACAAGTCATTGTCACAAAGCTTCTTTTCATGTTCTATTTTATAATACAAACATTTGTATGGCCACTTTGTTTAAAAGACAGTTTTGTTTTATGTGTTTTTTTGTTTGTTTGTTTGTTTGTTTGTTTGAGACAGGGTTTCTCTTTGTAACAGCTCTTTGGGACTAACTTTGTAGACCAGAACTAGCCTTGAACTCACAGAGATCTGCTTGCCTCTGTGAGTGCTGAGATTAGATGCATGCACCACCACACCCAGCATTTAAGACAGTCTTAAACATTTCTACTTAGCTGGATGACAAAAAAAAAGAAAAGAAAATGATGTAACAAACTGAGGGCTTCCGCTTTATAAGTTATAGAAAAGTTAATGATGTTGTATTTGCTGAAAACAACTCTTCTGTATGTGTGTATGCAGTATGGTTTTGGGGTAGCATACCAGTTGACTGATGCTCAAATGATGGTGTGCCTTTGAGACAGACACTGTAACAAGTGGCGTAACACTGTCATGTCAGAGCCTGGTATTTCATGTGTTGAGTTCCTCTTAAGGGTGTCTGTGACACCTTATAGTTGCAGAGACCCTTTGCATTCTCATCTGATCACATAGCCACTCTCTGAAATCAATTCATTGTGTGTCTGGTCTACAGATGAAATTAATCAAAACCTTCAGGCCCTGCTGTTGATGGCAGCAAGCTAAAGTCAGTCTTCCGTGTACATAAAACTTTATTTCTGCCCTCAGATTATATTTGAGCCGAAGCCGTTACTAGTATCTAGAATATGGTATTTTTGTGCTCATTGCCACTTTCTATGGTGGTTCTACAAGAGCCCCAGAGTGGTGTCTTTTTTCTTTTTCCTTTGTAGTTATGTCCCATACATGAAGTAGAGTGATGTAGTTAAAGTGCTACTTAGTTCCTGCCACTCTGAGGCTTAAGAGGTTTTTAGTGACTTGAAATTCTTAGGCCTGTTCTTACTATCCTGAATGGGCTCTTGGATTTGTTTGTTTCTTTGTTTTGAAGACGAGGTCTTGTATGCCCTGCCTGGCTTCTGTCTCATGGCTGGTTTCCTGCCAGCATCTGTGCTGCAGTTCTAAGCCATGAACTGCTGAATAGTTACAAGTCAGTGCAGATACAAAGAGTGCTGTACTGCTTCTTTTAGAGTTAAAAGGAGGGTGCTAGGTAGTTGAGTAAATGGAGAGCTTATATAACAGGCTGCAGAGACTGAGGGCAATTGTTCACGTCCATTGTGTGCCATTTGCAAATATGGGGGTCCTGATTGATAAGAGGGTTTAAACATAAAAACTCAGTGAGATGAGTGTGGAGTAATGGTAACCAGATTTGGCTCCTTGTCAGGATTGCAAGAGCTTGCTACAGCTTATTTAATAACATCCGAATTTCTCTGAATCACAGCAATTACGAGGTGGAGCCTAGAAAATGAAATTGTAAATAAAACTGGTTTAATGTATGTATTTGTAATCTGTAATTCTAGAGTTTCTAACTCACGGCATCAGGAGAAATCTGCACAGAGTGGTTATTTGTAGAACACATATTCTATCTTAAGGACTTCTGGGTCACCTTCCTGTGTGAATGGATGGTATTAAAGTTTGTATGCATCTTCAGGAGCCCACATAATGTCTGTGGCAGAGGGATCCAAACAGTGTCTGGCAGTAGGGGATTTCTAAATGGTGTTAGCAACTTCATAGACCAGTGGATATACTAAATTTGGGTAATTATTGCCACTCTTGCTTTAGATAAAATTATTTTAAACACTAAAATCTCCCCACTCTTGAAGTTGACCTAAGATAGTTCAGTGGTAAACCTGAGTTAGTTCTTCTTTGTTTGAAAAACAGTTACACAAGTTAGTATATTTATACTGATTAAGGTGCCAGCAGTTGTTTTATAAAGTTTGTTTATGTGTATTTGCGCGACACTGAGATGACAAATCAAACACTTCAGTGTAAGCCCAACAACGAGCTTGATCCTAGAGACCTGTGGCAGAGAGAACCAAGTCCTGAAAGCTGTCCATTGACTGGTACACTTAAGGTGTGGCATGTACCTGCACTCACACCACACAGAGACACATACACATGCACACACAGCATACAAACAGATAAACTTTCAAAACATTATTAGTATTCAGAGAATACTTAGGATATGTGTGGTTGATAAATTAACATAGGCCTAGATTTTTACACTTTTTTTAAATTCTTAATTTGTATGACATAACGTTTTTTTGAAAAGTTCTTAGCTGTTTTATTCTCATAGAACTCTTGGCGAAAATAAGCAGTATTTTCAAAGTATGATCTCTTCTGGCAAAAATAAGCAGTATTTTCAAAGTATGATCTCGGGATTTTTGCTTATTATGAGGAAAGGATGCATAAAATATTTTTATTCAATATTTGTGACTTACAAGAATAATTTTCAGTCTTTATCAATGCCATAAAAGGCTGTGCCTGTTGGAGATACTTGAATTGTAAAGACCCTTGAGGATTGAGTAATAAAGAACGTTACTATTTTGGTGTAATGATAAAAGACATCTTTTTGTTTTGTTCTTTTGAGGAGAGTTTATCTTTTTGTAGTCTGGCTGTCCTCAAAGTTGCAATATAGACAAGGCTGGCCTTGAACTCACAGACAGATAGATCCTCTTGCCTCTGCCTCCCAACTGATGGGAATGAAGGCTTACATCACCAGGCCTGGCCATGAATTTAGTTAGTTTTTTTTTTTTTTTTTTTTTTTTTTTTTGGAGACAAAGTCTTAATACATATCCTTGGTTGGCATGGAGTTTGCTCTGTAGAGCAAGCTGGCTTTAGACTCAAAGATCCCCTTGCCTCTTCCTCCAAGTGCTGGGATTAAAGGTGTGTGCTTACCAGACCTGGCTGAAATCTTTTTTATATGACTACTAAATGTCAGTGTTGCCTGTACTTTGAAAACATAAAATTAACATATGTTGCCAAAAAATCATTTGGGCCTGACTTATTTAGAGACACATGGTCTTTAGTAGACTACAGTGACCTCGTCTGGCTCTCCACGTAAGCTTATCGAAACATGTAAAATATGAAAATGTTCCTTTGTTCATGTTGTATGGGTTTTGATTCAGAGTTCAAGAGTAATCTTTCCCATTGAGATCTATGTGATTTCTGTTTGCTTTTTTCCTTTTTGTCCCATGGCTGCATGAATTAGTTTTATTTGCCCTTTATGTCTATGTCTACATAAATTAGTTCTAAATCATTATTTTCTTTCTGTTGTGCTTTACTGGTGTTTTCAATTACGATTCTTTACATATCATAGATCTCCTATTTTTCTAGATGGGAATGAAACCAAGGCAAGGCCTCATGCCAGGCAGTTGCTTTACCATTTTGAGCTATACCCTTCCTTAGAAATAATTTGTCTGATGTTTGAAAATATTTTTTGTTGCTATGATTTCAATAAATAGATCAAGTCTTTTGCTTAATATCTTCTGTATTAATTTTTACTTGTTTGTAGGTTTCCTCATAATTGTGCAGTTAGATTTCATTTCTCAGTTTTTAAGGCATATTTTGTTTTGTGTATTCTATCTTTGAGAATACATAAAACAAAAAACTCAAGTTTTTTGTGGATAGTAATGAGACTGCATATTAGGAAGTGTTTTGTCATCAAAACCTAAAAAATACTTTGTCTAAACTACATTTATTCTGGCTTAAATTTTTTTAATTAATGAGTTGATATTTTTGAGCTAGTTTAGCTGGGTAGCTTTCCTGGAATTCATCTATGTAGACCAGGCTGCTCTCTCACTTAGGGTAATCCTTCTGTCTTCCAAGTGCTGGGATTGTAGGTGTGTGCCCAGTAAAATAGCATTTATCTCCAAGTTATTTTCTCTCCTACTGTACATCTAAATTAATTGATTGTGCATTGATGCAATGCAAAATCTGCTATTAAATGTAGATAATCATTGGGGTGGATGTCTCCTACTGGTATACTGTCAGTTGGAAGTTACAATTCTTGAGTTCAGTTTACTTAGTAAATATCTAGACATTACGTGTGTTTATGTTAGGTGAGGCTGTTACTAGTTTTCTAGGGCAATGGCAGCGTACTAGGAAGAACCTGACAAGTGCAAACGGAGTTTCCCTACAGTCCTAGAGTGTGTCCTTTTAGAACGTTGAGAACAGGTTGTGCTCCTTGTTGGAAAACTCAGTGCCTTGTTTGTCATAGCAGTAGATCTATTAGCCAGCTTGACCTTTAGTATCAGCTTGGTGTTTGCTGTGAATGATGGGCCCTCGGTTAGCAGTGAGGGAAGAAGAGACTAGACACTGATAAAAGTCCAACAGTGTCCTAACAGTTCTGTCAGGCCATGAAGTCATTCCCACTGCTTGATCTGCTTTTGCCTTTTCTGTCACCCTTCACTTTGTTTCTAATACAGCTGAGTAAAACTGTGTATGTACTCCTGGTACATGCTTTTATACTGATCTTTCTGTACCCAACTGCCATGTTGCAACTCTTGCCTCACTTGATTAAGAAGATAGAAGCTATTTGTTGTTGTTTGTTTTCCTTTGCCTATGTGTATGTCTGTGTACCACATAACTGGTGGTATAGAAGAGGAGGCCAGTAGAGGATGTTTGATTCTCTGCAACTGGATTTAAAGGTGGTTGTGAGCTGCTGTGTGGGTGCTGGGAATCAAAACCAGGTCCCCTAGAGAAGTAACCAGTGCTTTTAACTGCTGAGCTGTTACTCCAGATCCTTAGTGGTTTTTGCTGTTTCCATTGTAGGAAACCTTCTTTGATCCTGTCTCTGCTTTACATTATAGCTGGTTTTAGTTGGTTGGTTTGTTTAGTATTTTGAGACAGACTCTCAGCCCAGGCAAACCTTGAACTCACTGTGTGTCTTCTTGAACTTCTGATCCTTCTTCCATATCAAAGTACTGGGATTTTAAGTGTGTACCACTACCTCTAATATTAACTGAAAGTCCCATTGAATTAGAAAAAAATGAGAATACCAGTATGACATTGGCAAGCTTCATCCTTTCATATTTTTAAAATAAATTGACTTTTGAAAGTAAACCCATTGAAAGCATGAAAGCTGTCTGTATTCAGCAACAGCTTAATGTTAAAAGTCTTACAGAATGATTTCACTAATGTATGTTGCAAAACTACTTGGCAGATAAAGTCTTGAGTCAAATCTGAGTTTTCACCTGAAAAATGGTAAACTGACTTGCTTTCTGTTACACAATATGGTCTTTGAATTCACTGGTTTCAGTAGTTAGACCTGTTCTTGGTGAGACAGGATGAGACAAGAATTGGGTTGTATTTCAATGAATGTTACCGGCTCTCAGTTGGGTTTTTGGGAGAAGGAATATTTTGAGAACTGGTGACATCCTCCTTTACCATCAAGGTATTTGTGGCTCTTCATTCTTTCCTTTTTGAATATTAATGTAATAATGCTCGCTTCTGAAAAATATGCACACTGACTTTTCCAGTATTTTCTTGTGTAACCTTAAAAAAAGAAAGCAGTCTTATGGGTTTAAGAAACATTCATAGGTACTGTGGCTGTATGTATATCATGTTGCTTTTCTCTTACCTAGGTTCATAATTGACCAAAATCATATTGAGAAATTTAGGGTTATTGACTCATGGATACTTAAGGTTTGGTTTGTTGCCCTTATATTACTCCCTTCCTTAAGTTTTTGAGGATATCATACATGGGGATAATATATCTCGATCAAGTCCACCCCTTACCCTCTTAGTGTCTCTGCCTCTTATTTTTCCTCTCCACATCATGGGGTGATTTTAGACTCACTTAGTTCGCTTGGTACTGACTTGTATGTGCACAGGGTAGAACCATTTCCTAAATGGAGCATGTATACTCTTTCACACATTATGTTTCCCTAAAGAAAATTCTTTCTCCTGGAGCCATCATTTGCCAAAAGCTTCTGAGATAGGACTGGGACCGCATGAACTCCTTCCTCATTCATTTTGGGATTTTGCTGGCTCTTGTTCAGGTCTGTCTAGTGTGTGCATTCCCAGTCACTGAAGATTCATGTGTGCTTTTGTGCTGTGTTGATAGCATGTCTAGCAAATACTGTTTCACCATAGATAGCTACTCCCTTTGACTTTTAAAGTGTTTCTGTTCCTCTTTCAAGTTGATCCCAGAACGTTGGTGGCAGTGGTTTGTAATTAAGATAAACCATGTAGAGGTGACTGCTTCAGTCTCTTTATTGTCTGTGGTTGTAGGTTTCTGATGAGCTAAGTGCACTTACCTATAGGTATAAAGATAACTTAGAGTGGCAGTTAAATATACTGTGTGTATTTAGACAAACAGTAATAGGTTATCCTGGGGTGCTATGATCTAGGCAGCCACTGCTTTTGTGGGGTTTTTGTTGTTGTTTTCCTTTATGGGTGTGGATGCCAACTTAACAATGTCAGGTATGAGTTCTGTCCTGCATTAATCCATTTTTAAGAAACAGTTGGTTACTCCTGTATCACTATTGTGCCACTATTGCACCAGTGGTCGTGTCTTCCTGGTTAGTAATTATTGTAGCCTATAGGGGTCATGCTGGTTAAGTAAGTAGACTTCCCACCCCTCTTCAGCACAGAGTGAAAGCTAGCCAGTAGGTATGAAGATTCCACATTGGTACTACTATGTCCTATGACGAAGTATGTGATGACTATAGTGGAAATTTTGGTTTCTCTAAAAACTCCTATGTCAATGTTTTTGTCTTAATCCCAAGTATGGGATTTAGATGTGCTTTAGTTTGTCCATAGCTAATAATTGCCTTCTGCAAGGTGTGGTTTTTGCCAGCTGTTGACAGCCTGCCTCGTGCAGCATGGAGAAGGGCATGGTCTAGGGCTCTGAGGATATAAATATGAGAGCCCAGAAAGGTGTGGTGGTGGCGTGTGACAGTTTGGAAAAATCAGAGAAGGATGGTGTGGTGGTCACTGTGGTGGCATGGAGAACACCCGAGAGAAACATTTAAATGCAGAGGCTTAGAGCACACTGCTTGTTGGCGTCTCATGTTGACAGAGATTGGTGCAGCCCCTAAAAGACCCTAAACAGGAGGGAGAAGTAAAGGGGTCTGTGCCCCCTTTCCCTGCTAGCTTTCTCGCCTGCCTAGGGTTGGGGGTTGGAAGGGAGAGGCTTTAATAAGGAATACCAGTAAAACAGAGTTAAAAACCGAGTGCCATGGGTGTCTTCAGCAATAGGGGGTCTTAGCAGTGATATTTGGAGGGCAAGGAATGGTGTTGTTTATGGACCCCACTGACCAAAAACTCAAAAAAGGTAACTCGTAACTTGTCAGTGGGCTTTTTATTTGATAAGCTGTGTTTTGAGAGGAAAGTAATGTCTACAGTTTAAACCCACCCACTAAACCCACAAATGATACATCCACAAAAACATGGCAGTGTTTGTCTTTCTAGTTCTGTTACCTCCCTCAGTGATAATTTCCATTAACACCCATTTACTTGGAATTTCATGATTTTTTTCCTTTGCTAGATAAATAATTCCTTGTGTATGTGAACATGTTAATTATAAAACATTTATGCATGTATACTTATATGTAAATATTTTAGGAAGCTAAGATGTCCATATGGTATTTTCAGATGTATTTAGTGTCTTTCCCCTTTCATTCTTTGCCTTTCCATGATACCCCTTCAGCCCACCACATTCCTTTCTAGTTCCCTGCCTTCTGGGTACTTCAGATTAAACACTGAAGGCTACCTAGCATCTGCTGTGAGAGAATATGCATTGTTTGTCTTTCTCAGACTGAGGTACCTCCTTCAGAATGGTAATTTTCAATACCATCCATTGGCAATTTCATTATTTAATTTTTCTCTTCCAGGTGAATAATAACTTCATTGTGTGTGTAAAGCATATTTTCATTGTTCATCAGTTGGTGGACATCTAAGTGTTTTCCATTTCCTGGCTATTGTGAGTAGAACAGTGAACATAAGTGAGCATATTATCTCTGTAGTAGTATATAGTCTTGGGATTATTCACAGGTGTGATATAACTCTGGATCATTTAGTAAATCAATCTCTAGATTCTCCTGTCAGATGGTAAAGTCTTTGGACCCTCCCATTCTGTAAGCTTCCTTTTCACTGAAATGATGGTATCTTTTGTATATGGAAGGGGTTTAGTTTCATGGGGTCCGGATTATCAGTTGTTGGTTTTAACATCTGCAGTGCTAGTGTCCTGTGCAGAGAGTTCTTTCTTGTGATGTTAACATGAAACACATTCCACATTCTTAGAAGATTCAGTTATCAGGACTAAACATTATGCATTTTAAAACTGAGTGTTTTTCTTTATAGTAGTCCTGCCTCTTTGATGTGTTAGCTATTTAGCTCTTCATTTAGTATCATTTTTGTTGGTGTCAGTGGAAGAAGACAAGCATATGGCATACTCTTTGGGTTCTGCAAGACTCATTAGACAGTCTTTGGGTCTGTAATGTACATCTCTGATTATCACAGTTAGGAATGACCAGTGAAGAAGAAAACATTGAAAGGTTGCAGATCTAACTCAGTGAGAGAATGCTTGTCTGAGGATGCTCTGTCCACAGTATTGAGGGTGGGGACTGAGACTGCCAGAATTCTACCATCTGTGAGATGGATCTCTTGAATTTGGCAGTGTGTATGGAGGTGAAGACTACCAAGTGGAAAGAATACTAGACAGGTCTTAATTAAAATGAGGAAGTTAAAGCTTTGCTAGATTTTAGCATTTTGACTGAACACATAACCTCTTCATTATTATTTAAAAACTAGAGAACCAGATTGAAATTAATAATTACAAAACTCCTTTTTAAACTATGACTTAAACATATAGGATAAACGAAGCTTGCTTAAATATATGCTTTGCAGGGTTTTTCTGTGTATCCCACAAGCACATGCTAAATAAAACTCCCAGCCAGAAGTATAGTGATTTTCCTGGTTATATTTTGGTTTCTCTTGTTTTTGTGGAAATGTTCATTTAGTGTTTTTACTAGGTAGATAGAGAATGATAGACACAGTCACCTCTGGTTTTAAGTTTCAACTGAGGCACGCTTAAAGGCTCAAGAATGTTGTAGACAGAGCTCATTTTTACTCTTAAATGCCAGATAAACTTCAAAAAGACTGACAATCGTCTCTTTGGGATACACTCCTAATCCCAGCACTATAGAGGCAGAGACAGATGAATATTTGTGAGTAATATTACTTAATCATGTCCTTTTTCTTGAAGTATTACGGTTATATTTATATGTATGTTTATTTGTCCGTGTACACATACATGCACATAAATATATAACTGCAGTCTGCTGAGTCCATTTGGTGTTGCTTGTTTGCATGCGTTCAGGACAGCAAAGAGAACTTACTGGAGGTGTGGGCCCCATGAGAGTTCATCATGTCTATCGGGTTGTCATTTTTCAGGTCCTGTTAGGCAGCCATATTGTTGACGTGTATAGCTTCCTTTTCATTTCTAGGAAACAGTCTTACAGCAGACTTCCTGGTCCTACTTTCACAGTCTTTTCTGCCCTATCTTTGGATTTTTCTTGAGCTTCAGTTTGTGGATAGCATTGTACTTATTCCAATTGGGGCTGGCACCCCATGATCAGTTGTTCTCTGTATTTTTACTAGTTGTGGCGATCTGTAATGGTCTTACTCCTTCAAAGAGAAACTTTGAAAAAGGATGAGAACTACATTTATATTACCACAGAGATTGTACATCCAGGTTTATTCAATTATTTATGTTTAAAATAATATGGAAATGGAATCAGCTTCAGTGTACGATCACTGATGAATGGTAACATAAATACGTGTTTTATGTGCACAGTGGAGTTTTATTCTGATATTTAAAAAAGGAATTTAGAAGAAAATGGATAAATGTGGAAGCACTAAACAGTAACCCAGACTCGGGAAGTAAAATGCTACATGTTCTCTTTCATCTATACATCTTCGTTTTGTTTGTTTGTTTGTTTGTTTGTTTGTTTTCTCACTTCTCTGGAATTCTAGTAGATTTTCTTGGGTGGCCAGCATCTGCTTGCTTGTTCCTCCTCACTGTGTGACCACAAACTCAGACCACCATACCATGCTCATCTTTTTTGTTTTCACACGGATCCTGGAGTAGAACTAGGATTACAAAGCAAGTGCTTCTCTGGCTGAACCATCTCCTCAGTTCCCAGATCTTAACATTTTTTGTATGTATTTGTATCAGTGACTGGTGGCTACAGGTGGGTCATGAAACTGTAAGGGAGAGAGGGAAAATAGGCCTTCAAACTTGAGATTGGGAGGATCATAAAAGAATACCTGTGACATGAAAAGGGAGAAAAAAGTCTGTTGGAGATGGAAAGATGCATGGGGTAAGAATGTGTGTTTGGGGGTAGGTCTTGAAAAACAAGTTTTATTTTAAAAACATCATACAGAATCCTACTACTTGGTATGCTAATTAAATGTGAGTACCTTTAGCCTCAAAAATTCTGGGTAGTAAACAAACACTAAGTTTTGTTTCTGTTGCGTTTTCAGAAGTATTATGATGGTGGGATGGTTCAGAGGGCGAAGGCACTTGCCACCAAGCTTAATGACCTGAGTTCAGACTCTAGGATATTTATTGTGAGTGTATCTGACTCACAAATTGTCCTCTGGCATCCATTTGTACACAACAAAAAGTTACTGTAATATAAAAATTATTTTAAAACATATAGTTTTTATTAATTATTTTGAGGATTTTTACATGAGAAGGCTGTTCTTGTTTTATTTTTATGGCTACTTCCTCTAACTCCTTCAATCTTCATATGTATTTTTAGATTTTTATTTATGTGTATGAGGGTATAGCCTGCATGTGTTTTTGTGTGCCACATGCAAACCACATTGGTGTTGGGAATTGAAAACATGTTCTCTTCAAGAACAGCAAGTGGTCTTAAGTTCTGCATCATCTCTTTGGCCCAAAAAGAAATGTAAATCTTTTTACATTTATTAAAGTTCAAGAAAAAAAATGTTTGAGCATGTTATAAGTAACTACACTGGATTTGCATTATTTTCATCTCTATTCTGTTTTTCCTTCTCAATTTTGTGCTTTATTCTGGTTGTCTTTGCTTTATACACACTAATACACAGTCCATTATGTTGCCCTTATTTACATATGTTTAGGGCTGATCACTTAGGATCGAGATTAGTATGCTAACTTCTTCTTCCTTTGCAGCCTTTGACTACTTGAAGCCCCCTGTCTAGGATTTTACCATCTTAAAGTGTCATTTAGGATTGAGTGAAGAGGTGTGTTAACTTTCCATGTTTAATAGAATGCAAATGTGGTATGAATGTTATAAGCTGAATTTCATCATTGATTTAAGAAATGGCTTTTTTAAATAGGTAGGATTAGTATAAGTTTTAGGCCTCTGTAGCTTGGGAGAATGAATGGTTAAATTGTTCTTCATACACTTTTGCTTAGCTGACCTCAAACTGGCTGTATAGCTGAGGTTGGCCTGATCCATGAGCCACCACCTCATTGATTATACAGCCATGCACCACCTAATTTAGGTCTTGACTTTGATGTTTTTGTCTTTCTTCGTAGCATCTACTGAGTATCTCTGACCTGTTTGAAGCAGCATATAAGTCACTTTTTTCCATGTTTGCCAATATTTCTTGAATTGAATTCAATAGCTGGCATTTAATCCTTCCCCCTTTCTCACAATTTATTCTCTACGCTGCAGCTACTATCATTATATAGACCAGGCTGGTATGAAACACTAAATTTATAGTGCCTTCCTGTTGGTCTTGAGATAGAGTACAAATATTTCAAGGAGTAACTGTAGTAGCCTTTCTTACCCTTCCTAGCTCGAATTCCTGATTCTTGGTAGATATCTAGTCTTGGGTGTGTTAAATGTTATTACCTCTTCTGGTACCCACTGCACATTTGTTTGTGGACTTTCTCCCACCAGCCTAGGATTATTCAAAATATCAGTTTTGGCGCATACATAGTCTTTGGTGTATATTGTACTAGATAGATATACTGTGATATACTGTAATGTCTAAAACTGGGTGCTTGTTTTCCTGTTAAATGATGAATTGTCTTCCGTTTTTAGGCCTGAATACTTGTTTTCTCTTTTGCGTCTTCATTCAACTCTTTAGTCACATGTAGCCAGAGACTGTGTAAAATCAAAAACCCTCATCGCTGTCTGTTGTTGAAAATAAAATTGGTGTTGGACTATATAATGTTTATTATTAGCCCTATAATTATTGTGGTATTATTTAAACTGCTGTCACAATAATAACATAAAAACACCTATTAGATTTTATAATCGTCCATTTACCTTGGGCTGGGCAGATGTTTCCATTTACGCTACGTCAGTAACTCACCATTCACCTCCAGCCCCCATCCAATGTCATCTGCCTTAATTATCCTGATCTGGGCTACCTTCCACCTATAATCTCATAAATACTTGCTTGTATTCTTCATTTGGGCCTTTCCATACCATTATTGGAGTTCTTCCTACTGGCCCACATGGTTCTTTCTCCATACTAACCCATTGTGGCGTCCCCCTTTCCTCTTGTCTTCCTCCTGAGATTCTTCTCTTCCCAAAGCCCAGGAACCTTAGCCATGCCTACCCCATTCTGCCCTGCCTATGTTTTAGGCCTTTTAATCCACCAATCAGGTATAATGTCTTAGGCAGGTTTACACAACAATAATAGGTGTATCCAGGCGGTAAAAAGATCTTGAAGACCAAATAATTGGCATCAAAACACAAGGATCAGACCATCCCCCGCCAGCTGTTATTATGGCTAACCCAAGACTTAGCTTGTTTGACCCTCTTCTGTTAGATTCTCCTGTCTCTGGGGTTTTACTCTTCACTTCCAAGGTTTTAGGCACACTCTCCTTGTAGTCCTTGGAAAGTGTAAGTCAGAATCTGGCCTTAAAGTGGTGTTTTATGTTCCTTAAAAAAATACTTGGGATATATGCTGTCATTTCAGACTTCTGTGTTGGAGTGTTAGAATGCAGTAATCAGGAAAAATAGTGGCTGGTGTGTTAACCACATATTGTGTTTATCACAGGAACAGAACAGTCAAGTGCTTGCTTTCCCTAGAGCCTTTCTCTGCAAGGCACTTAAAAATGTTCCCCCTTTCCACAGAGGATTTAATGTATATAGTCAGAGACCTAGGTTTGTCAGTTTAGCAGTGTGTGTTTTTGTTCACCCAGTTTCACAGACACAGCCCCATACTTATTTATTTATTTATTTGTTTTAATTTTTGCCGTGGCCAGTAGCATTGTGATGTTCTTTTTCAAAGCTTGGTTTATGATTGCTTAGCTATCTAGAAATGCCACTACTCTAACATAAGACCAAGCATGTGGAGAATTGTGGGCAAGTAGGTGCTTGATGTATGCAGGTTTACCATGCTTCTAAGAGTAATGATGATGTTCCATACAAATTTGCAAACTACTTAGTACTCTTACATGACTAGGAATTACAGAGTTCAGGAATTAGGAATTTAATCCTGTGGTGATTATTGGTGGGAAATCTGAGATAGACATTAAGTTAAAGTCCAGAGAAGTAGTATTCATGGGGATTTTGGTTCTGTATCCTTCTCAGGTGGACATTTGCTGTGGATCTTTTATAGAAAGTGTATCTAGGATACCATATACATAGCACCTGCAGAATGTTGGTATGCCGTATGATATGCTGCAAGCAGTCGCTGTGCTGCACTGTTAAGGAAATAGTAGCAAGAAGGAGTCCGCATGTGTATTCTGTGTAACTCCCAAGTTTTAAAGATGTTTATGTGCATGATTGGAGTATGGTATGGTGTATATGTGTGGCATTCAGGACAGCATTTAGGGTACTGATCGCTCCTTCCACTTTGTATTTCAGGCACCTACATTATGTGGTAAGCAGCTTTACCTGCTGAGCCATCTTACAGGCTCCTCTTATCCCCAATATTTTAGCACTCTGATTGGTTGATGGCCGATTCCTCAGATAGGGAACTGCTAGATGCCGAGATCTGATTGTATCCTTCTCTTTTTCCTTGTTGTAAGCAATTCTAATGAGATATAATTAGGACTTATTTGGAGTTCTTTGCTTATTTGCCTTTTAATTCTTAGTGACATTTTGTCTCTTGAATCATAAGAGAACCTTGGAGTTACACTTTGATTCAAATGACAGATATATATGGTATTGTAAAATTGTCACAAACTCCACTCTCTGGAAAATACTCTTTTGAGTACTTGGCTTTCACTGGGAGCTTTCGTGTATTTGTCAATGATTTTGAACTACTTTCCATTAGCACTGTTTCTTGCCTAGATGTCGATTGTAGTAAATCTGTGTTTAAAAAGACTGCTAAATTAATAGTAGTTTTTTTTTTGTTTGTTTGTTTGTTTGTTTTTAAAACTTGTGTGGGAAACGTCCTAGATTTGTAATGTTTCTACCTTTTTTCAAAAGATTAGCGATTTATAGTAAAGCTCTCGGTTTTTAAATATTCAGTTGGCCAATATTTAATTGGAATGCTTTGAAAATATCCAGTGTGATGATTTGATAAATGATAATTGTATAGTTGACAAATTTTTATACTCATTACTGTGTTCTTACATTAGATCCTCAGAGCTTGTTACTATGTTCAAACTGAAAGTTGGTGTTCTTGGGCCAACCTCTTGCTAACCTGGCCCTACCTCCATTTTTTTTCTGTTCTGTGAGTTCACTTAAAGTTTCTACATAGAAGTGGTATGTCATACAGTTTTTTTTTCCATCTTACTTTACATAGCAAAATGTTCCCCAGGTTCATTTGTGTTGGTACAAATGGCAGGGTCTGCCTTTGTGGGTTAGGCGAATAAGACTCCTTTGTATATGTGCACCGTATTATTAGTGACTACTTAGGACCATACGTTTTGGCTCTTGGAAGTAATGCCTCAGTGAACATGAGGTGTAGATAATCTGACTTGGTTTTCTTTAGTTGTTAGTGCATAATATAAGTGGATAGTTCTTAGATATTGTAGGTATTCAGAACCTTCCAGGTATTTCATTCTCTCCATGTTTTTTTTTTTTAATCTTTTTATATCTTTTTTTCACTTTTTGAGACTTTTATTCATGAGTACTGTTCATTTCCAGCCCTTCTCTCCCCTTCTAACACTCCCATGTCTTGGACTCCCTTTCAAATTCATGACCTCTTTGTTGTTACATACGTAGACACACATGTACATATGCTCCATCTATTTAGTGTTTGTATGTGATGTGCTTAGGGCTGCTCGTTTGCAGTTGGATAGCCTATGTGGCCTGTTGGGCTCCTCCCTGGAGAAGGCTTTTGGCAACCGTAAATTCCTTTGAGCTCTTCAGATAGGATTGGTCTTTGCGAGACTTCTCCCAACCATACCGACGTGTCATCTGGTGTTGTTCAGGTCTTATTGAGGAATGCAGCTTTTCTGTCAGACATAGAAGACATATTTGTTGTAGTGGAATCCTGGAGCTCTAGCTATTAAATTTGTTTCTGTTACCTCTTCTGCAGTGTTCCATGGTTGAGGAGGGATGGGATCTATGTTTACCTCTGGGTATATGAATAAACTATTTAGAGTGCATATAGACGGTATGCTGATTTGGAAACTGGCTCTGTATTAAGATTTCTTGAAGTCTGGAAAGTGAGGACTGGGTAATAGCCTGGACTTACAGGCATAAATATTTTTCTTTGGAAAGAGCCTTAATTAAATCCACTTAGACAATTGTTGGTTGCCCCAAGATACACTTGCTGCTTTTGCACCTTGGGGAATATCTTTACTTTTCTGGTCATGATTGTGGTTCATAGGCATCACTACTGGTAGGGCTATTTACTTTTCTTCCTTGGCAGCATGTATAGCACCTTTGGATCCTTTGAGAACTAGGCCTCAAATAGGAGGTTCCCCAGTCAGTCCGAGTTTGATTCCTCTTAAGCTGTGTCACAAGTATGTGGTGTCTTCAGCAAAAGCCTTTTGCCTTCAAGTTCTGAGAGGCAACCAAGGGTGAGGGCAGAGGCAAATTGTTTTGCTGGTTTCTTCAAACCCTTTGACCAACAACTTGAAGCGAGGTTCTCTTTGCCTGGCACTGTGTTTTTATTACTATCTGTGGTTTTTCTGTTATCACAAGTGGGGTAGTTTTTTTCTGTGTGTGTACATAAATGTGTCTTTTTAGGACGTTTCCCTATGTCTTTTCGAATATCTTTAGTGTCATTTTTCCTGCCCTCACCCTTCCTCTTGTCCCCCTTTCTAGAGCCCCTTCTACCCCACTCCTACCTCAGGGCCTTCTCGATTTCCTGGTTTCAGTAGTTAGTCAGGTTATGTGCTTATAAATACTACAGGGTGCAGTGCACAAACAGGAGAACACAGTGTTTGTTCTTCTGGTCTGCATTACTGGCCTCAATACATTTGTCCCATGATTTAGATATTTGGACCTTATCAAGTACTTGGCTCAAAGTCGTTTTTCCCATTTTGTAGGGCAGCATCTGCTGCTGCCTCTGCACAGAGGCTTTTTTGTGCTGTGATCCTACTTATTTTTTATTTTGTTGTTTGTGTTCTCAATTCATACTCAAAATTAGCACCAATGCCAGTGAGATTCATCCATATACCTTGTTTTAGAAGAGTCAAATAGTTCCCAGTTTCATTTAAGTATTTAACCTTTTTGTATATGTTTCCTCCTTTCCTCTGCTTCTGTATATTTAGATTTCATGTTTATTTAAAGTTCGTTCCTTTTAATGTATTCTCAGTAGCATTGTCCATGATTTTTTTTGTGTGTTTGTTTTGTACATGTCTTAGCAACAGAGCCATACTGATTAGATTAATGTAGTTTTGTTACATAGTTTTAAAATTGAGTGTGATAACTGGAGCTTTCTTCTTAAAATGTTTGTTTGGTATGTTTTATGGATGCATTCAAATTTTAGAAGATTTTATTTTTTTGTGAAAGGATGATTGGAGTATAAAGATTATTCAAGTTGAAATGGTCTTTGTCTAATAAACATATAGTTCTTCCATGAAAATGTATTATATAATCAAATAAAAAACAGATATATAGCTTATTCTCACTCTTAACTACTCTGGATAGGGCTTTTATGTCACTGTGTTATCTGTGTCGTTCCCCATCTCCTAGTCCTTTAGGGTACACCCTCTGGCTCCCAGAACTCAAGAAAGAATGCCTACTACAGTCCTCATCAGTCAAGCCCAGGTCGTTCTAGTTTACAGTGGCAGATGCCTTCTTCAGTGTCCCTCAGCCTGATTTACCCACTGTTTCTCTTCTGTCCTTCCAACAGTTCACCAGTCCTGTTTCACCCGCCACATTTAGTTCTCTCAAGGGCCAAGCAAGTAGGATAGCTCACTCTAGAGCTGGGTGTTCTTGGTCTGTAGGCTTCAGTCCAGTAGCAGTGTGCTCTGTTCTATTTTCTGGATTTCCTTCTGCTAACCACCGTGTTCTGACTCTGCATGCATGGAATCTTTGCTGTTTTCTGACAGGAACTGCATGATATAACTGACTGAGAGATAAACCATTGGCCATGACTTAATTTATTTCCAGTGCCAGCAAAAATCCGTACTTAGACAATGTAGTAGCTCTACAGTGAAATTAGTAACATAGAGTGTCACTTTTACCTTTATGAAAGATAATTTTTAAAAACTGAAAGAATAACTTCAAGATGGTCCAGAATTCAGAAAAATATTTTATTTTTCACCTTTGCTCCCTTCACATTTTTCCCTTCCCTTACCTGGATGGTAGAGTTACTCTAAGAGACTTTCAGCTGACATCAAATTGATTAACTAGATTCTGCTGGATGGTTTGATAGAAGTTAAATATTTTTGAAAGAATCATTTAAAACAGGTGTGAAGAATGACTCTTGGAATTTGTGCCTTAGCTGGTTTGCTGCAGTCAAAGTGTTGGAAAAATCAGAAATCTGAGGTTTTGCTGTTTTGTTTTTCTTCCATCAGACTGTTTGGTTTAGCAACCAAATAGAGATGTTGTCTAGGTAGATTGGTAGCTAGAGTCTGGAATTGGAGGCAGGGCTTTGGGGTGGATTTACTAATGCAGAGATTTAGAACTTACAGGAATCCACTTAAGACTCTAGAAAGAGAATGGTTAGTAGGGGTTAGCAGAGATTTTTTAAAAGTCAGATACTAAATTTTACTGTTGTAAGTCTTTGCCGATATCATCCTGTAAAATACGGTAAGTCAAATGAATTTCGTGTATCTAACTGGGTTGTGATACAGCTAACTAGGGTCTACAGATTGATGAGAGATCCTACCATGTATTCATACCCTGGGAAAAGAAAGTATTTGAAGTATAACCTAGGCTGAATTTAGATTGCTTTCACACCATTGTGGAACTACTGGTGGCTGAGGAACTGGAATTTATACTTTAAAACAACCATGGGTAGGAAGGGTGTGACCAGATTTAAGGAGTTTGTCAATACCAATTGTACCTAAAGAAGTGAAGGCTAGGGTTTTGCCCTCAAATTTAAGTTCAAGGAAGTTAGCCCAGAAAGTGAGGCATTACTGGTGGAACAAGAAGAGTGCATAGGAAGATTATCTCTTGGAGGCCCAGTGAGGGAAGCACTCTGAAAACTGTGAGCAGGTCAGCCTATGCCAGTGAGTGGATTGTGTCAGAGCCAGGAACTCAGAGGCTTGTGGTGTGTGTTCTCCAGTGAGAGGAGCATGAGTGGACTTTGGCTTTTTGACACCCCCCCTTCCTGTGTGTATGTGTGTTAAGTGAAAAATAAGTACTTGCGTCCCTGTGAAGATTCTCATAAGGTATTAAAAAAAAACAACTTGTTTTAATGATGTCCATCATTTCCTAGCTTTGTGTAAGCTGATAACTTAGGCCTGTCAACATATTTGCCCTGTTTAATGGTACCGTGTATAAGTGAAAAGTCTATTGGATTTAGGAATAAGGAAAATGCAGAGGTTAAAGGTTTTTTTTTTTTTTTCTTTTACATATATTTATTTTGTGTCCATGGATTGCATCGGTTTTCCTTTCATGTAGTGGTTAGAACACAACCTGTTGGGGTTTGATTCTCTCTTTCCATCCTGTTTACTTAGAGGATCAAAGTCAGGTAATCATTGCCTTTACCTGCTGGCCATCCCAGTGGCCTCAGATTTTTATTTAAAGTGAGATGTTGTCTAAACCTGTCTTCCCAGCACCTGGGCAACTGCAGTTGAGGCAGGAAAAGCTTCCTAGCTTAGCTATGCTTCTGTAGGCTGTGACAAAACCCCATGAGTAAAAGCAGCTTGGTGAGGCCAGATGTCAAGTATCACATATCTTGTTTCCTTCTAATGTGTGGAGCCGGTGGCTTGAACTAAATTTTTAGCCTTGGCTGCAGTTGCCATTACTTGGATCAGACAACTTCTTAGCCTTTGCTTTTTCTCACATTTATTGTGTATGTGTAATAATAAGGTGAAAATGTCAGGATAATTCACATGTGGATCTGAGGATCTTGCCTGTCTGTCCTGTTAAGCATGAAGCACCTGTAGATTTGCCTGGCATCCAAAGACTTTCTGCATTCCGGTATACCTGTCATTCAGTTCCACAGTACACAACCATATGGATTGCTTCTGGGTTTTATCTATTAGCAATTTAACCACTGTAATATATACTGGCGTCTTTGTTGATCATGTGTGCATATGTTCAAAAAACCCTCAGTGTTATCAGCATCAAAATGTTTTATAATTATTACTAATGACATAATTTTGCTGTTTTTCTCTGATCATATTGTTCTGCAGGTTATGCAGATACTTAAACATTTTTCAAGGGAAGGAATTCATTACTGTGTGTTAATTAAAGCAGAATTATTTGTTTCTAGTGTGGAATAACATTGAGTGTACCACATTTGCTTCTCATATTGCTCATAAAAGCTCTGAATCTCTTCTTGGAAAATGGGTGTTGTAGAGCAATTACAGTATATGCACATAGATTAATGGCAGTTTAAAATTTTTAACTTCTAAGGCGCTTGAGCTACTGTTCTCAGAGGTGCATTTTGTTGCTGCACTTATTTTTACAATAAAATGTAAGCAAAATGGAGGACAGTCCAGTGTCAGAATTTATAGCAAAGTGTATGCCTAGACCATCGCTGTGCAGATTCCTAAAAGGAAGAATAAAATACAATTCTAGACTTTGGTCTATCTTGAGCATCTTTTAAAGACTTGAAAAGGTGCTCGGGATAGTTCATAGTTACAGCAGACTATGAACTAGTTCCCAAAGCTGGCTGTCAGAATGAGCTAAGCAGTTGAAAACTGATGTGAAAAATGCCTCAGATTATCAATAGACTTGAATTAGAAAAATTCTCCCCCTTCGTGTGTTTGGGAAATTAGACAAAGCTGTGCAAATGATTGATGTCTTTTATTCTGTTGGTTTGTCATAAGAACTTCAACATGGCTGGAGAGATGGCTCAGAGGTTTGAGAGCACTTGTCTGTTCTTCCCCAGGCCTCTGCTTCAATTCCCAGCCAACAACATAGCTCACAAGTGTCTGTAACTCCACCTGCAGGGGAGCTGACATCCTAACACAGACATACATGCAGGCAAAACACCAGTGCACATTTGAAAAAACAAAACAAAACTTCAGCATGAACTGGGCGCTGTGGCCTGTAATCCCAGCACTTGGGTGGCAGAGGCAGGGTGATCTCTGTGATTTCAAGGCCAGCCTGGTCTACAAAACCGAGTCCAGGACAGCCAGTGCTACACAGAGAAACCCAGTTTTGAAAAAATCAAACAAAAGAACTTCATGTAATTGTTCAAAGATTAAATAATTGGGGTGTGCAGAGTGAATCAAGTGTGCCTATGTAATAATATAGAACAAACTGTACAATGAGCATTTTTGGGGTTAAATTAATATGTGCTCTATAGTGGAGAGTTTGTCAGTTGGTATAAAAGAAAGCACTAGTAAAAGAAACAAGCAGTTGCTAACTGTAGAGTTAGCACTTACTAAGTGTGTGGCCGCACTTACTAAGCCAGTACTTTTAGCTGCTTTCAGCATTCTCTGTTACTTCCTTGCCCCTTCTAGAAAAACGGCATAGTTTTTACATGTGTTGTACACTCAATCTGTATATTCTATAATCTCTACTACAATTCAGATGCTATGCAATTAAAATATATTCATCACATGTTATTTAGTTAAGTATATCTAAAATATCGATGAGAAATGACAGTGTAATATTTTGCAATTTTTGATTGGTTCTAGTGTAAATATATGTATGTATGTGTATATTGTATGTGTATATATACATATATACATACACATATATATCACATATATATGATATATATAATAAAGTTCAATTCACGGCCTTTGTTTCAAGTGTTCAGTAACTGGTGGCTACCTTAAAGTTACCAGTGACCCAAAGGTAATCACTGACTATCACGCACAGCCCTTGTTAATCTGTCTTGTAATAATCTGTTTCTTCTCCTCATTGAAGAGACACCTTCTAATGAAGATGTGATATGAAGCCCTTCATTTGTTTTCTGATCTGTCCCTTCTCATTTAAAAGACATCCTCTGGTCCATTGTCATTTTGGCATCTAGTTTGTACTAGTTAGCTGCTTAGTATTTTGTAAATTTCCGTGTAACCAAAAGTTAGCCTGGCTCATGCGTCGAAATTTTTCAAGGCAGAAGCATGAAGCATCAGTATTTAAATAACATTTAAATAGCAGAAAGCGAAAGCTATCAATCCGCTGCTGAACAGTCAAGAGTTTAGCCTGACAGCAGTATAGATTCATGTTATATCCATGTTATGCTTCTTGGAGTAAATATTTAAGAGGGTATAACTTTGCTTTTCCTGTAACTTAAATTATAAACAGCAAATGTTGTACCCCCACTCACAAAATTACCCTGTATAGAGTGTAGAAATCTTTAAGGTGCTTTACTGTTTTTAGTTATATATTTTTTTTAATTGGCTTAAGTATGATTCACTTAGAACCCAGTCTTATCTACTAAAGAGTGGGTGAGGCGTTATTTATTTTTTTTTAAAGATTATTATTATTTATACAGTGTTTTGCCTGCATGTGTTCCTGCAGGCCTGAAGAGGGCACCAGATCACATTATAAAAGGTTATGAGCTACCCTGTGGCTCACCATGTGATGGGAATTAATTAAACTCAGAACCTTTGGAAGAACAGCTAGTGCTCTTCAACTCAGCCATCTCTCCAGCCCTGAGATATTTCTTTAAAGCTGAAATTTTATTAGTAATATGCTAGAAGCATAGAGAGGGCACTAGACCATATAAATAGCTTGGTTTCTATTTGCTGAATTGGATGAAACATTGTTGAAATTCTCTCTGTACATAAATGTTATCTCTCATTCTTCACGTGAAAGATCCTGGGTTTCTGGCTGTAATTGAGTTGAACTTTTGTGTATGGTTTTTGCTTTTGGTCATGTTATTTCCCCAAACACTTGATTCTTTGTTTCAATAAGAAAAAAATGTTTTTCCTTCTCATCCTGAAGATATATAAGTTAATTATGGCATTTGATACAGAATTTTTTTTTAAAAAAAATTGTGCTCAGCACAATTTTCAGGTAGGACTCAAGTCAAATGGGAGTCTGCTCTTCTGCATGTTGTATCACTCGAGTTGGAAAGGCCAATATGCAGAAGGGAAAAGCTCACATAAAAGTCTTTTTCCAGGGGCTGGAGAGATGGCTCAGAGGTTAAGAGCGCTGGTTACTCTTCTAGAAGTCCTGAGTTCAATTCCTAGCAACCACATGGTGGCTCACAACCATCTATAATGAGATCTAGTGTTCTCTTCTGGCGTGCAGGTGTACATGCAGACAAAATACTGTATACATAATAATTTTAAAAATCTTTAAAAAAATCTTAAGAAAATTCTTCCAACTGCTTTGCTAAGTTTCGGCTTTTATTAGTTACCTTTGTTAAGTTTATCCTTAGTGTAGTGTTATTGATGCTTATGGTGTTTGATTTTTGACATGCCATCTAAAGATCAGTATTACTTGACCTAAAAGCTAACTGATAATCTCTTGCCAGTTATGAAATACTTACATATTTTAAGTGAGTAAGCTTATAAGTTAGTGGAATATTTGCCAGTATTTGAGTTTTCACTGATAATCACTAAAGTATATGAATTCTTGGGTCTTTGCAAGACATCATGTGGAAAATACTGTGTCCATAGACTTAAACCATTGTGTCTTTAGCAAACCTCTTACTTGATCCTTCTGTAGATTTAAACATAGCTTTTTGTTTAAGAAAAACACCTACATGTCAGAGCATCTGTCTACCCTGGTGTTCATTTCAGACAATAGCAGTGTTTTTTTCTTTCCTTGTTCTTGCCATTATTGTCTGAAAATCCATGGGAGCAACAACTTGATTAGTGCAGGAAGACATTCCAATGGCATGTACTGATACGTAATTTATCCGCCAATGGAAATGTTAGCATATATCTAAGAGTCTCTTAAGAACTTGGTGTATTAATTAGTAATAAAAATTGTAATAATCTCTTAGTACAGTGGTTCCCAGCCTGTGGTTTTATGACTCATTTGGGGAGGGGTCAAACAATCCTTTCACAGGGGTGGCTGCCTAAGACCATTGGAAGACACAAGATATTTACTTAAAGATTCAGAACAATAACAAAATTGGTTATGAAGTAGCAATGAAAACAATTTTATGGTTGGCGGTCACCACAATGTGAAGAACTATAGCATTAGGAAGGGTGAGAACCAGTGTTGTAGGGCCCTTAACATCAGCCCATTGTAGTAGATGTGTTTTGAAGACTCAGGATCTAGTTTGTGCTCCTTAACTATGATGTTGATTTCCTAGAGTAGAAAGAGCCACGGGATGCAGTGTGGAGGAATACAGGGGCTATGCTTCCCAGTGTCTTCTACCTAGTAGCCCATGAAAAAATACCCTTTATTCTTTCAGCATCTGATTTTGATAGTAGGTTGTGGAATGCTGTCTCTTGCAAACTCAAGTTAGATTTAAATGTTAAACTAGATTGGAGTACTTTTACCTGTACTGTTGTCTAGCCCATAAACAATTTAGACTCTTTAGTGGGAAATTGATGTTCACCACAAGCTGTATTTCGTGCACACAGCTTAGATATGGTGAGAACCTGGTAGTAGATAGAGTTAGGAAAATTTTCAGGATTGTAGTTCTCTGGTGAATACATTCTGTTGAGACAAGATTGTACTGTTTATGTAGCTGCCTTGAAATTTAGAGATTTGCCTACTTCTGTCCAGCTCTGGCCTTAATTTTAATTGGTTTCTGATTTTATTGTATTGTTGGATTTATTTATTGGCTACTGTTTCTACAAAAAGTGGTTTAACAGCATCTAAGATAGTAAGTGTAATATAATAAGTAGATGAAAAAGCCACCAGGCATCTCTACTTTGAGTCCTATGGGCAAATTTATTTTTTTGTTTATTTGATTAACCATACCAGTGCTTCAGTAATTCTTATTTCTATCTTTTGTGACATCGGTAGCTTTTTTGAAGATTTTAGTCTTTTCATAGCTTCACTTATTCAAGGATCCATATCCAGAAATTAATCTTGGCCATAGCTGTTGGTGGCTACTGTTTGTTAGTGCCCAGTGTATGTATATTACTTTCCAGGCCAAGTTTATCTGTTTCTGCTCTCCAGTGAAAGATTGGCAGTGTACTCCTTCCCGTTTTTCAGTTCTAGTTTTGAATAGATCAGCTGTTTCTGGTCAGTTTCTTTCGTATTTAGATTTGTGTGGTTTGGCCTCTTGTTTCTCTGGTGGTAGCACTTAAATCTGTTTGTTGCCTTGGGTGTGAGTGACAAGCCCGCTATACTCAGCAACGTTCTCACCTCTCTACATTGGCCTTTCCTAAAAGAAGAGTGGGGAAGCTGTTCATGTATGTTTGTTGGAATGAGTAGATTATTGCTAAGACTCAGGTTACTTTTAAGAACTAGGTAGAGTTGGCCCTGACAGGAGGAAACATCTGATTTCTTCTTTACTAACTGGAAAATAGATTACTTCCTTGGATTTTAAACTCTTAAAAACTTGACGTTATTTTAGCTTTAAAAATTTTCAAGAGTAAAATTAAAAAATTAAAAAAGTTTAGGTATTTGTAAAAAATCAGAATATTTGAAAAATACTGCAAACAGCAAGTTCTGTGTTCTCTTGTTCTTTACCATTTGAGTTTTCATGCTCCTTTTTCATTTTCTTGACATTACGGTTCCCTCCTTTCCTTCATTCCTTCCTTTTTGTTTTATTTTAAGAAAGTCTCGCTGTCTTGGAATTTACTTACATACATAAGAATGGCTTCAGAGTTACAGAGCTCATACTACTTCTGCCCATAGAGTTTGGGGATTAAAGACCTGTGCCATCATGCCCAACTGTGCGGCCTTTTTTTTTTAAACTTACCTACCTACCTATCTACCTATCTGTTTTTTCAGACAGTATTTCTCTATGTAGCCTTGGCTGTCCTGAACTTACTTTGGAGCTGGCCTCGAACTCATAGTGATCTGCCTGCCTCTGCCTCCACCTCCCTAAGTCCTGGGAATAAAGCCTTGTGCCACCATTAAAGCCAGGCTGCAGTCTTTATTTATTTTTAAGCCATGTCTATCTGTAGTAGCATCAGACATTTTGTGTAGTATGAAAAGCGGGAGTTAAGCTCCCTGTTACGGTGCACACCTGTGGATTGTACGCCTACAGTTTCAGCAGTCTTTGCTGAGGCCATACAGATTCAGTGCCAGTCTGGATTAAACAGGGGTTATATGTTTTTGTTACATTCATAGGCTATGATACTCAAATATTTATAGTGGAGTGGCTTAAAAAAAGGATGAATTACAACTTGTTATTCTTTGTTCTTTCTATTTAAGGGACCAGTTACTCTCCACAAGAAAATTCACACAACCACAGTGCTCTTCATAGTTCAAATTCACATTCTTCTAATCCAAGCAATAATCCAAGCAAAACTTCAGATGCAGTAAGTATTAAAATGCTGGCGTTCAATTCGTAAAAGAGCTGTCAAAATAAAATAAAACATACTGCAAATGTTCTTAAATTTTTCTTTTAATTTTTAAAATGTTTGAATTAGAGTTGAGCTTAATGCATTTGTTTTCCTTTGTTATAGCTGAGGTACAAATTATATCAGACCAGAACTTTTTAAAATTATGTAGGGTTTCTTTTCTTTTAGTGATAAATTGCTCATTCTCTGTTCTGTACTTTGTACTTTACTAGCCAGTGAGGATGACAACCTGGTCCTCAAAGGCAGGGAAAAAAAAGTACCATAATTTTAAATACTTAGACAAGCTTAGATTAATGAAGTAGCTGGAGACTTTTTAGTGTTGTCATTTCAAATGAGAGTTCTAAAGCATTCATTTAGCAGAAAAATACATTAGTCATATATATGCTAAGTTGTCATACAGCTAAGATAGTGTAGCTCATTTTGGTAGAACTTGTTGGTGTGGTGCTGACAGAAATGCTAGCAATTTATAATGTTAAATTTTGGGGGATTTTATTTTGGGGGATTCTTAAGATGACCTCCCATCTCTCACAAGTTGAGTATAACATAGCCGGGTGAAGATACTGGTCATAAGAGTTAAATCAGCACTTTAAAAGTAGATATATGAAATTCATGGACATGATGGTGCATAACAATAATCAGAGAACTTGGGAGCCCGAGGCAGGAGACAAAACTGGGGTGATTAGTAAGAACTTGACCTTTTTTTTTTTTTTTTTTTTTTTCCCTCTTTTAAGCATGACAAGGATTTTTGGGAATGAGGAGGAAAGGGTAGGAACTGTCCACAGGTTAAAAAGCCAGATGTGAATAATAAAATAGTGTCTGTGTTACTAAAGAGAGTGAATTTCATACAAAAGCAAGTGAAGAACCAATGAAGCTTATAATATAAAGCAACTCTAGATTTGAAAATTTATAAGTTATCAAAAGTAGACTATTGAAACCACAGGAAGCAGTATAGAAAGTAAAGCATTTGAAGAGCTGGAAAGATGGCTCAGAGGTCAAGAACAAGTGCTGCTCTCTCAGTGCACCCAGGTTCAGACCCTAGCAGCACCACTTTTGACAGCTTACAAGAGATTGCCACAAGCAAGTCCCTCAATTCCAGGGAACCTGATGTTGCCTTTTGGCTCTTTGGGAATCTTCTCTGCACATATTGTACATTTTTGCATGCAAACAAAACATACAAAATATGAATTTTAAAATATTTTTTGAGAACTTCAAATAAATTTCAATAAATTTTACCTGGGTGATTATCATGTTTTAGTTGGCATTTAACCACGTCCTCCCCTACCCCTCTTTGGACAAGTAGGGTGGGATGTACATTTCTATAGAAAATTGGAACAGCAGGGGTAATACCTAGTTGAATATAAGATTATAAAATATGGAGTAATTTTAGATAATGTGTTGGGACAAGTTAGGAAAGAAATCATGCTGGTTATTTTTAAACCAAGAACTAACTGCATATATATGTGGACTTTAAACAAGGGCTCTGACTTTACTCCTTTTAAAAAAAAAAAGTGGGTAGAGCCTTATAAAGATGCTTCAGTAGTTAAAGGCCAGGCTAACAACCAGAAAGATGGGAGGGGGATTCTAATTAGAAACAGGACAGAGGGCTGCCACTACAGCTCAGTAGGTAAAGGCATTTTCTGTGCAAGCCTGAAGATCTGAGTTCAGTCCCACAAAGGAAAGAAGGAAAATTGAAAAGGGAATTGACTCTAGTGTCCTCTGACCTCTATATGCTTACCGTGGCATTCCTGCCTCTGCCCATCATGCACAAGCTTGTATGTGTACACATAAATGTAAGAAAGACAAAAGCACAACACTATGATTGAGTCCCGCCACCTCTCTATGTATCCTACCCTGATTTTGTGTGGTTGGGAAGTGCTATAAACTCAGCCTTGACTTTGCATTTCTCTAATAGCCCTCTGGTTATCAGCTATGTTGCTGTTCTTATTTTGGAGCATTGAAGTGTTCTGGGTCACTGTGTAGCTCTACCTGGCCTGCAGCTTATTATGTTGACCAGGCTGGACTAGAACTCAAGAGTTCTACTTTCCTTTGCCTCCTCCTGAGTTTAAAATTATGTGGTGCCTTGCCTGCCTCTGTAGCCAATTTTGTTTAGAGACATTCTCCTTAATATACAGAAATTAAATTTAAGAGTTACTGGGACTTCATGAAAATATTAAACAGACAGCCATGCTAATTATTTAATAAGCTGTTAGTAACTCATGAGATAATTTTGGTGTTAATTACATTTTGGTAGTCTTAGGGAAGTTGGTAGTGTGAACAACTAATGGAGATATTTTTGGAAAAGAAACAACCACATTCACGTAAGAGCTCTAAATTTGAGTTTAAGGAGAGAATAGATAGGTGTTTTGGTGTAGGTCCCTTTTGTGGAGAGGTTTGAGGTGGTTTCACTGTGTCACCCTGGCTGGCCTGGAACATGGCGGCCTCAAAGCCTTAGAGAGCTGCCTGCCTCCCCGAGGTTCCTTTTCAAAGTCAGGCGTTCCTGTGCACTTTTCTTATTAGACAGTTTATGTGAATTTGTTGTGTATCATATTGAAGATAAAAATGTTTTATCTTAAGTTGATTTAAATTTAATTAATTTAAAACACCAATCAAGCCCATCATGTGTTAGTATGTGTAACTACTAATATAGGGGGGGAAGATATTAAAATCTACTTATGATTTAGTTGAAGTTTCATAGATTTGTGTGTGTGTGTATGTGTGTGTGTGTGTGTGTGTTCACAGGTTATCACAGGTCCTGCATGGCTTCTGGGTATATACCTGTTTTCTTATGATAGATGAAGGAGGAAGAGGCCACACTTATTTTAGTAATGTTTGGAAGTATTTGAATCATGTGAAAGAAATTCAGGTTTCCTCAAGTGTTTGTGATAATACCTGAAAACTGATTTACTTACGTGGCTACATGTTAAGCTTACTTTGGAAATGTGATGTGTGTGTAGGACTTGAATTGTTAAGGCGTTTTTGTAAAGTCAGAAAAGTTGGCTCTTGCCATTGCATATTGGCATTAAATTACACCATTACTTGAAAGATTTTTTTAATATCATTTTTATTTATATACAGTGGTGTTGTACCTGCTTCACACATGTGTCTGTGTGAGGGTGTCAGATCTTGGAGTTACACAGTTGTGAGCTGCCATGTGGGTGCTGGGAATTGAACCCAGGTCCTCTAGAAGAGCAGTCAGTGCTCTTAACAGCTGTGCCATCTCTCCAGCCCTTGAAAGATCTTTAAATTAACTGCATAATAGAAATGGGGTTGAGGTGATAATTCACTTGTTTGCAGTCAGGAAAAGTTTCTTGCAGCTTGCTTGCTCTGTGGAGGGAGCTAGTGCACTATCCAAGCTGAGATTCGGTGGCAGTATACCTCAGAGCTGCAGATTTACTCTACAGCCTGTGGGGATTGCATATTCTTTGACCATTCAGGTTTTTTCAGAGATTGCCTAAATGTAAGCAGTGGTGGGTGGGGTGTTTGCTTGTTGTTTTGCTCACCACCTCCAGCACTCCCCACAGAGTCTCAGGGTAAAAGAAGAGTGGGGCCTGAGTGTTCTGACACAGAGTGTTTGTAAAGGAGCCAGAACAAAAACACTTCAAAACTTGGAGAGACCTTAGGGTTGCTGGACAGGTTCTTACTTTTTTAACCTGTCTTTTTTTTTTTTTTTTTTAATCTTCAACATCAGTTCCACATAACCACGTTTCAGACTTTCTAATTTCATCATGTTTTTATGCATATGTTTTATCACATATCTGCATGGGATCAACTGAGAAGTTTGGAAGAGAAAGTATTAGTTGTGGAGCTACTTGTTTTCTCCATTCTTTTTAAATTCAAGATCTTAACTTCACGTTCATATGCCTAAAAAAGTCATACTGTAAACTTTCAGATACTCTTACACATAAAGGTTTTAATAGACTCAGTGATCCAAAATAGATATATACGTGTATGATTAGTATGGAAATTATTAGAATTTTAATATTTTATGTCAAATGATTAAATGACACTTTGTAATTTTTTAAATGTATTTTTAAGCCTTATGATTCTGCAGATGACTGGTCTGAGCACATCAGCTCATCTGGAAAAAAGTACTACTACAATTGTCGCACAGAAGTTTCACAGTGGGAGAAACCAAAAGAATGGCTCGAAAGGTATTTGCTTTAGACCTAGTAATACTCCCTACATACTTCTGCACATTAGCATTCTACGGCATTAAATACTATCTTTAGGTTCTGTACAGTGAACCCCTTTATTTCTTTTTTATGATCTGACTTCTTTGTTGTCTTTCATGTAAAGTATTTTTTGGATATCAGGGCAACCATCTGCGGAGGCCTGTGAACATTCAGTATAGTTGATAAAATACTTAATTGCAATACAGGTCTTTATTTTATTTTTAAATAGTAGTCTTTATAATGATAACTTTTACCAGTTGTAGAATTATTGTTTGGAGTTTAAGCTATGGGTTTTAGTAGTGAGAATAGCTGGCAGTTTTTTCTCTTCATGAAAACAGGCTTAGTCTTCTGTTTACCCAAATCCCATCTTCCCAACCAGTTTCAACTGGAATCATGTTCCTTTTATTTTATTTACTGTCTTGTGCAGCATTTGGCAAGAAACGCTATTACAGAGACTAGGTACTTAAGGTAATTTTTATTCATAAAGCAATGTTTCTTTTCATTCTTTTACTTTTAGAGAACAGAGACAAAAAGAAGCAAATAAGTTGGCAGTTAATAGTTTCCCAAAAGACAGGGATTACAGAAGAGAGGTGATGCAGGCAGCAGCCACTAGTGGGTTCACCAGTGGAAGTGGAAGTAAGTGTTTTTTGTTGTCTTTGAAACAGTGTTTGTTTGTTTGTTTTTCATTTATCAATTCATAAGTTCCATCTGCATGTGTAAATTGACATGAAAAAATACGGGATTTCTATATGCTGAACATCATCTCGGCTCCCTGTGTTTCTTTCCTGGACAGAGAAATGGGTGCAGAGTGGAATGGTGGTGTACCTGTTCTCTGCATTCGTGGTAATACAGAATTGGTACACAAATATTGCAGTTCTTAAAAAGAGGATTGGGTTATAATCTTAATATGGAAGGAGTAACTGAGTCCTAGTCATACACATTGACACCACTGTACTACTGACATTTCTTTGCTAATGAGAAGCAAATTGGATTTTGATTGATATTACAATGATGTGGGAAAATTTAAACAACTCTTCTGTTTTTCATTTTCACAATGTTAGAAAATCGTATCAGATATTTCCATTAGCATAAAATAAATTTCATGGTAGATCATTTGCCTGATTGTGTCAAGCTCACATAATGTACACTAAGGCTTTTCTCTTGTTTCTTTGCAGTAGCTTTTGTGTGGTAAATGTGTTTTCAACATATCTTTGATAGTATTTACAATAATATTGTTTGGATTCCAACCCCATTTTCTGTACTTAGACATCTATTTCACTGTTGAGAGATCTGTATAAGCTGTCTTCAAGGCTTTGCAGAAACATTAAAATCTTTCAGAAACTATTTTTCAATCCTTGACCCTTGATCTCTGAGACAAAATCGTGGCCATACCATAGTGTTTTAGCGAGATTTATCTAGTGCTGTATGCAAGTGATTCTCAATAAGGAATGTTGATTCTTTAATGGGAAAAAATTATCTACAGTGCAGTTTTAGACCAGCTACATTAAATCCTCAAATTGTGCATAAAATTATACTTAATTTTTAGTGACTTTTTAATGTATTAAGTTAGAGAATTACAGAACATTGTATTTTAAGACATAAAACGTGGGGGTTTAATTCTCTGTTGCCTTTTGTCTCAGGTAACTAGCTGACTTTGACCAAACAAAAAGGAGCTGAAGGAGCCGAGGTTTTAATTTCGAAGCAATTAAGTAACATACAGTTTATTGTTACTAGTACAGTTAGTGGGTAGGGAACATGGACAAGCGACACATGGACATGAATAGAACTTTTAAAATAAACAAAAATGAAAATTTATTGCTCTTGTGTACTAGAATTAGACGGTGCTGAATTGGAGCAGGAGGGTGTCATTAGTATTAGGCTAGTAGTTTCCAAAGGGCAGCCTGTGTCTCCTGGTTTCCGGGAGTGTTGGGTGGTGGTGATAAATTTCAGCTGATTCATATCTGCCCCTTAACTGAATTCCTATGTGTACAAGTAATGAGCTCATCGGCCTGTAGCTGGATTCACAGCCTGTAGCTGGATTCATGGTTCTATACATTTTTGTTTTCTAATTTCTGAAGTTTTTCTATACTGATCTTTTCAAGTCATTCTTCTGATAAAGGTAACTGCTAAGATCTAATTGTAAACAAGGAAGGGAAGATTTCTGGGTGTGCTTTTGTATGTTGCCATATCTTCAAACTCTAAACTATTGACAACTTAGTAAGGCATGTATATAGTTTTATAAGCCTAATATGGTGTGCAATTCTTTAGTTACTATAGTAGGGAGGCAAGCACAGGTGGATCTGTATAAAAAAACTTAGAATGTGAAGCTTTCACTCTTAAGACTCAGGAACATTTTGAGGTACATGCTTTGTTTACTATATGTGTGTGCATAGAAATCAGACATGTTTATATTTACAACCAAAAACGAGATTATTTATTGTTTTAGCCCACTTGTTCAGTAGTGTTTCAGGGATTTGCTTCTGTGTTTATAATTTTGCGACTGTTAAATTATTGCCTGTACCGTTCTGATTCATTATAGCATTCAAAATAGTCTGCTGTCTGAATTATTGGGTGGCTTTCGGCCATTTCACACTCTTAATGATTCATGTTTGCCCCTTTACTGAAACTAAATTCCTCTGTGTTCAAGTGATGAGTCAATCAGTCTGTGACTAGAGTCATGGTTGTATATTTAAGTAATGATTGAGAGAACTTTACTATATTGGATTTTATTTTTTTTCTGTTGAATTTCTCCACTAAGTTATAAGGTGCTGTAGAAATAAAATTGGTATCCCATTTAATTATTTGATATTGTCAAAAACTGTTAGGTGTTTATTGCCATTTGGGTAGAATTATGCTTGGAGTGGGGCCCCTAAAGAAAGGAAAGAAGTGGGGAGATTCTTACAAAGAGATAATGGAAATGTTACTACAGTCTGAAACTCGGAATTGTATGGATAAAATTTTGGTATTAGCTGCATCTCCCCCCCCGTCCCCCCCCCCACACTTACTAGTGTTGTCTCCTCTAAGCATAGAGAAACCTCAATTGGGGTTTCTTATAGTGCTAGTGACGTTTTGGATCAGGCAGTCCTTCACTGGAAAGACTGTCTTGTACTGTTTTTTTTTTTTTTCTTTTTTTCATAATTTATTTAATTTTATTTCATGTGCATTAGTGTGAAGATGTCAGATCCCTTGGAATTGGTGTTGCAGACAGTTGTGAGATGTCTTGTGGGTGTTGGGAATTGAACCTGGGTCCTTAGGAAGAGCAGACAGTGCTCTTAACCATTGAGACATCTTTAGCCCCTGACTATCCTGTATTATAACTTGTTACTGTACCTGCTAGATTAGCTAGTCACACCAACCACCGTGGCATTTAGAAATGTCTGGAAAGCAGGGGTGCAGATAGAAACCCTTTCTTTAAACACCTTCTGTTTGGCAATGGTAGTAAGCAGTTGAAGCTCCGTCTTTCCCAGTTCCCACAATCTGCTGTCTTGGATTTAACAAGTATTTGAAGTATAATTTCATCTGAACATTTTGTGTTTAAATCATATACAACTAAAGGAAAATTTTCTAGGTTAAGAAAATACAAATTAGAGGTAATTAAGTGGTAGGGTTAGGCATGGTGTTATTTCTGATGCACTTGTCTTACAAAGTTTTGGTTGTAGTAGTGTTATGTCCATACAAGGTGGAAGGAAATGTATTGATGTGTCTGTACAGGATGTTGAATACACACGATGGTCGCAGTGGAATCTGCTTTTGTTATTGGCACAGTATGTATCATACTGAATTTATATATTAGATAGAGTTGGAGAGTTTGTTTTGATACAGTTGTGGGCTTTTGGGTGGTAAGCCGCTGTCTTGGGGACACTGGTGATTTCGAGTGACAAGTTGAAAACTGACAGATTGAGAAGTCTGCTTTTGTACCATCTTGATCTTATTTAGAAGAGCTGTATAGTAGAAAAAGACATACTTACCAGTGGCCATCCTTTCCAAAACTGTCATGATATGTCACACTCTCTTAAGAGTGTTTATTTTCTTGGATGTTACTTCGGAATATTAGAATGTATTAGATTATGTTTGGAATATATTGTCTTTTAGGTTTTTTTACTAATGACTTTTGCCTACACAATTGTTAAAATTTTCCTCCTTTTGTACTACTTTGTAGAAGCCAAGTACCAAAATTTAAATTGTTGCCGGAGTTTCAGCTATTTTCTATACTTGTTTTTGTTGTTGAGTTTAAATGCTTCTGATGGAGATAAGCATGTTTTCATGCTTATGCCCATATACATATCTTGGACTTCTCTTTTCAGAATATCATGTGAAATATTATTTTACTTTTGTCAGCATAATTTAAAATATTTTATTGGTTTTGTATGTGACACACAATTCAGCGTATGTTAAACCATCTTGTATCACTGAAAGACCAACAATAAAACACTTAGAACCCATATTAGCTCGCTGCTTTAGTATTAAAAAACCTGAAATGAATGAAGCCAGTGCTCCTTTGTAATTGAACCTCTGGATAATTATTTGAATCTGTGATCATTATTTTAAAAGAACCAAATGTTTGACTTTTTATTTTTAGAGTGTTAATTTTCATTTTTTAAAGTAAAATGTTAGAACTATTTAGTAAATTTTGTTTTTGAAATATAGTTTAGTTTCAAAGAATCCGTTAAAACAAATTGGCCTATTAAATCTGAGAAGAGATTAATATTTATAGTTGTTAAAATTCATGCTGTATTGCTATTTCTATGCCAGTGTTAAAATTGCAGCCACTAACGGGTTTGCAGTTTTATGAAAAGGAAAATAAGTACAGGTATGTTGCTCAATTAGCTGATGTTCATGACACGGGATTCTAACAGCGTTTGTTTTTCTTCCCCCTTCTGTCATTCCAACATCTCTTTTGCGAACTATGAACTACAGTGGAAGACAAGCATTCCAGCGATGCCAGTAGTTTGCTCCCACAGAATATTTTGTCTCAAACAAGCAGACACAATGACAAAGACTACAGACTGCCAAGAGCAGAGACTCACAGTAGCTCTACGCCAGTCCAGCACCCCATCAAACCAGTGGTTCATCCGACCGCTACCCCAAGCACTGTTCCTTCTAGTCCATTTACGCTTCAGTCTGATCACCAGCCAAAGAAATCATTTGATGCTAATGGAGCATCTACTTTATCAAAACTGCCTACACCCACAGCTTCTGTCCCTGCACAGAAAACAGAAAGAAAAGGTATGCCGGTCCTACTAGATACTGCACGTTGAACTGTAGTTGCAAAATACTCTTTTCTTTGGCTCAAATAAGACTCAGTTATAAATTGTTTCAGTCTTTTAGAGTGTTATTAAGTAGATTCAAGACTAAAATTAGTTTAGGTTTCTTTTATTTTTATAATTCTCAGAACCCAACATTTTGTTTTCTTTTTTGTTTTTGACACTGAAACCAATCAGCCCTCACTTCTAATGAGACTGTGAACTGAGAGAAAACATTGCAACACAAAGTCCCTTCATACAACCTTAGCATGCTCAAAAGATTAAAACGTGGCCACAGCTGGTTGGGGTGGTAGACAACGTAAGCAGCATTAAAAGCCCCTACATGTAAGGCTTTCACAATTCAGGCTTCAAGCTCAGGAAATGGGCTTTCAGTCTCAGGGAAGTAGAAGGGAGTCTGAAAACAGTAGCACTTACATATATATTAGAGAATGGTGATCACATCAGGCTGATCTGCTGGTCTGGTAGAGTGCTGAATTAAGTGATCTTTGAGTAACTTCTTTGGTTGTGTGTTTCTGTGATGCTCTGTCCTCAGGCCTTGACGAAGTCTAAGGCATTTGTGGTTTGTTGTGCATGGTGGGACCAGGCACCTGGAATAATGGTAATAAATGTGTTAGAGTTGGAGAAAAGCCCGCCTTGACCATTGTTTTAAAGTCTACTTATAATAGAAGCGTGTATGTGTTGTGCATCTAATTAAAGGATCTCACAGTAGGTGTAGTTCTATTTAATGTTGCTGTAGCATTTGAGAGAAAGCAGTTTGTGTTTGCTTGAGGGACAGAAGTGTGGGGAACCGTGAACCTCATCAGTTTTTAAGAAACAATGCCAGTGTCAGGGTGAAACAAAGGGCTCAACTGGGAGTTTTTTGCTGTTTTTGGTTTGTTCTGGTTTTTTTGTACCTGTTGAGTTGGCATTGGACATTTCTTGGTTAGCCTGTCTTAATATACAAACAGGAAGTAGCAGACAAATATAGATATACCAGAAATGCAAAAGTGTTTCTTTATCAAGTAGCACCTAATGACCTTTCCTAATTGCTCTAATGTCTCTTCTAGTTGAAAGTCCTTCTAGAGCTGAGCTTCACAAAACAAGCAATAGATTTGAGTCCTTACGTAACTGCAGTCAAGTAAGCCCATGTTAGAAGAGTCCAGTGAATTTAAATTATTAAGTTTTTCATTTAGTAAGTTAAAGGTGTGGCTTGTTTGAAGTTAGTTTTCTAACGCAGAGCAGCTATAGAAGCAGAACTGCTCATAGAGCTCATGTGAACTCTTAGCACAAGTTAACAGACCAGTTCAGAAATGGAGCAGGTAGTCATTCATTAATATGCTGGTGAGTCAGTCCCTTAGTCTCAAATCCCGTATTTAGTTTTATGGTGTCCCCAGACTAAGTAAAGTATGAGTGAGCCTGGACTTAACTGTGTCTTTACGCAGGAATGGCCTTTCATTGCTGACATAAAAAGGACATTAACTGGCTAAAGTGGACCAACCTCAAAGCAACCTGCTCGTTGTTTTAAAGTACCTTTAAGGATACTAAATGTTTTTATAAAATTGAGAGGTTGATTTAGAAAGAGAGAGACAAATAATTGTTGAATAAATATATTTATATATAGTAAATGTTACATGTAGTTCACATTTGGTCAACTTAAAAATGTTTCTAAAGTTAAAAAAATGCTTACCTTCTTTCTCCCATGTTTTTTGTGGCACTTGAAAGGTGTATTGGAAACAGCCTTGTAAAAAGAATATTAGAAAGTAATTGCATATAACACAAGTAAGGAATATATCAGAAATGCATGTTTACTGCTTACAAGCTGGTAAATTTCACTGTTAAAGTTCTTGATTACACAGAGCAGCATCAGAACAAAACCAAAATCTTTTTGTCTTCACCCTGCCTATTAGGTGATAATTTTAACACTGATAGAAGAAGATGCCTGGGAATATAAGTACTGATTAATGATTCATGGAATAAATAAAATTTCTTTGTTTCTGAGGAAAGTAAAAGAAACATGCTTTAAAGGGATAAGAGCTAAAGAAAGTCACAAATTTTATGTACAAAAAAATAATAATGAATACAAATAAATATAACAGACTCAAGTTAAACCACAGTAGGTGACAACAGATTTTCATGAGGAGAAATTGTTATCATTTCAGTAATGTTTCTTTCATTTGTCTATGGATCCAAACCAGCAAAGCTGGAAGTAGATGATAAGCAATCTGATAGTCTCAGGGCTTGAAAAATACTTCACTACTAAATGTACTTGAGATAGGTTTGGGATTTATACATTAGAAAGGTGCTATTCCTAGTTGTTTGACCATGGAAGTGGTATTGTGAAAAGACTCAGCAAGTTTGAGGTGATTCTCACCTCCTCTAGGGTCATGAAGGTTGCTGGTTTAATTCTTAGAGTTAAATACAGATGTTTGTGAAGGTTGCTGCATTAGTTCTTAGAGTTAAATACGGGTGTTTATGATTACGTTAGTTAACAATGTAATTCCCATGTGGTACTTTGGAGTCTTATACTTGGGACTCTTGGCTTCATATGTTGTGCCTTATCAGTCATAATATGCATATAATTATTAAATGGGCGTGTAGAGAAAGGAAGGCTTTTTTTTAGCAAATGTTACTGCTAAACAGTGTTAATACTGTAAGAAAACTGAACATTCTCAGTTGTCTAATCTTCTGTTATCTCACTGCCCATATTTCTAAAGCCCTTTCCTTGGTTAAGGTTGCATTCTTGCTAAGCTTGACTTACTACCAGTTTTGAGCTAAAATAACAGTGCTTAGTTGTTATTGAATGTGTATGTATAGTTACATACATGTACACATATACACATAGATAAACCTTGTCTAGATGGCATGAATTACATTTAGTGTGCTTTAGTTTCCTTCAGAAAAGTTCAGTAAATGCTTCTGTTACTATATAAAAAGCTAGTATATTGGTAGGCATAAATTTTGTCAGTGTGATTAATCTGTTTTTACTATTTTTTATTATTTTTTGGTTCACTTCAGTTTCTTGAAATCTAGTTGTTTTTAGAAAAAAAAATTGTAAACATTCTGGTTTCCTAGTACTATTACACAGGGTCTCACTAATGTAGCCACTCTTAACTCATAATTTTAAAGACACACACACAGTCACACAAGTTAAATTGGTTTGTTATTAATCTGCCAGGATATATAACTTGGTAGCTGTGCTCTCTTTCTTAAGAGAATGCTAATGTCTTCAGGGTTTATAATTCTAGTTTATCAAATACAATAAAGATTAAGCTGTTGGTACTTTGTGGTCAGGTGTATTGAATGTACACATAAGAAGTGAACACATTTACACATAAGTTTGGGAGGGAGTAAGGGTGGGGGCTACAGTTGGGATACAAAGTGAATAAACTAATTAATATAAAAAATAAATTTAATTAAATTTAAAGTGTGACGGCTTTCCATACATGGCCATCCATCTTTTATTCCCAAATACTAGGAAATGGGATTCTCCTTTATTTTTACTATTTATAGATATAAATGTTCATTGTAAAATTTTGCAACTTAACTACCACAAAATTTGTCCATAGTCTTCTCATTCATTATGTTTGTAGCTCATTTTGGTCATGACTGGTATGGCACCTACCTGATACCTATCTAGGAAGGCAGTTGTCTCTTGGTTATTGCTGTGGCTTATAGGCAGTTTTGACCTTAGGTGATCACAGTACATAAGTAAAGTCCTGTAGCCTCCATCAAGTTTTTTGCATTGTGTGCTTGGTGCATAGCATTTAGCAGTGTGATTTTCAAATTGTGTATGATCATTTATCAGGTATTTAAAAGCAACTAGATTCATGTTCCAGTTTCTCACTGATAGATAGGTGTGTATAATTATCTACCTCATTGCATTACAGCCAGACATGTATTTCCTGAGGATCAAATAGAGTTTATGTTAGGTGTGTAGCACGTGGATTATGCTGCTGGGATAGTGTTGGGATATTGTTGGTTTAGTTTCTGATGTTTAGGCATTTTTTAAGCCTTATCTCCCTTTTATTTAGAATCTGCTTCAGGAGACAAATCAGTATCACATTCTTGCACAACTCCTTCCACATCTTCCGCCTCTGGCCTGAACCCTACGTCTGCGCCTCCAACATCTGCTTCGACAGTACCTGTTTCTCCTGTTCCACAATCACCAATACCTCCGTTACTTCAGGACCCAAACCTTCTTAGACAGTTGCTTCCTGCTTTGCAAGCCACACTACAGCTTAATAATTCTAATGTGGACATATCCAAAATAAATGAAGGTAAATGGCTATCCTTACAGTTTTTGAGCATTCTATTCTGCTCTGTATAAAAGTTACTTCCAAAATTCTCCATTCTAGAATGATTCTTGGTTTTCTTTTCAATTTCTGTGTTGGGGTTTCCTGCTTCAGAATTAATACCCCCGATGTCCTTGGTCAGACAAATGTTTTAGCAGTGTCTGAATGCAGTTTTAAAGTCTGTCATTATAAAGATCATCTCCATGTATTTTCTCTATTTCATCTCTATGCATTTCCCTGTAATAGTACTGTTAAGTAATTTTTATTCATCTAAAAGGTAGAGCCTTCTGAAACTGGTTGGTTCTGTTGTTTAGTCTCTACATTTTGGTGGTTTTATTTTATTCCGGAAACTAACTGTAATTCCTTATTTTTATGTATAAATGTTTTCATATAAGCAGTCTGAAATAATTTAAACCCATCTATAAAAAGCATTCTTAGGCATCAAAAATACATGATATTCCTAAGTGCCAGCTGTTTTGGTATCCCTCTAGAAACCATGGTGAGTGCTGCTGTACAGGGCTTTATTGGTCAGGTTGTTGAAAACAGCAGCTTTTTCTTTGATTGCCAATAACAGACTCAAGGAGATAATTGGTTTACCTTTGCTGTGAACGTGCTCTCTCCCTCCGACCATTTCAAGTCTTTTTTTTTTTAAATAATTTATTTAATTTTTATTTTTTTGTGCATTAGTGTAAGGTGTCAGATCCCTTGAAATTGGCATTAGACAGTTGTGAGCTGCCACGTGGGTGTTGGGAATTGAACCCGGGTCCTTTAGAAGAGCAGACAGCGTTCTAAACTACTGAGCCAGCTCTCCAGCTCCCCATTTCAAGTCTTTATGCCGATTAGTTTACTGCGTGTGCTGTGCTTTCAGTTTGAAAATTCTAAAAAAACTAGTTTGTCTTTTTACTATTGTCATTGTTACCTCTGAATTTCAAGTTAGTGATGCAAGATGAGCTTGCTTGTTTTGATTGGGGTTTGGATGTTTGAAGTCCTTACAGCAGCTGTGACACAAGCTTCCCTGCAGTCCATCATCCACAAGTTTCTTACTGCTGGACCATCTGCGTTCAACATCACCTCTCTGATTTCTCAAGCTGCCCAGCTTTCTACACAAGGTACCCTTCCTCTTGGATTATTTAAAAAATTCTCTTTCTCTTCTGCTTTGAAATTAAGGGAAAGTTTATTTTCAGTTTGAGAAGATATTTGTTATGATAATGATTTTGTTTGACTTTTACTATTTGTATGCTCTCAGGTATGTTATTTCCTTTGCTTTAGACTTTGGTATTCACCTGACTTATTAATGTATTTAATAATACATTAATTTATTGCATATATTTTAATCAGAATATAAATTATTGAAAAGAAATTTTTCCTCAATGCAAAAAAGCAAACTATATATATACTCAGTCTTTTTTGAAATAACTCAAATAGTTGAGGAGGTGGAAGTTTGTTTGTATTATTGTTGGATGACTTTTGACTAGAGGAAGCAGAAGTAACTTTTGCCTCTTCGTTAGTTTGTGTCTATTCTCAAATTATGCAAAAGAGGTGGTGCAGTAGTACAAGGGTTTGAAAGTCCACAGACAAAGCAGACATAGCGTGTTGCAGAATCGAGGTTCAGTGGTAGAGGGCCATAGCCCTTTGTTTAGTCTCATGTGGCAAGGAACTGGACAATTCCTGCACCTAGGAGGAGAATAAGTACGAACTAAGGATAGTAAGGGTGCTACTGTGTGAGAATGAGTTCCGGCTTAGCTTTCCAGTGTGAGAAGGAAGGAAAGTTGCCTTTGCTGGGCTTTGTTACTTCAGTAAGGACATCAGCTTATGATAGATTCAGCTTTTTATCTTTGGAATGTGTGGAGCGACATAGCAGACCTCACTACATACACAAAGCATGTGGGGTCATTTGAAATTAATGACATCGTTCTTTTACAGCCCAGCCATCTAATCAGTCTCCAATGTCTCTTACATCTGATGCTTCATCCCCAAGATCCTATGTGTCTCCAAGAATAAGCACACCTCAGACTAACACAGTCCCTATTAAACCTTTGATTAGTACTCCACCTGTTTCAGCACAGCCAAAGGTATGTCATTTTTGTAAGAACTGTGAAAATGGCTAACTTTCAGCAATTCTAACATTTTAGAATCTGTATTTTTGGGAAATGTGCTTTGAGGTAGTGGTAAAATAAATGCCAGGTGACTGATACTACAGGCAGTAGGGATGAGCTGCCAGCAGGCTTGAATCTGAACCTTTTTGTGTACACTTTGTGATTCATTTCTCATTATTTTTAGGATTGTGACATGGAATTCTGTACAAACATGGTCTGTAGAAAAGTTAATATTTTTAAGAGTGAACCAGCTTCTCTGCTAAGAATTAAGTTATATCAATTTTGCACCTGTCACATTTGATTCTTGATCACAATTCACTGTGGGGTTTTTTTTTTTTTGTTTTTTGTTTATGTGTTTAGGCTCATGGGTACGTGGGTGTGGGATCATCAATTTTTCTCGACCTTATTTATTGAGGCAGTGTCTTTCAGTTGAACCCAGAGATCATTAATAAATCTAATCAGGTTAGCTAATTCAGTCTGAAAATCCTGTCCCTGTAGTTTGAGTGCTGTTGCTTGGCTGTAGTTTGGTTGGCTACCATCCTAGACTACCATTTATGTAAGTTCTGGGGGTCTTGATCCTGGGGTAGTTTGGCTGGCTACCATCCTAGACTACCATTTATGTAAGTTCTGGGGGTTTTGATCCTGGGGTTGGCATCTCTAGTATATGTTCTCCATTGAGTCATCTCCCCACTTTTTTCTTTTTAATTGAGATACTCTCCCTCTTAATAAGTGAGGTTTAGGGTTGGAGAAATGGCTTAGTGGTTTAGAGCACTGGCTGCTCTTCCAGAGGACCTGGGTTCAATTCCCAGCACCCACATGGCAGCTCATAACTATCTATAACTCCGACTCCTGGGGATCCCACCCCCTCACACATTGCAGACAAAATACCAATGTACATAAAGTAAAAAGAAATATGTTTTTTTAAAGTGAGGTTTGCAGCTTAGTTTGTATAAAAATTGTGGCCTTTTTTGTTTTATGATAAAGGGAAGAAAGTTTTATGTTTATGATAAAGGGAAGCAGGAATTATTGTAATTCTAGGACATCTGAATATATGTGTGTGTGTGTGTATATGTACATATATATCTTTGTCTAGGACATCTGGTGTGTGTGTGTGTGTGTCCAGATGTCTGTCCTCCATTTTCAGCCATGGGCCTTTCTTGTTTTATCTATAGGGTAACAAAAAAAATTTTTTTGTTGATTTCTCAATTGAATACATATACACACTATACATACTTGCAAACTCATGTTGATATGTGCTTGAAATCAAGAGTATTTGTGTTCCGGTATATCTGATGTTACAGAATTCATAAAGAGAAATGCTGTATTAGAAAACTGCTGAATAATAGCTATTATTTCTGGTATTAGTAATGTGCTTTCATGATTTTCACTATAGGGTTTTATAAGAGCTGATGGGTCAAATTTTAACTTTTTGGGTCAGAGAGAGGGCTAAGTTGTTAAGAGTAATTACTGAAGCAAGATAGGAGTTTGGGTCCCAGCACTCAATTTTGGTGGCTCAACAGATACCTAGAACTAGCTCCAAGGGATCTAACACTTAAGTAAAGCAACTCTGATTTTGACTTTGTGAAAACTGCTAATTTTGTGTTTATTAACTAGATGGTGTGGGTATATGAATTGTGACAATTATGTTAGTCCCTGTAGGATGCCATCAGTATTCAAGTTTTTTTGTTTATCTAATTTTCTTGCAATTTGCCTGTGTGATACTTACCAGATTTTGACATTTTAGGTTAGTACTCCAGTAGTTAAGCAAGGACCAGTGTCACATTCTGCTACACAGCAGCCTGTAACTGCTGACAAGCAGCAGGGGCATGAACCTGTCTCTCCTCGAAATCTTCAGCGCTTAAGGTTAGTTGCTGTGCGGTGAGACTATGTAGTTGTTACTAATGTGGCATCCTGTGCTGTTTGAGCAGGATATACATGATAGTACTTCACAGAAGAGTGTCATTGTTCTATGTAACAGGTCTGTGGGTGACTTTACTGAACAAGTCACACAGTTTACTCCTACACTCTTTGTAGGCAAGATAAATGTTGGGTCGAAAGTTTAATGGGTGGGAAGGTGTCCCCGCTCCTACCCACTGGGAGGGCCGCCTGGCTACAGGAGGTGGCAACTTAAGGCTTCTTAACCCTGCTGCTAGGAATCTTTGTCGCTTTTTTGGTCTCGCATTATCAATGTGTTCACTCAGAGTTCTCAGTGAAATGCCTTTGTTTTGCCTTAATGTATTTCACTGTTTCAAGAACAGTTTGATACTAAACAGACACATACTTAACACCTGTTAACTCGACGTCTAGAAAATATTCATATGTGCCTTATATCTGACTATTGATTTTGCTCTGAGATCATTCTGCTCTCATTTGGAGTTTCAGTTTCAAATTTGATAGAAACCCCATGTTCCAAAGACTCTTCTTAAAAGTGCATTGAGTAATACATGATATTCTTTGGATTACCGGTTTTATTTGATAATTTTAAAAAACATTGTTTTGCTAAGAATTGAGATATTTTGAAATTAATGCACATTTTTTCTAATGCCATCTAGAAATTTCCTTGCAGCCTCCTGTGCATTCACTTGTTTCTCTTGCAGCAGCCAGAGAAGTCCGTCACCTGGTCCAAATCATACATGTAGTAGTAATACATCAGCTGCAGCTGTGGTACCACAGAATGCATCTGCTCGCCCTGCATGCTCACTAACACCTACTCTAGCAGCGCACTTCAATGATAATCTCATAAAACATGTGCAAGGGTGGCCTGCAGACCATGCAGAGAAACAGGTATGGCTCTCCCTTTTTCTGCCTTGCCTCCCTCCTCCCTCTTTTCTATTTTTTCTCTTTTTTTCTTCTGTGTGGTGCTTATCTGAAACTTACTGTGTAAATGTGAAGCCGGTGTGAAATTTACCGTCTTATCACTTCCTCCACTAGAGGGCTGGGATGACAGGTATGGGCTGATTGAAACTGTATCTTTAAGAACTCCGAAGAGAAAACCAAAACACTCTTCACCATTGAAGAATCTTGTGTTTAGACATGAACCAAGTTTTATTCTGTGCTTTTAGTGTAAGTTCTTTATAGTGTATGTAAACATGTTCGTGTTTTATGTGAGCTTCATTCTTTAACTACAGGCATCAAGATTGCGAGAAGAAGCCCATAATATGGGAAGTGTTCACATGTCAGAAATATGTACTGAGTTAAAAAATTTGAGATCTTTAGTTCGAGTATGTGAAATTCAGGCAACTTTGCGAGAACAGAGGTAGGTTTTTCACTGTATTATTTGTTTCCATATAATATATATGTATATTATAATAACATTAATAGCTTTGGGTTTTGAATGGGTGAGTTTAATAAGCATATCAGAAGCAATAGTAAAAAAGGAAGAACAGCAGGTAAATCATAACAAAAGATCAAACCAGGTGATGAGTTCCTGACAAATTTTTCAGACATAGCAGTGTGCAGTCTGGGTGAGCTTCTGTTTTCCATTCCCACCATGGGAAAAACAGTATCACCTGTACTGGGAATGCTCACCTAGATTTTCTTGAACTGTTTATCATTTTCTTAGTCACATGAGTGGGAACTGACCTGCCTTATGAGAAGGAAGATTCAGGAGACTTGAAATAAATGTTCTGGTAGCTTCAATAGCACATGACAACGAATGTAACGTGTATTACCTGTGTGTGTGTGTGTGTGTGTGTGTGTGTGTGTGTGTGTGTGTGTGGCATCTTCTCAGTTGCTTGCCACCTTGTGGTTTTGAGGAAGGATCTCACTGACCTGAGAGGTTAAATTTGGCCAGCAAACCCCAGAGAGCCTCCTGTCTCTGCCTCCCCAAGGCTATGGAGATCACAGACACATGCTCTTCCATCTGCCTTTTTAACATGTGTGCTGGGAATGCAAGCTCAGATCTCTTAATTTGTGCAGCCTGACATTCTTCTAGCCTCGGAAACACGCTGTTGTTTTACAATTATGTATGGTGTTTTTCCTACCCATATCTGTCAGAAGCACCTTTTAAGATTCCCCCATGAGATACCTGTGATTGGCTAGTGGCAAACCCTTAATTTACTTCCTTCAGCATTATCCAGATGGATGTTAACTGACTTCATAGCTTTTCCAGTTTGTTTGAGTTCTAACAGAAGAATTATTTTGACCCTTATTTACCTGCTACTTAATTTTCCAGGAAGAAAATCCAGTCTTTCTAAAGCTTAGTGATTACAGTATCTAGTTTAAGTTGATCAGCCTCCTGTTTTTTATTCATTTAAGGAAGTAGTTTGTGACTGGTCAGTTTCTGTTGGAGGGTTCAGAGTCTCTCCGTGTAATGGAACTGCCAGCATCGTCCCTGTGCTAGGGCTTTCATATAATAAAAGTGTGGCTGGAGTACAATGCTTCAATACTTGCAAAAGCCATCTGATATTCAAGAAAGGGGCTGCATGTGGGAACCATGTGCAGCTGTTTATACTGTATAAGATGATGCTTCATATTCGGGTAGGGCAAAACAAAGGTATGAGGAGACTCGCTTTGCTAAAAACACTGCAGTTGCAGTATTGGAATTGCTCATTTTCTGAGCTTCATAAGGTTAAAATTAACACAAAAGGCTGGGTGATTTGATGTGACAGTTGCTTGATTAGGTTGTTATTGTTGCGTTTTAACCCTAAAGAAAGGATGGCTCATGAGTCAGCAACTTCAAATGAGATAAGCCTGCAAATAGGAAGATTATGGGAAGAACCATAGGGGTGTCTACTTCAGGAAGGTGATGTTCACCTGCTTTTGGTTCAGTTGTGGGAATAATGAGTCAAAACAGATCTTCATGATCAGTACTCACAGGCTGTAGAAGTATTTCTGTACTTTAGCCTGCCTACTGAGTGTTATGGTGTCTTGGTTTCCCGTGTTGGCTTTATTGGGGTTTTTCCGCTTAGGTTTGTGGCTCTGTACACTTTGATTTATAGCCATGCTCCACGAGGACACATCATTTAAAAATGACATGTTCCTGGCACCGAATTAGAAATGCCCCTTTCGATTTCAGGTTATGTATACAATTACATGATTAAATTTATATTACTGTTTATACTCTTAGATATCTGGGAAACAAAGACAGTGCTGTATTGTCTATCCAAGTGTAGTGCATCTGCAATCTTAGTGTTCTTCCCTGTGCCTATTCTGTTTATCTGGCATTTCACATAGATAGGATATTAGATAGCACAGGTATATTTGAAACACATGCAACGAAAGCAGACTTTTTAGTGGTATTATACCGTATCTATATACATCATAATTTCAAGAAAATGCTCATTCTTATTCCCAAACCATAAATACATGGTTGTGATTTGTGCAGTTAAAACTTGGAATCCCGATAGCTTTTCTATTTTTGTTAATCTGGTGATGTTTCTTACTTTCGAGTATCTGTTGGAATTCTTTCACCCAGGCTTGTTTAGGAAATAGCTCTGGCCCTCAGACAGTATTGCGACGTAATAGACGGGCACCTGACTTTCAGTTGTTCTTAATATATCTTACCACAGTTTAAAAGTATAGAAGAGAGAATGCCTAAGGAGTAATTCTGAGGATTCCCCATACCATGAGTCACACCTTAAAGTGCTGATTTTTATTTTTACATTATATAACTGTATGTATTTACTCTTCACACTGTGGTATGTCTTTGTCTCCAGTGTGTGATGAGTAACCTAGTTTTCACTTTCAAAAATCGCAATTTTGAAATAATACATTGTATTTTGCACCAGTTTCATGTATCCACATCTACAGTGATTACTTTGTAGTTCATTGGCCTCTTGTCTCTTTAATTCTGATCTTAACTCTAGTATAAGCAAGAATTAATGCAACCACGTAACTCTTAATGGTTATACTACACATAAATTTCAAATCATTCTGTATGTAAATATTGAAAAATTGCTACAAAATTAAGAAAAATTTCAGGTTTCCAGTATTTTAATGTATGACTTGTTACATGCTTTTACTTTTAAACTAAGATGTTTTATTATTCAGTTTAACTAGTGACTCATATAATACTTACATAGTTTTTTGTAACATACAAATCTTAATTTCTGCTTTTATTTTTCAGGATACTGTTTTTGAGACAACAAATTAAGGAACTCGAAAAGCTAAAAAATCAGAATTCCTTCATGGTTTGAAGATGTGAATAATTGCACATGATCTCATACAGGAACTGTAAATCTGTTGCCCGGTCATAACATGTTGAGCTGCATTTAAGTGGACTGTGGACCGTTAAGCTGGGCAATGGAATGACACGGGGACGGGGGTCTGTGAGAGTCAATTCAGGGGAAAGACACAAGATTGATTTGTAAATCCCTTGAAATGTAGATTTCTTGTAGATGTATCTTCACGTTGTAAATATGTTTTGTAGAGTGAAGCCATGGGAAGCCATGTGTAACAGAGCTTAGACATCTGAAACTAATCAATGCTGAGGTGGCTAAATACCTAGCCTTTTACCTGGAAACCTGTCTGCAAAATTAGCTTTTTTAAAAAAAAGAAAAAAATTGGGGGGTTAATTTATCATTCAGAAATCTTGCATTTTCAAAAATCCAGTGCAAGCACCAGGTAGTCTGTGTCTGAGGATACGATTTTGAACCTTATGAGCAGTGTAAAAATATCATGAGACAGCTGGCCAGCACTTGCATCTGATCAAGAGCGGTGCTGCTCCGTTTGTTTTGCAAAGAAATTTTTTTCGTTTTCTGTATGTTCCATTCCCTCTGAAGTCCTTGGCCTGATTTTATCCATTTTTTTAAAGGTGCCCCCTTCCTTTCTTAGGGCACTGTTGCTGTGGCACTTTTCTATAACCTTCTCATTCCTGTGTACAGTAGCTGGAAGTTGCCGTGATCGAGCATAACCCAGTTTGTATAAATTATTGAAATCCATTTGCACCCTCTAAGGATGGACTTAAAAATACTGCTGGGCGAGTGTGCTGAAAGTACATTGACTGCTCAAATATAAGGAAGTGGCCCAATGAACATGGTTGTGGGAGGGGAAAGGAGAAACAAAGCTAGTCAGATGTGAATTGTATCTGTTGTAATAAACATGTTTAAACAAACAAATTTTGTTACTTTTTTTTTCTTTCGGTCAGTGCATACTAGAATTTGAACAACATGGGAATTCTTTATCAAAACTATTCTTGTTGAATATTTATGTCTTACTACAATGATTCCTTAAAGGGAAGCTTTGTTTAAAGCATATCAACAATAAATTGTGTAAAAGATATTTAATGAATGTGAAATCCAGCAAGAATTAGGAGTCATTTCCCAAGTGGTGTCATTTGTTCAGCCTGGTTTACCTGTTTTGCTATTGTGACACTTCATTTTGAAGGCTGTTGTAGCTATCTCTTCAAGTCTGGTGCTGACTGCTCTTAGCATCACAGAATACTCAGTTTGTGTCATTGAGTTTCCTGCTGTTACACAAAAATGGTGGGAAAGCTCTGCTTTGTATAGTGCTTCCAAAAGTATATCAAAATAAAAAGCTATTGCTACTATAAAGCTACCTTGGCTTCCCCTCTCCCCATTTGCTGAAAAATATTAGTCACTTGGCCTTAGCATGACACTGCCAGTGTTGTAGCGAATCAATCATAGACAGTTTTGTAAAAAAGTCTTTTAACCTGAAAATTGTAACATCTGACATACACCTTTTGTTGCCATTGTTAGGGCAGAAGTAGGCTTCCAGATCTACCATCACCAAAGGCTGATTGTTTTACACCAAAATCAACGCTAACTTTCTGAAATACTGAAATCTAAATGTTACTTCATTGCTTTGACTATACTTAATTATGTTTAAGCTACAGAAGGTGGTATTGATGCTTTCTCTAACTTTAATCTACAAATCTGAAAGTACTGGTGTTTCTGAAACACAGATTTGATGGTGTGATGGAGAGGAGGGATAGATACCCTTCCCTGGAAGCTAACTTCCCCTTGTTACTCACAGTGTTTTTTAAACGTTAAGAAAAGACAAATGTCATGTGTTATGATGAAATGTTCATACATACCCGTGGAGTTACTAGCATTTGCTGAACTGTGCTCATACCTGTTAGTGGTGCCCTGAAAAGCTATGTCAAGCTACATCCTATACAGTGTCTTTTTGGGCAATTACTACAGATGAGTCATTTGAAGAGGCAAGCGTTTCCGGGTCAGGTGCAGCTATCATGTTTGTCGTCAGTACCCCATTTCTCTGTGTCACGCTATTCATCTTTAATGTTTACAAGCTTCAGTAGGTTAGTTAAATATTTTAGAAAAATGCTTCATTTTCAGTTTCTTGCAGAACTGTTTTGTAATATTTGCTCTAATTCCAGTTTAGTAGTAAAACTTTAACGCTGTGCTTTAGTCCACATGTGGTGTCTGTCTCCTGGCCTGCTGATGTGGCTAAGGCAGATATCTATAGCGCAGGGGCAGAATCCAGGTTATCCTTCGGTGCTGAGAATTTGAACATGTAACCCGGTTAAAGAAATTTGAAAATAAAATTCTGGATAGCTTTAGAAAACCTTAGTCCCCCTTCTGCCTATTTAAAAACTGAGTCTGTTGAAACTTCAGCTGCTCTTACCACACGGGGTGGTGATACATCCCCTAGAAAGTCTTCCCCACCCCAAAGAACCAGCATCTGTGTTTATTTTTCTTTCTCTTATTCGTCTTTAGTTCATTTTAAAACTTGGGTCTATTAAAAACAGAACAAAGAAATGAGCACTTTTCAATATTTTAAATTACTTTTTGCTCCCCAAATAAACAGCATTATGTTTGTTGCACCCTTGTAAAATAATCTTGTGGAGGAAGGGCTTAAAATATGCAAGTGAGGTTGCTTTTCCTATTTTATATTCTGTTTATAAACACCTTAGCTTTAAGGGAATTCTTCAAAGGAAAGAATGTTTACTCTGCCTGCCAGTCTTGAAGTTCCTGCTTCAAGCTACTGTTTTTAGGTGCTGGGTTTAAATATCCAGAGTTCTTTTCAATACCTGTGAATATTGGCTATATTCTTGTATTTGTACAGAAGTGTACAAAGTGATACTAAAAATAATAAAGATGTTTTGACTCTATTGTGCAGTTATTTCAGAACTGTGTGAAAACAGACCTCAGGGGAAAAATTCTGTCTTCCTGAAGGAAATTGCAAACACGTGTTACAGACAGCTGTTTAAAAATGTTAGTAGTTGGGTTTAAATGATCTTATCCGGTCTGTAAATTTCTGGAGCTGTAGGCGTGCAGGCCTACCCAGGGCAGTGCTCTTACTGTGTGAGAGTCCAGAGTTTGATTCCCACATCTAGCTTACCCCCAAAGGTGGGCAAGAATGAGACTGTTGTGCTTTGCTGTCTGCTCCAGGTCTCCTAGCTTTGGGTTGTCTGAATTGTTTATGCCTTGAGTGGAGAAATCAGTTATGCTCAGATGACCTTTGACCTGGGTTTGTGAGTTCCTGACAACAGTCAATGTAGATACTTGCCTTGATGAGGTGAGTACCTAAAGTGTCCTTTGAGTAGGTTCTTAGTTGCTCAAGACGCAGGTCTTGCCATTCATAGCCCACCCACTGCTTTCCTTTCAAAATGCATTCAAAGTTTGGTTCTGTTGCTCTCCTCCTGTCTCCTCCAGGTCTTTCTATCTCCCCTTCTTTCATAAGATTCCCTGAACTCTGCCCAAAGTTTGGCTATGAATCTCAGCATCTGCTTCCATACCCTGCTGGGCAGAGTCTTTCAGAGGCCCTCTGTGGTAGGCTCCTGTCCTGTTCCCTGTTTTCTCCCTCTTCTGTCCTGTTTGCCTTTCTGAATGAGGAGTGGGCATCTTACCTAGGGTCCTCCTTCTGGAATAGCTTCTTTAGGTGTACAAATTTTAGTGTGTTTATCTGTATTATGTGCCTAATATCCACTTATAAGTGAGCATGTACCATGTGTGTCTTTCTGCTTCTGGATACCTCACTCAAAATAGTCATTTCTAGTTCCCACCATTTGCCTGCAAATTTCATGATTTCTTTGTTTTTAGTTTCTGAGTAGTATTCCATTGTTTAAATGTACCACAATTCCTGTATCCATTTTTCACTTGAGGGACATCTGGCTGGTTTCCAGGTTCTGGCTATTAAGAATAAAGCTGCTACAAACATTGTTGAGCAAAATCTGGGCCCAAGGGTCTCTTCTGAGAGTGATAATCCAACCCAGGACAATGTACGGAGATGACATAGACACCCCTGTACAGATATAGCCATGGCAGCTCAGTGCTCAAGTGGGTGCCCTAGTAAGGGGAATGGACTGACTCTGACATGAACTCACTGGCTGGCTCTTTGATCACCTCCCCCTGAGGCAGGGTCCAGCAGCCTTATCAGGCTACAGAGGAGGACACTGCAGACAGTCCTGATGAGACTTAATAGGCCAGGATTATATGGAAAGGGAGGTGGACCTCCCTTATCAGTGGACTGGGGAAGGTACATGGGAGGAGAAGGAGGAGGCAGGGTAGGTTTGGAAGGGGACAAGGGAGGGCACCACAACTGGGGGGGAAAATTACAATAAATTAAAAAAATTTTAAATGCTTTCAAAGCTGCGCAGTACTAATAGTCCACTCAGCTGCCATCAGTCATGATTCTGGCACACCCTATCCTTTCTGTTTTGGATTAGGTTGCTGCTGCTCATTCTATGCTTCTATACAGAAACTGCCCATTAATCTGTGTCTTTGCCTGCTTGGGAGGCAAACCACACCCCGTCTGTGTAGAGAATCTGCTCAGTGAAGTCTGAAGCTCTTTGTCTGGATTTCACTTCAAGTCTGGGAAGAGCTCCTCAGTGCTCTTGCATCTTGCAGGCCGTGTCCACTTCATAGAAGTAGAAATCTTGCTGCTTAATCACAGTATGTCTGTGTCTCCCCTCTGGTTCTCTTCAAAGCAGCACCACACGGCACCCATACACGAGGACAGTTCCGACGACATCAGAAGGGAAGGGATTTGTTTTAAGGTGGTTTGCCTCTGATCTAACACTGAAGAGGAGGATTTCCTAACACTGCTCTTCCCCACTTGCCTGCCCGTTTCTTCCTTTCTCCCATGGTACCTCCTGCATATGTATTTCACCCCATTTCCACCCAGCCACACCAAGAGAGCTCTTGTTTCATAACTTCCCCTCTTTCTGTTTGGTTGTGAGCCTAGCCCTTAATGGCCAAGCCATCTCAACAGTGCTGGTTACCCCCTTTAATTCTGTATTTAGTAGTTGCATATGGGTATGCATGTGCCCTGGCAAACATGTGGAGGACACCATTGTATTCTCCCTCTGTGTGGGCATCAGGAATTGAACTTCGGTCATCAGGCTTACGCTGCAAGCACCTGTACCCTCTGCTCATATTTTTTTCACCCTCCACTTTTTATGCCAATAGTCAGATAACCTGCCTTGCAAACTGTGACCTCTGCCAGTACAGAGGGGAAAATTATAATTTGAATATTTTTAAATCTATTGCCAATTAAGCTTAGTAGCATTTTTCTATCCCAAATTTTCATTGCATTCATGTGTGTGTGTACATAGAGGTCAGCAGACAAATAAGGGGAGTGGATGGGTCCTAGCCATCCAACTGAGGTTGCCAGAATTGGCAGCCAGTGCCGTTAGCTGCTGAACCATCTTGATGTGTGCTCTTTCACTTTCTCCTTCTGGATGTCTGCAATATGTTGTAATCACAGTCTCCCCCACCCCCTTGCCTTCTCTTACTCCTAATCCACACCTATTGACCCCTTCTTTTCCAAACTAATCCAGCTCTTTCCTGATCCATGTGTCCCAGCCTTGTGAAAACTGTTGTTTGTAATTGGGATTGGCATGCAGTATCCATGCAGTATCCTCGTAAGTGCTCCCCTGTGTCTGGTCCTTCCCCTTCCCTTGTCCTGAGCCTCCGGATGGGAGTGGGTGTCCTAGTTAAGGCTGAGCATTCAGCAGTTCCTTTCCCTGAGCACTTGATTAATTATGAGTCTTTGGTTGACCATTCCTCACTGCTGTAAGAGATTCTGTGTCAAAGGTTGTGAGTTAACACCAATCTGTAGGTTAAAGATATGTACTGAACAGTTGACATGTCCGTTCAGCTAGAGCTTCCGGACCTCCCGCACCATTGGCTTGACACGTTTATACTATGAGGAATGTACTCCCTCCCGTGGAGCAGGCCTCCAATTCAGAATTGTTGATTTACCACGAAACAGTTTTCCCATGATTGCACCAGTGCAGTTTGAGTTCAGTAACACCAAGTCTCTGTACAGTTAGGAAAGAACTCCATGGCTCCCCTGAACCCCAGCAGCCTGCCTACCGCCTTCCAGCAATAATGTATGCCAGGCATAAAGGAGAAAGCGTCCAGCTCAGTTCCAGCTTGATTGATCCACAACCTTCATGCAAAGGGGGTGGTGGTTCCAGCAGTAGGATCTTATTCTCATTTCTGGAGTGACCAGGAACAGTAGCAGGAGTCTGTGCTGTCTCAGAAGCAGCCCAAGGCTCAGCGACAAGAGACACATAGAGGAGGTGTACCTTCCTGTGAAATGGAGTTTTCATTTAAAGGCGTGGTTTCAGGGGTCCACAGGACTAACACAGTATACACCCCTGTTAAAACTTTTTAAATTATGCTTTTTTTTTTATTTATACCGTCCTATGTCTGTCTGTACATCCTTAGTTTTGTGTACCTTTCCACAACCTCTACAACCTCTGTCTCATGTTTGTCACTGACAAAATATAAATTTCACTGGTATCTGTTGTCTTCATTTTATCTCCAATTAATTTGGATTTTTCATCTTTCTGGTTAATTAGACTAACGGTTTGCCAGTCTTGGTTATTTTTGTTTTCAAAACTATTTTTATGCATTTTCTGTTTTTATTTCTATTTTATTAATTAATGCCTTGAACTCAAACATTTCTGCCTGTTTTGGGGGTTTTGTTGGTGTTGTTTTTATAAATCCTTGAGAGTGAAGGACCTTTACTGCCTTTTATATATTAACTTTTATCTTCCTAGTTTGATGAATTTGTCAGTTCTAGGGTGTTTTCTATTGGGAATATTAGACTCTCCTTTTGAGGTTCCCCCTCTTTCCTGGGGCCATGGGCCACAGGTCCTCAGGAACAAGGTAGCAGAAGCCACACACTGGGGATTCAGTGGCTCCAGAGCACAAATGATAACCTTCCGGGACCAGCTGCGGGGAGACATCGGTTTTATTTGGGATGAATAAGGGTTATATAGAGCTTTGGGTAGGGGGATTCCCAGGGTGTGTGAATGTCATTGGGTGAGGGGCTAAGTTACTGAGAGGCCTCATTAGCATGGAGACAGATTCCAGGAGTCCCGGGGACTTGCTGATCAGGTTCTACTTGGAGCTGGACCTGAAATTTCCCTAAGGACTACATGGCACCCCTCAGGCAGAGGGTGTGGGCATCCCGGCTCCCACAGGCAGACAGGAGGGAGCCTCTCTGACAAAGGGAGTCCTCCATTTTACATCAAACTCAGAGCCTTCCAGTAATGGTGGACTGGGCCCTTAGCAGCAGGGTTCTGACATCCTTTATGGATCCCTCATTTGCAGTATGGATACCTTGACTTCCTTTCCTATTTGCAACACTCGCACTCCCTTCTGTTACAGTGGGACACTTATTTCATATTAAGGGAATCTGTTTTCATTTCAACCCCCTTAACATGTTGCCCGAATGTTTCCACACAAACGCGCGCACACATACTCTCTCACCCACATAGATGACCTTTATTAGGCCGAGGCATGTTTTCTTCATTCCCAGTCTCTTCAGGATTTTTATTACGGTGCCCTCACCCGAGGTCCCTGTGTGTTGCCTTCCCAGTAATAAACTGCTCTATCCCAGTTTCTAGAGACACTTCCACTAGCCTGCTCAGAACTGAAACATGTGCCACATAACTCCCCCGTGATGGCTAAGGAAACTCAGTGTGGTAGCAGCCAGCCCTTATGTGCTGTTGACCTTTGCCTGGAATGCTTGTGAGATCCTAGTGGCCTGCAAGTGATGGGAGACCAGGATAATGATGTTCCTGCTGTGAGGAATAGCCGCCTGCTCTTTGCTGTTGTACACATATAGGAAACTTACTGGTGTGGAACCGGGATGAAGTAGTCTTTCGTTACTGTATAATGGGAAAGAGAAGCAAATGAGGGCAGTAAAATAATTTTCTTGACCGGATGTGGATCCCATGCATAACTGTGCTGTCTGCCTTTGGCATCTGCCTGTATAAACACTTCCTTTAGCCCCATAGGCATTGTATGCTGTTTGCTCAAAGGCTGCGGCCACTCTGCTAGCAGTCGGAGTAAATTCATTTCATCTGTATTCGAACTGAGTCTATGTCTGTGGTCTTTCCAAATGGACTCAAACCACCCAACGTTATGAAGGGAAGTTGTTGGATTCTCCCGAAGTCCTTGCTGACTAAGTCCATTTCTGTGATTTATTTCATTTGTTTTGAGATGTGATGGTCCATCTCAGTATCATTAGGATAAAACCAGCATGATCATGGTGAGTGATGTGCTCTTGAATTACTACTTTATTGAGAGTTTTAACATCTATGTTCATCAGTGTGATTTGTCACTCAGTAAAACTTATCTGATTCTGATTCCAGTGTGATGCTGTCCTTGAAGGAAAAGATCAGAAGCCCTTCTTCCTCTTCTGTTAGAATGATTTTTTAAGTTGGTTTTAGTTCTTCTTTAATTGGTACAATTCTGCAATGACTCCTTCTGCATCTCCATTGTTTTTATTTGGAAGAATTCCACTGCATCCGTGTCACTGCGTGTTATAGGTCTGTGTAAATAGTTTGCCTCATTTTAATTGAAGCTTCATATATCATATACACATAGAAATACATCCATTTATCAGAATTTTCTTTTAGGTAGAATTATGGTTTTTAGGATGATTACGTGGGTTTCACAGGTACCTGCTGTCTTCCTTTCATCTCCAATAAATTTGGGTTTTCTGTCTCTTATGGTTAATTAGCCTAAGGATATGCCAGTCTTGGTTATCTTCTTTGGTTTGTTTGTTTTCAAAGACTGCACTCTTGATTCATTCTTTGTTTTTCTTCATTTCTATTTTATTGCTTTATGCCCTGAATTCAATCACTTCTGTCTACTGTTTGGGGCTTTGATGTTGTTTTTATAAAACCTTGAGAACTTGAAATGTATCTTTCTAAGTCCTTCTTGGTTTTAAAGTTTCTGTTGTACACTCAACTGTTGATTTGATAGGCTTGTCTTTGTATGTGACTCAGTTCCTCTCCAGTGCAGCATTCACCTTGCTCTCTTTTTTTCTATATATTCAATGATTGACCATAGTAAGACATGGGGAGTTTGTTATCATGTCTGCTTGGTGTTCCAGGTGACCCTGATATCTAGATAGGCAAATGTCCCCAGTTTTGATAGCTTTTCTTCTATGATTTTTATTGAAAGTATTTTCTATGCCTTTCTCATGTATGTTTCTCCTTCTGTGCCCATAATTCATAGATTTATCCATATTCTCTTCATGCATATTGAAATGTTTGCTTTTCTGTTGACAAATCCAGTATGTTCAAGCCCTGGAACATTGTCTTTTTTATCAGTAAGCCTTTGCATTGAGCTGATTATGGATGTATTGAATTGTTCAGTTTGACTTCTGTTCCAGTTTAGTTTTTCTTTGGTTTTTCTATCATTTTATTATAGTATCTTGACTTTTTTTTTAAGCTGGTTTTTTATGTTCTTTAAGAATTCATTCAGAAGTTTACTTCTGTCCTATTTAAGTACATTCAAGAGTTCATGTTCTCTTTAAATTCCTTTTTTTTTTAATATCATTTATGTGCCTGCTTCTGTATGATGCATCTCTCTGTTTGTGTGTTTGTGCGTGTGTGTCTGGTGTGGTCATATGGAGGTCACGTGATTTATTTTCCCACTGAGCCATTTCATTGGGTTTTCTTTGAATGCTTTGAACATATTTATAAATGTTCTTTTGGATTGTGTCTAAGTGATTTTCTTAATGGCCATTATTAGAAATTGGCAAGGGTGGAGGAGATTAACTTGCTTGCTTCTTTTTATTCCTTGTGGTCTGCACTGGGCCCTGCACACTGGAGCTATTCTGAAGTTGTGTCCTTCTGGTACACATGAATGACAGGACCAGTGATTGATGTTTTCTTAGCATTGCTCTTCTTGGGCTGGCTACGTGATGTTTGGAGTTTGGTCATGAGGATGATCAGTACTCATGAGTAGAAACGCTGAAGTGATCCTCACTTTCCAAGGGGAGGGCAGCCTCTAGCCTCTGGAAAGGGGTCTCTAGGGTACTGAGTGCTAGGACCACAGTTTTGTGTTGCTTCTGACCTGAGTAGCCCTGTGTTCATCTGAGCTGTGTGTGTGCGTAGACACATGGGTCCTGAGGCTGCATACTGTGGGGCTGTGATGTAACACGGAATCAAGCCTGTATGGATCCCAGCATGAACCTGGAGAAGTGCAAGCGGATAGAGTCATAGGTCATAGTTTTCTTTTCTTTTTTTTTTTTTTAGGTCATAGTTTTCTGATCTTGCGTTGAATCATCTGGAGTTTCCACATATCCTAGCAAGACCTGGAGATCTTGTTCAAGATGTATAAACCACCACAGATACTTTGAGATCCTGTGTGCAATGCCTATGTCAGGGGATCTTGGTCACTCACAGCATTTCCATCCCTCCTTTCCACATTGCAGTTTTCCCAGTCTTTTCACTCCCTTGCAATGTTTTCTGAGCCCAAGAGGCTGTGGCATAGCTAAGGGGTGAGCACTCAACTATATATTATTTCTAAACATGAGCAACTGCTGGTGCATGTTCTCTGCTACTTGCAAGTGGTGGCTTCTGGGGGAAGAGACTTTTTCTTTGGAATGTGGCTACTGTTAGGCTGTCTATGCTCCAATAGATGGCTCCACATCCTCGTGCATGAGAGCAGCAGTAAGTACATACATATTTCACACACTCTGGAGGGTGAAAGGGGGAATTGGTTAGAGTCTGGGAAAGAATTGGAGAGGAGAGTTCAGAATCGATATGATCAAGACACATTATGTACATGGGAAACTGTCAAAAAATAAAAATATATATATTCCCAGAGAAGATTTCAAAGACCAAAGTAAAAACAAAAATATTTTTCCCAGACAATGCTGTTGCAGATATTAAAGGACATACATAATTAATTTCTTAATTCTGCCTCTTACGTATTAAGAAAGACATTAAGAACAATTAATTCATTTTATAGTTAGTATTATCAACTTGTCCTTTCAATGGGAGCATTCTCACTTTGCATTTAGTGTCTGGAGTAAGGATACAAAGGATAGTACTATGAGAAGTCTTACCTGGATTGCTCTCCTGTAAACTTTGCATTGGTTCTACTCATACTCAAAAAGTATTGTCTTCCTGACATGTTGAAAACGGGGAAGTATATACAATGATCTTACTTTTGACATAAATCTATTGAATGCATTTAATTCTTGAGTTTTAACAACAACATAATCCCTTAGTCATTAAAGAAAAATGAAAGCTCAGAGATGTGTTGAGTGCATCATTGGTCCAGTGGGCTGCATATTTTCAGATTCACCTGATGAGATTGCCTTGGTGGAATGGGTAGGAATCTGAGACCAGCAGAGCTTAGGGTCAGCCAAACCAGGGCCTGTTTCATGCTCCTGATTCTTGTGTGATTCCTGCCCATGTAGACCCAGTCTGCTCTCCCAGGGGCCCATGGTTGCAGTGGATGTCTGCCCTGCTTTCCTCAGTGCCCTTGACTTCACCTGTGTAAGCTGCTCAAGCCCCAGCATGCCAGCTTCTGTCTTCAGTGCTGCTGTTGCTTTGGGGTCCCCAGGTCTTCTGAGTCAGATTAGGAGAAAGTCTAGGAGGGGACTGTGGGGAAAAGCATCTGTGTGGGGATTGCCGGGGCGTGTCTGTGAGGGGATTTCCTGGGGCGTGTCTGAGGCTGCTGGAGGTCTGTCTGTGAGGGGCTTGCTATACCCTACGTTTAGGAGAGGATTCCTGTACCAAATGCTTGGGCTAGGGCAGCAGATGGTGGGCTGGCACCTGTGCCTATGTGCTGGCGCTATTGGTATGCTTGGCTTTCCCTTCAGGGAGGCTGAACACTCAAGGTGTTGGTCATCTTTCCTTTCTCTTCTGAGCCTCACCCTCAGGACCATGTGTTTGGTGATGTGGAGTGATGATGTGTCGGGCTTGGTGACCCCTGAATCTAGCTGCTCAGGGACGCTGCTAGAACTGAAGATGGATCTCAGAGACACAGAGGCCATGCTGCTGCCTCTGCAGCTGCAGGAGGGGAAGGATGTGGGGAAATTCCTGGGGGCAGCCAACCTTGGTCATACAGGTGAACAACGGAACAGAGCTGAGGGACAGTTGGATAACCAGCTGCTGGCTTCAAGAACCTTCTCCAGACCTGGCAGCCTTCCAGACCCTTCCCTTTGCCCACCTGTCACCTGAACCCTTCTGCAGGTCTTGCTTCCTTTGCAGGAGCGCTACTCTAGTCTGTTCCTCAGGCATTCAGAATATTTTCCAGTTCCACCTCAGAGGGGAAAACAGAGCAGAATTCTCTTAACATAAGTTATGTTAACCATTTTTTAAAGATTTATTTATCATTTATACAACATTCTGTTTGCACTCCAGATATTACTATAGATGGTTATGAGCCACCGTGCAGTTGCTGGGAATTGAACTCAGAACCTTTGGAAGAACAGTGAGTGTTCTTAACCTCTGAGCCATCTTTCCAGTCCATGCTAACCATTTTTTAGAGCTAAGTCCCTTCAGGTCTCATCAGTATGCTTATGCATGTATGAAATGTGTCTTTGTCTCCTGTGCAATTGGGGATGGGCATGGAGATTCAGGATCATTATGATAAAACTCTGCTAGCTAAGCATTTCTTTGTTGGATAAAAGAACAGCAATAGACCAGCCCTTTTCTTGTAACTCATTAAGAGTCTTTCTTTTTTGTTTTTAATAAATGTATTTTCCATATCCCATTTTTAGGAGATACTTACATCCTCCTAATCCTTTATACCAAACTCCTGCTTATGGGAGACTTAACAGCTAAAATCCACATATACACAAATACATACCATAGTTGTGTGTTGGGAATTTAGTTACGTCAGTCAAGGTGATTTTGGGGCTGGAGAGATGGCTCAGAAGTGAAGAGTTCTGGCTGCTCTTCCCAAGGTCCTGAGTTCCATTTCCAGGAACCACATTGTAGCTCACAACGTCTATAAAGAGATCTGGTGCCCTCTTCTGGTGTGTAGGCCTACATGCAGGCAGAACACTGTATACCTAATAAATAAGTAAGTAAATAAATAAATATTTTTAAAAGACTATTTTTTTTTTAACCAGCCGAGGAATATTTCATTGTGTGAATGTATCACGTTTTTGTCTGTTCATCCATTGAAAAGCAACTTGGTTGATTTTGATTTGTGTCTATTTTGAATCGAGCAGCAATGAACTCAGGTGAAGAAGTGTCTCTGTGGTACTATGAATCATCCTTTGCAATGTGCCCAGAAGTTGTACAGCTGAGTCTTGAGGTAGATCGACTCTTGGATTCCCGAGGAAACACCACATTGTTTTCTATACTGATTGTACAAGTTTGTACTCCAGCATACAATGGGTAAGTGTCCCTCTTACCCACATTTTTAGCTGCATGAGCTATTATTGGTTTTGTTTTGTTCTGTTGGTATTCTGGGTATGCTGGCAGGCTCAAGATGAAATCTGGTAGTTGTTTTGGTTTGCATAACTCTGATAACTACAGATGTTGATCATTTGTTTAAGTATTTCACAGCATCTTGACTTTCTTCCTATGAGAATCTTATGTTTTGATCTACAGTGCATTTTTAGTTGGGTAGCATGGTAAGTAGTATATTTTATAGTCAAATATTACACATATGAGATGTAATGTAAGGTAAATTTTGAACATGTTGCAGCACAAAAAGAGATTACAGAAAAAAAATATCTGGCTAGCTGAAAGAACATAAAGCTGGGAATAATACCCCTTTGTTACCCAGTTGGAACAATTGAAAAACTGAGATGATCAAAGAATGGGCTACATTAAGAGTCTTCTTTAATTGAGAGAGTGATTGAATTAAGAGGGAGAAGAAATACTTAGTCACTTGCCAGAAAGAATGGAAAAAGGGGGGGGGGGACTGTCTTTCCTATACTTTTTAAATTTTATTGCAATTTATTCACTTTTTATCCCAGTTGTAGCCCCCTCTCTCATTCCCTCCCAATCTCATCGTCCTTTCCCTTTCCCTTCCCATGCTCCTCTCCCAGTCCACTGATAGTGGAGATCCTCCTCCCCTTCCCTCTGACTCTAGCCTATCAGCTCTCATCCTGGGCTAGCTGCATTGTCTACCTTTGTGGCCTGGTAAGGCTTTCCCCCCACCTCAGTGGGAGGTGATTAAAGAGACAGCCACTGAGTTCATGTCAGGGACAGCCCCTGTTCCCCTTACTAGGACACCTACTTGGCATCGCGCTGTTAGGGGCTACATCTGTTCAGGGGTTCTAGGTTATCTCCATGCATTGTCCTTGGTTGGAGTATCAGTCTCAGGAAAGACATCTGGACCCAGATTTTTTGGTTCTGTTGCTCTCCTTGTAGAGCTCCTGTCCCCGCCAGGTCTTTCTATCTCTTCCTTCTTTCATAAGATTCCCTGCACTCTGCTATTACATGAGATTTTTAGCTCTGAGATCTGTTTAAGACGATGAGAACAGACCTCTAAAAATGTCCATTGCTCTCTGTATGTGTGAAGACTGCAGAATAGAAGGGTCAAATCACTTCAGGGTGATAAAACAAATAACTAAATAAAATAAAAATCAGAATATGATCAACCATTTATGAACAAATTTCATGTGAACCCAAGTGTTGTTCCATAATATCTGTGGTTCATAGTTCAAATAGAATTGGAAAGAACAGCAAAAAATTGCAAATATCCCCAAGAAACTATTCTCATACATATGAAATACTCTCAACATTTCCATGTCAATGACTTTGTCCACAATGATACATTTGGTGGGAGTACAAACTTGTACAACAACTTTAGAAAATAATCTGGTGCTTTCTTAGAAAATAACTTTAAGTTTCAATATAAAATAAATTAAACAGTAGTTAAACAAAAAAACTTAAATTTCTATCAATATACAGAAAATTAAACAAATTAATGAAAATTCCCTTAAATTTCTATCAATATACAATAATACACACCAATTTAAAATATTTGAGACTAGTAGACTGTATCATTCCTATTTCCCCCATCAATAGATAAGAGAGGAAGATAAGAGAAAAAGAAAAATAGAGGGGAGAAATAAAGAGTTCCCTGATTTCAACCTTTACTTTGTTTCCTCCCTGACCATAACCAATAACAACCTATAACCAAACACCCTAGAGGACAACAACCATCCATAACACATCAATCAACCAAAACCACACACTCATTACTTCTTTCTGTCTTGGGGCAGAGACACCTTTTAGGTACCCTATGAAAACTGGGATATTGGCCAAGTGCAGGGAAACCTAGCTGTATCATTTTCTGCCCACTCTCTGTGGGATTGATCATTTGGGCTAGCTCTTTTGAAGTTGATTTGCATGCAAATTCTTGATAAAACAGTAACTAAGGCAATCTGTGTGGCTGAATCACCTGGGCTATTTGCTTTGTGAAGATACTCACGTCTCTGCTAAGACGAGGTCTTCCCTAGTCAGATGTAATCTTTATAAGTTTTGTTGGTAACCATATTTTGTCATTCCCTGTAGATACATAAGCCTAACTGTATCCCCATCTCAAAATTATGACAACTTTCCATTCTAATGTCAACACATGCTTATAGTTTATTGGTTGACCTAGTTCCTCAGTTTTTTCTATAACCCGGTGTCTTTCAGCTGCTGCTTTTCCTTTTTCACTAAAGTTAAAAAAATTTAGAGTTAACAAAGCATTATATATTCTGTCCCTGGGGGTTTTACTCCTCCTTTTTGTTTAGTAAGCATCTCTTTTACGGTACAAGTAGCTCTTTCTACAACAGCTTGTTCTGTAGGAATGTGTGGTGTAGCAGTAATGTGCTTTATATTATAGCATGCAAAGAACTGCTTCATCTTACTGGACACACATGCAGGAGCATTATCAGTTTCGATTTGTGTAGGCCTCCCCATAATTGCCATTATTTCCAATAAGTGTGTGATTACACAATCAGCCTTCTCAGAACTTAAAGCAGTTTCCCATTGAAACCCGAGTATGTATCAATGGTGTGGGGTACATACCTTTGCTTTGCAAATACTGCAAAATGAAACGTAGCCATTTGCCAGATTTTATTTCTTTGGGTACCCCTAAGGACACTTTCAGCATGTAATGGAGCTTCGTTATACAGAGAACATGTAGGACATTAAAAAAAAATTATTTCTTTGGCTTGTTGCCAGGTGATAGAGAATTTTTTATTTAAACCTTTATTGTTAACATGATGTTTCTCATGAAATTTTGAGGCTTCTAAGCACATTTTCTATTAGTAATTGATCAATTTTCTTATTTCCTTCTACCTTGGACCGGATAAGCCTGTCTGAGATCAAATATGAGTAATATATAAGAGATAATTTCTACTTCTGACTGTCTGTTGCAATTGCATAAATAACAAAGTTTATTCTAAGGTATCAGGAACAACTTCAGCAGTTCCTACATGCAAAACAAAACTATCTCCATACTGAGAGTCAGTAATTCTATTAAGAGATTCAGGAAAATCTAATACCCATAAGGATTACATGCAATTCTGATTTTTGAATAAGTTATATGGGCTTTTGATCACCTTGCTTATCCTGTTTGAATTATAATCTGCCATTCCCATTTTCTTTGAATCAGTATAGAATGTTGGTGGCTCTGGAATTAGTGTCTCCTTTGCAATAAGTGGAAGAATTAATTAGTTCTTTTATAAACCGTAGACATTTGCTCCTAGGATACTCGGTATTAACTTCTCTCAAATAGTTGCTACAAGCTCTTTGCCAATCTTCATTGATTACCCACAATGACATAATCTCAGCATTAGTAAGAGGGACTACAATTTTGGCTGTGTCTGTTCCTGACAATTGATGCAGTCTTAATCTATCTTTTGTAATTAATTCAGAATCCTTTCTATATATGTCTTCATTTTTTTTTTTACTTTGTTTATGTGCTAAGAAAATCCACTTTATAATCTTATCTTTCCTTTGCATAACGAGCCCAGTAGGAAAATGAGTTGAAAGCAAAATGACCAAAATTCAATCAAGTTTAGGATCAATTCAATCCACATATGCATCTTGAAGTCTTTGTTCCACCAGAGTTAACTCTTTGATTGCTTCAGCTGTTAGACATCTTGGACTGTTTAAATCTGAATTGCCTTGAAATGTTTGAAAGAGATTACTTAACTCATAAGTACTTAATCCAATTATAGGCCTCAGCCAGTTAATATCTCCTAGTCATTTTTGAAAGTCATTAAAAGTTTGCAACTGCTCTCTATGGATTGGTATCTTTTGTTGACCTAATTTATAAGCCAAGTGACCAATTGAATTTCCTCTTTGTATTTTTTTTTCTGGTGTAAACTGTAACCCGCAGTATGGCAGGATTCTTTGAGTTTCCTTAAACATTATTCTAAAGTATTGGCGTCAGAACCATCCAACAAGGAGATGGCAGGTCCAATTGGACATGGTATCTGAACAGCAACTCAGTAATGACAGCAGAGCTACCAAAAGGCCATACTGTTGAACCTAAAACCCTGACATCTTTGTTTCTCACATGAGAGGAAAGCCCACAGGGAAACGTCCAGTCACCCAGCAAAGCTCTAGGGCTCCCACCCAGGAGGGCCACAGCCCTACCACCTGCCAATTCCTACTATCTGTGGGTACCTTCCTGGTACCAGAAGCTTAGAGCTCAAACCTCGGGTGCTCACTGTCACCATTCTGGACACAGGACTCTGACCTCTGGCCTCCTGACTCTTGGGACCCAAAGAAGTAACCTCAGACACCCTCCAAGGCTCAACCCATTTCCCTAAGGAGACCAGCAGGACTTCTGAGCTCACAGGTTCTCTAAAAACACTGCATCTAGCAAGCACAGTGTCTGAGCTCAGTGCCTGGGCTCACTAACCTCAGAGCAAGAAAGCCAGCAACAAAGAAGCTGACTCCAGGACTTCTGTTGGTGAAAAGGGAATCCCTGAGCTTCTGAGGGATCATACATCTGAAGAGAGCCTCAGGATAGCCCTGAAAACTACCCACCAGTCTGCGATCTTTCCCACCAATCTTGCAGGAAGGCCTCCTGCAACAACATCCAGCTTCCTGCCTAGGACTCTTTCCACACCCCAAGAACTCCAGTCAACAACAGGATCTAACAGCCAATGCCAGAGACAACAATATGGCTAAGGGACAGCATAAAGGACATGATCAACAAAAGCCAAAACAATATGGCATCCTCAGAACCAAGTTATCTCAAGACAAGCAGCAACCCCTAACAAAACTGAAACACAAGAAAATGACCTTAAATCTATGTTTATAAAGATGATAACAGAGTAAATGAATGAAATACATAAAGAAATACACAAAGGTACACTCAAACAGCTTGAGATTATTTCAGTCTTCTTGTATCTGTTGAAACGTGCTTTGTGACCAAATATATAGTCAGTTTTAGTGAGGTGCTGAGAATAAGGTATATTCTTTTGTGTTTGGATGAAAAGTCCTGTAGATCCCTGTTAGGTTCCTAACAGACAACCATGGACTACAGCTGGACCTCAACAACAGAAGCAGAAATAGCAAAAATCTTATACATGCATAAAAACTGAATAACTCTCTATTCAAAAAACAACTGGGTCAAGGAAGAAATAAAGAAATTTAAAACTTTCTAGAATTCAATGAAAATGAGGGCACAATGTACAAGAAAAATGAAAGCAGTACTGAGAAGAAAGTTTCTAGCACTAAGTGCCTTCATAAAGAAGTTGGAGAGATCTCATACTAGCAACTTAATGGTACACCTTAAAGAGGGGGGAGAGAGAAGAGGCAAACACACCCAGGAGTAGATAGCTGGAAATAATCAGACTCAGGGCTGAAATCAATAAATTAGAAACAAAGAGAACAATTCAAAGAATCAACGAAACCAAGAGCTGGTTCTTTGAGAAAATTAACAAGATAGACAAACCCTTAGCCAAACTAACTAAAAGGCAGAGAGACACTATCCAAATCAACACAATAAGAAATGAAGACGGGCACAAAATGACAGACACCAAGGAAATCCAAAGAATCATTTGTTCTAGCTCCAAGAGCCTATATGCAACAAAATTTGAAAATCTAAATGAAATGGACAATTTTCTTGATAGATTCCACTTACCAAAGCTGGATCAAGATCAGATAAACAAATTCCTCTACCCCCCCAGGAAATAGAAGCAGTCATCACAAATCCCCCACCTGAAAAAAGAGAAGGAAAAAAGCCCAGGGCCAGATGGTTTCAGCACAGAATTCTACCAGACCTTCAAAGAAGAGATAACACCAATACTCCTCAAAGCAAAATAGAAACAGAAGGAACATTGCCAAATTCATTCTATGAGGCACAGTTACCCTGATACCTAAACCACACAAAGACCCAACAAAGAAGACAATTTCTGGCCAGGTTCCCTTAAGAATACTGATGCAAAAATACTCAATAAAATACTTGTAAACTGAATCTAAGAAACACATCAAAGATATCATCCACCATGACCAAGTAGGCTTCATCCCTGGCATGCAGGGATGGTTCAACATGTGAAAATCCATCAGTGTAATCCACCATATAAACAAACTGAAAGGAGAAAAACCCACATGATCATCTTCTTAGATGCAAAAAAAAAAAAAAAAAAGAAGCATTTGACATGGAAAATATATTTAAAAAAAAAAGAAATGAGACTCCCAGTGGTAGTTAAGAAAACAAGGGCTGGTCTATTGCTGTTCTTTTATTCAACAAAGAAATGCTTAGATAGCTGAGTTTTATCATAATGATCCTGAATCTCCATGCCCATCTCCAATTGACACAGAGGACAATGTCCCATTTCATACAGACATAAGCATACTGAAGTTGAGGGAAGGAACTTCATCGGGATATATAATGATTAAATTGTGAAAAAAAAAATGGTGCTTTAATTGTGGTGAATTTGGCCATTTTTCAAAGAAATGTAAGGTTAAATGCTTTAGAGCCCAAAATAGAGGTGTGTTAACTCTGAGGAATACGGCACATTTACTCCCAGATGGGAGCAAGCAGAGTCTGGCTGCAGTGGAACACAATGGTCCCAGGGTTTTAGCTGCTGTGGCACTGAAGATTAGTCTAGGGATTGCTTTTCCAAGCGAGACAGACAAGGAAAAGGGAAACAAATGGAAGGGCCTGGCAGCAAACAATACGTACAATCTTGTTTTGGACAACCAGGAGGTAACTGGGCAGGCAGGAATGAAAACTAAGAATTTTGGATTTGATACACACTTCTTTTTCTTTTTCCGTTATTAATTACACTTTATTTACTTTGTATCCCCCCCGTGGTTCCCTCCCTCCTCCCATCCCAATCCATCCCTTCCTCCACCCTCTGCATGCATGCCCCTCCCCAAGTCCCCTGATAGGGGAGGACTTCTTTTCCTTCCTTCTGATCCTAGTCAATTAGGTCTCATCAGGAGTGGCTGCCTTGTCTTCTTCTGTGGCCTGGTAATGCTGCTTCCCCCTCAGGGGGAGGTGATTAAAGAGCAGGCCAATCATGTCAAAGACAGTCCCTGTTCCTATTACTGTGGAACCCACTTGGATACTGAACTGCCATGGGCTACATCCGTGCAGGGGTCTTAGGTTATCTCCATGCCTAGTCCTTGGTTGGAATAGCAGCCTCAGGAAAGACCCCTGTGCCCAGATTTTTTGGTTCTGTTGCTCTCCTTGTGGAGTTCCTGTCCTCTCCAGATCTTACTGTTTCCCACTTCTTTCCTAAGATTTCCTGCACTCTGCCCAAAGGTTGCCCATAAGTCTCAGCATCTACATTTATAGTCTGCAGGGCAGAGCCTTTCAGAGGTCCTCTGTGTCAGGCTCCTGACTTGTTCCCTCTTTTTCTCTTTCTTCTGATATCCAGCCTCTTTGCCTTTCTGGATAGGAATTGAACATTTTAGCAAGAGTCCTCCCTCTTGATTAGTTTCTTTAGGTGTACAGATTTTAGTAGGTTTATCCTATATTATATGTCTATATGAGTGAATATATACCCTGTGCATCTTTCTGCTTCTAGGATAGCTCACTCAGCATGATCTTTTCCAGATCCCACCATTTACCTGCAAATTTCACGATTTCCTTGTTTTTTATTGCTGAGTAATATTCCATTGCGTAGATATACCACAATCTGTAAAGCAAAGGACACTGTCCTCAGAACAAAACGACAGCCTACAGATTGGGAAAAGATCTTCACCAACCCTATATCTGACAGAGGGCTAATATCCAGTATATATAAAGAACTAAAGAAGTTAAACAGCAAAAAATCAAGTAATCCAATTAAAAAATGGGGTACAGAGCTAAACAGAGAATTCTCTGCAGAGGAATATCGAATGGCAGAGAAACACTTAAAGAAATGCTCAACCTCATTAGCCATCAGGGAAATGCAAATCAAAACAACCCTAAGATTTCACCTTACACCCATCAGTATGGCTAAGATCAAAAACTCAAGAGACAACACATGCTGGAGAGGTTGTGGAGAAAGGGGAACCCTCCTCCACTGCTGGTGGGAATGTAAACTTGTACAACCACTCTGGAAATCAATGTGGCTCTTTCTCAGACAACTAGGAATAGCGCTTCCTCAAGATCCAGCTATACCACTCCTAGGCATATATCCAAAAGATTCTCAAGTACACAATAAGGACATTTGCTCAACCATGTTTGTAGCAGCCTTATTTGTAATAGCCAGAAACTGGAAACAGCCCAGATGCTGTTTTTCCCCCTCAGTGGGGGAATGGATGCACAAATTGTGGTATATCTACACAATGGAATATTACTCAGTGATTCACACTTCTGAAGGTAGCAACGCTTTGAATCTGGCTACAGATAAACCTCTTACCCTACCCCCAAAAGTTGAATGTTACAAATTAACCACAGTTGTTTATGGTCCTTTACCTTCAGGGACAATAGGGATGATCTTGGGAAGAAGTGGATTAATTTGTCAAGGATTTGTTGGGCATCCGAGTATTGTAGATGGGGATTGCAAGGAAAAAATTAAAATCATGGCATACGTAAAAAGGGAGGTGAAAAGTAAAACAGGGCATTGAATTCCTCATCTGTTTCTCTTTCCCTACAGTAAGGGCAAAGCCACTCCAGTAGAAAGAACAGGCACATTTGGGAGTTCTGGAAAACGTGTTTTGGCAAATGGTAGTTAACAGTCAGAGACCCAAATTGATGGTACTAATGAATGGGGTTGAAATAGAAGGTTTGGTAGATACAGGAGCTGAGGTCGGTGTCCTTTCCCAAAAGTCTTGGAATCCAGATTGGCTACTCTAGAAGGTTTGTACACTGTTTATAGGAATGGGTAAATTACCTCAGATACGACAGAGTGCACAGTGGATTCAGTGTGTGGGACAAGAAGGGCAAACAGGGAAGCTGAAACCTTATGTGGCTGACATGCCCATAAATTTATGGGAAAGAGATCTTTTACCACAGAGGGTACTCAAATTAATATTCCTTCAGTCCCAGAGTCAGCAAATGATGCTATTAGGGGTGAAATGGTAGATGTTCCTAGGGAAGGTTTTGATATGTGTCATCAAGAGCAATCACAAGCTGTGCCCACTGTCCATGCACAGAACATCAATGAAAATGTATAAGAGGAGCCTCTTCTGAAATACCAACAGCCTTGCTCATAAAGTGGCTGTCAAATAGACCTGGGTGGCAAGAGCAGTGGCCCATAACAGAAGAAAAATTTCAGGCCCCTGAACAACTGGTACAAGAGCAGCTGGAGGCTCAACAGATAGAATGGAATTCTATCTGATAGATGTGCATAGATCTGTATAGATTCTGTACAGATAGATGGAATTTCCCTGTGTTTGTTGTAAAAAAGAAATCAGGAAATTGGAGGATGATAATGGATTGAAGAGCAGTGAACAGAGTCATTGAACCAATGGGTCCTTTACAGCCTGGAATTCCTTTTCCTCCTTTGTCACCTAGATCTTGGCCTAGAATAACAATTGATTTAAAGGGTTGCTTTTTCCCAGCACCCTTGCATGAGCAGGATAGGGAAAGGTTTGCTTTCTCAGTACCTGCTCTCATCAGCAGTGTTCCAATAAAGAGATAACACTGGAGGGGGTTGCCGCAGGGCATGTTAAATAGTCCAACTTTCAATATTTTGTTTTATAACCATTAGAAACAATTCACAAGCCATTTCTTCAATCTATCATTTATCATTACACGGATGATAATTTGTTGGCTCATTCTAACGCAGATACTTTAGAAAAAATGTTTAAGGAGACACAAAGAATTATGCCAGGCTTGCATTTACAGATTGCTCCAGAAAAAATGCAAAAAGGAGACTCAATTAAGCTATTTGGGTTGTAAAATTCGTGAACAAAAAATTCGACCACAAAAGGTACAGATCCATAGGGAACAATTTGCAACTCTTAATGATATTCAAAAATTAATGGGAGATATTAACTGGCTGAGGCCTACGATTGGATTAAGTACTTATGAGTTAAGTAATTTGTTTCAGTCCTTACAAGGAGATTTAGATTTAAACAGTCCAAAGTGTCTAACAGCTGAATCAGGAAAAGAGTTAATTTTGTTAGAGCAAAGACTGCAAGATGCTTATGTGGATTGAACTGATCCTAAACTTGATTGTATTTTGGTCATTTTATCTTCAACTTACTCTCCTACTGGGCTCATTATGGAAAGGAAAGATAGTATTATAGAATGGATTTTCTTAGCACATAAACAAAGTAAAAATTAATGATAAACATAGAAAAGATTTCTGAATTAATTATAAAAGGTAAAATAAGACTATGTCAATTTTCAGGAATGGATTTGGCTGAAATTTTAGTGCCTCTTACTAATACTTGAGATTATCTCATTATGGGTAATCAAAGAAGATTGGCAAAGAGCTTGTAGTAACTATTTGGGAGAAATTAACACCAAATATCCTAAAAGCACACGTATACAGTTTATAAAAAAAGAACTAATTGGATTCTTCCACATACTGTAAAGAAAACGCCAATCCCAGAAGCACCAACATTCTATACAATGCAAACAAGATGGGCATGGCAGGTTGTATGTCAGACAAAATAAGCAAGGTGGTCAAAAGCCCACACACTCAGGTCAGAAATCACAGTTACATGCAGTCCCAATGGCAGTAATAGATTTTCCTGAATCTGTTAACATAATTACTGACTCTCAATATGCAGAACGAGTTGTTTTGCATCTAGAAACTGCTGAATTTATTCCTGATAACTCAGAATAAACTTTGTTATTTATGTAATTGCAACAGGCAGCCAGAAGTGGAAAGTATTCATCATGTATTACTCATATTCAGTCTCCTACAGGTTTGGCAGGTCCACTGACATAAGGAAATTGATCAGTTACTAATAGGGAATGCGGTGGAAGCCTCGGAATTTCATGTTACTGTTAACACCATGTTAACAGTAACAGTTTAAAGAAATAAATTATCTATCACTTGGCAACAAGCCAAAGGAATAATAGAAAAGTGTCCTACATGTTCTCTTTATAACCAGACTCCATTACCTGCTGGAAGTAACCCTGGTACCAAAAGAAATGAAATCTGGCCGATGGCTGTGTTTTGTTTGGAAGAATTTGGAAAACAAAGGTATGTACACCATACCACTGATGCATAGTCAGGGTTCCAAACGGCCACTGCTTTAGGTTCTGAGAAGGCTGATTGTGTAATCACACATTTTTTTGGAAATAATGGCAATTATGGGGAGGCCTGCACAAATTAAGACTGATAACGCTCCTACATGTGTGTCCAGTAAGATGAAGCAATTCTTTGCATGTTATAATATAAAGCACATTACTGCTATACCACACAATCTTACAGAACAAGCCATTGTGGAGAGGGCTAACTGTACCTTAAAAGAGATGCTTATTAAACAAAAAGGGAGAGTAAAGACCCCAAGGACAGTGTAAATAATGCTTTAACTCTAAATTTTCTTAACGTTAGTGAAAAAGGAACAACAGCAACTGAAAGACACTGGGTTATGGGAAGACTCTAGAACTAGACAATCCCAGTTGACATTATGATGGAAACCTGCAACAGTTTTGAGATGGGGACATGCTTACCAATAAAACTCATTTTTTATGTATACAGGATTTTATTTTTAATCAAATTATTATTATTACTAATATTAGTTACAACTTATTCACTTTGTATCCCAGCTGTAGCCTGCTCTCCCATCTTCTCCTGGTCCCACCCTCCCTCCCTCTTCTCCTCCCATGCCCCTCCCATAGCCCACTGATAGCTGAGGTCCTCCTCCCCTACTATCTGACCCTAGCCTATCAGGTCTCATCAGGACTGTCTGCCACAGGGAAGGTGATCAAAAAGCAGGCAATCAAGTTTATGCCAGGGATTGCCTCTGATCCCCTTACTAGGAAACCTCAATGTAGACTGAGCTGTCCATGGGGAGGACCTAGACATGCTGCTCAGATTTAACCAACAAAACTTATAAAGGTTAAATTTAACCAGGAAAACTCTTACTAGCTGAAACTTGAATGTCTTTGCAAGATAAATGAATCTTGTTGGCTACCTGGTTCTCATAATGCAAAAATGTACCTATAATATTACCTTTTTTAAAAAGTTTGTTTCTTTTCAGAGCAAAAGGCCAGATAACAGTGAAGATAAAGCAAGCAGCCCAGGTGATTTCAGCCTCACAGACTGCCTCAGTTACTGTTTTCCCAAGAATCTACACCCAGATCAACTTCAAAAGGGCTAACCCAAAGGATCGCTACCACAGAGACTGGACAGAAAACATGCAGACTAGACAGAAAACACAGAGAGTGGACAGAACAGATACAACTAACTTTCCCAGTACTTGGCCAATACCCTAATTATTTTAGGGCACCCAAAAAGATGATTTCCCCTAGCCAACAAAAATAATTTTAAGAACACAATGCTCCCCTACTTCCAAAAGGCGGGTTGGGTGTACTGGTCATTTGGTGGGTTATGGATTAGTCAGGGTAAGGGAAAAAAACAAAGTAAAGGTTAAAATCAGGAATCTCTTTCCTTTTCCCCTTTCTTTTTCTTTTTCTCTTATCTCTCTCTTAGCTAGTATTAGGGGAAAGGAGAAAAAAGGGAATAATTTAAAAGAGGGGATATAGGATTACAGGATGAAAGGTAGATTATTGAATCTACTAGAGTCAAATATTATGCATTGGTATGGATTTTTGCATATTGGTCAAAATTCAAGATTGTTTTGTTCAGCATTTGCTTAATGTATTGTACATATGCAGTTCATTTGAAAATGTGTAAAACTCATCTTACAAGAAGCTAACTATTGCAAAATATTCAGGATGATTGGAAATGCAAATTAGCAGTTAGTAACCTATAATCTTACTTGTTGCCTTGTTAGATACTAGTTTAGTTGATTACAGAAACAAGCTTTATTACTCTCTTGTATATGTTTTTCAAGGTTCAGTAGATAGTACATAGTTAGACACACGCAACATTGCTCTATAGATAGCTGAGAGATGATAGGTGATAGATGGATGGATATGATTACATACTATATAATGGTAGATAAATAGGTTGTCTTCAGAGGTCTACAGAATATGGCATTTGAAGATATTTTAATAATAAAAGGCTTTTCTGACAGAGACACATCTGCTTCTGGCAGCATCTCTAATCTACCTCAAAGAAGAGAATGGGCATCAAAGAAAAAAAAGTGTCAAGAAAGCCACTTGGGGGAAAAATTGTCCTTCAACTGCTCTCAGAGAGAGCCCCTGTTCCCCTCACTAGGAAACTCACTTGGAGACTGAGCTGCATGGGCTACATCTGAGCAGGGGTTCTAGGTTATCTCCATGAATGGTCCCTGGTTGGAGTATCAGTCTTAGAAAAGACTACTGGGCCCAGATATTTTGGTTCTGTTGCTCTTCTTGTGGAGCTCCTATCCCCTCCAGGTCTTTCCATCTTCCCCTTTTTTCATAAGATTCCCTGCACTCTGCCCAAAGTTTGGCTATGAGTCTCAGCATCTGCTTCAATACCCTGCTGGGTAGAGTTTTTCAGAGGCCCTTTGTGGTAGGCTCCTGTCCAGGTCCCTGTGTAAGACGCTGAATCCTCATTCAGAAAGGCAAATGGGATAGATTTATCTTATATAAAAAATTAAATCAAGATAAAATAAGCAACTTTCGCAGATTTATACCTATAACAAAATTAAAGTGGTAACAAAAATTCTACCAACTAAAACAAAGGATAGGATTGTTTACCAGTCTAAAGTATCAGTGGGACCTGAAGGATTAGAGCAGATAAATCGGGTGGACTGAGGTTTCATGTAACAGCCAACTTTATTCCAAGCATCAGACAGTTCATACCATGAAGGTTAAGGACAGTCACGTGAATAAAGCACACAGCCAAGAGGAAATGGTACGGTGGGCAAACCATATGTGAGCAAACAACCAAACATGTTTATACATATGTCTGCATGCATGTGTTTGTATGTATGTGATAAAAAATGAGATAATGAAAAATTTCAGGAAAATGTATGTCACTGGAAAATACACATAATTTGCCTATCAGCCAGGCTCAGAAGAGCAACCACTACATACTTTTGTCATATGTGAATCCCAGCTTTGAACTTTTTGTATGTTTAACTTGGACTGTATGTAGAGACCATGTAATTAGGATTAAAGCATTGTCCATGGGCCCATTGAGGAAGAAGAAATAGTTAAATACAGGTAAAATCAAACTATGGAAGGAGAAAGATCGGAAAGGGTCAAACATGAAGGGATTACAAGATGAGGAAAAGAGAGATGACTGTTTAACCAAGATGAAGATCTGCAGAAAAGCTGTATGTTAACGTATGATCTTGCAGTCAAGAAATATGAAATTAGAGGAGAAAACAGAACACAGGTGATGAGAAATAACAGTGGGAGAATACACTGGGCTGAAAATATAAGTGGAGACAAGAGTATTCATGTGTATTATTAATGCTAAAGGAAATATGAAATTTAACATCCTTTGGCTTCAAGAACATTACTGGAAACACAGCATATATTTAATGGCATTTAGAAAACAGCACAGTGTAATTGAAATTGAAATATTTACTTAATAATGGCTACTTAATTATTATTATTATTATTTTATTTTTTACCAGTGAGCTGTTTTTGCTCTTTTTCTGACTTCTGTGTTTGGTCTCCCAAAACAGATTCTGTTGAGAAGCCCACTGAGCTAACTATACTGAATATTTAGAATAAACAGCTATTTGATTTTATGGTGAATAATGCTTAAAAATTAGTTTGGGAAAATATTTTTATTTTTCAAATTAAAAAATTCCCTTTTTCCTGGGCGCTTTTATTTTTCTTCACAAAATGACATTTTGCAGGGTCTTCATGTTCTCACTGAACAGTAGAAATCCAAAATTTGTCATTTGTAAGGGAGTGAGTGCATAAAACCTTACTGAAATAAAAAGGAAGGGGGGGTCCAAAATAGCGGTGACCAGCATGCGCCTATCTGAGGGTCATAGGATCCGAAACTCCGAAATTGGTGAATGGAGGTGCAGAAGCCAGAACATCGACATTGAGACTTCCTGGGCAAGAGGGGCAACCTGCGAGCTGGGACCTTTTGGATCCAGGTCACCCGCAGATGTCTCCAGGGACTGAGAGTGGTGACTATTCAACCCCCCTGAACTTCCGCTTGGAGGGCCTCGCTCCTCCCACCTTGGCGGACGCAGCCTGAAGTGCCCACTGCTCCAAGCCCAGCTCGGTAACTGAGACAGCAGAGGCGGGCAACAGTGCGTAGCTGTCCAGGGCTCCCAGGCCCACAGGCAGCTGTACAGGGTTCCCAGGGCCTCCCGGGTCTGCAGTGGTGGTGGGTAGCTGTGCACGCCTCCAGGGCCTTCCAGTGGAAACCTGTACCAGCCTCCTAGGTCTATGGCGGTGACAGCAGGTGGCAGCCAGCCCTAACAGGAGCCTCCACGCTCCATGACTGAGACAACAGGAGTGGCCAGCCCAAGTAAGGGTCTCCCTACCCAGCGGACAAACAGTGGCCACCACTGAGCTGATGGATCTCCTACAATCTAATTTTTGCCCCTGCAGGGCCAAATCTGAGAGCAGAGAACAGGGGAACCCCTGTGCTTTCCCATTAGGCCTGATAGCAAGTGAATGGGCCTTCAAGTGAATGCACGCAGAGCCCAGATCCAGGGTCCCTCTATGCTAGAAGCCAGACATCGGATCCCTCCCACCCACACACCCAATGTGTGCAACATAGGGATTCTTGGGACAGCATTCTCAATATTGAAAGCCCTATTCTGTGGGTCTACCAGTGGAGTCCAGGCAAACAATTCCTGGAGCCGATCTGAATACCAGGAGGACAGTATGACAGGACTGTAGCCACTGAGGTATTCAGGGAACCTGTGCATGTGCATCATGTCTGTGAACAGTGCCAGCACCTGCACCCCCTCCTGTGGCTAACCCCACATTGCAGGCATCTACACGCTCCAGCACCCTGTCCTTCAAGGCACACTTTCACATCCACGGCCACCCTTGTACACCTGCATCTGTGACCTTCCTCCCTTAGCTACAGCTGAAACACCAATATACACTCTCAATCCCATGGACCTCTGTCATCTTCCTGAAGAATACTCCAGACACCAGACAACGACCCAGTCTGAAGTACAGACTCCAGGAGCAAATATCAAAGGCCATGGATAAGCAGATGCCTAGAGATCGGTGTAAGAACACATCCAACAAAAATGAAGACTTCATGGCTTCACCGGCAACCCCCAAAATCAATGGATATTTTAATTCATCTGAAACAAAATGATTTTAAAGCTATGCTTTTCCAATTATTGCAGGCACATAAAGAGGAAATGAACAAATCTCTCAAAGAGAGATTTAGCTATACAAATGGAGGCAAATAAAGAAGAAACAAAGCTCTCAAAGAAATACAGGCAAATACAGCCAAACAAATAGAGGCACAAGTAGAGGCACAATTAGTGGCATTTAGAGAGGAAACAGATAAAAAAAAAAAATAGAAGCCATCATGGAAATCCACAGGAATCCACATTCAAACAGATGAAGGAAATGGTGCAAGACATGAAAACAGGATTAGAATCAATAAAGAAAACACAAACAGAGAAAACCCTGGAGCTGGAGAACTTAGAGAAAAGATCAGGAACCACAAAGGTAACCATTACCAACAGAATACAAGACATGGAAGAGAGAATCTCTGGTGCTAAAGTTACACTCGCAGAAATTGATACTTCTCTCAAAGAAAAAGTAAAAACAGAAAAGTAACAAACAAAATATCCAAGAAATCAAGGACGCCATGAAAAGACGAAATCTAAGAATAATAGGAATCAATGAAAAAGAAGACTCCAGGCTTCACGGTCCAGCAGTCCAGAAAATATTTTCAAGAAAATCATAGAAGGAAAGTTTCCCAACTTAAAGAGATGTCCATAAACATTTAAGAAGCCTACAGAACACTAAATGAAGGTACACTTATCAGAATCACATCATACTTCTCAACAGAAACTATGAAACGCAGAAGGGCCTGTATAGATATCATGCAGACAATAAGGGACCACAGATGCCAACCCAGACTACTATATCCAGCAAAGCTTTCAATGAACATATGATGGAGAAAACAAAATATTCCATGACAAAACTAAACTTAATATCAACACAGCAACCCAGCCCTACAGAAGATACTAGAAGGAAAACTCCATTCTAACAAAAACAATTACACTCAAGAAAACAGAGGATATAGATAACTTCACAATAAAAAATTAAAACACACATAGAAACACAGTAACACCACCAACTCCACAATAAAAGGAACTAACATTCATTGGTCATTATTATCTGTCAACATCAATGGACTCAATTCTCCAATAAAAAGACACAGACTGAACAGAATGGTTGCGGAAACAGGATCCAACATTCTGCTGCATCCAAGAAACCCACCTGTTCAATAAAGATAAATACTACCTCAGAGTAAAGGGCTGGAAAAATGTTTTTTTCCAAGCAAATGGACCCAGAAAACAAGCTGGGGTAGCTATTCTAATATCTAATAAAATAGACTTTCAATCAAAATTAATCAAAAAAGATGAGGAGGGGCACTTCATTCTCATCAAAGAAAAATCCATCAGGAGAACATCACAATTCTGAACATCTATGCCCCAAACACTAGAGCACCTACATTTGTAAATTAAACATTTAGGCTTAATCACACTTCGATCCCAACACTCTAATAGTGGAGACATCAACACTCCATTCTCACCAAGGGACATTTCATCTAGACAGAAGCTAAACAGAGGGAAATAATGACACTTGCAGAGGTCCTAAACCAAGTGGACCTAATAGATGTTTACAGAACAATTTACCCAACTCAAAAGAATATACCTTCCTTTTAGCACCTCATGGAACCCTCTCCAAAATAGACCATATAGTTTCTCACAAAGCAAGTCTCAACAAATACAAGAAGATTGAAACATTCCCTTTTATCCGATCTGACCACCATCGACTAACACTCTACCTCAAAAACAACAGAAATAGCTAAAAGCCTACATACACGTGGAAAATGAACAACACGCTACTCAAAGACACCTGGGTCAGGGAAGAAATAAAGAAATCAAAGACTTCCTTGAATTCAATGAAAATGAAGGCACAACATTTCCAAACTTATGGGACACAATGAAAGCAGTGCTAAGAGAAAAATCCATAGCACTAACTGCCTTCAAGAAGAAATTTGAAACATCTCATACAAGCAACTTAATGTCTCACCTAAAAACCCTAGGGGGGAAAAAGAAGAAGTAGACACACCCAAGAGGAGTAGATGGCTGGACATAATTAAACTCAGGGCTGAAATCAATAAAATACAAACAAATAAAACAATTCAAAGAATCAATGAAACCAAGAGCTGTTTTTTTTTTCTTAAGAAAATCAACAAGATAGCCAAACCCTTAGCCAAACTAACTAAAAGGCAGAGAGAAACTATCCAAATCAGCAAAATCAGAAATGAAAAGGGGGCATAACAACAGACACTGAGGAAATCCAAACAATCATTAGGTCTTAACTACAAAAGAGTATATGCTACAAAATTTAAAAATCTAAATGGACAATTTTCTTGATAGATTCCATTTACCAAAATTAAATCAAGATCAGGTAAATAGATTGAATAGTCCTATATTGCCCAAGGAAATGGAAGCAGTCATCAAAAGTCTCCCATCCAAAAAAGCCCAGGGCCAGATGGTTTCAGTGCAGAATTCTATCCATCCTTAATAGAACAGCTAACTCCAATTCTCTTCAGACTGTTCCACAAAATAGAAACAGAAGGAACATTACAAACTCATTCTATGAAGCTACCCTCACCTTGATACCTAAACCACACAAAGACCCAACCAAAAGAAAAGAACTTCAGAACTAACTCTCTTATGAACATTGATGCAAAATGCTCAATAAAATATTTGCAAACTGAATCCAAGAACACATAAAAAAATATTATCTACCATAACCAAGTAGGCTTCATCCCAGGCATGCAGGGTGTTTCAATATATGGAAATCCATCAATGTAATTCACTATATAAACAAACTGAAGGAAAAAATGCATGATCATCGCCTTAGACACCACAAAAGCATTTGACAAAATCCAACACCCATTCATGTTTAAAGTCTTGGAGAGTTCAGGGATACAAGACACATACCTAAACATAGTAAAAACAACGTACAGCATGCCTATAGCCAACATCAAACTCAATGGAGAGAAACTTAAATCAATCTCACTGAAATCAGGGACAAGGCAAGGCTGCCCACTCTTTCCATATCTCTTCAACATAGTACTTGAGTCCCAGATAGAGCAAAAGACAACTAAAGGCGACCAAGGGGATACAAATTGGAAATGAAGTCAAAGTAGCACTATTTGCAGATGATATGAGAGTATACATGAGAGCAATCCCAGAAATTCAACCAGAGAACTCCTTCAGCTGATAAACACCTTCAGCAAAGTGGCTGGATATTAAAAAAAAAAAAAAAAAAAAAAATCAGAAGCCTTCTTGTATTCCAAAGACAAAAGGTCCAAGAAAGAAAACAGGGAAACAACACCCTTCACAATAGCCACTAATAAAGGAAAGTACCTTGGTGTGACTCTAAGCAAGCAAGTGAAAGACCTGTTCTATAAAAACGTCAATTTTTAAAGAAAGAAATTGAAGAAGATATCACTGTTGGAGATCACTGAATGTTGGCTGAAGATCCAACAGGCTAGGGATTTCTTTTCCATAGCTTGTTCTCCTCAGCCTCCAAGGGACCAAGCCACATGGCCTGAGGACCACATCAAGTTATGCATAGGATATCAAACATGTACCAGCAGTATTAAACATGCAAGTTGAATACGAGATCTCAAATCAGCAACAAGTTCTTTGGTCCAATGCTGATATTACATTTTTGTGAGGTTACATGAGGTATACATCTGCCAGAGCAAATTGATATTTCAAGATCAGTTTATGGAGCAGATGCCCAGCATCTACTCAGTCAATCTAGAAGCATTTGTGGTGGGCTATGGAAGGACCCCACTCCTCATACTCCTGTTTGCTAATCCATATCTGCCTGAAGGTGGGCAGTGAGGCCATAATGGAGCTGCCAATCCAGACTCATTGCAAACAATGCTCTTGACTTTTATTGTGCTGGGTGCTAGGGCTGTGATCTCCTTCAGCAGCCTATCATTCATGCCTGGACACATGGTGGTACCACCAGACAGCACAATGTTGCCAGACAAGCTCTTGTGGATGTCCACATCACACTTCAAGATGGAACAGTAGGTGGCATATTGAATGCCCAACGACCCAAAGACTCAATGCCCAGGAAACTGGGATGGAAAGCACCTCTGGGCACCAGAATCACTCATTGCCTACAGTGTTGTAGGTGACTATTAATATTTACTATTAATATATCTTTTAGTAAAGCTGTTGTTAATCCTAAATAGCTGTATAACCAAATCAACACACAGAGACTAGGATTTAGTTAGTTAACCTGGAACACAATGCTGGGCAATGGTTGTTCTATCATAAACCTCCAAGCCCACGTAGTTTCTACCATTCAGAGTTCCCACATTGCACTTGAGTTTAGTGATATATTAGGTCCAGTCCATCTCTCCACATCGTTCCAAGACCTTTCCTCCAGCTCTGCTTTCCCAGCTCTCTCCTCCCTTCTCTCCTCCTCTGCCTCCCACACCTTCCTGTCCTCTGGCTCCTCCCTCTCTTCCTGCTCCCTTTTCATTGCTCAACATTGTGGCTAGTTGCTTTATTTTGGCATGTTTACACAAAGTTGAGACAGGTGATGCTTAGAATAAGTATCACAATGCAATGTCCGGACTGAAACCAGAGAGTGGGGGAGAGAAATCAGCATTTGAACGAACAAGGGTAAGGTGCATACATTCCAAAAGAACATTATACCAGCACTATAGTGAGGATGTGACAATCAGGCAGCCTGTACCTTTGCTCCAAAAGAGAGTACGTAGCAGAGGCCATTTCTTGATCAAAATCTAAGGCAACATAACACAGTTTTTCTCTCATGTCACATACAATCTCCCACTCAGCTGTGGTGGTAAAGCTGTAGTTCCACTCAGTGAGGATCTTCATGAGGTAATCTGTCAGTTCCCTGCCATCCAGGTCTAGATGCAGGATGGCATGGGGAAGGGCATAGCCTTCATAGATGGACACTGTATGTGTGACTCCATCACCAGAGTCCAGGACAATTCCTTTTATGCGCCCTGAGGCATACAGAGCCAGCATTGGCTAAATGGCCACAAATGTGGCTGGAGTGTTAAGGGTTTCAAACATTATTTGCATCTCTGTTAATCTTAGGGTTCAAGGGGTATTCTGTAGGAAGCACTGGATGAAAGTGAATAAACTATAATTAATATACAAAAATTAAAATTAAAAAAGAAAATGCAAATGGGAAGCATTTACTAAAGCATTTTAAAAACTATGATATTATAAAACCATCTTTTTATCAGCAATCTATTCAGAGCAGGTTTTTATTTTTTTCCAGGAATGAACTACATATAGTCTTAAAGTTGTATCTGATTAAAAACAAAAGAAATAAAAAACAAAAAAATAAAAACAAACAAACAAACAAACAAAAAGAAGGACTTTGTGTTCCTCAGAAGCCACACACAGCTTGTTGTAGAAGGTGTGGTGCCCAATCTCCTCCATGTCATTGAATGCTCAATAGGATACTTCTGGGTCAGGGGTCAGGAGACCCTTCTCGCTTTGGGCCTCATTGCCTACATAGGAGTCGTTCTTGCCCATGTCAAATATGATGCTTTCACATTGAGGTCTCCCAGTGATGAAAGGGAACACTGCCCTGGGGGCATTATCACCAACAAACCCAGCTTTGCGCATTCCAGAGCCACTGTAAATGACTACTGCTCTGGTTTCTTCTCTGGTTGCCTCTGGGATAGGAAAGAGAAAGCAGCAGAAGATGTTCAGTTTAGACCAGTGGCAGACACTGGGCATGAAATAAAAACCAAAAATCAATGAAATGTGATCTACAGCTGAAATATTTACTTCTTATAAAAATACTGATGAGACCTGATAAGCCAGGGTCAGATGGAAGGGGAGGAGGTCCTCCACTATCAGAGTACTGGGGAAAGGGCATAGGAGGAGATGAGGAAGGGCAGGATTGGGAGGGGATGAGGGTGGAGATACAGCTGGGACAAAAAGCAAATAGATTGTAACAAATAAAAAAATTATATTAAAAAACTCAAAAAATAATAAAAAATAAACACTGATTGGTATTTCAATGTGCCATTTGGTCACATACTACACCCCAGAATGTTCCATCCATACCAACACACAAAGGGTTAATGGGTGCTGCTTTTCCTGAAATTAGTTTAGGGTTTACCAATCCTAACTCTATTTTCATCCATTGAGCAGAAACTTATTTTGATTTTCCATCATAAGTTTTTCTCATGTGCTGGTGAAATCATTATGATAAGAGCAAAATCTATTTTACTCAATATGTATGGTTCCTGTAAGGTTTGGGTACCATGTTTCAAGTAGCAAAATAACAGTTATCAGCTAGTGTTTTTCTGTGGGAAATTCTATGTTCAAAACACAAAGTCATGAGTTAAGGACACCGTGGAGCACAAAATGGAGGGGCACGAACAGCAGTATAGGAAGAGATGGAAAGAAATGTCAAACAGAATAGCTCTCACTTTGTTGACCCTAGGATTGTTAGGACATCACTAGTTACTTAAGAGAAGGTGATAGCACAGGTAGAGAAGAGGCTCAGCATTCAGTGTTGAGAAGGACTCAGGTTAGACAAGTCTAATATGTAGTTTGTACATGCCTGCACCTCCATGTTTCCAGAGCAATCCATGTTTACAATAGCCAGGCAAGGGGCAGACTGGACTCTCCTTATCTCTTGAAGAAACAAGTCACATGAGAACGACCTACATAAACTCTTTTCTGTCATTTGTGTTACACTGTCACTTTTCTCTTGCACATTTTCCTGTGGTGACAGAGCTCACAGGGCGACTTTCTGATGCTTCCTGTAACAAAGCATGTCACAGCCTAAACCATTAACTGGAATGTGAGCTCATTGTCACAACATGGGCCTATGATGTTGAGATCTGGGCCAAATCCCCAAAGAGCACACCTCCAACAATAAGAAAAATGAATAAAAGTAAAAGCATTAAAAAGAAATGAGAGCATATAAGTTGTACGGGTCTGTGACTTTGCATGAACAGCTACCAAGAACTGTGCTAGAGGATGGTAAAGGGTCTCTAAAATATGTTAGCTGTGCAAGATAAGAACACAAAGAAAACATGTTAATGTTATATGGTAGCATTTGTCGCTAGAGCCCTGAATCCATGACTGATCGAAGGCTCTGAACAAACTGATACAGCGAAGCGCACAAAGCTGCAAACCAGCAGTGAGCCAAATGTCCTCACGTATAAAATGGCAGATGCAGATATTCTCACAAGAATCAGTTCACACAAAAATAAGCTAAATTCCAAAGACTCTTTTCATTTATATTTAGATTTATCTGCAATATTACCTAAGATCAATGTGCATTACACCTGAGAATTGCAAAGGGAGGAGTGATGGTGCAATTTACCCCAATTTCAGTCCTTCCTCCTCTTTCCAAAAAATCCCTACAGCAGCAACCATCTATTATTTGAGCTGAATAAAAATACCTCGTTGTCTTCTTGCAAGAGTCTGCAAGATGAACTCTAAACTTAGCAAGTTCATTCTTACCATCTTCCTATACAGTAGAGTACCAATCCTTTTCAAAATAACCCTTGCACATACATCTTGGATTCATCAATTTCACCTTCAAGTTAAGCATTATTCTAATCTTAACTTTTATATAAACCTATCAGAAATAATTTAAGAATATTTCAAAAATCATATTGAACAGGTACTTTAAATGATATCATATTATATGTTTGCAGTTCTTCAGATACGTTTGATTTCCTCAGGAAGAATGTGCAGAAATTAAAACATAATGAGTTTTCCATAGGCCCTGTTCTCTCTTTAACTACCGTGCTTTGGACATTCGATAGAGTTCTTTGATGGTAAGTCTTTATTCTTTGAATGTAGGAGACTTGTAGAAGAAATCTGAAGAGCCGCAGTGCTGCGGACCCTATTAAACAGTGGATCCCAGACCGTTAAAATGGAAATACTGTCTTAACATGTGCCCCACGAGGATATGAAATTGCAAACTGATAGAGCAACACCCATGTTCACAAGATGATTGTCCCTTGATGGCTGATCACTTTCTGATTTTACTGTCATATGCCCTACCCCAAATGTCGCCTCAGCTTATCTGAGCCTTCCATCCTGCAGCCATCCAAGCTTTTGGAGCTCTACTCTCACTGTCTTAAACAGGTGCCAGCATCAGGGAAATGCAAGTCAAAACGACCCTGAGATATCACCTTACACCCATCAGAATGGCCAAGATGAAAAACTCAAGCGATAACACATGCTGGAGAGGTTGTGGAGAAAGGGGAACCCTCCTCCACTGCTGGTGGGAATGTAAACTGGTACAACCACTCTGGAAAGCAATCTGGCGCTTTCTAAGACAATTAGGAATAGTGCTTCCTCAAGACCCAGCTATACCACTGCTAGGTATATACCCAAAGTTCGTTCAAGTACACAAAAGGGATACTTGCTCAACCATGTTTATAGCAGCTTTATTTGTAATAGCCAGAACCTGGAAACAACCCAGATGTCCATCAGTGGAGGAATGGGTACAGAAATTGTGGTATTTTTACACAATGGAATACTACTCAGCAATCAAAAAGGGGGAAATAATGAAATTTGCAGGCAAATGGTGGGATCTAGAAAAGATCATTCTGAGTGAAATATCCCAGAAGGAGAAAGACAAACATGGGATATACTCACTTATATAGACCTATAAGATATGATAAACATAATGAAATCTATACACCTAAAAAAGATAATCAATTGAGCGGACATGGGGTATGATGATCAATCCTCATTTAGAAAGACAGAAGGGATGTGCATTGAACGTATGACAGGAGTCTACTGAGCGCATCTGAAAGACTCTAACAGTGTTTTCAAAGCAAAGACTCATGACCAAACCTTTGGCAGAGTACAGGGAATCATAAGAAAGAAGGGGAGTTAGTCTGATGGGGAAAGGATAGGAGCTCCACAAGGACCAAATATATCTGGGCACAGGGTCTTTTCTGAGACTGACATTCAACCAAGGACCATGTATGGATATAACCTAGAACCTCCACTCAGATGTAGCCTGTGGTAGCTCAGTAACCAACTGGTTTCCCAAAGTGAGGGGAACAGGGACTATTTCTAACAGGAACTCAATGACTGGCTCTTTGGTCTCCCCACCCCCGAAGGGAAGAGCAGTCCTGTTAGGCCACAGAGGAGGGCTTTGCAGCCAGTCCTGAAGATACCTGATAAAACAGGATCAGATGAATGGGGAGGAGGTCCCCCCTATCAGTGGACTTGGAAAGGGGCACGGTGGAGATGAGGGAGGGAGGGAGGGACTGGGAGGGAATGAGAGATCGGGACACGGCTGGGATACAGAGTTAATAAAATGTAACTGATAAAAAATAATAATAATAAAATAAAAAAAATAAACAGGTGCCAGAGCTAAAATCTCATGCGAGACCCTTTTCATCTTTCTTGTTCCTTCAATGCCTTTTAATCTGCTCCCAACCCACACACCCCAAGTACACCCAACACAGTTGCCTTTCTTTGCGGCTGGTGTTCACCCATTTCCCAGTCCCTCTTCTCCCTGTTGACTCTCTCAATCTCACATTTAAGAGGCTCAGAATACAGCCCATTGCATGAGTGTCTCAGTTCTTCATGCTGCCCTGGAAGGGTAACAAGTGGCTCTTCCTTTCAGTTTAACCTGCCGTCTGTTGGCCACATATGTATTTGATAAATGTGTGCAGCACCAGACCCTCATACTATCTTACACTAACATCCCCTACAGTTAAGACCTGCTGATAAAATATACTATTTACCAAGCCTACCAGGAGCTTCCTCAGCTGCTCATGGGAGAACTTCGGGGTGGGTTGCTTGGTCACTGCCTGTTGAAGCCTGCTTAGCAAGCTGTGTGCCAGGAAGACACTGTCAAAGGGACACTGGCCATGCATTACAGCCTGTACATAGCTCTGATCTAGGAACACAACTGAACTACCACTTTTCAGGAACTACTACATGAAATTTTAGCAGCATGTTTCTATACTTTTTTTTTTAAACCTTACACTTTTTCGTGAAAATTATGTTTCTTATGGCTCATTAAATCATATAGCAGCATTCTAGACTACATGAGAAAAGGGGACAATCTCTGTTTTGAGTGGAGGCGGCATGCCTAGAAGATTTAAAAATTTAAAGTCTTCCTTTGCACTTCAAGTTCAACCCCAAGTTCAGTCTACCACGTCATCAGTGTCTATAGTGTTCTTCTCGAGAAAAGTGAAATCTAGGCTTTTCTTTTCACCCTTCTTGAAGCAGTCCTCATTTGCTATTCCCACCAGAGAGCTTGTATGTTCCTGAAAGGTCCTGCATTCTCTGACTAACACTTAGAAATCATTTATTTTTCTAAACACCTATGCATTATTATTTCAGTTTTTTAGTGCAACAAGTAAGTCTAGTTTCCACAACCCAAATATTCATGGTGTTTGGTCAGCCTACTAGGGCCACACCCTTAAGTAAAACTGACTCTTCTCCCACAGCTGTCTGTGGTCAATAGCCCCTCAGCTAGAGGTAGGACTTCATGCTAACTTCCTGTCTCCACCTGAGATTTTGACTGGCTTGAGTGAACATGGGTCTTGTGGTGTCGAGGACCGCTTCCTCATGCATCACCTGGACAGGTTGTGCTGAAGCCTCCTGGGCAGGCTGTGTGCCAGGAACACCCTGCCAAGGGGACATTGGCCACTTATTTCAGGCTGGACATAGCTGCTCTCTAGAACACAACTGAACTTGCACTTTGCAGAAAGTACCACATGAAGTTTTAGCAGTGTCTGTAGAAGCACATATTGAAGACCACACTTATGCTTGGAAAAGTCTCACCAGACATGGACTTCAAGTCAACTTTCTCGTCAGCCTCGGCATGCACAAGAAGCACACACATACACACAACACACAATACACAGAAGACACACACACAACACACAAGACACACATACACTCAGCCTGAGTTCCAGCATACACCAAGGACCCATCTGTGGATGGTGAAGGTGTGATACCTAGATACACATATGGACCCCTGTCTCACACTCATGTAGGGAACACTCTCTTACACAAAAGTGTTTCTAGGTTTAGATGGTTTTACACTCTATGTGACAAGGCACCTTTAATGCTTGTCTTTGCATTAAAAGAATATTCTGAGCTAGAGTAGGAAATTTGCTTTCATACTTGTTTGAAACATTATGGTCCCTATAGGGGATGAGGTGTTCCCATCATATTCACAGAAGGGAGCATGTTCTCATCATATTCACAGAAGGGAGATCCTCAAACTCAGAACAATCAAGGGAATAATATTCATTCCACTAACTATTTTACCTACCAATATTGGGTTTTCTTCAGGCAAGTCCAGATGTTTCTCCTCTGCTAGTTCAGTTGTTTCAACATCAGTATTATTGTCTATTATGGTGAAAATTACGAAAAAAAATGAAAACATATTATAATAGTCCATATACACAATTTCCCAGGAGCTGCTTCTGAAAGAATTAATGCCCAATTGAAAACGGAGGAATATCACCTCATTCAGCTGTTTATTGAAATGGAAGAAAGAAGTGTCAGTGTTGAAAAGCCACACTTTTCATGAATGTATGCTCCAATTCTCTAATGTCAAGAGATTTAAGTGTGTGGACGATATCTCTAAGAATGCCTTTGGTTTCATCGATGCCTTCAGGATGTACATGGAAACACAAGGATGAGTGGCACACCTTCCTCCTTCGCAATGCACTTTGCCACAATTAAAAATTCGACAAAACACTGATCAGTTCAATAATCTCCTCATATTGAGGAAGCTGCTGGGCAACTCGGTAAGTTGTATATTTTATTATCAGGTCTTAGTGAGGCACTCTTTGTGATTCCTTAACATTATGGCCTAATCTAATACTTTCTATGGGAGTAACTGTCTCCTTGTGACCATCTACTTTCCTGGCTCTTGCAGTGCTTTCCAATGATCCCAGAGATTTGTTTTCTCCAGAGCCACATTCTGATAGATTATCCAGTCCCAAATGTTCAGCCATTGACTCATGTACAATATGAGCAAAACAAAACAGATTCAATAAATTAAACAGATATACATCCATATTTATCTTCATGTGTACAATAACAATGGCTAAAGTAGAGGTAATCAAGTTGAGAGGGAGGAGAGAGGCCATGAGTGGAGTTTGGAGAAGAAAGGAGAGAGAGCAGAGAGAGGAGAAAGAGAGACAGAGTGACACACACTGTCTTTGAGACACAGCAGGGCAAATGAATATAGGAACTCACAGCCAACATGACAACACTCACAAGACCCATGCACACTCAAGCCAGTCAGAATCTCAGGTGGAGACAGGAAGTTAGCATGAAGTCCTACCTCTAGCCGAGGGGCTATTGACCATAGCCAGCTGTGGGAGAAGAGTCAGTTTTACTTAAGGGTGTGGCCCTAGTAGGCTGACCAAACACCATGAATATTTGAGCCGTGCAAACTAGACTTACTTGTTGCACTATAAAACTGAAATACTAATGCATAGGTGTTTAGAAAAATAAATGATTTCTAAATGTTAGTCAGGGAATGCTTGAGCTTCTGAACACAGAAAATTGGCCCTATACATAAACTTGTTAAAGCACTTGTTGGTTTAATTTAGAAAATCTTTACTTTCGTAGTGTCTTCAATGCTGCTCCCAAATTCCAGGAGACAGGAAACTATTTCCGAGATGTCACTGTATACAGCAGGATGTAAAGCTGTTTCTCCATTGATGTCTCTCAGGTTGGGATTTGCCCTGTGTTGAAGGAGTACCGAGATGACATCTTCCTTCATATTTTGTACAAAGAATTCAACACAGGCTTTTCACAGCTTTCAACATGTTATATTTAAGCAAGATACTTTTGTTTTCACTGTAAGCATTTAAATCAAATCATTCCTGAAATTGATGTATCTGCACTACCTTTATTAAAGATGTCATCTTTTTGTCATCAAGGGTGTTGATGTCACAGCCGTGGTACAGAAAGAAATGAGCAAGGGTTGGGTGCCCATGATAAGAAGCAAAGTGAAGAGCGGTTCTGTGGAAAGAACAGATCCAGAAAAGGCAGGTTTCTCCCGTCTTCCAGTTTCCTCATGAACACCATCCTTAGCTCCAAGCCCTCTTACCTTTGGCTGTTATCTTGAAGATGTATATCAAACTTCTTCCCAGAGAGGAGTTGTAACACGGCCTTGACCGTCCACGGCCCACCGCAGCGTGAGGTTTGTTTTTGCCTGCATAGGGCCGCTCAGTTTTCTTTACTCCGTTATAGTTCCTGTAACACAGGCTGTTTTGATCCCTGTTCTCGCAGTGGCAAAACCCCAAGGGGATTTTGTATCTTTTTTTTAAAGCACAACAGAGTCCTACAGGTGGACAGCATCTCTGTGTCCGCCTCGGTCTGGGCTCGACTCTGTTTAGCCACATTAAATTAACATAAACCTCTAACAGCGGACGAAATCAGTCTCAGACTGATCTCTGTGGGTCAAAGAAGTGAATCAAGCGTCGCCAGCCAAACACAGACAGAACTGGCCGCCTAACAATCGTCGTCAAGCAACACCGGCACACGCAAGCATGCGCATTCTTCCTCGCGTGTGGGCCTCTGTGGCAAAACGGTGGCAGTGCGCATGCGCGGTCCTGATGTTCTTGCTTGGCCTTGTTTTACACTCATCTTACTAAGTCTTTATTTCTTTTTCAGATTAGAAGGATACTCCCTACAGCAATCTTACTTGACAGTGCTTTTGTTAGATGGTGTAACCGTCATCTTTCTAATATTTTTCTTTCTGGGGTTTTTACTGAAAGGTCATGTTATTTTATATGAGCTTGCCTTTGTGGGAAGAGTTCTTCTCCCTCTAAATGCCCACTCTCCTCCCCCACCCCATTTTTCTTGTTGCTGAAAATCGAGTATTTTCTCAGGGAGGCAGACACAAGATGATCTCTGTGAGTTCAAGGCCAGCCCCCGGTCTACAAAGTAAATCCAGGACAGCCAAGGCTACATAGAGAAACCTTGTCTTGGAAAAAAAAAACCCAAAACAACAACAAAGAAAACAGATTATTTTACCATTCCATGTATTCTAATTATGGTTTCCTTTCCGCAAACTCCTCCTAGATCCTCCAGCCCACCCCCTCCCACCCAAATCTACACCTTTTCCTTTCTCTCAGAAGAGACAAACAGGGTCTAATAATAACAATAATAATGATGATGCAGCAGCAATAACAGCAATGATCCAAGATAAAATAAAACAAACAAGCCAGATTAGTGTAAAACAAACACAGCAAAATAAGCCGAAGAAAAGTATAAGGCACAAATACAGCCACAGAGATTCATACATTTGCCCACAGACACATCCCCAAAAACCACACAATTGGAAAGCATGATTTGTACGCAGAACATCTATAAGAGAGAAAGAGACCAGACAAAGCATCGTGAGCAGAAAGCCTTCCAAAATGCTGGGTAGTGCATTTTGTGATGTCTGTCTACTGCTTGGGCATGGGGCCTGGGGGGGGGGGGGGACTGAGACCACTGACGTTGAAAGTTCTCTATGAACAAATTTGTGGATTTTTTTTTTTTTTTTTGTGGTGGTGTGGGTTTTCTTCTTTTGATTTGCTGCTCTGAGATTATTTTTTCTTTGTGTTTTCTTGGGTGTGGTATACCACTTCCCGTTGACGTTTTTATGCAAACACCTTCTGTAGACTGAATCTGTGGATAGCTATTGTCTAAATTTGGTTCTACTGTGGAATGTCTTCTTCCATCTATTGTGACTGAAAATTGTTCTGGGTACGGTAGTCTGGGCGGGTATCTGTGGTCTCTGACACTTTGTAGAACATCCATCCAGGCCCTTCTGGCTTTCAGTGTTTAACTGAGAGTCAGGAGCTATTCTGACAGGTTTGCCTTTCTGTGCTCCCTGGTCTTTTTCCCTTGCAGATTTTAAGGAACTTTCTCTCTTCAGTAGACTTAGATTTGATTAACAGCTAGATGCTGACGGCTGTGCCTTTAGATAGATTCCCCTAGCCACACTTGGCACATGACCTCTGACAGAGCTCCCTGCTAGCTCTCCGTTCCCTGCGCGTATCTATATGTTCATCAAGCACTGGCATTCTGCTCTTTGTGATGGGAGCAGGCTGTACAATGCAAATCAAGGATCCTTTAAGTGCCTAGGTTCAGCCAGTTATGACACCTATTCTTGGAGCTCCCTAACCCACTCCCCTAGGGGCATATAGTCTTTGTTTTCTGGGAGTAAAGTTGAATTAGCATCAGCTGTTCCAGGGGCGTGTGATCCCTCTAAGGTTCTTGCTGGCCATTTCAGGCATGCTTCTTGTCTCCAGACCCTCCTGACTTCCTGGGCTTCTGTGAGGCAACCCTCTGGCAGGAGGAGAACTACAATGTCTTGACATTTGTATTACAGGAAGAAATCATTCCTTAAAGACATTTTAGAATTCAAGAAACTACAACTGCTAGCACCACATACATCTGTTCTGGCTTCCAGATCTGGAACTCTGGGATGAGTCCTGCTTAATTCCACATCCTGAGCCTTGACAGCTCCAACAGTGTTGGCAAAGGATGATGTGGTTGGTGTTCCTTCAGGCCTTCTGAACTATTGCTCACAATCAGAGTAGGAACATATAAACAAGCGAGCTGTGCTTAAAAGGTCTTTCTAATACTAAGGGTACACAGCACTTACAACAGTACCTAGGTATACAAGAATATGCACTGAATGAGTGGTGTTTTTTGTGACACTTCTTTGTTCACACACAATAAAAGCTCATCACAAACATCTCTTCAGTAACCAAGAGCTTCACTGGTGGTAATTTATATCCCTTAGGTGCACAATTGCTTCTTGACACTTGATGGCAGTAGGAGCCAGGTGATAGCACAAGCCAACAATATTCAGCTGTAGTCCACTAACTAAAGTCCAAGCGGATCAAAGACCTCAACATAAAAACCAGACACACTAAAGTGGGGAAAAAGTGGGGAAGAGCCTTGAACTCATTGGCACAGGAGACAACTTCCTGAACAGAACACCAACAGCATAGGCTCTAAGATCAACAATCAACAAATGGGACCTCATGAAACTGGAAAGCTTCTGTAAAGCAAAGGACACTGTCATCAGAACAAATGACAGCCTAAAGACTGGGAAAGGATCTTCACCAACCCTATGTCTGACAGAGGGCTAATATCCAGAATATATTAAGAACTCAAGAAGTTAAAAAGCAACAAATCAAGCAATCCAATTAAAAAATGGGGTACAGAGCTAAACAGAGAATTGTCTTTTTTATATTATTTATTTATTATTTATACAGTATTCTGCTGTACGTGTGCCTGCATACCAGAAGAAGGCACTAGTTCTCATTATAGATGGTTTGAGCCACCATGCCGTTGCTGGGAATTGAACTTAGGACCCTTAAAAGTACAGGCAGTACTCTTAACCTCTGAGCCATCTTTCCAGCATCCAACAGAGAATTCTCAATAGAGGAATATCAAATGGCAGAGAAACACTTAAAGAAATGCTCAACATCCTTAATCATCAGAGAAATGTAAATCAAAACAACCCTGAGATTTCACCTTACACCCATCAGAATGGCTAAGATCAAAAACTCAAGTGACAACACATGCTGGAGAGGTTACAGAGAAAGGGGACCCATCCTCCACTGCTGGTGGGAATGTAAAATTGTACAATCAGTTTGGAAATCAATCTGGCACTTTCTCAGACAATTAGGAATAGTGTTTCCTCAAGATCCAGCTATACTACTCTTAGGCATATATCCAAAATGTGCTCAAGTATACAACAAGGACATTTGCTCAACCATGTTCATAGCAGCTTTATTTGTAATAGCCAGAATCTAGAAACAACCCAGATGTCCCTCAATGGAGGAATGGATACAGAAATTGTGGTACTTTTACACAATGGAATACTACTCGGCAATTAAAAACAAGGAAATCATGAAATCTGCAGGCACATGGTGGGATCTAGAAAAGATCACCTTGAGTGAGGTATCCCAGAAGCAGAAAGACACACACGGTATATCCTTACTGCTGCAGTTACTGTATTACCTCATGTGGAGGTAGGTCTGTCTGCCTGGTAATCAGGACTCTGTAGGACCTAACAAGGATAAATTTGGAAACAGGCCGTTCTTAATCTCTAAGTCTGGAGAAATGGTCTCGGCCATTTTTCCATGTGGTGAGGGAAATGGAGTTTCACCCTGCTCCTCCAGTCTACAAGGGAACTCACTGCACAGTGATCTGTCTGTAGTCTTTGTCTCATCTGAATGTCTGTTTTTGTTTTTGTTTTTGTTTTTAACCAGCCTGGGATTATGTAGCCTCTCATGCATGGAGAGACAGGGAGTGCCCCTGGAATGTTTTCAGATTCCCAGAAATGTCTTGTTGTAATTGTCTCATGGTTATGGTTGTTGGATGATTTCATGTTTGTTTGTTTCATTTTGACTGTTGGTTCCATTTCTCTTTTCTTTGTCCCTCTCCCTTGTCTGACCCTTTCTTCCACAGATTTCTCCTGATGGCGAGGAACTAGAGAATATCAATGCTGCTTTCCTTCAAAACAGGAGGAAAGGACAAGGAGGCACTTAGGAGTTATTGCCAAGTTCTTATGGTGAGTTTCAGGGTAACTGCCAAATGCTCCAAAAATATGTCAGGTAACTTGATTAGTTCAGGGACCTGCAGAATCCCCTACTGACTTTTTAGAAAGAGTAATTAAAAAAAAATGGTCAAAGAATCTGGGAAAATGGACGATGGCTCACTCCTTCCTAGTTATACCTGAAAATTCACTTTCCCTTGAAAGAAATATCTTTGTGTTTCATATTCTGGGAAAACGGCCAAACTTCATTTACTGGCCGGTTTACTCTTGACTTAGTTTTCACTCCTTTCAAGCCCTGAACCTTTTAGCTTCTGCCTGGATGAAGCTGGCAACAAGCCCAGAGCTGCCTGATGGACAGCTTTCAAAAGGGACACCAATAGCTTTTTAGCTTCTCCAGTTTAAAAAAAAAATGCTTTATGTTCATGAGAATTGGATTCAATAGTTAACAAGATGCTCCTGCCTTAAAATTACAACTAAACAAAGTAAAAAAAAAAATCTGTTTTACATATATAAATTTATTATGTCCTGGTTATATATCTTAGTTATAGATTATTGACTTATGAGTTATTGGATATGGTTAAAATTTTTGTAACATCTGAAACAAAAGGTTAACTTATGTTTCTTTGTTTGTTTGTTGTTTTGTATATCAATACTTAAACCACTGGTGCTGGCACTGTTTGGTATGATGATAAACAGGAAATGAGAGTAATTCAACTGTTTGGGGGAGTTTCGCTGTGAAGCAGAACAGAGAAATAGGGGGGTGGCAGGAGGACAATGTGAGCATAAAGAGGGGGAATTTGAGAGCATCTATCATTTTTCTGTGTGGCTGGAAATGGTGATAGCAAGATGCTGATGTCCATGAATGACTGAACAAATGAATGAATGAATAAATGAATGTCACAAAAGATACTAACCAGATACCTCAGATGGGAGCCCATTCTAGAGACAGACACTCCTTCAACTATAGGGACAGGAAGGAAAAGATGGATGAGGATTCTGGACCCTTTGTCAGTGCAGCAGAGGGAGGCAGAAAGTTCACTACTGATTCCTGACAGTTTTTAGGAGGTGAGAGCAGGTGGAAAGTGAAAGAATGTTTGAAGATGCCTTAGTTCCTGTTCTATTGCTGTGGCAGGGTACCCTGACCAAGACAGCTTATAACAGAAAGCATCTACTTTGAGACTTAATTACAGTTTACTTCATGTTTATCACAGTGGGAACCATGGCATTATGGCAGGCATGGCACTGAAGCAGTAGCTGAGCGCTCACACCTCATCCACAAGCAGGAGACAGACTCTTCCTGATATGGGCTTTTGAAATCTTAACGCTCAACCCCAGTGACACACCTCCTTTAACAAGGCCACACCTCCCAATCCTCCCCAAACAGTCCCCCTAACTGGGGTTCAAGCATGCAAACGCATGGGCCTATGCAGGCCATTCTTACTCAAACCAGCATAGAAGGGCTCCTCTGGGACATGAGCTGTTCAGGCAGCATGGAGACTGCCTGTGTGAGACAACAGTGAGGCCTTTGTAGGTGGATCTCTCTCCAGATGTGAATTCATCAGACTGAAGGCTTTACCAATCAGACAAGATAGAAAGGAAGGAGCAGCTCCAAGAGTGAGGCATGGGGGGAGAAGAGTGTAAGTAGAGACATCTAGAAGATGCTAGGAAGCAAGACTAGTTTTCACTCTCTTGAAGATAAGGCTTGAGAGTGTCAAAGGTGTGGGCAAGTTGAATGTGGATGTCACCAATCTCAGTCTTGAGAGGTTAAAGTGTGAGTTTGAGGCAAGCGTAAGCTTCATAGACTCTGTCTACAAAGCCTGGGCACCTGAAGCAGAAAGTCCAGGGATTGAGAAGGCAGATCTTTGGAAGCAGGAGCATCATCTTATGCAAAGCTGGAGAGTTCAGAAGCAGCAGAGAGCAGAAAATAGGAACCTTCAAGGAATTGGCTTATTTTGCTTTGGAATGCTGGCTGCTTGAGAACAGAGCTGAAGCTGTCTTGAACAAGGGATGTCCCCGCCCCCCCCCCCGCCCCATGTCTAGAACAATGTTGGCAACTGGTAAAACTCTGCATGTATACGTGTGTATGACATGAGTGTGGGTTTTACATACATATGCCACTGTGTGTGGGTTATATGCAAGCCAAAAGCTAACATCGGCTGTCTTCCTCCACTACTTTCTTCTGTTCAGTCTCACTGAAGCTGGAGTCATTGATTCTGGCTCGTCTACCTAGCCAGGTTGTCATGGGATCTTGTCTCTGCCTCCCAGGAGCTGGAATTACAGGTAGTAAATCAGCTGGTAACTGGGTTTGCATTCTTTACGCACTGAGCTATCCTCTCATCCATGCTCTCAGCAAAAGGCTTTTTAAAATTTTTTCTGTGTATTGATGTTTTAACTGCATGTAGGTCTGTGCATTGCTTATATGCTTTGCCCATGGAAGCCAGAAGAGGGCATTGAGTTCCCTAGAACTAAAGTTACAGGTGGTTATAACTCAGACCCTCTAGTAGAGCAAGCAGCCAGTGCTCTTAACTGCTGAGCACCATCTCTCCAGGTCCCAGCCACACCCCAAGTATAAATCTTTATTGTTTGTTTGTTTGTTTTTTGAGGCAGGTTTCTCCACGTAGCCTTGGCTGTCCTGGACTCGCTTTGTAGGCCAGGCTGGCCTTAAACTCAGAAATCTGCCTGCCTCTGCATCCCCGACTGCTGGAATTACAGCAGGTATGCACCACTGCACCCGGCCCAAGTAAAAATCTTAATGAAGGATTAGGTCTAATGCATAATTTAGTCCTTTTGTTGGTGGTGGCAACAGTGTGATGTGGGGGGAGGAGTTGTTTTTCTGTTTTGTTTGGAGGTATACTTTCATTTTGTAGCTTTGGCTGTCTTGAAACTCAACATGAAGACCAGGCTGGCCTCACACAGGGATCCACCTGCCTCTGCCTCCTGAATAATGTGGTCTTTTCATTTTGCTCTGTGTGTGCAATGCTGAAGATTGAACCCAGGCCCTACCTCGTGCTAGGTAAGTCCTCTATAACTGAGCTTTGCCTCCAGTCCCACGTGACTTTATTTAAAATTCTTTGGGTTGTTTTTGTTTTTTTTATAGTTGATGAAGCAGCCAGAGATCCCCCAGACTGCTTGAGTTCCATCAGGCACACGTGTTTTATACATCAACTATTTACACCCCTTCTACCTGCCCCTCACCCCCAAAAGTGCCTGACATCTCCACAGCTTAGCTGTCCTACTTCCTCTATTCCTCCAGATCCAACCTTCCTATTGTTCTTCGCCAAGTCTGGGACCTTTTCCAAGGATGAGACCCAATTTCCCACAGGACGAAAAAATACCAACTCTGGTCCCTGAGCAAGTACCCTGGGTCTGGAAACACCAGGTTCACTGCCTGCCTGCTTAGCCCATGCTTACCCCTCTGCCTCACTTTTGGGGCACTTCTGTCAACAGGCTACACGTCTCCCCCTGCTTGGCTATCATTCCTGCTGCACAGAGCCCCAGAGCCCAACCAACCTATGGTCCCTCTGCTCAAGCAGACTTTAGCCCAGGAGTGGCTGAAGTCAGGCTCAGAGCGCTCACTGTCTGGGGACCAGCACAAAGGCCTGGTGTTTGCTGCAATGAGCAGAACAGTAGTGTGTGCCAATACCCAGGAGAAAGTCAGGTAGTGTGGACTGTGGGCCATAGGCAGAGCCAAGGGGAAGTTGCTAGGCAAGCTTTATTATTGGTCAATCTGTACGGTGTCTGCTGGAAGTAGGTAGGGCAGCTGTGGCTCCTCCCCAGGCTGCCTGGCTTGCCCCTCAGGTCAGGCTGGACAGGGGATCTGTTCGAAGTTGCTTCCTCCTGTTTCTGAGATTCTGAGAGCTCGCCTCTGTCCCACTGCTACCGCACAGGCCTTCAGGGCCGGTCAGAAGGAGCAGGGGCCTTCTTCCGTTCCCGGCTCAGCAGGGTCACCAGCTTGGCCTTGATGCCCATCTGTGCACCAGAGCGGCCAGTGGCCCCAGCGTCATCGAGCTCTAGCAGCCTTCGGTACTGGGCTTCCAAGTTGCTGTCAGGGGCTGAGCCAGGCCAACTCAGGTCTTCACTGTTGTGGTAGACAGGGCTGCCCAGGGGGCTACGGCCACCAGGAGGGCCCTCTGGGGACTCAGGACCCCCATTGGCCAGCCCAGGACTGGCCTCCAGCATGCACAGGTTCTCATAGAAGTGCTCCATGGTGGCCGTGGGCTTGCTGGTCTGCTTGCACACAGACGCATAGAGACCAGACACTGTTTCTTCTTTTGTGGGGCTGAGCAGCAGTGGCAGGCTCTGAGGCCCAGGGTCGGTTACAGGCAGCTTTCTGGAAGTGGCCAGTTCAGATCCTGGGGCCACCTCCCGAAGCTCTCCAGGGGGCTCGAGGGAGGGCAGAGAGAGGGCTCGAGGCAGGGGGCAGGGTGGGGACATGGCCAGCTCTGGAAGGCGCTCCCGCTGGCGGGCAATGGCAGCAGCCACAGCTCCACATATGTCTGGGGCACGTGGACTGCTGAAGGCAAAAAGGCCTTCGCCTGAGTCACAACGGCGGCCAGCCTCAAAAGAGAACACACCCTGCACAAAAGTGACAGAGTCGCAGATCAGTGGCTGAGGACCCAGGACACTGACCACTTAGCCATCTTTCCCTACAGAGACCTGTCAAGCTGTCCAACACCTCACCTTGTCAGAGCCGAACTTGCGCAGGAACCTGTAGGGCCAGCTATAGAAGGCCTGGGGGCCAGAGATCTCCCGCAGCTGGATGTCATCCTGGCCCAGCACCAGGAGGTAGGGTCCTCTCAGCTGGCAGCGGGTGGTCGCCTCCGTCCTCTGAACCACCACTGGAAACTCACCCCCTGTTTGCAGGAAGCAAGGACGTGGCGTTGTTTCCCAGAGACCACCGCGCAGGCGGGCGCAAGGCTGCCCTAGGGTCTCCCCTCACTTACCTTCCTGCCAGGAGGAGTAGATAGAGTTTTCCTCCATGGGAACAAAGCCCCTTTTTGGAATCTCAGCCTGTCCTAATCCCGAAGAACATTCCCCAGTGCCCTGAAGAATAGATTTAAGGCATCAGTTAGCGCCTACCCCATTCGCCACCCCTACCCCTCCTTACGGGGTCAGCAGGCAACAGTTCCAAACCACCAGTGCCACTCTGCCTCACACTACAGGGTTCTAGGCAATCCTGAGTCTCTTCCCATCTGTAATGGAGAGGCGATACCCACTAGGCTCCCCCAAAAGTGCTGGTCTGGGAGTAAGGCTGCTTCTAGAGCTCTAGGCATTAGGCAACCAAGGCGAGGTTTCTAGAGTCCATGTGTGGCCAGGGGCTAGGCTGGCTTGCATATGGCTCTGGCAGTATGCAGCAGGAAAGTGGCAGGGGCAACAGCAAGTAAATGTCCAGGCCTCTTCTACTGTCAGCTGCGTGTCACCCTCGACCTTCCCTGCCCCACAGCCAGTCCTGAGGTGCTCTCAGGTCTCACTGTCCACAATAACTGCTTTGACCCATGAGCATGACCAGAGCCAAACCCCACCTCCTTTTCGCCCTGTGCATTTTTAACGTAAAAAACAAAAAGAAAGAATGATAAGCCGGGCAGTGGTGGCACATGCCTTTAATCCCAGTGCTTGGGAGGCAGAGGCAGGCAGATCTCTGTGAGTTCGAGGCCAGCCTGCTCTACAGAGTAAGTTCCAGGACAGCCAGGGCTACACGGAGAAACCCCATCTCAAAAAACAAACAAAGCGATACAATTACCATTGCTATTTTCAGGTGCCCAGCTCAGTGGTTTTCAGTATATTCACAAGGTCATCCTCTCAGTGAAGGTCAGGTACCCATCAGCCAGCACTATCCACGTCCCTCCCACGGCCCCGCAACCGAGCACCTGCTTTCCGTCTATGCGAACGTGTTTGTTCTGGATATATTATTTAAATTTTTGAAATATGTTACCCTCTGTGTTTGGCTTCTTCCGTGTCCTATTTCAAGGCTCCTTGTTTTTTGTTGTCTTGTTTTAGAGACCGGGTCTCAAGCAGCCCAGGCTGCCCCGCAACTGGCCATGTAGCTAAGGACGACCTTGAAGTGCTGATCCTTCTGCCTTCACCCTCCACGCTGGGGCTACAGACTTGTGCCACCCTGCCCAACCTAAGGCTTTGTTTTATCTCTTCATCAGCGGATGGTCATGTGTTGTTCCATCCCTTGGCAACTGTGACTAGTGCTGCCATGAGCACCGGTGTCCACATTTTGCCTGAACATTGCTTTTCATTCTCTTGGTTACACATGACGTGAGAGAATTGCAGCCATATGATAACTTCCTGACTGATTTTTAAACATGCATAATACATGTGTACTACAGTGCCTATGGTGGCCAGAAGAGGGTGTCTGAACCCCCAGGACTTAGAGCTGTGAGGTGCCATATGGGTGCTGGGAATTGAACCCAGGTCCTCTCCAAGAGGGGCCATCTCTGCAGCTCCTCCATGAATAACTTGCTGAGAAAGCCAGGCATGTTTGTTCTTCTATAGTTTGAACCCTGAGGCTTTCTAACCATTGGCCTCTGGCTTTATAAAACCTCCCACCCACACACGGCCCACAGTGGTTTCGGCAGGCTTTCACTGAACTTCCCAAATACATTCGCTCTTACATGGCCTGGCTCTTGGTTGGCCCACTCTCTGCTCCTTAAACATGACATATCTTCCTACCCCAGGGCCTTGCCCATGCTACCACTGTGTTACAGTACTTGTTCCAGTGGCTTCGACACCCTTCTCACACCTTTGCCTGGCAGGCCCATTTCCTGTCATTCAGGGCTCAGGCCCGCTGTCTCCTCCCTGCCTACTGTTTCATTTTCTCTATAGCATGCTTAGAGTACAGACTCCTCCTATGGGTTTCTGAGCTGCTGCCCAGATATGTAGAGCTTTGGCAGTACTTACCAAGTGACAGAATCTGACTAAGCAAGGACATGCATAAGTAGGGGGAGGTAGTCCCAGCAGGCCAGGTCACTGCACACTCACCGGGAAGGCCAGAAGGCAGATGGGACCCATCCATGACTGGCGGTGTTGTGCAGCTAGAAGGTGGCTTCGCTCGGTGGTGGTAATCAGGAAGGCACCGGTGTCCCTGGGGCAGCTCTCCCCATCCGCCGGAAGAACCGACACACAGTCAGCCAAGCGTATGACCCGACGTTCCCCTCGCCGGCTAGGCCCCGTGGGTCTGTCACCTGCTGGCCCCAGGCCACCGTCACGAACGTCCCAGCTTTCCAGCCGAGCTACGCCGGATGGGCCTCCTGCATACAGCAGAGCCCACACTTTCCGCCAGCATTTCTGTAAGAAAGGAGACCCTTGGGAGGACAGTTCCTCCTGCCGCTTGGCTCTGTGCAAGCTACTTAGCAACTGGCTGCCTGGCTTCTGCCTTTCTAGGACTTTAGGCTACAAAATAAGAAGGCCTTGCTGGGGTAGGGGTAGGCAGGAAAAATCTGTATTTGGGGTTGGTCAGCCCTGAATTCAAATCACACTTTTTCTGAATGACGTCCATAGTCAATAGTATGCTCATCTCTAGAGGCCGTGAGACTATGAGACTGAGGCTTCTACTAGACTTGTCTGTAAAGCATCTAGTGGTTAGAGAAGGCCAACTGACACTGTAGCTATGGTGTTTATCACTAACCCCCAATCAAAAACAGCACTTGGGCCATGGGCTGGGTGGGGTGGGGTGGGGAGGAGACCTTAACTTCATGGTGGTATGGAGGAAAACATGCAAATGACATCTGACAAAGGAAATAGACGGTTTATCTGCCCAGGGAGAAGCTGCAACTTAACTGTTTACAGCCTGATGATCAAGGAGGAAAAATAAGCCCCCACCTCCACTCCTCCCCAGTATCTGGACACACAGCCTTCGTCTGCAGGGTGTTACTCCATTCTTGGAGGACTTGGCCTTCTCCAGGAGCCTTGAAGCCATCATACACATAGGTTTTGACTCTTAAGACCCTTTCTGGTCTTGGCATCTCTACCACAAAGGATGCTTCAGCCCCGACCTTCTCCGGCCAAGAACCGCCACTCCCAAATTCCTGGGTTTCACCTCCCCAGACTCCCTTCCCAGTACTCTCAGTCTACTTAGGCTGTCTAGGCCTAGCAGGTTTCCTCCTCTGCCCATGGCTGGCAGTCTGGGGTTCCCACCTTGCCAAACTTCACATGCTGCTGGTAGAGGATGCCATCCTTGACAGGGGTTTCCACAGACTCCATGGCCACGGCTGTTCTGAAGTCCCGAGGAAACTGGTGACAGGCTGGACAGGAACTCCTCTTACTTCCCCTTCTGGCCACTTCCCCCTCCCTCTGTCCAGAGACAGCTTCGGGGGCTGGGGGAGGGGAGCTTGGTCTTCACTTAAGAGACAGTAGTCAGAATAAACCTCTTGGGGCTCTTGCCGTTCCAAAGGGACCACACTGCCATTGGGATCTTGAGGCCTTGGAGGGGGGCAGGAAAGGGGGTACTGCCTCTTCTTGCACATGGACCTGCATCAGCTGGGTGTGAGTGTGTGACCACACTGACCACACGGTGGATGCCCTGAGTCATGAGCTCTGAACCCTCCCCCATTCCCAGGCGGCTATGTACCCCAAGGACAGGAACTGCATAGCCCTGTCCCATCCTTGGCCCCTTCTCTTTCCAGATTGCTAAACTCCTGGCAGCCACTCTGAGGCCGAGGTGTCTCTTGCAGTCCTGGGATCAATCCAGGGTCTAGGGTATGCTAAGGCACCTGCTCTACCACCGAGGTATATACCCAGGCCGATCAGAAATATCCCTAACACTCACGGTCTCCTCTCCATCCTCACCCCACCTGGGCCCACCCTGGCTGTGTCCACCAACCCCATCGTTGCCACTGAGTCTAGTCTGGGCAACTCCACCCCGGGTGTTCTTGCCTTTACTTCCTGAGTTGTATTTCTTCAGATCAGTGCCCTTCTGGGCAGCCCTTACCACTGCACTGCCACAGGCTGCTGCTTCTTCCTGGAGGCCTTCCCTGAGCAGTCTTCAAGGCTAGGGAGTGAGGCCCCCCCACAGCACACACACATCAGGCAGCAGTCCACAGACCTCTACAGCCAGGCTTACTACTTGTCTTGGTGGAGTGTGGGTGGCAGGCCCCAGGGTGCTCCCCAGGGACGTCACATGCTCCTTAAAGCTTTGCTTCCTGCCCGGTGTCTTCTCCCACCACCACCACGCCCTTGCTGGAGCCCAATATTGGGCCTGTGCATGAATACGAATTATGCAAGTATCTTGTCAGCTGTGTAATACCGCCTTGGGAAAGAATTTTGTAACCAACAAAGAATGTTGTTTGGGGGCTCATACAGTAGACATAGAAATAGATCTGGCACCTGGCCCCATGCCCACTACAGTCCAGGTAGGTCTGAGCCCAGCCAGCTTGACTCTATCCTTTGCATTCTCATCGACATTGCAGTGGTTAGGAAATCAAGGCTCAGATAAATTAAGTAACTTGCCGGAGGCCACACGCTAAGTGACAAACATAGCTTGAGCAACTGCTGTCTTTGCTGACTAAGCACATGCTTTACACACAAAGTTCCCACAGCAGGGGAGCTGAGATGCCTGGCTACTGCCATGACATTTCTTTGCCCCTCTTGCTACAAGGTGAAGTCGTGGTTGCTGGGCCAGCCAGTCTTGCAACAGGCATCGGCAGATACGCATCGCATCTTAACCCGTGGGCTTCACAGTTATGGCAGCATCTACCTGGCTTGTTTCTGTCTTTTTAGCCCAAAAGAGTAGGGTAGAACAGAGCTGGAGGGTATCTGCAGCTTCTACCCCTTCCTCAGCAGGTGGAGCAGGGAGGGGCCTCAGAAGCCACCACAGGAAGTGAAGCTGGTGGCAGTGTCAGACAGGCAGGGAGAACAAGGATACACCATTTCCCCGTGACCCCCAACGATGGGTCCTCTGAGTTACTGGGCATTCCTGACCAGATACCAGGAACTCTGAGATGGGGAGACCAGGCAGCCTGTTCTACGGCAACCTGGGAGATGCTGGTATCTTGCCTCACAGTGGTGCTGAGGCAGAGGATGAGGCCTGTCCAGGACCCAGGGGGCAGGTGGTTGAGAAAGAGCAAAAGAGCTGGTCTAAGAGACACAGGACTGTGCTTTAATGGCAGCTGAGGAAGGAAAACAAAAATAGTAATTCTAGGGCACTGGAGTTGCCCAGGCCAGCTGGGCCAAGGAGGCTGGCTTCTTGTCTTGAGGGCTGGTGTGCACGTGGCTGAAGTCCTGGGACTGGCCTCTTGGGAAGAGGAAAGACCGACGGCTCAGAAGTCCATGGAGCTGTGGGCCAGGTAGTCCTTACGGCCAATGTTGCTGACCTGCTTGGTCTGCATAGCTTCCAGTTTGGGGCAGTCAGTGATACGATGGCCAAGACCTCCACAGAAGGCACAGCCACGTTCTCCTGGGAGTGGAGAGAAGGTTCAGCAAGGTCACTGGAACAAGTGTCAGGGCCTGAATCATGATCCAAGGTTGGCCCCACCAACCAGGACTGGTTTCCTGGTATTTCGGTCTGCCTCCCTTACCAGCCCCAGGCATCCAGCTGTACACGGGAGACTGGCCCCTCCTCCCCTGTACAACACTCACCTCCAATGTCCAGCATGGACTCATCTCCACAGTGCAGGACCTGCAGGACAGGTGGGACTTTCTGCTTGGCCTCCAGTAATAAGGCTTTGAGGTCCATGAGCACTGACTCATCTGAGGGAGAGAGAATGTGGCACCATCAGGCTCCATCCTAGTGCCAGAACCTGGCTGGATAAACTACAGGTGGAGGACCCAGACTCACCGCAGGCCTTATTGATGAAGGTGGTGGCAATGCCGGTGTTTCCTGAACGCCCAGTGCGGCCAATTCGGTGCACTGCAAGGAAAGGAACAGCCTCCAGCCCACTACCTAGAGGCCTAGCTCTCCTCTGGTCCAGTCTACTAAGAGCCCACCCTCCCTACCATAGTTCTCGATCTCTTCAGGCATGTCGTAATTGATGACATGCTGGATGGCAGGAAAGTCCAGGCCTTTGGAGGCCACATCTGTGGCCACTAAGACATCCTTCTTGCCTTCCCGGAATGCCTCTATGGCCTTGGTCCGCTCTTCCTGGTCTGGGGAGGATTAGGTAGGTGTCAGAACTATAGTAGGAATATTGGGAATAGTGCAGGCTAGCCGGGCAGGGAAAGGGAAGGCAGGGATCTGTCATGGCAGCAGCTCTATGCTCAGGTGTTGACCATGCTGACCTTTGCCCCCATGGATGGCTACAGCCTCTACCCCCTTGAGCAGAAGGTATTCATGAATGGCGTCCACATCTGCTTTCTTCTCTGCAAAGATGAGCACCTGTCTCAAAAAGGCCCACTCTAGTCAGAAGGTGTTGTACTTACTCCTCCCCGGCATATATCCCTACCATCCTCTCTCATCATGGGGCCTTTGGGACCAGCCTGGTCCAGCTGTACTCACAGGTGGGGGTGTCTTCTGCAAGCACTCAAGCAGGTACACCATCTTGGCTTCCTCCTTCACGTATTCCACCTCCTGCCACCACAGGGGCCAGGTCAGGTGATCCCAAGGTTAGGCTCCCCCGTCATCACCCTGACACTGCAGCTGGGCTCCCAGCCTGGGCTAGGTGACTAGAGGCCTCTTTCACTGGGCTAGACAGCCTAAGAATGGCCTTAGCTAAAGGCCACAGGTGGACTCCGGTCAGCTTCAAGGAAGCATGGCCAGCTTTAGCCTGTTCTGGCAAGACTTTGCCCATGGAGAGTGCCTGCCTACCTGAATGACATCCAGGCTGGCTGCTCCAGCACGACCCACATTGATAGTGACAGGCTTTACCAGGGCACTCTTGGCGAAGTTTTGAATCTTCTTCGGCATGGTGGCACTGAAGAGCAGAGTCTGCCGCTGGCCCTGAGAAAGAGTGGGGCCTAGGGCTAGGACAATGGTTCTCACTTTGCGGGTCTTAACTGAGGGGTCACACCACGACTCGTAACAGTAACAGATTTACAGTAAGGAAGTAGCAACGGAAATAATTTTATGGCTAGAGGTCACCACAACACGAGGAACTATATTAGAGGGTCGCAGCATTAGGAAGGCTGAGAATGCAGGCCTAATGGAGGGCATAGAGGAGATGGGGTCTGAGGATACGTAACAGCTGAGACACAGACCCTGAAAAGTGGAGGGCATATATGCGTTATGTACAGGGTCCTGAGAGAGGCAGGGGGCGGGCACCTTGAAGTAGGAGAAGATGGTACGGATGTCACCCTCAAAGCCCATGTCGATCATGCGGTCAGCCTCATCCAGGGCCAGGTAGCGACAGATGTCTAGGCTGACCATTTTCTTCTGCAGCAAATCCATGAGGCGTCCAGGTGTGGCCACCATCATGTGCACACCACTGAGAACAAGAAGAAACCCTGAGGTGTGGGGACCTGGCTACCCTTCGGCCTCCCACGAGGCTGTCCCTTGCCTTCTGCTGCCGTCTATCGCGCTGTGTCTCAGCGCTTCCCCCATGCTAGCCTATGTACAGCACAGGCCGCTCACGCAGCAGCAGCTGCACCTGTCCAGCCTGCACTTATCCTGACGTGTTTTCCCCAGGAGGGCTGTCCTGAGTCTCTAGAGGTTTTATTCCTGGTTCCTGTGTCCCTTCGTTGGCATTGCTGGGCTCGTTTTCCTGATAAGCTAACTACCTGTTCTGACTACCACATATTCACCAAGCCTGGGAATACCTCAGACACAGGGATGGGTTCTGGTATGACTTATGATCTCACGGCCTGGTCCACTGTACTAGTGATGCCTGCTGGGGATCACATTACCTGGAAAGGAGAGAGATGCTACTATGGGTCTGGCCCCACAGCAGTACCTCAGCCTCCTTGCTTAACCACAGTGAACGGCTCAATTTTCTGGACACCCCAGGTTTAATCTCTGAGCTTGCTGCCTGAACTGCCCCTTTGCAAAATTCAAATGGCACCGTCCCTGCAAAGCCTTCTTGGACTTATGTCCCAGAGAATGGTACATTCCACCTGTTATATTTCCATAATATCCAGCTGCATCCTTCCATCTCACCTCACATTTTTCCTCATGGCCTGGACTCAGAGAAAGACTCTGTTGAGGACTGTCTAGTAGTTACACTAAGGGGGTCTTCTGCTTCTCTGGGGACCTCGGGGACGCCAGCAGCATGGTGTGCACTTACTGTCGGATGGTCTCCATCTGCTCTTTCACTGACATGCCCCCAATGCAGAGAGCACAGCGCAGCAGGGGTGAGCTGTCCTCCTGCAGCAGACGGCAGTAATACTCCAGGATGCCGTGGGTTTGCCGAGCAAGCTCTCGCTGAAGGGAGAGACAAGACTAGTACCAGAAAGCAGCCCGTCCTTCTCCGGCCTGCCTGGCGAGCCCACCTATCTTACCGAGGGGCAGATGATGAGTCCGTAAGGCCCTTCACGCCTGGAGAAGGGCAAGCGTTTTTCCTGCTCCAGGCAGAACATGATGACGGGCAAAGTGAATACCAGTGTCTTGCCTGACCCCGTGAAGGCAATGCCGATCATGTCCCGGCCCGACAGACTGTTGGGAAAGGACAGCTTCAGGACTGGGCCTGGCCGAAGACAGCTGGACGAGTGGGCGAACTTCTCTGTTGTAGCCCCCAAGGGCCCCAAGACCACAGCCCATACTCACATGGTAGGGATGCCCTGGATCTGAATGGGTGTTGGGTGGAGGATGCCCTTTTTTTTCAGGCCTCGAAGGATGGCTGTAGAAAACAATGGATGTTTTATTAGCACCCTGAATCCTGTAGAACTAGCTTTTCCCTACAAGTTGCAAGTCTTGAAACAGGGGCTGGGGGTCATGAAACAGTGGGTCCAATGCTGACTGGCTAACTGGGCCTAACAGTATTCTCACTAAATGTTTTTTAAAAGGAAAATCCAACCTATTTGACCAATAAAAACTCAGGAGATAGAAACTGGGGTGAAAACCTGCCAGCTCAAAAAGCCAGAGAAAATAACCAACTAACCTTCCTTCTCACCTCAGGTCCAGATGGAAAAAACCCAAACAGCTCACTAGCTCAGCTGACAGCCCAGGAGCAAAAGGCCAAACAAACCCAAGGCCGAAGGTTTGCTAGTTCAAAGCCCAAAAAGCCAGGGAGCTGAGAAGCTTTAGCTAAAAGTCCTTTCTTCTTCTCCATGCTGTCTTAAATATTCCTCACCTCAAAGTCCCTCCCACTCTTTAAACCTGCCAGCTGGTTTCCTGTTCCGCCTCCTGGCCTAGGGTTAGCTTTATTAAATCCTGTGTACAGAAAGCTCTTAGATTAAAGGTGTGTGCTAGGGCTGTGTGAACCACACCATAATCAGCAGTTTACCAGAAACAAAGTTCTTGGATTAGAGGCGTGTGAGCGGGCTCAACTACACCAAAGAAACAGGGTTATACAGTTCACAATTTGGGGGTTCACAATGGGATCGAATATCCTGTAAGAACTAAAGCTCTGTTGGTGCAGAAGAAAGTGAATGTGTATAGCTGAGGCATCTGAAGAGAAACCTAAAGAAACCCTTTTTCAGCAGGGCGGCAGCAGCTCAGGCCCTCAATCCCAGTACCCTGGAAGCAGAGGCAGGTGGATCTCTGTGAGGCTAGCCTGGTCTACAGAGTGAGGTTCTGGACAGCCAAAGTTACACACACAGAAACCTTATCTTGAAAAACAACAACAACAACAAAGTCTGTCTCCCATGGGGCTCACAGAGACTCAACCACCAACCAAGGAGTATGCATGGGGAGTATGCATGGACATGGGTTGGACCTAGGCCCCTACATATATGTAGCACATGTGCAGCATGGACTTCATGTGAGTACTGGTATAATATTCTTTTGGAATGTATACAATTTACCCTTGTTCATTCAAATGCTGATTTCTCTACCCCACTATCTAGTTTCAATCCATACATTGTAGCATTGCCTCTCAAGTTTGTGTAAACATGGCCACATTTGTACTGTCAATAAAACAACCAGCTACAATGCTGAGCAATGGAAAGAATACGGTGGGACATCCTGGTCTGGAGGGGAGGAGAAGGAAGAGAGTGGGAGTAGAGAGCAGGGATCAGCAGGAGAGGACTTCGAACCACGAGGAGAGATGAACTGGGCCTAAGATATGACTAAAAGCAAGTATAATGGGTAAAATCTGAATGGTAGGAAACTATGCGAGCCTGGAGGTTTAGAATGGCGTAACTATTGCCCAGCATTGTGCTCCAGGTTAATTAAATACATCCTAGTCTTGTGTATGATTTGGGTATACAGGTGGTTTAGGAATAACCACTGAGTAACTAAAAGGTAAATCAATAATAAACATCAATAATCTACAACAAATGGCGCCCAACTAATCTAAGTATCCACACCCTTTAAATCATACTTTAATATAATTTGGTGGGAGGAATAAGCTCCCAGTGATACAACCCAAACTTAATTCCAAAAAACTCCCAGGTCAATTACTGTCTCTTTAAGAGAGACTTTTTTTTTTTAAATTAGCTTATTCACTTTGTATCCCACCTGTATCCCCCTCCATCATTCCTTCCCAACCTCACCCTCCCTCCCTCATCTCCTCCCATGTACCTCTCCAAGTTCACTGATACGGGAGGTCCTCCTCCCCTTCCATATGACCCTAGCTTATCAGGTCTCATCAGGACTGGCTGCATTGTCCTCCTCTGTGGCCTGGTAAGGCTGCTCCCCGTTCAGGGGGAGGGGGAGGGGATCAAAAAGCCAGCCACTGAGTTCATGTCAGTCCCTGTTCCCCTTATAGGGAAAACACTTAGAGACTGAGCTGCCATTGGTTACATCTGTGCAGGGGTTCTAGGTTATCTCCATAAATGGTCCTTGGTTGGAGTATCAGTTAAGAGAGACTCTTAAACAGGCCCAGGAACAAAAGATAGCCTACTGTAGGCAGATCTGAGACTTAACAAAACTGGCTGCCTTTACAGTCCAACAGGAGGGGTACACAAGCATGGCTTCCTTATACTGTGGCTGGCTCAGCAGAGCTCAGAGCAACAATAGCAGCCATGCTGGAAAGAAAGGAACTGAAGGCAGATAGACCTCTAGACAGAGCTTGGCCTAAACTGCATCTAAAATAAAAAATGCCATGGCAGAGGGTGTTTTAATCCCCTTCGGCTTTGTTTTGGTTGTCAATGTCATGGATCTGGTTGTAATATGTGATGGCTCTTCTCCATGCCTTCTCCAAGAAAGTTCAAAGAGAAAATGGGGGAAAAGCCAAGGAATGGAATACCAAGTTACACACACTAGAAAGGACACTCTTCCTAATAAAAATTAGATTAATAGCAGCTAAAATTCAAAGCTCTCTGGTTGCAAGATACTTGTCATATCTTTCTGGTAAGGGTCCACTGATTCACTGTAACAACAACTAAATTCCAAAAAATAACTAGCTGGGCTTTGCTTGTTACAGCTTTCTAAATTGGCACAACTGAACCAAAACTTAAAATTTTCTTGTCTCTTTGCTTGATTTTCATTTAAAGGCTTTGAGTTACAATGATAGGGATTTGAGGGGAAAAAAATATTTGAACAAGTTGGTGAAGGCACATACCTTTAATCCCAACACAAAGTAAAAAGAAACAGGCAGACCTCTGAGTTCCAGATCAATTTAATTTACGTAATAAAAGCCAGGGTGGCAACTCCTGTTGTTTAGCCACTTGCAAAGATAGTCTAAGATTCAAAATGACAAAATTTTCCTTAAGGTTACTATGTAAGTTCTTTTTTCTTAATAATAGATGTTATGTCCTTGCTGATCTAAAGGTTAAATTCACATCAATTTTGGGTTTATGTAAGGAGAGATGATGTCACACTGCTCTAAAAAGGCCAGCCAATATAAAAAAACTGGTACTTCCACAAAACTGGTACAAAAGGGCATTCTGGCTTAAGAAATATGTTCTGTTGGTCAATGTAAGGATTCAAAATTAGGCTGGGAGACAAACATGCATGCCTCCCACATCTAAAAACTTTGAAGGGGCCGGAGAGACGGCTCAGAGGTTAAGAGCACTGCTTGCTCTTCCAGAGGTCTTGAGTTCAATTCCCAGCAACCACATGGTGGCTCACAACCATCTGTAATGGACTCTCATGTTCAGGTGTGCATGCAGGCAGAACATTGTATACATAATAAAATAAATAAATCTTTAAAAAAAAACCTTTTAAGTGCTGACTAGATAAAGGTGTCACACTGCTCTGGAAGCCTGCTTATCCTTTCTAATGTGAGACATTTTCACAGGGGGGAGGGCAAATGTTGGTCATACCTGATGCAAAAAAGACTCGGGGCTTTCAGGTGGCAAAGTACATGACAGCCTATTTAAGTCCTAAAACTCAAATATTACAATTCATATGTTTAAAAGGCTGAACCATACATCCCATATCAAAAAAGGGGCAAACCAAAGAACAGCCACACCAATGTAAAAATGCAGGTACAAGATGCCTAGGGTATGCCTAAACTCTAAATTAAAAAGTTTACATAAAGTTTACTTAAAACATGCCTTCTATTGCTCAAGGCAATAGAAATATTGTCTCTCTAAAGGGGAGGCCTTCTCTCAGGAGAGAAACAGCAGCTTGGCCTAATACAATAGGCACCTAAGAGCCCAAAAGAGATATTTTGATCTACAAAACCTTGTTTTGATTTCAACATGATAATGATTATATGTTCAATAATAATGGTAACTTATATTGCTGATTCCTTTACATGGGAACAACCCTGAAAATAACTGAGACATAAAATATGTCTCCAGCCAAAACTTCAACAATACATGGCCAATAAATACTGGGCTACAATATCCTCAAAATTTATGATTCCATTCTTTTAACTGACATAGATAAAACTGGTATACAGTTTAGTTTCATCCTGTACATCTCATAGATTTATAGTTTTAGGACTGTATAATGCTTGTGAGAAATTATATGTTTGCAGAACAAAGGACTGGACACCAGAGACGCTGGACCAAAACTGTCAAAATTCATCCTTCCAGCATGCTGAGACATTGACAAATCTGTTCCAGCATCTTGCATGTTCCAGCGTTCTGCTTGTTCCTGCCTCAACTGCTTCAACTGCTGTTTCTCATCAAAGCCTGCTCCCAAGAGAGCTTTGAAGAAAGCTACTAATTTCAACTGTCCAGCATTTTAGACTGTTCCAAACAGGGCCCCCTAACAGAATTTCTGCGTGTCCAAAATGTCAGCTAGAAGAAATTCATAAGAACAACATCCAATTTCCTTTCAGGAGGGTTGGATAAGTTTTTGGTTGTTTTCTGTGGTTATGAATGTTTATTGTCATTGGGAGATGGTTATAAATAATTAATGGTCCTATTCAGAGATAAGACAAGGTTAGACTCTTTTCCTTTTTCTTTTCTCTTTCTTAGATAAGGAGAAAATGGGTTGAAAAGAAAGAAAGGGGAATACAGGGTTAGCTTATAGGAATAATAAGACAAAAGGTAGATTATTAAATCTACTCAACTTAAGGTTTTCATTGTTATTTTCAAATAAGGTTAATTTTAACTCTGGTATAGGATTTTGTATATTGATGCAAAAATAAGTCTATTTTTAATACATTGGTAATTTTAGTATATTGATACAAATTCAAGGTTACTTCCAATACTTTTAAACTACTATTACAAACTGTTTAGGGTATTAAGTAATGCAAGTTAATTGCTAGTTAATCAACTCTTAGTCATGTCAGACACTAGTCTCATTTATCACAAGAGTATATATCCTAGGTTTAACAGATAGATATGATTCTGTAGACAGGTTGATTAAAGATAGGCAAGTCTTCAAAAACTTCAGAGACCTACAGATTATGGCATTTTAAAATGTCTTTATTATTTTAAAGATTCTTTGACAATGAGACAAGTCATGTCCTGGCAGTACCTTGCCTACCTCAAAGAAGATGATGAGCATTAAAGAACCTCCATAGGGAGATGGCTTCAATTGTGGCACATGGAGCCAACCAGGCAAAAACAAAATGTCCTCGTTTCACGACCGACAGAATTCTGCCCAAAACAGGCGAGCTTAAATGCAGGATATGTCAACTACTGAACTCTGCCAAGACAGGGTAAGCAAGTCCTAAATAGTTCCTGCTTTACATACATGTCTGTCAAATATTCTGAGCCAGAAGGCTGAAGATGATGCTCCAACATTATAGAGATTTATGGGTGACTATTCAGGCAGCAAACTGTCTCTGTCAATGTTTTATTTTTTGGAAGCTGCTAACATGCATTTCCTATTTACTCAAATAACTAATTTGTTTCCTTCTCAAGTCTGTGGTGGGGTTGAAGACCAAATAGTTATAGTTCCACAATTAAGCTTAAGTTGTTTAAAATTTAAGAAAATGTTTTCATATAGGTAATACCAATAAAGATAAAAGTTAATTTAGGTATAGAACTCTAAACTTGTCAGTATAGAATAGATAACCAAATACTTTCTCCTAAGTGGCCAAATACACATGAACTGGACACTGCCCATGTAAATCTTACCTAATAGTTTTCATAACTTTTATAATTATTATTGTCTTGAAAGAAAAGGAGTCTTTTATTGGACCTAAAGGGGGAAATGTTGGTATAAATGTTCTTTTGGAATGTATACAATTTACCCTTGTTCATTCAAATACTGATTTCTCTACCCCACTATCTAGTTTCAATCCATACTTGTAGCATCGCCTCTCAAGTTTGTGTAAACATGGCCACGTTTGTACTGTCAATAAAACAACCAGCCACAATGCTGAGCAATGGAAAGTATAAGGTGGGACATCCTGGTCTGGAGGGGAGGAGAAGGAAGAGAGTGGGAGTAGAGGAGAGCAGGGATCAGCAGGAGAGGACTTCGAACCACGAGGAGAGATGAACTGGGCCTAAGATATGACTAAAAGCAAGTATAATGGGTAAAATCTGAATGGTAGGAAACTATGTGAGCCTGGAGGTTTAGAATGGCGTAACTATTGCCCAACATTGTGCTCTAGGTTAATTAAATACATCCTAGTCTCTGTGTATGATTTGGGTATACAGGTGGTTTAGGAAAAACCGCTAATTAACTAAAAGATAAATCAATAATAAATATTAATAACCCACAACGTATGGGTCTTCTAACAATTGGAGCAGAAGCAGTCTCTGACTGTTGCCTGCCTTTGGATCCCTTTCCCCTAGCTAGGCTGCCTTGTCTGGCCTCAGGGGAAGAGATGTACCTAGTCCTGCTGTGACCTGATGTGGCAGGGCTGGTTGGTACCCCAGGGGAGTCTCCTCAGGGTATGAGGAGGGGTGGAGGTAAGGGCTGTGATTAGGCTGTACAGGGAATAATTAATTAATAAAAAAAAAAAGAGGGGTTGGGGATTAAGGTCAGTGGTAGAGTGCCCGGGGTTCAGTCCTCAGCTCTAGAGAAAAAAAAAAAAAAAAAAAAGACAAAATAACAAAAAGACCAAAAGCCAGGCATGGTGGTACATACCTATAATCCCAGCACTTGGGGAGGCAGAGGCAGGTGGATCTCTGTGAGTTTGAGGCCAGCCTGGTCTTTAGGCTTAGTTCCAGGACGGCCAGGACTACACAGAGAAACCCTCAAAAAACCGAAAGAAGGAAAAAAAAAAAAAAAAAAAAGGAAGAAAACCTTTCTCTAACAAGGAGTAGTGGTACATTCCTGTACCACTAAACCTAGAAGGCACAAGTAATTGCATTTCTGAGTCTGAGGAAAGCCTGCTCATCTCAAGTTCTAGGACAACTAGGACTTCATAATGACAACGGATTTCATGCCTACCCATCTCCTCAACATGCCTACAATGCTAACACTAGCATTCAGTATAGATGAAGCAGGAGGACTGTTTCAAATTTGAGGTCAGCTTGTTTCTCAAAAGAACTTCTCCAAACACTAACTGCCACCAATAATCACAAAGGGAAATCTTACCTCAAACTTCCATTCCCATTGCTGAGCTGATTGGGGCTGGGATGCTGTAGGCATGTTATTGTGGACTGTGTAAAGACTCAAACACTGATTTCGGTGCCACACGTACATGGTTGCAACCCTTGTCCTGAGACTCTCCTGTCTAAGCTTTGCTCCCCAATTGTCCCCTAATATGTCAATAAAGCAGTTCAACATCCAATCACTGAGTAGGGGAGAGACTAGGGTTGGACTTTCTGCCTGCCAAAGGAGAAGAAAAGAGGGAAAGGAAGTGGGGATTCAGAGGTCCAGGAGACAACATGAGAAAAAAGCAGCTAGAGCAGAGAAAGTCATAAAATGCAAGTATCTCAGGAAATTTGGCAAAGAGGGCGCCAGACTAGCTTAGAGGGTTAATATAGACTCATACTGCTCAGTTGTTGTGCTGTAAAGCGTGTCAAATAAATAACATACTTCAGTCTCAATTACCTGGGTGTGAGCCGGGATAAAAGATAAACTGCAATCCATACTGATAAAAATCCATACCAGTACACAATCTCACACAGGCATGACTATAAAAGCAGGTGTCTCCCCTCTCCTCACAAACCTGCAGGAAACTTCATTTCCTTGAAGCTCTTGATGGGTGGTGGGATACCATCTCCCTCCACCAGGATGTGGTACTTCTTCCGAACTCGCTCATGTCGCTCTTCAGACATGCTCAGGACATAACGTGGTGGTGTCCAACTAAAGGTTGGCAGCGGGCAGGAGAGGTCAACACAGGAGGTCAGTACAGCTGGGCCTCCGTGTATCACTGCCAGTCTCAGCCACATATACTGACTGAAAAGACATACCTAGTTTTGATGGGATCGTCATATGTGATGCCTTTGGCCATCTCCTTCACTGACATCAAAGCTGAGGAGACAGACATAGCTCAATGGACTCCTGTTTCCCAAAGGCCTTCCCCGTGGGGCACAACCTGCTTGAAGTTGGGAGGAGATGGACTGAGCCGCCTCCTCTCTGCACCAATTATAATCGTACCTCGGCCTTCGGCCACACTCTCCAGAATCTTTTCTTCTTCCTTCAGTTGCTTTTCCTTGGCGGACTCCTTGCGTGCTGAGAAGAGATGCCAAAGACATCAAAGAGACAGAAGCACTGCGCCCCAGGCTCAGACGCTCTCCTTCTAGCTCAGCCTACCTTCAGCTTTCTCTTTGAGGTGCTGGTGCTGATCCAGGAGGCTGACATTGGACTGGGGGCCCAAAGGGATGTCATCCTCATCTCCTCGGGGCTCACTGCCACTGTCCTGCTGCTCTTCCTCTGCAGCTCCCTTGCGTCTTCGCTGCAGCAGCTTCTGGAGCTGAGGTTCCACCAGCATCCCTCAGAGTCAAGCCCAAAACCCAACAGGTGGGGGGCACGGCACTCGGGAGGGTGGGAGCCAGGATCCTGGCTTTTTCCGGAAAGGGGGTTGTGTGCACTGAGGCGCACATCTTTCCGGAACTCAGATAGGATCACCGTCTCTTGTCTGCCTCAGAACCACGTCCCAAGCTACTAACTACCGCTCCCCAGGTCTGCCCCTCCCGCTGACGGCCGGGGACGGGCCGTCGCCCCTGGAATACGGGCCCTCACCAGTAGCTGCCGGCGCTGCCGCAAAGGCACATAGGGCACGTAGTCCTCGTCGTCCTCATTCTCGTCCTCGGAGCGGCTCCCTCCCGCGGCCGCCTGGTCCACGCGACACCGCTGCGGAGACCCGAGTCAGCCCGCGGCCCCTCCCCCTTCCCGCTGCCCATCTTGCGTACCCAGCTTCGTTCCCACCTTCCGCTCGACTTCCATCTCCTCCATCGCTCGCCGAACACATGCGCACTTCCCAGGCAAAAACAACCACGCCTCCCCGGAGCTCCAATCGGAGAGGGAAAAAACTGTCGCCTTTTTCTAGCAGTGGCGTGAGCACCGGATCGCGAGCCGGGACAAACTTTCTCCGGCGCGTTTGCGGGCGGGCGCCGGAGCCAATCGGAAGCCTCTGGCGAAGCCTTATGGGTAGCAGGACTTGAAGCATGCGCAGACGTCGTCCCGGCCCCAAGCAGGGCGCTCTTCCTCTCTTGCTTCCGGTGAGATCGCTGCGCCTCCTGGTGGCCACAATCCGCAGCCCTGCAAGTGGAGTTGCAAGGGCTAGCGCTGCCGCTCCTTTTACCTCGTTGAGGGAGGTAACGTCTGCTCAGAATAATGGTCAAGGTGGGTTTTTTGTTTTTTTCCAATTCAGGGTTTCTTCTGGCTGTCCTGGAACTCAGAGCTCCGCCTGCCTCTGCCTCCCCAAGTGCTGGGATTAAAGACGTGTGCCACCACATCCGGCTTGGTGTTGGTGCTTTCAACCGCGGCCCTATGTGTGTTAATGATACACACGTCAGAGTGGCCACCTGGGAAGCTAGGGATGGCTCGAAGGAGACGCTGGCATTGGGTTTCAGCCTAAGTGGAGGAATCGCCATCAGGAGAGCAGGAAAGGGCTACCAGTATAGAGCAAGAACACAAATTCCTCAGGGCACAGAGATCTCTGGGGCTGGTGAGGTAGAGCGGAAAAGGAGTCTGGGTATGTATGGTTGTCACGAGTCCAACTGCACTTTAAGGAGGAATGACAGAGCTAGTGCTGGCTTCCCCTTCCTCAGTCTGTGTCTGTGTCTGTAATAGGAGCGCTGATCACCATGCAGGGCCAAGAGAACTTGTTTTGAGACTGGGAGAAATAAAAGGTTTTTTCTAAGACAGAGGGTCTTGCCATGTAGCCAAGGCTGGCCTAAAACTTGTGATCCTTTTGCTTCAGGGATTGTGTGTCCCACAATACCTAGCATGAATTATTTCAAAGGCAATGCAAATTGATTTTCACAGCAAATGGTTTCTCTTGTAGGATGTGAAGGATAAGCAGTAACTAAAAGGAAAACAAAAAAGCCAAGTGAGGTGGCACACACCTTTAACCTCAGCACTCAGCAGGCAGATCTCTTACATTACAGGCCAGTTGGGACTACATAGGAAGAACTTAAGGAAAACAGACAGACACCCAGAATTCATAAAGGAAGAGTAATTGTGGAAGGAGGGGAATATGAGCAAAAGTCAGGAGCCCTGAGGGACCAGAGCCCAACTGGTGACTGTGTATGCTAGAAGTGAGTGCCAAAGACAGAAGTCTTTGTGTATTTGACCAGACCTTTACTTACGGTGCAACTGGAATTTTAGATGGCCATTCTGGCTCCTGCTTCCTTTCTTTAGAAGGAAACGGGTACCCAGTCCTATGGTGGGGCTGGGGAGGAGGGAGGTGTTGGTTCTGGTCCATCTGTGCAGGCTCCTTGCCTTCAAGACACACCTTTAGACACGGATGTGATTAGGAATGGCACTTAGAGGGGCTAGAGGTGGCTAAGAGTATTTGTTCTTGTGGAGGACCCAGTTTGATTCCCAGCACCCACATGGTGTCTCACAACATTTGTAACTTCATTTCCACAGAATCCAGTGATTCTTCTGACCTTGGACACCAGGCTCCTGGTATGAGCAAAACACTCATACACATACAATAAATCTTTAAAAAAAAAAAAAAAAAAAAGACATGTGTAGGCCGGGCCTAGTGTGGTGACTACTCTTTAGTTACAGCGATCCAGAGGCAGAGACAGCTATCCTCAAACTCACAGAGATCTGCCTTTGCCTACATAGCAAGTTCAGGGCAGCTGGGGCTAAACATCTCAAAAAATAATTGCACCTAATAGAAAATAACCGGGAAGCTTGGACATAGACTTTGTGAGGCATTTTTAGGGAAGATGAAAAACTTTCCTTGACTATAGATGTTCATTACCTGTTTTCTTCTCTGGTCTGAGGATGTATATCCCACTCCCACTGGGCAATCAGATCTAAGTCAGAAAAATTCAGTTTGCCTTTAACTGCTTCCAGTTATGTTGGGGATGGTGTGGGCGGTTCTCAGTTGGCCAGGGCTACATGGTATATAAAGGCCTCAGGGCCTTTCTTAGACCCGGTCTCACACATGTGTAGAAAGAGCATATCCAACCTGTACCACATGACCATCTGGCAAAGGGGAAAACAAAGTGTAAGTCTTACTTGCTGACAAGATCTGGAATCAACTAACAGACACACCTCTGGGTGGGTCTGTAAGGGCATTTCCAAGAAGGAATAACTGAGAATGGGTAGCACTTTCCTCAGTGGTAGTCAAAACATAAGGAAATCAAAGGGAAAAGTTGCTGCTTTTTGCCTGCCTGTTTCCACACACCTCTCACTGGTGGTGAATGTGTCTATTCTGTTGCTGCTGCTACCACAGCTGACATCAGAGCCTAGCTTCTTCAGCCTTCCAGTGAGGACTAAAGATCAGAGACTCTCTGGAGATGGCTCAGCAGTTAAGAGCACAGTGCTCTTCCAGAGGACCCAGGTTCAGTTCCCAGCACCCACATGGCAGACCACAACCACCTATCTGTAACTGCAGTCCCAATGGATTCAATGCCCCTCTGGCCTCCACAGGCAGTGAAGCATGTGGTGCACACGCACACATACAAAAATTAAACATCAGTGGCTCTCCAGATAGCCCCTAGGCCTTCAGCACTAGACTGGAACTGCCTCATGGATCACCCTCTGCAATGTGCAGAGGCAGCCACTGCTGAGCTACTCAGGCCAGTGTTCCAGGTTCATGTACCTCAGTCCTCCCAGCAGGAGGAAGGGCCTCCTGTGGAGTCACAGCCTTGTACTTAGCCAGGCTACTCAGCAGTCACCTCACTGTCTTAGCCTTGGTTTCCTTTTCTTCATACTGGGCTCAGTCCCACTTAGGATTGCTTAGAGGAGTAAGAATGAAGTGAAAACTGACAAACCGCCTGTAAAGAGTACTGCTCCATCATGACTAAGGCGGATCCTCTGTTTCTGAGTACATACATCCCTCCCACTCCCCACCAGCAAATCACCACCACACTGACTCTGTGTCCAAATGTTCCTTTATCTTTCTGCATGAAAGATATTCACAGTATCAAAAGTAAAGAATTTTTTAAAAAAAAAGAAACAAAAAAAAAAAAAACCAAACACAAAGAGAGCAGTGTTGGGCCAGCAGTACCATCAGCCCTTGGCTCAAAGGCCAGCCCATTCCCTGGGCTCTGAGTGTGGAGGCTGCTTAGCACCAGGAAGCAGCTCTGCTGAGGTCCTGAAAGGCCCCAGCACAGCATGGCATCCGTTCAGCTTTTGGTTGGTTGGGGCAGTGGGAGCAGGGACGGTCCAGATGGGTGGCAGGGCACAGGGAGAAGTACATTTGCAGCTTGAGTTGGGGCCTTGAGATGACCTGGAGAAGTCGACCTGGGCAGGGCTGAAAGGGAAAAAAAGGGGCAGGGTAACAATGAGCACCAACTCCCCCCCTTCCCATCCCCCCCTTCTGGCCTTGCTGGCTTTGGGTCCCTGTAGATCACAGCACCAGCTTCTGCCTGGACTCCTGCTATATCTGCGTCTGGGGAGGTGCTAATAAGCTTTGGTTTGGGAGTTGGCAAGGTGGATTAGAGGTTAAGAGAACTGTCTGCAATTCCAGAGGTCCTGAGTTCAATTCCCAGCAACCAAATGGTGGCTCACAACCATCTATAATGAGATCTGATGTAGCTGTACATGCAAGCACAATACTATATAAGTTTTGGTTTTATTTCTTGGGCTAAAATCAAGCAACAGATTTCCCAGATGGAAATTTGAGGATTTCCAGTGGAAAATTCAGAGCTGTTGAGGGACAAAGCCCTCATCCTGAGGTTCTGTCAGCATGTGAGACAGTCCTTTCCTGCAGCACATCATCTAGGTCAGACCAAGGCTGAGTAAGAGCTCATTGGTGGCAACTGCTATCCCACTGACAGGCACCGGTGCAGGCCAGCCCTGGTTCAGACTCCTATTCAAGTTCAAGGAAACAGCCTGGGCCAGCAATGCAGGCTGCTGACCCTGCCTGGAAGAGGATGAGCAGGCCCAGGTGTGTGATTGATGAGCGCAGGGAGGAGGACAGTGGCCTTCCTGTCTTGGAAGAGATCACCCAAGATAGAATAGGGCTGGATTAGGTTTCCAAGGAGACCAGTAGAATTGAGTTTATGTGAGGAGATGTGGCCCTTTTTCTAGATGAACTTCTTGAGGTCTTTGCTATTCCTTGCTCTTGTGGTGGTGGTGGAGAAGAAAAATTAGAAAGTACTTTAGCCCTAGAAGATGCCCTTGGGGTGTGGTTAACCTGGTATGGCAAAGGAAGCCTGAGGCAATTCTGAAGAAAACAGCCTTTAACTGGGAGGCAGCATCTGCACAGCACAGGAAGCCTCAACTCTAAAAACTGCCCTGGCTTCAGGCCTCTATACTGCCCCAGGGGAGTGGTTCAGGGTCCAGGAAGCTCACTGCTTCAGCTCACAGAGGAATTTTTTTAAAGAACAGAGGAACTTAAAGACAGGTCTGACCTCAAAAATACGTGGATAGAGATCAGGGCACTTGTCCAAGCCTCCCGCTGACTTAAGAGTACCTATACAGTTGTTAGACAAAAATAAAAAACCTGATCCAGATACACAGCACAAAGACGTTAAGCTAGGGAACTCGGGCTGGAGAGATGACTCAGAAATTAAGAGCATAGCTGCTCTTCCAAATGAACCTGTTCAATTCCCAGCACCCACATAGCAGCTTACAACCATCTGTAACTTGGATCTGACACCCTCTCACAGACATACATGCAGGCAAAACACCAATGCACATAAAATAAAAATAAATCATTAAGAGAAAAAAAAAAAAAAGACATGGAACTGAACAGCCTTGGGTCCCAATACTGTGGCTAGCTGCCTCTCTCTTCTGCACCAAAGCTCACAGCCCGGAGGCTTTCTTCATCCGGTTCTGGGCACCCAGCCCCAAAGCTTATCCACTATGTCAACAGGTCAGATAACAGGACTGTGTGAGTGGCTGAGGGCAGGCCAGAGCAGCCTGTGAGCCAGTCTCTTCCCAAAAGGCAGCTTAGCTACAAGTTCCTCAGGAACCTGTCCAACTGGGGAAGAATCCTCACCAGCACCTCCCTGATTATCAGTGACCTGCAAGGTCTTCTCTAGCTCACCTGCTGTGCACTGTCCCTTGGGGCTGGTCTCTTATACTGCTCAAGGTGGAAAGCATTCAGACAGCCTGCACTCAGGAGGCAAATAGGACTTAAGCCCAAAGCCCAATCATGGGCAGCTCTGTGAAGCTACTGCTGCCTGGAGGTTTTGGGAGGGAGGCTGAGCCCAGTGCTGATAATCCCAAGAAACAGACCTTCAGGAGAAGCAGCAGCAAGATTCAGAGAGGGGCTAATCAGTGAGGAGTGTGGGAACAGAGGCCCTGGGTGAGTAGACACACAAAAAAAGACAGGGCATAGATCACCAATAATTAAACCGGGATATGTGGTTGCTGTGGAGGTGCAGAAAGCAGGTCGAGCAAGCCCTAAGCCCAATTCCCCAGACCCAGAATACAGAATGGTTTAGAGGGACACAGAAAAGGGCAGGACATAGAAAGAAGAGTGTGCAGGTAACAGGTGAGGTATACCTCACTGAGCTGTGCTAGGAGTGGTTTTCTTGAGGCTGAAGTTGGTCCAGTTCACAGCAACCTTCTGACGAGTTTGCTTTGCAGAATCCAAACAGAACCTATTGGGTTTTGGAAATATGCGTAAAACACAGTAAGAGTTTCTCCCCTGCCATCACTGGATCCCACCTCTGGACAAAACATGTCCCATTTAAAAGAAAAAGAAGGAAGGAATTGGTTCTAAGCAGGCACGGCCATCCATGAGGCCAGGGGACAGTGCATGAAGACGGCCTCTGAGGGACCAAACTGCCCATCATCTCTCCCTTACTCCTGCTGCACTGAGCTGGCTCCTCCCACCCTCAGACCTTTGTACACATCACCCCACTATTACAGAGACCGTTCATGTACCTGCTGAGCTTAGCTCGGTCAAGTTTCACATCAGTATCACCTTTCCCAGAAAGGCCTCCTCAAACCTACAGGCTGGTCTGAAGGCTTCTCACCCGGTGGCCCCAGCAAGCCTGTATGCCTCTAATAGCGCCAGTCACTGGGCTGTGTATTTCTGAATCTATCCCTGTCTAGACTTTTCCTACAGCTTGGCCTGCTAGAATAGAAATACAAGTAAAATACCAGCCCTTGAGAATCAGAGACAAGGAATCTCTGTGAGCTTGAGACCAGCCTAGTTTACATAGTGGATCCTTGAGCAGCCTGGGATACCATGAAACCCTGTCTAAAATGAATAAAGCTAGAAAGCCCTAGTTTTTAGGTGCTGACATGGCTCCTTCTCCTTATGCCTTACACGTTCCCGGGTGATCATCCTGCCAGGTGCTCCCTGGGCTCAGGCTACGTGGAAGGGCCTGGAAGAGGGGGGAGGAGCCCCCATGGACGTTCTCAGGCTTGAGACACAGCACGGGGCATGTGGACATAATTCCCCCAGTCGGGAAAATCAGGCAGCATACACCTACCTCTTGAAGTATTCCACCTCTCGGTCTGTCTCATCCATCTCCACCCCATCCAAGTCCTTGGGCAGGAACACATCGTCTAGGAAGACACAGCCAGGAGGGCTCAGTGCCCATGGCCAGGCCTCTGGGGTCATGCTGGGGGCAGTTCTGCCCATACACGGGACTGCCCTCCACCCCGTGGTTTGGTTGGGGTGGGGGTTCAGCCACTTGGTTCCTGGTGCACTCACCCAAGGCGGAGGCTGACTTCTCCTGCTTGTTGCGGCTCCGGCGGCTGCGGCCCTTGCCCTGGAACAAGCTCTGTGGCCTTGCTGGGGCTGTGGTCTGCACAGATTCCTGGTCCACAGTCCGTGCCTTGGCCTCACCTGGCCAATTCTGCCAGGAACTACCCTTCTTCTCAGTTGTGGAGCTGTCAGCCCAACTTGGTCCTGGCCGGCTACCCCGGCTGCCCTCTCCAGGTTCTGCACAACTGCCCACTTTGGCAGGCTCTGGGGCCTTGCCTGGCTGACCGGGGCTAGATACCTGGCTCTTGGCACTGGGAGCCTCTAGATCAGCTGGAGGCCAGGGAGCTGAACTTGCCTCGCTCTTCTTTGCTTGACTTCCCTGTCTCTTGCTCTTTCTTGGTTTCCCACCTGTGGCCACAGGCTCAGACAGCTCCTGTTTGCAGCTGGGAACTTCCTTTGAACTTTCCTCAGAACTAGGATTGCCTAGCTTGGGTGTCTTGACCCAGATCACCCTGGAAAGGTTGGGCACAGTGTTGAGTCTTCTCACAAGCCCATTCTCAGGGGTACCAGGAGGGGGACCCCTCACCTCTGTCCATGATGGGTGAGAGTCTCTCCTTTCTGCCCATGGGGGGACTGGCTCACTTGTAGCTTGTAATGTGTGGCTCTGAGGGGAGCCCAAAGTCAAAGGGGACAGATCAAGGTTTATGTCAGGCTGTTGCTCAGAGCCATTGAGGTCTGAAGGGGTTAGAGTCTGGGGATGAGCTTCCATGGTCCCCTCCTTAAAGCCACTGCTATCCATGCTGAGCTCACACATGCTGAAACTGGCACAGAGGGAGTCTTTGACGGAGCTCTTGATCTCCTGCAAGCGGCTGCTTAAGAAGCTATTGACCCGGTCCAGCTCCTGCTCAGGCCACTCCAGGAGCGTCTCCCTGGCAGGCCTTGGCTCCTGGCTTCCAGAAACACGATTCACCTGCTTCAGAGCTTCGGTTGCCAATCGGGCCTTCTCTTTTTCCTGTCAACAGAAGAGGCAGTTTCAGCAGAGGTCTGCTATCAACCAGGGACAGTGTGAAACCAGACAGGTCAGCCTGAGACCAAGCTTTGCCACTTGCTGAAGGCAGAAACTAGGTCTTCACTTATTCCTCAACCCTGCAGGAATGAGGGAGTGACAAAACCAGACAGGTATCAAGTCTTGGGGGTAGAAGCACCTGACAGGTTATGCATTATGAACCTGTGTCAGTTCTAGGGTCTATGAAGGCTAGGATCAGAGTCCTGGGTATGAGCTAGAGTAATTCACTCACTTTTAGGCCCCAGTGGGCTTATCTGCAAAGTAGAGACAATAACTCTCGAATAAAGAACAAAGCGGGGTTGCACTGCTGTGGAGAGGCAGCGTCCTCCATTCTGTAGTGGCAGGGAAATGTATTGTTATTACGCAGTCTTAAAGAAGATATCGGAGCTGAGATGCTGATGTGGAACTGATGTGGTATTGCTGAGGTCTTAGAAAGGTCTCTCACTGCTCACCTAACTCCAGACATCCAAGCCCAGACCTAATGTGTCCTACAGCCTGCCCGGAGCCCAGGCAAAGACTGGCAGGTCCCGAAAGGTTGGGTCCTGTAAATGATCTTTGACAGACTAGAATCAGAAGGGAAATCCATCTGTGGGCAGTTATATCTCTGCCTACACCGAAGGTACCAGGCTAACAAAGCCTTTCACAGGTCAGGTGGGAAGGCTGTGGCTGAGCATCCCCTTGTGTTCGCAGGTGACTTGTAGATTAAGGGGGATAGGCAGGTGAATCGGAGAGAGAAGACTTGCCATCACCTCAGGAATCAACCTAAAGAGAGTGATCTGTTTTCTGCCCCAGCAGGCAGGCATGTATTCTCTTATCTCTTCTGAACACTAACTACACCACTCACCTCAGCTTTCTTTAGAGTCCCTTGGACAAATCACTTACTCTCTTTGAACCTTAACTTCCTAGTTTGTAATCTAAAAGAAGCTGCTCTGCAGAAGGTTGTAAGGGTTGGTACCAACTCTCCCTCCCTGGGTGCCACGACTCTGTATTCAGATAAACAGTTTGCTAGAGCAGTGTCTGCAGGTGTAACGGGGCATTTGGAGACCACAAGGATGGCCTCGCCCTCTCTCTCCTAAGCCAGCAGCCTGGCTTCTGGTTGTTATGGGTAAGGAAGGTTTTACTCAGAAGTGTTTGATATATGTCCAGAAAGTCTGAATAGTACTGGCGTAAACCGTACCTTCTCATAAACACTGCCACTGGAGGGAGAAAGCACAAAAATGCATAGCAGCCCCTGCACAAACTGGGCTCCTTGCAGCAAATCACTTTTTAACCCTCACCACTACCCTTGTTGCACTGATTGCCTATTTTATAGGTGAGGATTGTCAACTTTGGCAAGAATACAAAATTGCTCAATGTTGGGTAGCTCGAATGTGGCAAAATCAGGGCAAGGCACCAGGGATGACGCATACATTCCAAAACTTGAGGCCCCACTTGCTCACTGACTGTGAGGCGGTAGGTTAGGCTTTGGGGTTACAGCTAGGTACAAGACATGGTCTCGTTCCCAGCGCGAGTGACCCTGGGAAGACAGACATGCAAATGGACTGCTAATTCAGAGACACAGTGTCAAATGGCACAGGGCAGGACGTACAAGCTGCTTTTAACCCAGGCTGGATCATCTGAGTGTTCCTGGAGGGCACTGAAGGGTAAGTGGAGGTATCCTGGAAAAAAATGAAGTAAGCACATTCTAAGTGGACACAGTAAGTGTGAAACCACAGAAAATGGGAAAGCATATCTTTAGGAAGCAAAACCTCACAGAGGTGCAGGGGGAGCCTGGAGTTTTGTTCTACTTTGTTTTGCCTGGGGAGGTGTGGAGTGACCTTGGGGAGACAGGAAGGCAGGTTACAAAGTAAGGCTGAGATGAAGCTGGGAAGTTCCCTGGACCCTAAGGAGTTTGCAGGCTGTGCAGAAGTCTGGGTTTAAGCCTGAAACAACCAATGTTTACCAACTGAAGGCTTTAAACATAAATGCTGTGGGTAGAGAAATGCAGGCTGGTTTGAGCTGGGGGTAGGGAGGTTTATCATGGATAGGGACTTTTGGTATAAGGCAGGAAGGTAAAATGATACATGTCTAGAAATCACTACCACCCAGTGCAGCTGCTACAGTGGCCCCCATGAACCGAGCAATCGTTAAGTGCCAGGCACTCTACCCAACTTTCCATCATTTCACTTCATCCTCACAACAATCTCTGACTTCAGTTCCTATTATCCTCATTTTACAGATGGAAAATTGAAGCTTTGAGATGAACTGATTTGCCCAAGGTCATATAGCAAGTATCATCACACTGAGCTTCAAGCTGAAGTCTGATCCCAAGGCTTACTGCTTTCAGTCACGATGTACTTCCCATGACAATGTCCAGGGCTCGAAGTCAAGCAATAGGGTGAAGGGCACCCTTTACTAAATAAATAATGGAGAAGAAAAGGTAGGCCTCTCGTGTAATGCAGTGAGTCTGAGGTACCTGGAGAATGTCCGCAAAAAGGACCAATAGTTATCACGGATGTCAATGTTAGGTCCAGGGTAAATACCCAGCCTGGCTTCTCCCTAGAGAGATGTCATCTACAGAGTCTAGGGGAGGGACAGGAACTCTCAGAGAAGACACAGTGGGTCAGAGAGGCAGGTGGGAAATATGGAGAAGATGGTGACCCTGTTGGCCCTTTCTAGGCCCTGCTGGTCTAAAAGTCAAGGAGCCAAAGACAAGGTTTAAAGGGGAACACATATGTCAAAGTCAAATTGGTGGACAACTGTGATGGGCACATATCCAAAATATAACCTGGATTTGGTAATAAAGTGAAATAATGTGAAAGGGGTGGGTTAGGTGCCAAGTGGGGAACAAGCTGGACAGGCAGAAAAAGCTCTAGCTCCCACAAGCTGACTCAACTGCAGGCACAATGACATGTGGTAGGACCCGGATCTGAGGAGAGACTGCAGGTCTCTCTCTGCTGGGGCCTGAGGCAATCACTGTTTACCAGCTGAAGGCTTTAAAAACAAGAACAGGCAGTTTGGGCTGGGGAAGCAAGAATGGACTATAAGGGTTGGCATGGGAGAAGACAGCTCTCCCTTTAGATGAGAGGTAGGTATGTCCAATGGCTCATTCCTTGTTGAAAACATAAGTGAGCTGGACCCGGTGGTGCACGCTGTAATCCCAGCACTCAGGGAGGCAGAGGCAGGTGAATCTCTTTAAGTTTGAGGCCAGCCTGGTCTATAAAGTGAGTCCAGGACAGCCAAGGCTACACAGAGAAACCCTGTCTCAAAAACAAAAACAAGGGAGGACAGAGAGAGCTTCAAGGCTGGAGAATCAGGTCTGACAAAGGACCATGTGAATGGGCATGACAAGGAATAAAGGAACTAGGGGTCTACAGGCCAGCCAGGCAATGGGAGAGTTCAAGTAAGTGGGAGAACGACCCAGCTGAGTGCACATCCACATACAGTCACAGGCTTTCCTCGGGATGTAGAAGGGGAGAGATAGTATAGGATGGACCAGAGAGAGGCAGTCTTTCAAGCCAATGTGACAGAAAGGCAACAGGCAAGGAACTAAAAAGTACTATAAGAGTGACTAACGATGGGCCAATCAATCTACTTAGTAACAATAGTTACTAACTCCAGTGAGTGCTAGACTGGCCTGGGAAGAGGAGATAGGGTCAGATGACAACATTCAGTAGGCAGAGAATGGCCATGACATTGCAGACAACACAGGCAGGGGTACAGATTCAAACGATCAGGGATCAGTGCCTAAAGGCAAGAATAGAAAGTAATGGTCTCAAAGTGGAATGAGGGAACAAGGAAGACTTTTTTACCTATCTTCCAAGGTGGTAGAAAATAAACAGTCTACACTATGTGCCTACTCGGGAAACTGGAATTTTTTTATTTTTATTTTTTTCTGAGATAGGGTTTTTCTGTGTAGCCTTGGCTGTCCAGGACTTGCTTGGTATACCAGGCTGGCCTTGAACTCACAGAGATCTTCCTGCCCCTGCCTCCCTGAGTGCTGGGATTACAGGCATGCACTACCGCTGGGCAGAAGCTGTATTTTTGATGGCAGCCAAACTAGTTAAGATCAGCGGGTAGAAAGAACTCGGAGAGGAGGCTGCCATCCAAATGGATAATGAAAATGGTCTCTAATCTAACACGGAGACCACCTGTCTGTCTGTCTCAGCCTCCAAAGTGGGGTCTAGTGGACAGTGACTGTACAGGGAGCTTTGTGATCAGAAGGGTGTGAAGAATGGAAGGCTAGAGATGTGTAAGGCACAGCAGGGCAGCAGCAGACGTCCCTGAGGATATCTACAAGGGAGGAAGCACCTCAGCCGAGCCCTGCAGTGGCAGTCTTTCAGGGGTGCACACCACACCAGGAACTGCTGACCACACCCTCTGGGGACTGCTCAGAGGCCAGAGACCACTGCAGCCTACTCCGCACCTCCGGAGGGCAACTCTGGGTGGGAGCAAAGGAAGGCTGACCATTCTCTGAAGGCAGCAGCATGGTCTTCTGGTTAACTACTTGATGCTGCAGGAGGATCTTCGTTGTCCTTGAGCTGGAAAGAGAGGCTTACTTCTGTCTTCCAGAGCTCTAGGGTTGCTTGAGCACAGAACAATGGGGACTAGCTGGCCTCAGATGGTGGTTCCTGTGTGTGTGGCACTGAGCAGATGCAGCTGGGAGTAGGCAGCTGAAGAAGTAATGAAGCCACAAGTGACAAGCCATCAAGCCCTGGGACTTCTCTAGCAGAAGGGCTGTCCAGGAATAGCTCCCTGGGTTTAATCCTCAGTGCTGAGGACTGGTTCATTCCCATGGCGTCCATTGTATCTCTGTGCTGGCAACTCCTAGTCTTACACCTCCACTTGCACTTGAAAGTCTCTCCGGAACCTGAGTCAGGACATCTCAACTGCGTCCAGTCTTCTGTAACTGGCATGCTGCAGCTGCTGCAACACTCAGCAGCAGCACACTGACTACCACCTGGAGACTCTCCTGACTGCCTCTTGTGCTGCCATTAGAGTACCCAAGCCTGTCACTTCTGCTGTCTTCCAATCTCTCTGCAGTCCCAGCCTCAGTCACCTCCCCCTTGGTCTTGTCTTTTCCTACCTGGGACATCAAACCCAAGTTTTCTTGCCCCTACCTTCCAATCTGCCTTCTGTATCAGCACCCTGCAATCAATACACAGATTTGGCCAAGCCAACCCTCCAGTGTCAGCCTCTCATCTGGAGGCTGAAGTCAAAGCTGATTCCAGCAGGGCCTTGGAGGCTCTCTTCTGCTTCCAGCACCTGCCCTACTTCTCTGCTATTTTCAGCTTTGGCTTCACCACATTGCTGCAGGATGTGCTGTGCCTGCTGCCATACTCCCCAGTCAGCTGGTGAGTCAGTCTCTTGTCAAGCCACTTCTGGGCAAGAGCAGGTGCTTGCCATACCCTAATGTGCTTGTCCAGTTTCGTGTCAGTCGCCTCACTGGACTGAATTTCTCCTGGGTGAGAACTTAACTCTTACATTTTGGCTCCCAGTATTGGTTGAGGTACTTGCTGAGTAAATAAATGACCTACGGAGGCAAATCATCAGCCTGAAGTTGACAGGAAGCAGCCTGCGGTGGAAACACATTTCCTTCTCCAATTACTCACCCCTGGGGTTTCCCTGACCCTGATGCCTCCCAGATTCAACCAGACCTTCCCAGAGCTGTGAGCCACACCAAGGCCTTGGGCAGCCAGCACCATTCACGCCGCAGAGGTCTTAGGGCTTGGGGTGAGGGATTCCTCAGGGAGGAGAAGCAGTAGAGCCAGGCCCCCCCACACCCACCTTCTTTTTCAGCTTGTGCCGGGCCCGCTTGGCAGCCCTGGCGCTGTTGGGGACTTTGGGCTCCGTGCTGTTGATGAATTGCAGCAGCTGATCCACATCTCGGTGGTCCACCGCAGGCTCCCCCGGGATCCCGCCCAGGGCGCCCCCCTTCACGGGCAGCTCCTCTTTCCGCCTGGTCAGCCTCGAGCGGAGCTTCTCCCGGATCTCAGTATAATTCCGACTCGTCGGGGCAGCGGGTGGCTGGGGGAGGGGGAGGTGCTGACATTACACCCTGGGCCTGGGAGGCCCATGGCACTCCCACCTGCTGGCACCAAGTATATGGTAAGAAGCCAGATAATTATTCTCTCTAGCATCAGCCACCAAGGCCACATGGCTTCATCCTCAGTAGCCCCTGAGCCGAAGCAGTGGTAGATATGAAGAGGAGAGCAGAGCTTGGTGACCAGGGACCAGGATGCCAGGGAAGCAGGTTTGAGCCCAGGCTTCATCACTTGGAAGCTGTATGACCTTGGGTGAGTCACTCAATCTTTATGAACCTCAATTTTGTCACCTCTAAAATGAAGATACAGATGCCTAGCTCAAAGGTGACTAGTAATTTTGAATCACTTCCATTTTTCCTATCTTCAACTGCTCCTCCCTAGCCAGCAGTCTCCTTCTCAGACTTCTGAATTGCTCCCCTGTCTTAAGACAGCATGTACCCTGATCTGATCCTCCTCCTTGGTGCCACCTGTGCTCATGGCCTGTACCTCGGCTGGCTGTCACACTTGGGGAACTTTTTGCTTCCACTCTGCCTTCATCATGCACAAGCGTTCACTTCTCTGGGATTACACACGTATACATACTCATCAGAATCATAGCTTTCTCTCTGCCACTTCCTTTCCTTTAGCCTAAAGAAAAAAAGTCAATCTTAAGAGAAACCACGAGAAGAACACAGCCAACAAAACGTTAAGCAATCCCGACCTCACAAATGTGCCTAGAGGCTGAGGCAAACAGATGTAGGTGCAAGGACTCCGGGTCCCAGGGTGGCGATCACCGCCATGAGCAAGGGGTCTCTCCTCTGCCCCTGGCTGCCCAGCCCTCTGTGCCCAGGCAGGCTCACTCACCGCATTGTGGCCGAAGAACTCACAGTAGCAGCAGTCACAGAACTTCCCATCGCGTGGGTGGGTGGAGGACGAGGTGCAAGAGCTGCGCTCAGAGCTGCTATCCTCTTCCTCGCCCAGACCCTCATCTGCCTCACAGGCCAGGCCACTGTGTGCAAATCTGTGCCCCTTGCACCCAGGGTCCCTGCTGCAAGGGAGAAGGGCCCAGAGGTGAGAGTAGGTGGTGTAGGCACAGAATACAGCAGGAGCCTAGAAAAGTATCCCACTCCCCAGCCACCATTCCAACTGCCCTTCGCCGGCCCCACCAGCACCTCTTGTAAAGCCTGGTGAGAGCCTTGCTGCCTCTCAGGTGTCACAGACACAAAGACTGACCCTGTGGAAGTTCCTGGACATACCTCTTTGAGGACACTGTGCGGATACCTCTCTAGCTTGTTGCTTTACCAAGCCTTGCAACCATGGGTACGCATCATTTGTCTTTGAACTAGGCAGTGTGCCACTTGCATTCTGGAGTCTCACTACACAGCATGACAGCCCTGGCCAGCAGGTGCTCAGGGGACAGGAATCTACTGACTCAGGAGCAGATGGCTTCTCTGGCACAACCCCAAATGGCCAAAGACAACACTTTTTCTTCTACTTCCCCAGGGTCCTCACGACACACTTGAGTCTTGTATCTGTGCCAGTATGTAGGGCTTCCTTAATCAAGAGCTCTGCGATGAGAAACACCAGATGTGTCTCTTAGGGGCCACAGACAACAAGAGCTAGTCCTGCTTGCACCCAGAAACATACTCAGCATGATATCCAGCCATCCTTACAGTCCTGTAAGAACCAGAGCCATTCTCCCCACTTAGCAGCTGTAAAGACTCACACTCACAGCATTCGACTGCTCTGTCCAATGGGTTGCAGAACATAAACCCATGTTTCCCTGTGTAGAGTTCATGTTTTCTCCACTTGCATTCTGCCTCTGGCCTCTGGGAATGAGTTGGGGCAATATATATTACAAACAATATTTTCCCGGGGTAAGAATGAGATAGGCTGAGAGGTCCCTGAATCAAAGCCCTAAGAGGGATCAGCAGCAGCTGGAGTACTGCAGATGCTGGTCCCATGTCTGAGGGGAATGAATAAGTGACTGTCTAGGACAGGGCAGTCCTAGGAGCCCATGTCTCCTAGGAGCCCATGTCTGCTTCTGGAAAGGTCAGTAAGCACATGGTAGGGTTTAGAAAAGACAGAGGTTGTTAGGAACGGTACCTACGGAAGGATATTCCAAGTTCACAACTCTTCCATTAGATTAAGCAAAACTTTTAGAAAAATTAAATGTTTAGTGTTCCAGAAAACAGAGATAGACCATTACTCCTTATTTGTGGCTGCGTGGATTCAGAAGGCCCTCCAAAAAGCAGTTCCCCACCTATTCCTTCTCTTTCCTACCAGGGATCAGACACAAGGTCTTCTGCATCTTCCACACAGAGGACCCCCAGCACATGCATGCACTCTCTCCCTCCTCCCGCTCCATTATCTCTTTGTAAAACAGGTCTTTCTACAAAATTGAGGCTGGTCTTGAACTCTAGATTCTCCTGCCTCTGCTAGGATTTTAGGTGTGCAGCACTCTATATGGGAGCAAGCACTTTGCCAATGTGTGTTAAGAACCCTCCCAAGAAACAAGTCAAAAAAAGGAAAAAGCTTTAGGCCAGGACAGGCTTTCTCTGTGTAGCCTTGGCTGTCGTGGAACGCACTCTGTAGAGCAGCCTGGTCTCAAACTCAGAGATCCACCTGCCTCTGCCTCCCAAGTGCTGGGATTAAAGGCGTGTGCTACCCTGCCTCACAGGCCAGAACATCTTTAGATGTTGGTTACAATGGTAAAATGATGGGGTGACCTAAATGTTCTGTACCTCCAGACTAGCAAAATGAAGTACAATTAATACTGTCCAGACCCAAATACTGAGTATTCAGAACAAACCACAGGAACATGATACTACTTAAGGAAAACTGCAAGGTCCAAGTCTGTGCTGGCATCACCAACCCCATGTGAAAAACATGTTGAGACAGCAAGTCAAGAGTAGGGGCACCCAGGCACTGAGATCACAAACTGGGAAATCCTGATACATAATAGAGTGTCAACCTACAAAACACCTGCCTTCAGCACATTCACTTTCAGATAAAGGCTAACAGAAACACGAAGCTTCTAGGACTCTAGAGGGCCCATGTCTATTCAAACACAGGCTTACAATACAACAGTATTTCTGTTAAAAAGTTAAAAAGTTGGAAATGAGCCAGGTGTGGTGGTGCTCACCTTTAACCCCAGCAATTGGGAGGCAGAGACAGCTAGATCTCTGAGTTGGAGGGCCAGCCTTGTCTACAGAGCAAGTTCCAGAACAGCCAGGACTACAGAGACAAACATTACCTCCAAAAATAAAAACAAAAGGGGCTGGAGAGATAGTTCAGAGATTAAGAGCACTAGTTGCTCTTCCAAGGTTCCTGAGTTCAATTCCCAGCAACAACATGGTGGCTCACAACCGTCTATAATGAGATTCTGGTGCCCTCTTCTGGAATGCAGGTGTATATGTAAGCAGAATACTGTATAAGTGATAAATAAATCTTAAAAAAAAATTGAAAATGCTTCAATGGGAAAACATAAATTATGCTACAGCTATACAGTAGGATATAGCTTATGGTCACATAAGTTTTAAAAGGAGTTTTAACTAGGGAAATATCGTGATATTTAAGAAGTATTGCTACACAGGTTGGTGCTAAGAAACACCTATAATCCCAGTAGAAGGCTAAGGCAAGAGGATCACAGTTAAAAGGCTAGCTTGGGCTACATAGCAAGAGCCGGTTTCAAAATGAAGAAAATAAAAAAATTTCTACATAAATATTTATCAGATGTAGACTAAATGATGTCATTTATATACAGAAGTTATCTTCAAGAAAACAGGCCACAGTACTAGAAGTTTTTCTTTAGGTTGTGAAGAACCCTGTCTTCTTTTACATCTGAACTGTTCTAAGCTGGGAAAACAAGGAAAACTTAGTTTAGAACGTATTTATTTCTAGCACAAAGGATTTGACATGGGACTCGTGCATGCTAAGACTGTGCTCTAGCATTAAGCCACTTCTTCCAACCCAATCTACACTTTGACTTCCATCCAAAAAGTTTTCTTGGTAAGTTTTCCAAACTTTAGGCTCCAGGGAGCATGGAGTGGTGCCTTTTACGCCACTCACTTACCTGTGAGTGCTAGGGAGTGGCTGAGAGCCCGGTGGTGGGAGGAGAGGCCCACCGCAGTGCCCGCTGCAGGGGTGGCTGCACCCCGAGAATGGTGGAGGCATCTTCAGGAGTGGCATGCTGGTAGAGGGCAAATGGGGGCTCTGACATGGCCCTGGGGGATGGGTGGCAGTGGCAGCAGCCACAGGGCACTCTGAAGCCTGGGCAGGGAAAGGTGCTGCTGGGGTGGTGGGCAGCAGGTGTGGGTGGGACGGCGAGCTGAAGGAGCCAGGGTGAGAAGGAATCAGAGATGCTGGATGGAGGGGGTGGCCGGTGGGGCTGTTAGGGGGAGCAGTGAGGTCTGAGTGCTGGTGGTGCTCCGAGACAGGGAAAGCCTCACCTGTAGATGGAGGGGAGAAAAAGGGGTCAGACCCAGAAGGAAAGCCCACAGGCTCACTGCTGTGACCAGAGGGCATAGCCACTCAGTACAAGTACCCTGAAGAGTATGTGGGTAGGAGCTCTGTTGGACAGGCTTGAGCACCCAAGTCCAAGGAAGCTATGGCTGAGCTGTGGCATGAAGAGGATGCTTCTACTGTTTCTCTGGGTCTCTTATTCTCAGGCATGCCTTAGGCCTGAGAAAGGGAGCCACACAGACCAGAGCACTGAGGTATGCCTGACTCCTAGGAGGCTACAGATTTTTGACTGAAGTAGGAAACTCTGGTAACTCTCTTCAGCTCACGGTCCAAGATAACTGGGATTATGTAGTCAATTCACATAATTTGAGGACAGTGCCATTTAGAAGTATGGCATTAATGATCCACCCTGGTCTTGAGCTTTAGTATTGAGTAGCCTGCCAATCTGCTTGTCTCTTGGGGGTTAAATACAGACCAGGGAGGCCAAGGAAGCAGAGGCAGCCCAGAATGTCAATGGTATAGAGGGCAGGTGTCCATTATCTATCCCAGGCTACTTGCTCCTCAGAGACTATCAGAATCCCTCCAGGACCCAATGTCAGTAACAATTGTGGGCAAATTTTTCTCAGTGGGCAGTATTTTGTAACTGAAGAGACTTACAGCAGAAGGTCTTCCAGAAACAGTCAAGGTCTAGGTTGGCCCTGCTGTCCTCAGAGCAGGTCCGTGTCTACTTAACCAAATTTCTCACTGACTGGGCCAAAGCAGAAAGGCAAGCAGCTACCTATTTAAGGGGGCCCAGTACTTTCCAAAGCTTAATGACTCACCAGGGATGGCAGGAGGACTCCCAAGCGAGCCGCCTGGCACAGCCCCGCTGGAGTGTGGGGAATTCCAGAGGCCTGAGAGCTTATGTGCTGACAGGAACGAGCTGGGATCCCAGTCCCCTGAATTCCCATGGCAGGAAGAGGAGGAAGATGAGGATGATGAAGAAGAGGACGAGGATGAATGAGAGTCACCCCCACAAGACTGTGATTTGCAGGATGTATGTGACAAGGAAATCTGGAAAGGAGAAAGAAAAAGGCTCATGGTCAAACAGTGGAGCTGACCTGCTCCATCAGGCCCTTAGGTTACAACTGAATCACAATCAGCCCAGATCAAGCTGAATCATAAATAAAGGCCACGCACTAGGAAGGGTATAAGGTATCAGTTCCATGGCTGTGTGGACAGTGGGCAAAGAGCGTATACCAGAGTACAGCCTGTCTATGAACACGGCCACTTTTGAGTGTGAAGAGCTGCCAACACGATGAAAAGCCTTAAAATCACAAATGTGGTTTAACACCCAGGTTTCCCCATCCCCTTTCTTTCCCCTTCCTTCTGTTCATGGTCTGTTTGTTTAATTTTGAGACTTTATTTCTGTCTTATGTGTGTTTGTCTGACGTATGTCTGTGTACTATATGCACTACACACATATGTGCAGAAGCCAGAAGAGGGCATCAAACCCCTCAGACTGGAAACAGCATGTTATACGCCACATGAAGTGCTGAGAGCCAAACTCTAGTGCTCTGAAGGGCCAACTAGTGCTCTTAACCACCGAGCCACCTCTCTAGCCCCAGACTTTCACTTATGCTTTATTTCTTCTGGTAGTTTTTGAGACAAGGTCTCTCTTTGGAGCCCTGGCTGCCCTGGAATTCACTGGGTAGAGAAGGCTGGCTTCAAATGCCTCTCCTCCCAAGCACTGGGACTGAGGGTGAGTGCACCCATCCCTTCCTCTGCCTGTGTTTCAGATCTGTGTGTGATAGGAGTCTGTGCATATCTGGAAGCACAGGCACTCACATGCCACAGTGCACAAGTGGAGGGCAGGGGGCAACCTTGGCTACAGGCCCTCGCCTTCCACCTTGTTTCAAACAGGGCTAAGTGGTCCAACAACCTCCAGGAGTACCTTCCATCTTACTACTGAAGGAGCACGGGGTTACAGACACGCACTACCCCATCTGGCTTTATGTGGATTCTGAGGACTCAAACTCATGTTCTCAAGTTTTTCCCCACTGTCTGCCTGCCTGCAGTAAGGAATCAATCCCCCAGCACTTGAGAATCAATCCAGAGCTTTGTGCACTCAAAACAAAAACATTCCACTACTGAACATTTCCAGTCCCAAGCTAGAAGTCTTGAAACTGAGTTTTTTCTGGGTAAATGACAGTCTAGAGGGGAAGGAAAAGAGAGGAGCCTAGCTGACAGGACTCAAAGACAGCAGACTTCTGAGGCTCCTAGCTGTTGCTGTTGTTCTTCTGATTGAGACACACCTCAGACCTCCAACTGGTCTGTATCATCCTGCTAGCCTTTCAAACGGCCACAGGGCTGAAGATATCAGGCTCAGTGACAGGACAGGATCAAGATTACCTACATCCACTAACAGGCCTGTCTCTTCTTCCCTCAACTCTGAGCCCAACTTGCAAATGTTAAGTGCAGCCAGATGGTTTCTCAGAGCAGCCTGGGCAGAGGCTGTGTGGCCAGGGAAAACAGCTTGACTTCCTCAGGGGGAAGCCACCCTGGGGTTCTGCGTCCAGGGGTCACCTGTCAGCTGTTACCTACCGCCACTGCATGTTCTCGACCTGTCTGCCTTTCATCTTCCTCCATGCTCTTTCGGCAACTCTGGCAGACCCATAGAGGCATCTCGCCTAGGAGATTCTTGACGAGCTTTGGCATGAAGTCAGGGGGCAGCTTCTCACCCTGCAACACCAGTCCATTGTGTGACGGGCCTTCTTCCCAGCCTCCGCGCTGGCGGCGACACAGCAGGCAGCAAGTCTGCACAGACTGGCTGGAGGTGGGGGGGACCTGTCCAACACACAGACACAGGGTTCCCAGAAGGGGGAAAGGCTGTCCTTAGAAACAACACCACTTATTACGTGCCAGGCATTGGGATAGGCACTTTATAAACATAATTTAGTTTTAGTCCTTGTAACAGCTCTGCAAACAAGGTGTTCTTATTCCCATTTTTTTTTTTTTAAGAAGAAGAAACAGATTTCAACAAGTCAAATGAGGTGCCCAAGGTCACAGAGCTAGTGAATGGTTGAATCCCAGTAACTGTGACTCCAAAACTCATGCTCAGATGTCCTCAAATACCAAAGACTGCTCCTTCCCTCCCTGGCTGGCCTAGGCAGGGCCACAGTTCTATGCAGGCTACAGGCCAGTCCTCACCTGAAAGGAAAACGGACTTTCTGTCCGCAGAGTTAGGAAGAACACATTTGTTTTCCGGAGAGATGAACAATTAATTCCTTTAGCATTGCAGTAAGATTTTACAAAAGGGTTTGCAGCAATGGTAAACAAACAGGAAGAGACAGAGCCTGGTGCTCTTTTGGGTAAGGGCAGTGGAGAAAACCTGGACTCTAGGTCAGACAGGCATGCACTCTCATCTCAGCCTCACCATGCATCAGTCCACAACCCTGAGGGAGCTATTTAACATCTCTGCACTCTGTTTCCTAGCTTACAGAGCTGTGCAGAATGCTGCACGCCATAGCCCAGGCCCAGGTCCTGTTTCTATCCCCTACAATAAATCTGACCCAACTGTTTAAGTTTGAAGGTCTCCTTTCACACTGGGGTCCTGACTGGGAACCTACTTATATTAATAGCCCCAATTAATGGTTCTCTTCTATTTTCCAACTCTAGTCTCTTTCCACTGACACTGCACATGCCTTGTTACTTCCTGCGGGCCAACTGGATGTTAGCAGACATGCTGGTAGCAACAATCTGAATAGTGTATGCACTTCCCCTTGTACCCTTGCATGGATGGCCTGGCATGACCCTGTACCTCTGCTACCTCATGAGAGAACAGCCAGACTGCTGAACCACGGTGAGACTTGGAGAAAAGGGGTGTGTTCCTACCTAATTAGTCAGCTGACCAGACCTGAGTGATCCCAGCTGAAGTGAGACAGGCCTGCTTGGAGCCGCAGCAACTCCTGGTCAAGAACAGCTCCAGGAGGGTGTTGGAGGGTATTAGAGGATGGTAAAAGTATTGGCTTAAGCCACCAGGTGTGTGGGGCTGTTTGTGCCAAAGCACAGACAACCCTCATGTAACATTCAAGTTTACCCTCCACTGGATAATGTGTTTTGTAAGGATGCCACTGCTCTTTCATGTGACATCACCTTATCACAGTGAATCGGGATCAGAGTATCCTTACGTCTGCCATGTTGTCATCATGGTAACCTGGGTCCCTGGGTTTCTCAAGGAAGGAACCAGAAGTGACACCAACAGTGTAATGATGCACTTAAAGAAGTGTAAGGAATATGGAAAAGAGTACCACAAAGACATTCTACAACTGGAATTTAGAAGAGACACAGAAAACACTCTGCTCTGTCTCAATGAGCAAGGCATCTGCTTAATGTTAAGTGCAAACAGAACTCGTCTGTGTTATTTCACAAGTGTGGAATGTTAATGGAGAACAATTAGAGAAATTAAGGCAAAGGACTTTTTATTTTGCGTAAGTATTTATTTGTTGTGTTAATGTGTGCTCACACTTGGGCACCCATGTGGAGGTCAGAGAACCAGTTGCTGGACTAGCTCTCTCCTTCTACCTTGTGGGTCCTAGGGGTTGAACTCAGGCTGTCAAGCTTGGCAGCAAGTTCCAGTAGCTCCAAAGGGGGACTTTTTGAGAACAGTACTTGGGACATTTCTCAAAGCTGTAAGGTGAGGTATAATAACTGCAGTTAGAAAGGGGGAGGCCACCAGCATGGAGGGCTTTATTCCTCGTGATATATAAGGACTCCATGGGCAACCCAGGATGAGGTCGGTCACAACAGCTCTTACTTCTCTAGGACGTGGGGGTCCTAACTTCATTCCATGGGGTTGTTGTTGGGTGTTTTCTTTTTTGAGGCAGGGTCATGAAGTTCAGGCTGGCTCTGAACTTCCTATGTATAAAGGGTGGCCCTGAATCCCTATCTTCCTGCATCGGCTCTTAAGTGCTGGGATTAAGGGGATATGCATGTATGGCCAGGAAGAAAGGTTTGAAAAGAATAAAAATCTTCTGTCCTCTCTCTTGGTGCTAGAGAGCAACCAGGACCATGTGCACTTAAAATTTTTATACATCCTATAAAGTATAATATACAAGGCTCTGTTTTGAATTGTGGGTTTTGTTTTTGTTTGTTTATTGTGAAAGGGTCTATATAGCCCTAGAGTGGCCTAGAACTCACTATTTAGGTCAGTCTGACCTTGAACTCAATGATCCACCTGCCTGTGCCTTCCAAATGCTGAAACTAAATGCAAGTGCCATCATTCCTGGCTAATATATGATTCTGAGCAATAACTCAAGTGCATAATGTATACCCCCACACACAGTACAAAAAAAATGCCTTCTCAGGGTTGGAGAGATGGCTCATCGGTTAAGAGTACTGACTGTTCTTCTTGAAGACTTGGATTTCATTCCCAGCTCCTACATGGAAGCTTACAAGTCCCTTACCTCCATTTTCAGAGGGCCCAATAGCCTCTGCTCACACTGGGCATGTACATGGTACACAGTTATACATGCCGATGAACTCTTCATACACATAGGATCTTAAACACTTTCTCTACTTTCTTTCAAAAGCAAACAGTTCCTCTCATCTTCAGTGAGTGACCAATGTGCTTGAACTCAGTCACGGTTGTGGCAGGTGCTGCAGTGCAGCAGACAATCTGAACTTGATACTGCCCCTGATGTACCACGTGTACAAGCTGTGTGACACCAGCCAGGTCCCTTCCCCCTCTGCTTGTCTACAATGGGATTATGTCCTCATCTGTAGGGTCAGTTTTGAGAATGGAATGTGATGAAGAGCCTTCCCCAATGCAAAGCACAGAATACGTGGCCAACCAGGTGGTACTAACTCCACGGCAGGCGCTAAGGAAACAATAAATGGCTACTGACGTTGTACGAATGAGAACCTGTCACATACACTGAATGCAAGATGACTTGTTAGGTATCTTTTTTCTGGGGAGGGATTGGGGTTGACAGGATCTCACACTGTAGCCAAGGTTGTCCTTACTTGTAGTAATTTCCTGCTTCAGCTTCTAAGTGCAGGACTACAGTCATAAAACTCCATGGCTGGCTTAACTCCCAATACAGTGTACCCCAAAGGCAGAACCTCCCTATTTCTCCCTTTGCTAAAGGGAATCTTAAGGCTCTTCACCCCCACTTCCCGACAAATAGTTGAGCAGGCCCTGAAGGCCCCAGCGTAAACCCACACTCCTCTAGACAACACTAGAGAGGGCCTCTTACAAACCCTCTCTTCCCTATGCCATTTAGTACACTGTACTCTTCATTTCACTTGTTTTCCTCTGTCTTTTGTCCCTATTCTTTTCTTTTTGAGACAGGGGCTCTCTATGAAGCCCTGGCTGTCCTGGGGTTCACTGGGTAGACCAGACTGCTCTCAAACTCAAGAGATCCACCTGCCTCCCTGAGTGCTGGGGTTAAAAGCATGTGCCATCACAACTAGCTTCTTTTGTGCTTTTTATTGGGTACAAATACTCAGCGCAGCAGAGCCTGGCTCAAGGCTATCGCATCAGATTTGTGAAACATCCTCATAGTATTACAGCTGGCAGGCAGCTTGGTGATAGCATCCTTGAAATTATTGCTTCCTACAGAGCAGGTCCTCACCTCTTTATCCTGCCCCTCTACCTGTATAGCTCCAATTTCAAACTTGGAAAAATGAGACTGCAGCCTTCAAGAATTACAATAAGATGTTCCCAGCTAAGGGAATAAAAGGACTCTCTCAGGAGCTAACTCAGGCTACCAAACAAATGAACTAGCCATTAATGAAAGTCACTCTATGGGCAGGCTGTCTTTCCTGATAAAAGAAGAATAGACATGGAAAGCTAATTAAGCTTTGACTGAAGCATGGACACTATGTGCACAGCAGAGTAAGTAATTAATAGAAAGAAAAAAAAACACTTAGCAAAAGGGATGAAGACAGTCAGCACTTAATTTATAATCTAGGCCCCTTGGCTGTTTTGTTCCTGACAAGCCTACACTACGGACTAGCTATCCACAGTGCTCTCTGTAGCACACTTATGTCCTGCTTTTAGTAACACACATTTTGGAAGGGCTACCCCCAAAGCCCTCAGGCCTTGGTGTCTTTCTCTTCATGTAATGTGCCATAGATTTTCTATTTCTTTTCTTGTTTTAAGAAAGGGTCTCAGCTGGGTGTGGTGGTGTATGCCTATAATCCCAGCACTCAGGAAGGCAGAGGCAGGTGGATGTCTTTGAGTTAGAGGCTAGACTGGTGAGTCCAGGACAGCCAAGGCTACACAGAGAAACTCTGTCTTGAAAAAAGAGGGGGAGGAAGGGTGTGTGTGGTGGTGCACACCTTTAATCCCAGTACTCTAGAGGCAGAGAGAAATGAATCTCTAAATTCAAGGCCAGCCTGGTCTATAGACAGAGTTCCAGGACAGCCAGAACCACACAGAGAAACCCTGTCTTGAAAAGCCAGAAGGGGTTGGGGGAGAATCTCACTGCACAGCCCAGGCTGCCACTGGACTTGCAATCTTCTTGCCCAGCCTCCTGACTGTGTGCCACCATATCTCACTATCTCTTGACATTTTATCTTTAGTTTTCATTTACTTTTGTAAATATTTTAAAAAATTTAATTATGTGTATGTATATTTACAGGTGCTTTTGGAAGCCAGAGGTATTGGAGAGAAGTTATAGGCACTTGTGAGCCACCCTCTGCAAGAGCAGTACATGGTATCCAGCTTTAAACTTGAAACTACATACTAAATATATGCGTGGATGTACCTGTACATACACATAACGGCACATGGGTGAAGGTCAGAGAACAACTTTCAGAAGCAAATTCTTTCTAAATGTGGGTCCAGGACTCCACCTACAGCTACGAGCCTTGGCAGCATGAATCTTTACCACCGTGTCCTCTTGCAGCCCACTACTCTGCTTTAATTGTTGAGAGTGGTGAGAATCCCAACACCTTGCAATGTTACAATTCCTTCTAATCAGTGCTATGGCTGAGAAAAGCTCTTGGCTCAGGGTTACTTCTGGCTGCAATCTCCTATTTTTCACATTCTGGCAAACATGGTCCCTTATGCCTTGAATCGATAAACCCAGGCATTCAACTTGCTATTCTCAAAGCTGTACTGTTATTCCTCAACAAAAACATGGCCATCAAGTGAACGAAAACACCAAGTATTATTTTCTTCACAGAGCTCACGGAACTAATTCTCAAAACCCAGAATCCCTGGGCAGCAGCTAATTGTTCCCACTAACCTTAGATTAAATTTCAGAGCCTCTGGGGTATAGGTTTAGTCTTACACAAAACAAGAAGAAAAAAATTCTAGTAGCTCTGTTGATTTTGTATCTAGCCAAAAAGACTTCAAGATAATTGTTACATTCTTCAGGTGAGGCCAGAGTCTCTGTAGAGTGGGGTTGTTCCTACCCAGGCCAGGCTACAGTGTGCACATCCCCAAGGCAGGGGGAACCACGGCTCAGGAAGCTGGGATTGGTAGCCACTTAGTCCTGACCAGCCCAGCTATTTCTGCTTGGTCCAAGAAGCATTAAGTTAAAGCATCCAATATTTTCTAGACAAACAGATCAAAAAGAAAGTGTTCTTCATGAAATACCAATTTTACCTTGAAAGAATGTCTCTGTTGTCCAGACATGAATATTAGCAAAGACCATTACATCAAGAAAAACAGCCAAATATTTGTGGCCAATGACAAAAACTCAAGCTTTCAATCAAAATTTCAAATCTGAGAGTGGGGCATGGTACCTTATACCTCTAATCCCAGCATTTTAGGAATCTGAGGCAGGAGGATTACCATGAGTTTGTGGCCAACTCGAGCTACAGAGTGAGAATCTATCTCAAGAACCAAAAACAAACAAACACTTAAAATTTAGGAATGCTTGTATCACTTACCAAAAGCATTAATGTTTCAGTATTTGTCTGAGAAAAATCAATGTGTTATTAACAAATGTTATTTGTCACGATAAATGAAATCCATTTTCCAAATGTCTAAAGCATTATTTCACAGAATTGTACGTTGGTCAAAAATCTATCTGGAGTGCTAGATGCACAACACATTTTTTTTTTTTTTACTTTTGAGGCAGGATCTTACTACACAGCTTTGGCTGGCCGGGGACTCACTCTGTAGACCAGGCTGGCCTTGAACTCAGAGATCCACCTGCCTCTGGGATTTTTAATGTGAAATGAATACAAAGACTTAACATGGAGCTCATGGCTTTGTGCAGGCTAAGCAGGGTGTATGTCAGCATTTGCACACAGGCGCCTGTACCCAGAAGTGCTTGTGGAGGCCAGAGGAGGATGCTGGGCATCTTCCTCTATCACTCTTAGTTCCTTGAGATTGGGTCTCTGGCTGAACCTGGAACTCGCATTTTTGGCCACACCTTCTGGTGGGCCAATAAGCGTCAGCAGTACTCTGTCTTCACACCGAGTACCTCCAGCTCTGTGCTAGGGCCACAGGTAGAAATGGCAACGAGTGTTTTGCCGAGTGCTGAGGATCCAAACCCTGATGGTCACTTACACAGCGTGCGTCCTCCCCCAGCTTCATATTATTAAAACACTTGCAAAAATGAAAGCAGGACCATTTTTCCATTTTAATATATAAAATTAAATATGTAATCATCTTTTAAAATAGCATATTTATTATTGTGTGTGAACATGCATGCTCCATGCACAGGGGCACACACAATGCATTATGTGTGTAGACAGCAGAGGACATCTTCAGGAGTCTTCCTCTCCTTCATCTTGTAGATCCCAGTAGTTGAGCTCAGGTCATCAGGCTTAGCAACAAGTGCCTTTACCCTGCTGGCCCATTTCATCAGCCCTCAAATAATTATTTTTAATAAAAACTGTAATTTATGTTAATGTGGTAACTTAAACATGATTAGTCTTTTTTTCCAGTCCTGAAGATCAAACCCAGGGCCTACTACATGCTATGCAATAATCCTTACCAACAATTATATGGCTTGTATATCTGGACAGCCTTTGGGGCATGACTCAATTTTTCACATTGGCCTTTCTGTCCAATTTGACAAGTGTCAGAGAATAACCCGAATCACCAGACCAGACAGGTGCCAAGATCTGTTCTGAAGCTGGGCTGAATTTTCAACGTTTAGCCTAGTCTCGTTCTCCCAGGAGTTCCTCTCAGTCCCAAGAGTTCATGGCTGTTTGTACCAGATTTCCCAAGACACATGCTGTATCTAGCCAGCTGCCTGCAACAGGTTCCGAATTCTATTCTGAAATGTCCCATGAGAGTACAATGCTCTAAGGATACCAAAGCTTCCCTGACACCAAAGCAAAGTAGATGACAACAGCAGCTAAATGTCTTATGCCGACCATTGTGCTACACACTTGGAAACTCCTTGGTAAATTCCTAGAATCCCATAAGATCCTATTCAAAGGTCAATGTAACTCTCTGTACTAAGTTAAAGTAACTCTTTTACTACCGCACCTGTCACACTGTGCCATATCCCCGGCAGAGTGGAGCTCTCTGGGGCATCAAGTAGCTGCTGATCATTTACATGTGCTTGCTGCCTGCCACATAGCAGGCGTTCATCAAATAAATGGAATTTTAAAGCCCTTATGCCTTAGTGTCTCAGCTACTTAACATCAGGAACAGAATTTAAAACAGCGAAACAGGCCCCTTTCCTGACATGTTACACTGAAGGCCCTGATGAGAAGGCAGTCAGAACTAAGACTCTCAAAATGCTTGAAATCAGAGCTGAAGTTAATGCTCGAGTTGCTGACCAAACCCCACCTCAGTGGTTTGGAACTTTTACTGTAATTCTTCCTCAAGTGTGGTCCTTCCAGGAGGCAGAAACTGCTTCACTTTCTAAGGCCAGTTGGTAGAAGCTTCTTTGGTTGTACAAGCTGAGAAGGACAATGTAGTGAGGCTGGCTGATCCTAATGACCCCCCAAGCCTAGCCAATGCACTTAATGTGCTTCAGTACAAGTGAAAGGCCTGAGCTGCTCTTTTACCCAAATCCTTGGGCCAAATGCTGTTCTACCACCCTTAATTCCAGGACAAGTTTCTCACAGGGAAAAAGAGCATGAACTTTGGAGACATGGTTCTAAGTTCAAATCTTTGTTCTGCCATTTTCAGTATTACTCAGAGTCTGAGTCTCAGGTTTCTCGATTTATGAAATGGGAATAACACCATACTTCACAGAGTTGTGAGGACAGAAGGAAATAAATTATGTAAAGTACCTGGCCTGGGTCTGGCACACAGTAGGTGCTCAATACCCGTTAGTTTCTTTCCTCTTCTGCCCTGGAAGAAATGACAGGGAAACTACTAAGTGAGACTTGCCCACAGCAACTTTATTACTTGAAGCACAAGGACTAAACAGTGACCTTCAGGCACCTTTGCAACCCCGTGTCATACAACGTGGTTCTTGTGTCCTAAGAAGGATGTCCAGTCTTTGCAGTTCCTCTGGCCCTTTCTTTCTGCCTTAGTTTCCCCACGTCCCTTTTAGGAATAGAGATGTCTTTCATTCTAATGGGGAAAATCAAATAAGGAGACAAACAGCTTCTGAAACTGCACTCGTTCCTCTTCCTACTTGGCTAACAGCTACCTAATCTGAAGGATGAGGATGACACAAACAGTGCAAACTCAGACTTTGCCTAGGATACACAATTGTCTTTCCTTAGTTTTTACCTTCCATGAAGGACATTAAATACTCTTTACCCCAATTACATAACACACTGCCTCTTCTTTTTTCTAAAGATTCAACTTGGGTGTCAAATTCTCCAAATTCATAGTCAGAATGAGTAGGGCTTTGTTCTGGATTGCCCTGCACACTTTACATTTCTCTAGAATAGAGGTGATCTCCTATCTCAAAACAAAATCAAAAACAGGTCTTATTATATAGCCCTGGCCTGCCTGGAATTCACTATGTAGACCTGGCTGACCTCTCTCAGAGACACACCTGCCTCTGTCTCAATTAATGGAATTACAGGCATGCACCACCATGCATGACCCTAGCTCACATAACTGTTTAAATCTGTTATCTCTACAATACCATGGGACTTCCAAAGACAATGTTCCAGAATCACTGTATTGCAATCATTAAGCAGAGACACAGAGTAGGCTAATAAACAACAGAAGACTAGCAGCTGACTAGGCAAGTGAAGAAGAGGAGGAAGGTGGGGTTCTGTTTTAATTTTATGTGTATGGACGTTTTGCTTTCGTGTATTTTGTGCACTACACGCATGTCTAGTGCCGATGGAGGCCAAATAGGGTGTTGGATCCCCTGGAACTGGTGCGACGGTGTGAGCCACCATGTGGGTTCTGGAAATTGTACCCAGATCCTATGGAAGAGCAGCCAGTGGTCTTAACCACGAGGCCATCTCTCTAGCCCATTTGTGTTTTTAAGTGATGTTAGGGATCATACTCAAGGCCTTAAACCTTATACAAGTTTTCTACCACTGAGCTACATCCTCAGACTCCAGCCCCTTAAAAACAAAACAAAACACAATGCTAGGCTTCCTCAACTTAGAAGACCCAGACCCAGTCACTCAGAATCTCCCAGAACAATCCAAAAATGGATCCTGGGTGGGCTCCAGCCCTGGGTGGACAGGGCAGGAATGGGGTGGAACAAAGGATCAATCTGGCCATCAGTTAGGCTGGGATGAGGGGACATGGACTAGAGAGAGCACACAGCTGCCTCTCCCACAGAGAATTATCTCTTCACAGTGCACAGGGGTTCACCACACCATTTGCCTTTCCACCTAACATCCATTGTCCACTGATTCCTCAAGTGCCCAAACCACCTGCCGTGGAAAGTCAGCCTGACTCCTCCCTGTTCTCCACGTGAGTCCAGCAGTGTTCGCCTCTTCTTTGAAGAGCAGCGGTTCTCAACCTTTGGGTTGCAACCCCTCTCTGGGTTGAACGACCCTTTCACGGGGCTCTCTTATCAGATATCTTGCATACCAGATATTTACGTTATGATTCCTAACAGAAGCAAAATTTCAGTTATGAAAGAACAAAAATAATTTTATGATTGAGGTTAGCACAACAAGAGGAACTGTATTAAAGGGCCGCAGCATTAGAAAGAGGGAGAAGCCTGCCATAGACACTACTTCCTTTCTGTTTTACGTTCTGGAAATAGTCAACCATGAAGACTAGGCTCTGAGAAGCTTCTCCACCTCAGCTTCCCCTAGATTACCATCCCAATCAGCAAGCACCTACAATTATAGTGACAATTGTGCTGAGTGCTTGACAGGTAGGACTTGTTGGTCTATAATATTAACCCTGTTAGCTCTGATTCACTGTCATTTGAGGAGGAAACAAACCAAGAGTGCTAGAACACTTCCAGAGGCCAACAAAGAGGATTCAGGATTTGCCATACAATATTAGCTCCCCAGGACAGGAACCAGGTTCCATTCACTTCCGCTTCTGCAGGTAGTAGACAGCCTGGAATTGTGGGGTCACTTAGTGTTGGCAAAACAAAGGATTGCTAGGCACGAGGACTGCTGGGTATGACAGTGTATGTGCCACAGCTGGCCTGAATTTGTAGCATTGAGTCCAGTGCTGCGAACTATATCACAGCCACGTATTGACCAAAAACGTTCATACACAATATCCTTAAAGTGATTTAATTAAAATGGTCCCTGTCCTAAAAATTTCTAGCTACAGTAAGTGAAGGTGTTATGAGCGTGACCATCCATCTCTTATCAGACATTAAGCTACTCTGAGACATTTTAAGGGAATTAAGAAATTTTTTTAACTGAGTGGGCAAATCTTTATCTTCAAAGGTCACTGGTATTTTTGCACTAAAGTCTTTTCTGGCCTCCAAGAAAGAACAAGGTAGTTCTAGGCTGGGTTCCCCCTCATATCATTTCCTCACTGGCCATGAAAGTGGTGCAGGCCTGAGCCACCAGGGGAAGGCCCTAGAGGACAGGAACTGCCTTGACCTTCTGTGTACCTCAAAGGCTCTGGTTACAGAGATCATTTGGAAGCTTGCTGAATGAATTAAAGAAATGGGGCTGGAGAGATGGCTCAGAGGTTAAGAACAGTCTGCTCTTCCAGAGGTCCCAAGTTCAATTCCCAGCAACCACATGTGGCTTATAAACATTTATAATGAGATCTGGTGCCCTCTTCTGACATGCAGGCAGAACACTGTATAATGTATACATAATAAATAAACCTTTAAAAAAAACATAAAGAAATGGTTTCAATAACAATACTGACTGATCACCTTAGCCAGCTCCTCAAGGAAACAGATTTTACCCAGCTTTGGAAGAACCAGGTCTCTGGAGCGCCTTGCCACTAAACTGGACTGTCCTAGGAGATTCTGGAGAGGGACAAGAGGGAAAGGATAGGATGAACTCACTGCCACCCACCCCAGTTTCCTTAGTAAGCCTCCTGGGTGCTTAAGTGCAGGTTACCAGCTGAATGGTTTGGGACAAAAGTCAGCTGGTAAAGGTAGTAGGTGAGACTGGCTTTGGCCACGCAACACAGCTTCCGCCACCCAGAGGAGACCCTGCACGCTAGGATGCTTCACATTCTCTTGTTTTTGATGCTCAAACAGGGAAAGGAACCAGCTTTGAGACACAAAGCAGAAGAAAAAGCGGGGAGTTGAATGCAAGCTGGTAAATTAGTTCTCACTGCCTCTTTGGACCGCTTTTAGGTTCTGTGAATCGACCCGCCTCCACCTTCCTAGCATCCTTTGCTAAAAAGGAAGCACCTGTTTAAGCTTTATCTTGAAGCAAGAAGACTGGGGAATTTGGGTGAAAAGAGCAGATTCAGTGGATTACAATGACTGAAAGGGTTTTGGGATCCCAAATAACCTTAAGGGCTTATACCTGAAAGTGCAGGTTATGAAATGAGTCAAGAGGTCCAGAGAGAACCAAGAGGCTGGAGCACAGACTCCCCAAGGGAGGCGTGTGCTGTCCGGACTACAGATGCCTGCTTTCAGAGAGGTGGCTTCAGCATCACCAAGAGGTTAGGGTTTTAAGAGGAACGAATGCAGGCATGAGAAGTCTTTTAACTTCATGTTTTCCATTGTTATTGTAATGGGTGATGCAAACTGGCTGGCCTATTGCAACTTGCTATATAGCTCAGACTAACTTTGAGTTCAAATCCATCCTCAGCCTCCCAGGTGCCAGAATTACAGGCACAGACTACCACACCTAACCACACAGCTGCTTCAAAATATCAGCTTACGGGCTGGAGAAATGGCTCAGCGGTTAGGAGCACTAGCTGCTCTTCCAGATGGACCCGAGTTCAATTCCCAGCACCCACATGGCAGCTCACAACTGCCTGTAATGCCAGTTCCAGGGACCTGACATATCCTCACACAGGCAAAATGTCAATGCACATAAAATAAAATTTAAAAAAATTAAAAAAAATATCAGCTTACATTAAGATTAAAAACAAAAATAAAACAGTGTATGAGTTTGGGACCTTGGAATAAAAATAAGTCTGAAGACTGGGTGGTCTTATTTGCCACCAATGGACTTGCCTCAGAAAGTAACATTAACAATGAGTTTTACCTTCCTTATCCACTCTACATCAAAACAGCTGAGGGGAGTTCTGAACCAAGATCCTTAAAAAAGGTTTAACAGTGGACAGAGCAATGACCAGCCTCTACCCTGACACCAGGTACTTTTGGCAAGGGCACAAAAGGCTGTTTCTTGAATCTCATTTCTACCCTTGACAAAGAGTGGGTTACAAAAGGAGCAGAGCTTGCTGATGCTTCAGTTCCCTGGAGTATATGAGTGAATTTTTATACGACTGGATTTTTTGCCTTATATTTTTAATTGGGAGTCATTCTGTGAATATTTACTTGCTGTAGGTTTAATTGCTGTACAGGGTAACTGTAGTTAAATGCTCTTGTTTGTTCATCACTAGGAACAGGGATCTGATAGTGATTAACAAGACTCCTGCATTCTAGAATTCTATGGAAAAGCAGACAGAAAACTTATCAGTAGTTCATGCATCCTATTAGTGCTAAATACTGAGGAGAAATACGGAGGGGCGGGGTGAAAGGTTAGAAGGTATGTCAGTCACCTGGCATGATCAAAGATAGGTCAAGCAGTAGCATAGATAAGAATCTATAAAAACCTGGATCAGAGAAATTAACAAAGGCTATAATTTTGAGAAAAGTTGTATTTCTAGAAAAATGAATGGTTAAGACAGCACACAAACTTTCTGGTCTATGTGACAGGTTCCCTAAAGTAATATATGTCTGAATAGGAAAGAAAGGACAAGAAACAGCTCCATGGCTCTCTTCTAGATAACAGCACTCCTGGTGGGGGTCAAAGTAGGTTAGAAAGGGAAGCGACCTTCAAATGAAAGCCAGACCCAGCAGGAGAGGACTCTTAACTGCGACAGCCTAAGTAAGCGACAAGGCAGGATGACAGACATGCTTCCAACATTCAAGACACTGTGACACTTCCACTAACTAAAAATCTTCTCACTGTGATACAAGACACAAAGGAGACCAGCATCAAAACTGGGTTACAATAAGCACAGGTTCCGGGCTGATTCATTTTCTCTCTCTCATTCACCTAGTTAGTTCTGTTGTATAAAGGCAATGCCTGGGATAGGTATGGAGGAACACAAAAACTGCATCCCCTGATGTTTTTGTGTCTTGTGTTTACAGTTCAGTGCTTGGTACAGACACATCAACAAGTTTCATCACAGAAGGAGTAGAGCCACCAGAGGGAAACAAAGAGGGTTGTGGGCACAGGGGGCACTTTGGTGTAACTGGGGAGGAGGGGTCAGGGAAAGCTTTCCAGGAATGGTACCCCAAATGGCATCCCCACTCACATGCACAATTCCAGAGATTCTACTAGAAGGCTGTCAAGAGCCATGCCTTCAGGCTGCACCAGCCTCCCAGAGTCCCCTGCTGCCCGATGCAGTGTCTGCAGAGTCAAACGCATCTTCCGCCACGCCTCATCCTCATCCGGCGCTGCATCCGACCCTCCAAGACTCCTGCAGGGGCCTGCCTTCCTCGGCAGGCTCAGCCAAAAAACCAACTCAAAACTCTTTTGTCAGAGCAAGCTTAGGGCAAGCCACCCAGCCCCGGGTGCCACAACCCTCCCTGAGCAACTGTGGCCCACGCCAACCACTCTCCCCCCTCCGCCTCTCCCGTTTTCTCTTTTGCTCAAAAGAAAGCGCCCTTCCAGGTGGCAAGCTGGAAGCTTTCGAGAACCCTCCCGAATTCTCTTACTCTCGCAGGATTCAGCAAACTAGTGGACTGGCGGGGGTGGGAGTGGGGCGCCTTATGGGGCAGGAGGTGGAAGGAGAACAGGGGACCTCCTCAGTGGAGTTGTTTTAACAGTCTTTGGGCCAGCCTGGCTCTTTGCTCCAACTGTTCTGGGAGGGAGGGAGGAAGGGAGGCCCCAGAAGGCAGATGCAGAGGTACAGCTGTTGACGGTAGTGGCTGCAGACAGTGCAGGGGACCGAATGAAGCTGCTGGGGGGCGGGGAGGGCGCACAGACGCTGCAGCCTTGCAGGCTCCAGCGCCCTGAGATGATCTTTGAGGGGTCGGGGGATCAGGTGAGTCCAAAGGGAAGGGGAGGGCAGAGAACTAAGCCCAGGTCCAAGAACCTAAGCCAGTCCCGGTGACCCTGAATGGTCAGAACATTTAGCTCCGGGGCAGGGGTTGAACGGGTAGGTTTAGAAGGGTTGCAAGAGAGTTGGCTGAGCTTTTGCTTTGGAGAGGGGTTCAGCTTCCATCCCTGGCAAGGGGGTTGCAAGCTTGTGCTCCGGACTTGGGATCGGCCCCAAGACCGACAGCATGGACCATGCCCAATCCCGCCCCGCTCCCGGGAGGTGTAAGCAGCCGAGCAGTTGGAGTCGCCTTGCTCGTTCCTACCTGAGGGCCTGCAGCCAGCTTGGGCTCGTCCTCCTCCTTGGGGGCGTCGCGATCAGGCTCCGCAGGCACCTCCGGGGACCCCGCACCCGCTGCTCCCGCTTCCAGGCTCGGCGGTGGCTGAGGCTCGGGCGCCTGGGGCTTCTGCAGCCCCGCGACCCGAGCCCGCTCCCGCCGGCCCGCGCCGCCGCTCGGCCTGCTCCGCCTCCGAGTCATGCCGCCTCTCGCACCGCTCCCCCGCTCTCTGGCTCCCCTCGCGCCGCCGCCGCCGCTCCCCTCACAGGACAACAGCCAATATGGCGGCGACCCGCACCCCTCCCCGCCTGCTGCCAGCAGGTCAGAGGTCAAGCTGCGTCCGCGCCGCCGCACTGGCCTCCGAAGTCGCCAGCGCCATGTTTAATGAGGGCAACAACCTGCTTTCCGTACACCAGCGTGGGGCGGGTTGGGGGAGACATCCTGTCCTGCGTGCGCATCTGAAAGGCCGGGACCCACTGGAGGAACTCCACTGACGGCGTCGTACAAGTCCAGTAGCTTAACTGTCCGTTAAATGATGAATGAGTTAACGAATTTCGGCTGCGAACTTGCACACTCGTCGCCTGGCTCCTCCCTGCAGCACTTGGAGACAGGTATGAATTATTCACATTTTTCAGTGGAGACGCTGCAAAATGCCCAGGGAAAGTTGCTAGACGTCCTCTCGCCACAGTTGATGGGCTCGTGGTCAGCCTGAGGTGAAAGCCATCCAAGGAACGTGCGCATTCGCTTGTACTGTATCTTTCCTTGGGAGTCCGGCGTTCTGTGCATGGAAGCGCAGGACCCACACGCAGGTCCTTCTTGAGTCTGGTGGGAAAGGCGCACACTTAAAATACATGAAACTTTCTGGTAGTTACATATGGGATTTAGATTAATACCATCAACCACAACAGAATCTGGAACTTCAGCTACCAAGTAAATCAGATTTTAAAAATTATTCTATTTTATCTTGTTTCAATGGTGTGTGTGTGGGGGCGTCAGAGGACTGCTTTTGGGGATTTCCACCATGCTGATTTTAGGAACTGAACTCAGGTATCTTGGCAAGTTCTTCTACCCTCTGACCTATTTTTGGCTTAAGTAGCGGCTCTAGCCTGGAATTCACTTTGAATACTGACCTCCAATTTGCATTGATCTTTTGGCTTTTGTTTCCCAAAAGTGATGATTACAGTTGGGTACTACCATGTAAAGCCAAAAATTTAAACCTCAATACAGATATCAGATAGTTAAAAGATTCAGGTTTTACTGTCATAACTATGATGTCTTTATTGAGGTCAAGATAAAGTGGCCTTTAAAAAAAAATGAAAGATCAAGCCAGGCAGAGTGGTGCAAGCCTGTAATCCCAGGGCTAGGGGAGGCAGAGGCAAGTGGATTTCTGTGAGTTTGAGAACAGTTTGAGTCCAGGACAGCCAAGGCTACACAGAGAAACCCTGTCTCCAAAAAACAAAACCAAAAAAGACAAGGCCAGTAGTAGTAGGAAGCAAGGGAAGAGTGAGTTCAAAGTCAAATTTGACTTAGAGTTCAAGGCTAGCATGAGCCACAAAGTATAGCCCTGTCTCAAAAAACTAAGGGTAGGGGATACAGTTCAGTGGCAGAGTACTTTCCCATTATGCTGTGCAGGAAGCCCCGGGTTAAGTGCCCTGTACCATGGAGGGAAATGACAGAGCATTCTGATAATCTTGTCCTGATGAGAATTCCAATTTCATGCACTGTTGTTGAAACAGATTGACAGGTGTTAGCGTACTTTTTATAAACTTATTTATGTTCCTTTTTTTTATCTTTTTCTGACCCGGCCCGCAGGTCAGTCAAAGGAGACCCTAAGAGAGGGGGTGAGAATGGGGTGGGACCAGAGACTCAAGAAACAAAGACCAAGACAGCTTCTCTGATCAAGGTCTCAGTTTATTATTTTTTCTACATCCTTTATATAGACAAGGCAAAAGGAATGTAATTGCCTTTGGAAGGGTTACTAAGTGACTAGAAATCACAGGATGACCCACCAGAGGGGTCACAAGATGTGCTAATAACAGTGTATCACAGGACAACCCAACAAAGGAGTCACAAGTTGTGTTAACAATGATTGTTTGGAAAGTTCCTCAGTGTTACTCGGGAAGCCCCGAGGTGGGGGAGGGTTTAAGGTGTTTCAAGATGACTCCCCAGGTCAGTCGGGAATGCACTATTGTCATTAAACCAAATGCCAAGAATTCTGGGGGCAGCAAGGTACCAGAAGGCCCCCTCAAAGGTCCCCCTTTATTTTATTTTTACAAGGCCGTAATCCCAAGGGAACTGTGCCTGTCTTAGATGGGAATCCAGGATCTTCAACCCTTGCTAAGCCTGTCATTGGATACATCAGCAGCGATTGGCTGAGCTCCTGTCTTAGGCAGCAAAAGGGAAGAACAGAAGACCACTGTGGATTCTCTTACCAGTCGCTGGCAACCCCACTGGGATGATCAGCATTAGGCCTATTCATAGTCTTCTTGGCTGACATCTCGAGCCTTTGATAGTGCACCTGAATGGGCTGAACCTTTAGGGCATCAATTTGCTGTTTGACAAAGGCCATAAGCTTGTTAAAAAGAAAAGGTCCAAGAGAAAGAATTATCAACAAGCCAAGCAGGGGACCAAGGAGGGGGAGGAGGTAGGGGAGAAGTCCATTTAACCCATTCCAGAAGGGGAATTTGTCGCCTCTCCAGGTTTTTTTTGTAGTTTTATTTTGCCCTTCACTATGCCCGATTTATTGGCATAGAAGCAGCATTGTTTCTGTAAATTTTCCTCCTCTGCATTTACAGGGTTTACCATAAATCATTTCCATAATTTCCTGTGCTGCTTGAGGATTGAAGGGTTCAAGTCCACCATGAACATATCTCAGCTAGAGGCAAAGGATCATGGTCCATGGAAACAGTTGTTTTTCTTTCATCATTTCTGTAAAGAGATATAAAAAGAATATGTTCTCAGGGTAATTCTTCTACCCTGGACTGATGAGTATTAATATCTGTATGCTTTACTAATCATTCCAGCAACCATCTGGCTGCATCTATCTCTTTAGAATAGAATCAAACTGCTCCTCTGCCTTGTATCAGGACAGGATCTGGACCATGCCATTTAATGTCCAAAGGCATGGGACAGTAGCAAACTGTCTTTGTGTATCCGTATGCCAGAAATGTTCTGCAGCTGAACGTCCATCCTTGTCCTGAGAGGATCAGATTAACGTTGTAACCTATATTTTCGAGTTTCAAGCCCGTGTTAAAGTGTTAATTAAAGCCTCACAGTACTTTTCCAGAGAGCAGAGGAATGTAACCGCCCCAGACCCTGGTCATCTGCCCGGGCAGAGATAAGGAAGTGAGCAAGCGAAGACCTCCACTCTGCAAAGAAGAATGGCCAGATACACTTGAGAAATAATATCGCCTAGCAATTAACCTAGATGGACTCAATTCTTCTCCTGAACAGCCCCCAACCTTCTCTCAGGCTCTCTCCTCAGAGAAGACACAGGTTGAAGCTAATTGCTCACCCACCTTTGGCTGTAGCCACATCCCCACCAGCAGGAAATTCAGAACGTGAATTAAAGATCAGATATTCCCCAGGTGTCTGGCCAGGACTGACCAGACCTGAAAGTCCACTACCCTAGCCCCTCATCCAATTATGAGTAGCTAGGACTGCAACCCCTGAACTTCCCCACGCCCCCTCCCTAAAATCCCCGAGGCTTATGTCTCTGGAGGCCACTCTTTGCTGACTGGCAAAGTGACCCCAACGCTCTTTGGCCCGAATAAACCTCTTACTTTTGCATAAGGTCTCCGAGAGTTTCCTTTGGTCACCTCTCTGGAAGTTAAACTCGTGCCGGGCTTACAGATGTATAAATATAAGATGTATAGGATATAAAATTTCTAGGAGACCCTTTGATGGAGTACCACTCCCCCTTTTTTTTAAAGTATTTTTTATAGGTCAATGTGCCCTTTGTACTATTTTTTGTCCTTGTGGATTATAAGGTATACCTGTAATATGTTTAATATTAAGTTGATAAAAATTTGAAAACATATTTCTAACATAGTCAGGGCCATTATCTGTTTTAAGTTGTGTTGGAAGTTTTAATATAGCAATTGCTGACAGCGTATGATCGATAACATTTTTTCCCCGCTTCACCAGTTTGGAGTGTGGCAAATATGAACCCACTATAAGTGTCAACAATAACATGAACATATTTTAAATTATCAAATTCAGGAATATGTGTAACATCCATTTGCCAAATAGCATTAGGTACAGGCCACGGGGATTAACCCCAAGATGGGGAATAGGCAAAAGGACAACACAAAAACGACATTTGTTTAGCCAAGTCAGCTTTGTAATTACCTTGAGTTAAAGGTCCTAGAAGGTTAGAATGAGCTTGTAAATGTCCAATGTAAAAGGAAAAGTTTTTTTTTGTATCAACTTTTGAATTTGTAAAAGAAATTTTAGCAGAAATAGATGTCTAAATTTAATCTGCAGTCTCTAACCTAGGCAAAGACTAAGCTATATGCACTAAAATATTTAAAGACTAAAAATATTTAAAGATGCTTATTAAAACTTTGAAATACAGCCAGTAGTGCAGATAACTCTGCTATTTGTGCAGATGTGCTAGACACTTGAAAAGATATTGTTTTTTTTATCATAAGTATAGGCAGCAACACCAGATGATGAACCATCAATAAATACCATTAAAGCACTAACAATTGGAATAACTTTTATTTTAAGTGGAAAAACTATAGGTTGTACCTTTAAAAACTGAATTTGTTTTCTTGTGCCTCAACAGGTTGGACTCTGTCGTAATAAGCTTACATGTGTTAAAATGCCATATTTATCAGATCTCTGACAAGTCTGAGGACCAGTTACTCTTTTATCTTTATCATCTGCTCTAAACTGCATCCTGTAAAACAGGATGCTATAATCTCTAATTTTGGCATATTATTAGATACATGTTTTAGAACCAAATTTTAAATAAATCTATATAGGCAAATTTTATGGTTACCCATTTTAGATTTAACCCTTTAAGAAAAACCTAAATGAAGAGACTAGGTAAAGCTCAATCTTAACTATAATCTTTAGCATAACTTTAAATCTGCTCTTTTTAAACTAAAATCAAAGCAAAACTTTTTAATCAGACATAGTTTATAAAGAAGCTAGCAAATCTTATTAATCCTACCATATTGCATTACGACTTAATAACAAAAAAAAATTAAAGAACAAAAGTTTTATTTAGCATTAAACAGAGAACTAAACTTAGCTTATAGCCCTCAGCAAAAATGGATTATTTTGTCCATACCAAATCTATAGGCCAGAAAGAAACAGCATTAATTTATTTAGGCACTGGCAGCCAGGCATATATTTTATATAATGGTTAACAATGATCTGAATATAACCTGGGCTAACATGGAACTGCAGTTCTTTTTTTCTCTTTAAAAGAGCATAAGCAAACATTTTGCATTGAATCTCCAGACTTTTTAAATGAAGAACATATTTTACAGTTCTTTGTTAGATTGCCCAAGGGTTATTATTTTAAAATACTGTCAGTTGTCAGTCAGATTTTTGAAATATCATCAGTCTAAGTTCACAGATAAGCATATGCACAGAGACATAAATAAGGAACATAGAAATCCGACATTGTCACCTTGAAGTAACCAGAATACCCAGACACCAGGACTTGACCGGCCCCTACCGGACACAAGTCCCACAGATTCCAGGAGTGGACGCCCTCATGGGCCCCCTCCACACACATAGATTTCAGAAGGAGCAGAGCTCCCATGGCCCTCTCCACAGCTTCCAGATGAAGAGCAGGCTCCAGCAGCTCTCTCTCCATCCAGAGTGTCCTAGCAATCCTTTCTCCTGGTTCCAAAACGAGTAGAGCCTTTACAGGCTCCTTTCTCGGGAACTGGAGCATCCTCCAGATTTCCTCAACCAGATTGGAAACTCTGCAAATTTCCCCAGAGCTCCAGGTGTCACTATAGATAGTTAAGGAGCCCAGGTGGTTGCTGAGAATTGAACTCAGGACCTTTGAAAGAACAGCTGGTTGTTGGGCCTGATAATATCTATCTGATTCTGGCTCAAGTTTGGAGACCCGTCTTTAGCTTCCGATTTAAGAGGTACCACTTCCGGGCAAAAGTAATTCAGCATATCTGCCTTAAAATTAACCCTGCCTGGTAACTGTTATGTGGAGTTTTGTCTCTGGCCTACCTTTCCTTGCACTGCCTAACCTTGCCCTCTACGTCATCTTACCTCACTTCCTTAACCCTGCCCGCTGACCCAAACCTATAAAAAGGACGGCTTTATTCAATAAACCAAGTTCCTGCTTTGACAGATCCCTGGGATTGGTGGTGTTTTATTCCCTGGGGCATCCGGGTAGGTTCGGGCTGTGGACACTCATACCGCTCAGCCACAGAGGAAGTCCAGCTGGACTGGCCACCCTCCTCTCAGCTCCACCTGCCGGATATCGACCCGGCAGACTGGTGTGCTGTGAGAAAATCCTGCTCGACGGAAGAACACTGAAGGACCAACTGGTCTGCAGGTGAGTGTACCCCGTTAAATATGGGGCAGTCCTCTTCATCTCACAAATCCAACCCAGGTCTGGAATCCGTACAAATTTTGCTTAAAAGGAGGGGTTTCAATCTGCTTGATACTCAAGCCCTTCAAGTATGGAAGTGTTATGAAGGTTACTCTGTGGCTGCAGGATGAGGGCACCCTGTTTGACTGGGACACCTGGGACCGAGTAGAAACCCTGGTCAACAGAGCACAGGTCCGGGATGGGGCTATCCCCCTTTAGGAGTTATTCCCCTGGTCACAGCCCTTAAGGGCTGCTCCCCTCCTAAACTGCCAAAAGAACATAAGGATAAGAGTAGGAGACAGGAAAGTGGACCGGAGGAGGAGCTGGCCCTAAAAAAAAAGAAGAAGGCCCCGGGCCACAATCATCATTAGAATGCCCCCTGGCCAATCCCTACCGAAACAGGGCTCACAAACTGACTCTAGGACAGAATTTAACTATTACAGCTCCACATGCCTTAAAGAGCATCATCAAACAGCCCCCAGACTGCTGGCTCACTAAAGCCCGAATGACCCATTATCAAACTCTGCTTCTGAACACTGATCGCATCACCTTTAGCCCACCCACAGGACTAAATACGGCTTCCTTGCTTCCTGATCCGGACACGGACATTCCTCTTCATGACTGCCAGCAGATTTTGGCGACTGATCAGGGGTAGAGAAAGGACTTAATTGACCAGCCCCTGCCAGATGCAGACGTAACATGGTTCACAGATGGGAGCAGCTTCTTAAGGGATGGACAAAGGAGGGCAGGAGCAGCAGTAGTGGACAGAGAACAAATAATATGGGCTAAAGCCTTGCCACCCAGCACCGCTGCTCAGAAAGCAGAACTAATTGCTTTAACTCGAGCCCTCAACCTAGGAAAGGACAGAAAAATTAATATCTACACTGATAGATATTCCTTTGCCACAGCCAACATGCACAGGGCCATCTACTAACAAAGATAACCTCAAAGGGAAAAGAAATCAAAAATAAGGGAGAAATAACTAAGCTGCTAGATGCACTCTCTGCCCAATAAGATAAGCATCATCCACTGCCCAGGGCACCAAAAAGGAGACTCCCCAATAGTCCGGGGAAACAATATGGCAGATCGAGCTGCAAGGACAATTGCCAGTCAACGTTCGACCCCCATCCTGGTGACTGGGGTCACGGAAAAACTGAAAAACGACTGGACCAAAGGATGGCCTGACCTGCAATACTCAACTGAGGAAGAAAACCTCATCTCTCAGTACCCCACCAACTACAAGACCAAGCAAGGATATTGGAAGACACAGAAGGGAGAGACCATACTTCCCAAAGATGCTGCCTTGGACCTGATGCACAGGTGGACACACTTGGGACAGAAGAAATTAGTTGAAGCTGTTAAAGGATCTCAGGTATTTGTTCAGGACTGAGAACTTTGGTAGACCGAGTAGTAAATAAATGCCAGGTTTGTGCTCAGGTAAATGCCTGCAGATCTCAGACTAAACCTGGTAAGAGACCTAGAGGAAACTGTCCAGGCATATTTTGGGAGGTAGACCTCACAGAAATAAAACCTGGTAAATATGGCTATAAATACCTGTTTTATAGATACCTTTTCAGGATGGGTGGGAGCCTTCCCCATCAAGCACAAGACTGCGTCGATAGTGGCTAAAAAAAATACTGGAAGAAATCTTCCCCAGGTTTGGGATTCCACAGGTAATGGGGTCAGATAACGGGCCTGCTTTTACTACCCAGGTAAGTCAGGACTTAGCTAAGGTGTTGGGGACCAGTTGGAAGTTACATTGGGCTTATCATCCCCAAAGTTCAGGACAGGTAGAAAGAATGAACAGAACTATAAAAGAAACCCTGACTACTTTGACCTTGGAGACTGGCTTAGACTGGTGGTGTTCCTTCCCTTGGCCCTGTTCCGAGCCCAGAACACCCCTATAGGCTTAAACTAACTCCTTTTGAAATTATGTACGGGTCACCAGCCCCCTTGGTGGCCACAGGACCAGATTTAGACTTGACTTTGGATTCAGACCGGGCGATTGCTGCCAGGCTGGTTGCCCTGCAGACTACACAGAGGGATATCTGGTCTCAACTATCCGCCCTTTATGCTCCAGTCACCACCAATGTTCCCCACCAGTTCCAGCCCAGGGACATTGTCTGAGTGTGAAGGCATCGAGCCCATTCTCTGGAACCTCTCTGGAAGGGGCCATACACTGTGCTCCTGACCACCCCGACGGAACTAACGGTGGACGGAGTAACTGCCTGGGTACACGCATCCCATGGCAAGCCAGCTCCCCCTGCCACAGAAGACTGGAGAGCCATAAAGACCAACAACCCCTTGAAGCTGAGGCTCCGGAAGGAACAGCTATGATCTGGATCCCTGCAATCAGTGCTCTCCTGACCGTGTGTACTGCAGACTACCACTCCCTTATCCCCCACAACCCACACACCCCACAACATCTCAAATGGGAACTTGGAGATCAATACGGAATGACCCTTTCTCACGATTCTAAAATAGCTACCCCCAGAACTTTGTTCCCAGAACTCAGACTCAAACTCATGGGTTATTTACATATGGAATGGAGGAAAAATGACAACCACCTATAGGGTAGAGGGTTACAAAGTAGACTACTATGCTTGCCCCAGTAACGTTAGAGGGCCCCCTTAGCAAAAACGTGATTGTGGCACAGTAAATGATTTTTACTGTGGTGCCTAGGACTGCGAAACCCAGGGCCCATGGCTTGATGAGCCAAAACCAGAGGCCTTAATACACATCAAAAGAGATCCCACATATAAGGACGTTTGTGGCACAAGGCTTGAAAATGGTAACCTCCCTTACAGCGTTGTTCTTGATTCCCGGAGGAACATAAGGAGCAATTGCAATTGGCTTCTAGTAACCTTTACTGAATTAGGAAAAACTTATGATTGGACAAAAGGCCATGATTTTGGCATCAGAGTAAGAGATTCTAGGATCCTGGGTGGGAGCTCTCAGAATTCTATTAGAAGTAACCCCCTTGACCCCTCAAGAAATGGGACCTAACATAGTCTCATTTCCTCGTAAACCTCCTCCTCAGCCTGTCCCTGTACAACCCACTGCTCAGAGGGCCGCACCCATACAATCTACTCTGGTTCCTCTAACCCAGGCCCCACATCCGACTCCAACTAGTACCCCAACCATTGAAGAGGATCCCCTCTGGGCCTACGAGGCCCTAAACAACACAAACCCTAATATGACAAAGTCCTGCTGGCTTTGTTATGGAGTTAATCCTCCTTTCTATGAAGGGGTTGCTCTTAACGCATCCCACCTAATCAATGCTACTAGTCCAGACAGCTGCCGCTGGCATCCATCAAAAACCCGGTTGTCACGGGATCAGGAACTTGCATTGAAAGGCAGCACCCAGCCACCAGGCTCTGTTCTTCCTTCTTACATGTCCCTGGTGGGTCAGATGTGTATCTGCTTCCTCCCAATCATAGTTGGTGGGCCTGCCATTCAGGATTAACCCCTTGCGTGCACACTCAGGTTCTCCAAAAGAGCAATGAAGTCTGTGTACTGGTCCAAGTAATGCCCAAGATCATCTACTATCCTTACAAGGAAATCTTAAGTCACCGGGACACCAAAAATGACCTGGATAGACTAAAGAGGGAGATAGCCACTGCTATAACCCTTACCCTGCTCTTGGGCTTAGGCCTCACTGGGGCAGCCACAGGAGTGACTTCTTCAGTTCTCCAGGACCACAAATACAGTAGCCTTAAAACAGCAATAGATGAAGACATTCAAAAATTAGGACAGTCAATTTCCAACTTAGAAGAGTCTTTAACTTCCTTGTCAGAAGTCCTACAAAATAGAAGAGGGTTAGTTGTGCTCTTCCTAAAGGAGGGTGGACTTTGTGCAGCCTTAAGAGAGGAATGTTGTGTATACATAGATCACTCAGGGGTGATCAAAGATGCTATGACAAAAGTTTGGGAGGGATTAGCTAAAAGAAAGAGAATGAGAAGCCAACCAAAGCTGGTCTGAATCTTGGTTTAATAGTTCACCCTGGTTCACTACACTGGTGTCAACTTTAATGGGACCTTTAATCATTTTATTTCTCCTTCTGACCTTCAGATCCTGTATTCTAAACCACTTGGTTGCATTCGTTAATGAAAGAATTAATACAGTACAAATACTTATGCCAAGACAACACTATCAAAGAATATACAAGACTGAGACTGAAGCATAAGACCAAAATAAGGTCTGAGAAAATTAAAAGCCAATGTTGTTAGGATTTTGGAATGAAACCTGCTTCTGGGTTGCCTAGCAACTTATGATGTCATCATGTGTCGACGGACAGGTAGCCACACCTGGAAGGCGTGGTTACCTTGCCCCTTAAAAGGGCAACCTGACACGTGGTCACTCTCTTGGTCCTTCCTCTCTATCGGGCGTCTCCTCTCTCTTCCCCCTTCTCTGTCTTTCCCCCATCCTGTCCTGCTCTCCCCTTCTCTCTCCACATCCATCTAATAAACCTCTTTTATATACAAGATCTGTCACATGCCCAGTCGTCTTTAATTTTGTCCCATAACCTTACAGATGTAACTGCTCCTTGTCTTCTCCCCAACCCTGACTAGCATTTTAGCCTTTCTAGCCCATGATGTCAACATTCTACTTGTCAGCTTCCAGAATATGGACCTCCAGCCCCTTATCCCACTTTACAGGCTGAGATGCTAAACCAAAAGGGGAACTTTGAGACTAATCCCCATTCTACAGCTGCTTCATGATTGAAGCAGATACTAGAAGGAGGAGGAATGAAAGAATCAGACTAGCCTTATAACTTATATTTTTGAATTCTCTTAGTACTCTTCCAGAGAACAGGAGAATGTAATAGCCCCTCCTGACCCTAGCCATTTGTATGGACAGAGATAAGAAGACCTCCACTCAGTTCCAGAAGGAAATAGTATTGGATCCAGATGATCCTAATTCCCCTCCCAAATAGCCCCTGACCTTCTGACCTTTTGACTAAAGGCATGAAGCCCCGTTTCTCAGAGACCACAGGATGAGCAAATTGCTTTCCCCACCTTTAACAATGGTCTAGTCTGACCACAAGATGTACTGATCCTTTTCCCACCTTTAACAATAGCTGAATCTGCACATAACAGAAAACAACAGATATACCCCAGATATCTAGCTGACCAGACCTGATACCCACAATAGACCCTATATCCACTCCCATGATGTCAGACCTGTAACCTCCTTGTCTACCCCTTTAAAAACTAGAAGCTACCCAGAGTTGATGCTGACTCTAGCCTGTGTCAGGAGTTAGCCCCAGCACACTGATGTAAATAAAACATCTTCTTAATTACAGCAATTCCTGGCCTCAGAGTCTCCTTTGCAAACCTCCAGGGAGTTAGACCCCTTGGTTTGGGCCTTTCACAAACAATTTAATTTCCAAAACCAATACCAATTTAAAATGAGACTTGTCTTTTCAGTCTATAAAGGAAACACAATTTATGTTAACTAAGAGGTTTTATAATAATTTTTAACCCATAGCATGTAGCAAAGATGGCAGAGTCATATCATATGTGTTTTAAACTTGTGTTTATAGACCTTATAAACATATATGCATATTTATGTTCTAAACAACAGTTTGAATATAACTTTAAAATATATTTAATTACTTTTGATCTATAACCTAGATATATATTAACCATTTAAGATCAGTCCAACATAAACATATAATGGCCATATATTTAAACACACAGATAAAACTTTTTTTTCTGTCTGTTTGGCTGCTCTAATTTCCCCAAGTAACTCTTTTAGTTTGTGAGATTTTTTTTTTCATTTTAATCTTTACCCCCCACGTCTTTAAAGCATCTTTTAATCCTTCTACAAAGGTCTCATGCTTACTCATTTCTTGTCCCATGATCGCTGATTACTTACCGGACCATACCTGTAAGGCAGGCTCCCACACAGTTGTCTTTTTTCTTGTCTATTTCTGGCCAGCTTCTCTATCAGCGTTCTTCACCGAGTCCCTCATGTTCAGGTCCCTATTCAAGACGCCACTTGACCCAGCCCGCTGGTCAGTCGAAGGAGAACCTAAGAGAGGGGGCGAGAATGGGGTAGGACAAGAGACTCAAGAAACGAAGACCAAGACAGTTTCTCTGATCAAGGTCTCAGTTTATTATTTTTTCTACATCCTTTATATAGACAAGGCAAAAGGAATGTAATTGCCTTTGGAAGGGTTACTAAGTGACTAGAAATCACAGGATGACCCACCAGAGGGGTCACAAGATGTGCTAATAATGGTGTATCACAGGACAACCCAACAAAGGAGTCACAAGTTGTGTAACAATGATTGTTTGGAAAGTTTCTCAGAAGTGTTACTCGGGAAGCCCGTTTGGGGGGGGGCTTAAGGTGTTTCAAGAGATGATCTTTATTGCAAGCCCCAGGTCAGCTGGGAATGCACTATTGTCATTAAACCAAATGCCAAGAATTCTGGGGGCAGCAAGCTGCCAGAAGGCACCCCATATTTTTCTCCCTACTCCACCCCCATCTCTTTCAAAACCCCAACACCAGGTAGAAGAAAGGAAGGGTTAGAGGGAGAGGGGACCCAGTTCTCTTAGCTGCTTCCTGCTGGTTAGGGACATCTGGTTCCTTGGAGCCAGTCCAATCCTTGTTTCAGGAGATCTCCAAGTTCTTGTCTCACAACAGCAAGCAGGAGCAGCAAGGGGGAAGCAGGAAAAACCTTGTTCTTTCTCCCCACTCTACCATCTCTGGGCTCTGGCATTTATTCTCTCCAGAATTCTCAGATTTAAACTATGCAGCTGGCAAAGAGCATCTCTCAGAGCCTTCGTGAGGCAAATAGTTTGCTGCTGTGAACAATCTAAATCAGTCCCTCATCCCACACCTGGGACCAAAGCAAAAATATGTTTATAGCCACAACATATTTCTCTTTCTGTTTAAAAAGACAGCTTTCTTTTTAATATAAATGAACTTGCTGTTGCTTTCTTAAAAGGAGATAATCAAGGAACAAAACCCTTTTGGATCAATAATTTCTTTTACAACCTGATGAGTTTCTGCTGCTCTTGTCTGCATCCACTCACACTTTTTGCTGTTGGGCCTCGAGCTAGGTTCCTAACAGCCAGAAGTCACCTAAACATTCTTGCAGAGAACCCAGTACTGCCAGAAATGGTTCCTTCCTGTTTCTGGCAAAACGTAGCGTACTTCTCAGAGCTAATACACCAGCCATTTTAAGCTTGGAGGCTGCATTGAGCATTTCAGTGTCTAAAACTTTTGGTGGCTTCGGGGAAAGCTAATCATGATAATCTCGTAATATGGGACTGCTCCTCTGGTAACCGAGTTCGCTCAAGATTAACCTGTTTTCCTGAAATGGGCTGTTTCTCTTCAACCCTTTCAGCCTGTAGAGCAGCCTGTTCTGCTCCTCCCGGTTCCCCGGCCTGCCCAGAGGCTGTGGAACCACAAGTGCATGGAGCAGAGCTGGGCAGCAATTGTGGAGAGCTCCAGCTCTTAGTTATCAGGTGTTCTCCCTTTACCAATGGTGCTTTTTTGCCTTCCAAGCATTTCAACCTCTACCCGCAAATTTTCTAGTTCCATTGCCAACTCTGCAATACTTTCTAATTGTTCAACCATTCCTCTAGCCTTCTTTAGAATGGAATGCGAGGAGAGGATGAAGCAAACCCAGAGAATCCCCTCTGGGAGTAAAGTGGGAATGAAACCAGCAATAGCAATCACAGTAAACCTTATGCTCATATCCTGAAAGGTATAGTCATCTCTCCATACCCTGCTGTCTCCTGTAAGGCATTACTCCTTAGTTTAAGCCCGATGTCTGGGCGCCATTTGTGACACCCATCTGTACTTTTTCAAAGCTCTTTTACTTACATTTCTTTCATCTTTTTGTCCCTGCTGCAGGTAGGCAGGCTTGACTTCTAGAACAGTGTTGTCTGTGTAACCATCCTCTGCCATTCCAGCACCTCAGTGGATGCTTGAAATCACATACAGTATTAATCCCTGTTACCTATGTAAAATGATGCTTCCTAGGATAAATACGATGGTAATTTAATATATTTTTTAATTAGGTGAATAAGAGGTTAGAGAAATGGCTCAGTAGTTAAGAGCACATATAGCTTTTGCAACGGCCCTGAGTTCAAGTCCTGTTACCTACATTGGATACCACCTGTAATTCTAGCTCCAAGGGAATCTGACATTGGCCTCCAAAAGAGGCCACCTGCACTCATGGTATATACACACATCACAAACACACACATGTAATTTAGGAAAAATAAATCCCAAAAAAAGTTAGGTAAGAAAGGAATACCAAAAGTACAATTACAACGATACTGTAATAAATGTGCAAGCAGGAGATGGAGAGACGGCTCAGAGGTTAAGCATAATGGCTGCTCTTCCAGAGGTTCTGAGTTCAATTCCCAGCAACCATAGTGACTCACAACCATCTATAATGAGCTCTGGTGCCCTCTTCTGCCGTGCAGGGGTACATGCGGACAGAACATTTATATGAAAGATAAATTAAAAAAAAAATAATAAATAAACTTGAAAGTATCCCTGCTCCTGTGTCTGGCCTTATCAAGTAAGATAAAGCTTATTAGAGTGCAAGTATTCTAATACCTTGACAGTTAATCAATAACTGAGATGGCTATTAAGTAACTAATAGGCCAGTGGTATACTTGGAAGCCATGTGTGGATGTGCTAGAGATGAAGAATAAATCCTATAAATAGCCAGGCATGGTGGCGCCCACCTTTGATCCCAGCACTCAGGAGACAGAGGAAGGTGGATCTCTGTGAGTTTGGGGCCATACTGGTCTCCATAGTGAGTTCTAGGACAGTCAGGGCTACATAGAGAGACCCTGTCTAAAATAAATAATCTGATGAAGAAATCCTACAAGCAGATATGGGTTTGTTTATTCAGTGAACCGTCTAGTAGACTGCAGTGTTCTGCTGCTGTTTCCTGTTAAGTGCCTAAGGCTGATAACTTACATTAAAAAAAAAAAAAGTTTAGCCTGGCATGGTGGCACACACCTTTAATCCCAGCATTTGGGAATCAGAGGCAAGTGGATATCTAAGTTGGTGGCCAACCTGGTCTTCAGAGCCAGTTACAGGATAGCCAGGGTTGCACTGTGGAAACTCTGTCTTGAAAAACAAACAAACAAACAAAAAAGTAAAAAACATTTATTTAGCTCATAGTTCTAGAGGTTCAGTGACATCAGCTCATGCTTGGTTAAGGCTTATGGTATGGCTGGGCATGTCTATGGGGTGAGTACATACGAGACTGAAACTTTACGCGATGAGACAGGAGACCAGAGCATTAGGACTGGCCAGTCTTACAGTCTACCAACACATCCCATCACCACCTGGTACAGACAGATTGAAGACGAGCCTTCCAACATGCAACACAACATGCGGGGACACAAACCATAACAGATATGCCCAGATTCCCTACAAAGAGAAAGGCCACTGTGCATCACTGTAGCACTGAGAAAGATGAACAAGACACGACGAATGCTTTTGACTATGAAGGATAACATAAGCAGTTACATTATTTTGAATAGGTAACTGAGACGTTTGAGAGTAAACTAGGCTTAAAAAGATGAAAGCCTTCAGTGACCAACTCAAAAGAAACTCTTCAAGGACTGATTGGCAATATGAGTGCTATAGTCATTAAACTCTCTGATTCCCAGCCACATCAGCTGTTACCTAATGGGTCCATGCCACAAATGGCCCAGCAACAAGGGCCGTCTCCCATGCTGATGCCTCTACTGTCTGCTGAGCAAATATGAGTCTCTGGGAACCAGCCTGAACCTGTGTGGAATTTTACTTTGAGGCGGTCAGCTAGTTAATTTCTTGGAGAATGATGATAATTTTTCTATGTATTAGTCAGAGTTTGATAACTGCTATCCCAAACAGGACTCCAATGCCAAAGGTTGAGCACCTTAGTTTTGGTTCATGTGCTGAGGAGGGTCTTGTACACTGTGTTTTCAGATGCTGATTTCATTGCTATGAGATCTAGTTACCATCCAGCCACAGGCATTGTCATGGATGTTGAACCATCTCCTGTATCCATGTGATGTAAGGAATGGTCCCATTTATCCCTGATTGGCTAATAAAGATGTTGAAACCTATGACTGGGCAGAAGAGAAGTAGGTGGAGTTTAGGTTCCCAGGCTTGGGGTCAAGAAACCACAAGGGTGTGGGGGAAGGAGAAGATGAAGAAAGAGGACTTGGCCTGATGGAGCAGATTCAGCTCAGAAAGGACAACTTGTCTGTTGTGGATATAAACATGTTTTTGTTTTGGTCTCAGGTGTGGGATGTGGGACTGATTCAAATTGTCCACAGCAGCAGACTATTTGCTTCATGCAGGCTCTGAGAGGAGCTCTTTGCCAGCTGCAGATTGTTTAAATCTGAGGACCCTGGAGAGAGAAAAAATGCTAGAGCCCAGAGAGTGTGGAGTTCAAAGAACAAAGTGGTGGCTGCAGCTGCGACTGTGGTTGCTTCTACTTCCACTCCCCCCCTTGCTGCTCCTGGTTGCTGTTGTGAGATAAGAAGTTAGAGATCTCCTGAAACAAGGATTGGATGGCTCCAAGGAACCCGACAACGACCCTAACCATCAGGAAGCAGCTAAGAGGATTGCACACCCTCTCCCACTAACCCTTTCTCCTACCTGGTGTTGGGGTTTTGGAAGGGATTAGGGTGTATCAGGGAGAAAAAGATAAAAGAAATGTAAATAAAAGATTTTTTTTTTCTTATCAGTAACTTGGATTGTGTAGCTGAGAAATAGCTAAATAGCTTAGATGGTTGATATCTGCACAGCCTCCAGTGCTTTATTTAAGTGTGTAAAATAAATCGTAGTCTCTGTGTGTCAATTATTTTGGGAACTAGCAAGGTTAAAGAAAACTTACTTTATTAATTGCTGTCTTACATTCATGGTTGAAATAGTTTGTTCATGAAATCATTCAAGTATACCTTATGGCTCTGCTTCTAGGTTCTCAAAGTCCCCTTCAGTCAATTAGAACATGGGAAGGAACAATTAGGGAGGGTTGCATGGGTTATTGTAGTGAGCTCCACAGAGGAATGTCTAGATACCATTTTCAATCACATGCTGTTGACAAGAATTCAGCCACATGAAACCACCTACTGTAATTCTTTCTCCACTGCAATGGCCAATCTGCTTTCAGTCTCTATGGAATGTTTTTTACTTTGTACAAAACATACAGTATAGTTCACACAGTACCCAATGGTGATGCACACCATTAATCCCAGTACTCAGGAGGCAGAGACAGATGAATCTCTGAGTTTGAAGGCAGCCTAGTCTCCAGAGTGAGTTTCAGGATAGCAAGAGCTACACAGAGAAACCCTGTCTTGAAAAAAAAAAAAAAGTTTGAAGGGTTAGTTCACACAGTACATATTCTGCCTTATCTGGCTTTTCTCCCTTAGTATAATGACTTTGAAAGTCATCCTTGTTGTAGTGGTTACTGATAATTCATTATCTAGTAGCACTCTGTTGTGTAGCAGTACCACAAGGTAGAGAAAAGTTTGCTTTCACTTGCCCATGCCAAGCCAACTAAGAGATATTACAGGAAGTTCTTACCACAAGGAATGTTAAACAGTCCCACCTTGTGTCAATATTTTATACAATAACTATTAAAATAATTAACAGTTTTCATAATGCTGTGTTTTCAAATGCTAATTTCTGTGCCCCAAGATTTGATTACAGTCTGGACATGGACATTATCATTTTTATGAAGAATCTCCTGTGTCAATGTTGTATAAACATCACTCCCCAATTATCTCTGATTGGTTAATAAAGTAGCTGGCAGCCAGTGATGGGGATAGGAGACAAAGGGGCTGGACTTCTGTTCAAGTGAGGGGCCTCAGGTAGGGACCATGAAGTAGAGGCGAAGAAGAAAGAAGAAAGAAGGAGAAAAAGGATGTGGTGATGGGGAGCTCATGATGAGGACTGACCTGATAGAACAGAAACAGCCCAAGCAAGATCAATATGTCAAGTAACTCAGGCATGGCTGGAAAATAGCAAGACTGGCATACACGGGTTAGAACAGATCAGTATCTGCCCAGCTCTAGTGCTTTCAAGCTTGTTAAATAAATCTAATAGGTCTCTGTGTTATTATTTGTGAGCTAGAGCAGTAACTAAAAATAACACCCTCCCCCCAATTATGCCATATCATTTAAAAAGGTACCCAATGTGCAGCAAATAATCCAAAATTAGATAGAAATGCAAGCATAGGGCCTGAGAAAGCTCAGCTAGCCAGGCAGGAAAGCCCTTAAAAGCAGCTACTTTAGAGCAACAAAGCTGACTGTGTTTCACAGCTGCAATACCTTAAGAGGCCCCACTATGCAGCAGAACAATTAAATAGCCATGAGCAAACTCAGCTGGTAGTTTCAGAGCTACACCACAGCTTCTCTTTAGAGCACCCGTGCAGACAGGAGCAGGTGAGCGCTGACCACATCGTGGCCCAGTTTTGTTCTGTGGGGCTTGGAAAGGTGACTGCTCCCCTGCTCTGAGAAGCAAGGCAACTCAGAGAGGCTTTGGTGTGGAAAGGAATGGCTCAAATAAAAAAAATATAAGCAAGTATTTGGAGATTATGGGTGAAAAATAATCCAGATAGGAATGATTAAAGCAGATGACATGGGATGGGTGCTGGGAGATAATGAGATAGTGTAGGTGGAATTATCTTCCCAGCCCAAGGTAAAAGAAGGCAAACCTAAAATCTAACAGAGTCTTTACTGATTTTGATAGCAGGTTAGATAATACCACCATAATAAGTATACACTAATAATAAACATTATTAGCATGTTCTTTTAGAATTACACACCGCCACCTGACTCAGGCTTCAGGGCCCTGAGCTCCTCGCTGCCATCTGGCCTGGTGCTGGCAGCCTAGCCTGAAAGAGGAATATTTTCTCCTGACCAGCACTCTTCTGCTTAACCAGAGATATTCCTGCCCTGGAAGCCAGACCTTTTGGTCCTGTGGCTTACACTTCTGGCCCATTGGCATCCAGCTCCGTGAAACAAGGAGGGTCAATGTGCTGGGGTGGGTTGTTGGTAGTGGTGGTGGTAGGGATCCTTTCTCTGAGGAGAGGAGGATGGGACAAGGGATGAAAGAGTGGGGCCAGGAAGAGAGGAGGGAGGGAACTGCAATCAGGATGTAAATTGAATAAATTAATTTAAAAAAGACGTAATACAGAGTTTAAATAATAAAGTCTGTAAAAAAGAGAAAATTAGATTACAAAGAAAAGTATTTTCCATGCTAAAAAATGGAAAATAGAATAAAAGAGGACTCTTGGACCCTATAATTTTATTTTGACTGTCAGCACAGAAATGATTATATGTTTTAATGATATGTTCAATAATGGTCAATTATATGTTCAATTTTACATACCCTATTTAAAAGAGATCAGAAGAAAACTGACTTAGAGAAGAAAAAGACTGAAAAATTAAATGCTAGAATGGAGACAGAATGCAGTGATTAGAGGATTCTTTAAATCAGAATAAAGAATCTTCAGAGCAATCTAGTCTAGAACCTACAGTAACAGGAAAAAAGTAGTTCCAGGAGAGAGAAATCCACAAAGGCTTAAAAGTAGATCACAAAATGGTAGCCCATAGAGATGCTAAATCAAAAAGCTTCACTAAGGGGGCTGGAGAGATGGTTCAAAGGTTAAGAACTCTGGCTGTTCTTCCAAAGGTCCTCAGTTCAATTCCCAGCACCTACATAGCAGCTCCAGAACCATGCAGGTGCATATGCATTCAGAATATGTATAAATAATAAGTAAATAATTCACTTTTCTAAAAAAAGCTTCAACTAGGTTGGAGAGATGGCTCAGCAGTTAAACGTGCTTGGCTGCTCTTCCAGAGGTCCTGAATTCAATTCCCAGCAACCACTTGGTGGCTCACAACCACCTATATTGAGTTCTGATACCCTTTTCTGGCAAGTAGGTGTACATGAAGATAGAGCGTTCATATACATAAAATAAAGAATATTTTAAAAGCTTCATCTATGCATCATCATAACCAGACTAGACATTATATTTATATTGTCAAGGATGAATTACTACTTGAAGGACTATATACTTAATTAAAAATAAAGACTCTCGGGGCTGGAGAAATGGCTCAGAGGTTAAGAGCCCTGACTGTTCTTCCAAAGATCCTGAGTTCAATTCCCAGCAACCACATGGTGGCTCACAACCATCTGTACTAAGATCTGGTGCCCCCTTCTGGCGTGTAGGCACATATGCCGATACACTGTATGAATAATAAATAAATCTTAAAAAGAAAACACTTAGGGAAAAATAAAGGCTCTCTTCAATAATGTTACCTTAGAGAAAGGTCATATAATAGCTTATATGATTCATTTTGCAGAGTTTAGAAAAATAAGAAATGTGCATCATACCATAGATTCATATTCAGAATTCCAATGGGCTTTTGCTTTGAATTCTAAAAACATGATTCTGAGGTTGCCCATTTATCAGAAATGATGACTATCTTAGATATGTCTTCACAGATTAAAGCTGATAATGCTTCAACATATGTATGCTGTTGGTATAATGTTCTTTTAGAATGTATACAGTTTACCCTTGTTCATTCAAATACTGATTTCTCTACCCCATGATCTGGTTTCAATCCGCAAATTGTATTCCAAGCATCACCTGTCTCAAGTCTGTGTAAACATGCTACCATTTGTTCTCTGTGTTGTCAGTTAAAACAACCAGCCACAATACTGTGCAATAGAGAAAATAGGGTGGGATGTCCTGGGGTGTGAGAGGAGGAAGTGAAGGGAGGAGACAGAGAATCTGCAGGAGATCTTGGAACCACATGGACAGATGAACTGGACCTAAGATATGACTAAAAGCAAGTATACAGGGTGAAACCTGAATGGTAGGAAACTATATGGGCTTGGAGGTTTAGGCTGGAGTAACTATTGCCCAGCATTGTGCTCTAGGTTAATTAAATAAAGCCCAGTCTCTGTGTGGTGATTTGGGTATACTGCTTGTTTAGGAATAACCGCTGCTTAACTAAAAGATAAATCCACAATAAATAATAACCCACAACAGTATACATTAAAATACCACAATATAAGATGGACGTGGTGGTGACACCTTTAATCCCAACACTCAGGAGGCATAAACAAGTGGATTGTTGTGAGTTCAAGGCCAGCCTGATCTACAAAGTGAGTCCAGGGCAGCCAAGGCTACACAGAGAAACTCTGTCTTAAAAAAACAGAACAACAACAACAACAAAAACAACCAAAACAAAACAAAATACAATATTTTAAACATTATAGCATAGAAAATGTTACAGTCATATCTTACAATCTTTTTGGACAAGCAATTATGGAGAAATCTAACAGGACTTTAAAGAAAATGCTCATAGAACAGAAGAGGGATATGGGATCTCCCAGAAATAGATTAAATAATGCTTTATTGACTTTAAAATTTTTAAATAGCAATGAGACAAGTAGCACAGCTTCGAAACAAACAAAAAAAAAAAAACAAAACAAAAAGAACCTGGATTTTAGATTGGACTGATGAATTGGATTAGCCTATGGATGCCCTAACTTGAGAATAGAAAACAGGAAATGTGTTACGTTGGGGAAGAGACTTTGTATTTCTATCAACAGGAAAGTAAAAACTATGGACTTTATAAACTTATAACTATGGACTTTCATCCAACTTTATAAAAATTAGATATGATCAGAGGAGAACCGCTGAAGATCTTGGCTTCAGACAGGAAGAAATCAAGAAACTAACAAAACAAGTAACATACTTTGCTGATCCCTCTACATGGAAACAGCTCTGAAACTGGCTGAGACTGTGTGAAAATGTCTCCAGCTAAGACCTCAATTTTGCTTTGGCTACAATCCCTTAGGACTTAACATACCAGCCTTTCATATGGCATAGATAAAAATTTATATTACAGTTCAGTTATACAGTCCAGACTAGCTTATAAAGAAAGCCAGATGCCTTTCATCTCTTCAAGAATAGAGAATAATCTTTAGATAATTGTGCACACTGCATATTTGTGTTTATGAAAATATGTATATTGTCTATGAATGTTTATGTTTACAGACCAGACACAAAAGAAGTTGAAATGGCCCTGAGAAGAGTCACCCTCAAGGATGTTGGAAAGGATGCTTAGAAGCTGAGACATTTATTCCAGCATTCTGCTTGATTCCGCCTCAAAGACTGCTTCAGTAGCTGTTTCCTCAACTATCTGCATCCAGTAAAAAATCTATGCAGCTAGCTAGGTCATCCAGCATCACAGACTATTTCAGTCAGAACTTCAAATAAGCCCTTGCCTTTCTTAGAACACAGAGACTGGACAACAAATATCGGTATAATGTTCTTGTGGAATGTATACAATTTACCTTTGCTCTGTCAAATGCTAATTTCTCTACCCCACTGGCTGTTTTCAATCCAGATATTAACATGTCAGGCTTAATCTAAGCATCACCTGTCCCAAGTTTGTGTAAACATGCTACCATTTGTTCTCTGTATTGCCAATAAAAACAACCAGCCAATGCTGAGCAATGGAGAGAATACAATGGGACATCCTGGTCTGATGGGGAGGATAAAGAAGGGAGTGGAAGGAGAGATCCCAGAGGCAAGAACCAGGAGGCATCAAGAGAAGTGAACTGGACCTAAGATATGACTAAAAATCAAGTATAATGTGGGAAATCTGAATGGGAAGAAGCTATGCGGGCTTGGAAGTTTAGGATGGAGTAATTATTGTGCATCACTGTGCTCTAGGTTAATCAAATACATCCTAGTCTCTGTGTGGTGATTTGAGTATACAGCTGGTTTAGGAATAACTGATGCTTAACTAAAATATAAACATATTAAATAATAATCATCAACAAACAAATGATATAGCCAGCTCTCCTAAGATAAGGCCATTATCCTGTTCTTGGGGCAGCCCCCCCCCAAAGGAAACAGCCCCAAAAGAGCAGGAAGCAATTTTAAGAGAATAATACCTCACTTCCCAAAAAAGGGGTGAATGGTTTTAGTCATTCTGTGGGTGATGGATGTGAATCGTCATTAAAAGGGAGTTGTTTACAGATTAAATTGTCTTGGTCAGGAAGGAAACTAGGTATAGGAGCTTAGACTCAGGGATTTTTCTCTCTCTTTTTTTCTTCCTTCTATCCTCCTTTCTCTTATCTAAAGTTAAGGGAAGTAAAGGTGATTAAAAAATATGAGGCCAAGGATGAGCCATAAGAATAACAATACCAGGGCCTGAGAAATGGCTCAGAGGTTGAGAGCACTGGCTGCTCTTCCAGAAGTCCTGAGTTCAATCCCCAGCAACCACGTGGTGGCTCACAACCATCTGTAATGAGATCTGGTGCCTACTTCTAATTTGCAGATGTACAGGCAGGTAAAACATTGTATACATAATAAATAAATCTTAAAAAAAGAATAACAATACCAAAATCTAGCCAGATAGATAGACAGACAGACAGACAGACAGATAGATAGATAAAGATAGATAGTCTTCAAAAACCTCAGCTACAGAATATGGCATTTAAGGATTTTATTGACTTAAGGCTTTTTTGACAACAAGATAGGTCTGCTTCTGGCAGCACCCCGTTCTACCTCAAAGAGCATCAACATTTCATATGTGACAAGCTAGCCCTGGGTGAGAAAATGCCCTTGCATCAATTATAGATACAATACTGTCCACAGTGAACAAACTGAATACAGGAAAGTTGGCTGCTGAGCTTTGCAAGGACAAGGTATATAATTCCTGTTTCACAGAAAAGTCTGTCTAAAATTCAGAGTTAGAAGGCTGACAATGATACTCCAACATTACGGAAGAATTTTAGGGGACTCTCTAGGCAACCAAATATCTCTGTCATTTCTATACTTTTGGAAGCTGTTTGCCTGTACTTCCTACATTTTAAGTAATATTTATTCCTTGTTAAGTCTGTGATGGGATTGAAGGCTATCTTCAACCCCATAGTTATAGCCTCATAGTTAAACTTAAATTCTTTAGTATGATAGCTTAAGAGAGTTAAGAATAGAGTAATAGCTGCTTAGTTATTGTGTTGTGAAGCTTATTATCAAACAAATATAAGCTGGGTGATGGTGACACATGCCTTTTATCCTACCCAGCGATTGGGAGGCAGAGGCACATGGATCCCTGAGTTTGAGGCCAGCCTGGTCTATAGAGTGAGTTCCAGAATGGCCAAGACTACACAAAGAAACCCTGTCTCAAAAAACAAATATATATGGGTCTCAGTTACTTATATGATAGCTAGGATAAGGGAGGAACTGAGAAATAAACACAGTTTTATAAAAATAACTTTAACACTGCTCTATCTTTCTATTCATTTATCTACTTTTCTTTCTTTCTCTCACCATTCATTTATTTTTGAGACAAGGCTTAACTGTGTAGCCTTGAATGGACTGAAACTTACTGTGTAGACAAGGCTGGCCTCAAACTTACAGAGATCCACCTGCTTCTGCCTTCCTAGTATTGGGTTTAAAGCCATGAGTCACCATATCCTAGACTTATACAGTACAAACTTCATTGTCTGTTGAAACTACATTCCTGCCACCTTCTTCCACCTCCATAATCACCCATAACTTTCTGCTTTTGGGTCTCTAGAAGGGATTTCTTCCTCTTTGTAGGAGAACCTGGTCCCTAGTGACCCTTTGGTGACCCAGCCCAACTCACCTCTCCCATGGTCCTTCTTCTCCTGCTCCCAAAACTGGATTTTGGACTGCTTCCTTGGCCTGCCAGTCTCATTGTCTGTACAGTCTTGCCCTCCCCTAATTGGGGAGGTTTGATCGTGCTTCAGTGCTTAGTGCCTCTTTATGCAGGTTTTCTTTTGTTTGTTTTTGTTTTTTTCTATGCCTGCTCCATCTTCATGTGTGCCTGTACACCAGAAGATAGCAGCAGATCCCAATATAGATGGTTGTGAGCCGCCATATGGTTTCTGGGAATTTGAGCTCAGGACCTGTGGAAGAGCAGCCAGTGCTCTTAACTACTGAGCCATCTCTCCAGCCCTATTTCTGCAACTCTTTAGCATACCCTCTCCCCCACTCCAAAGCTAGGTCCCTCTGTGTTCAGGTCCAAATCATAAACTTGTTCCCATTAGCTCCTGCCTGGACAACCTTTTCTCTGCTGAAGCTTTTACAACCTTTGCTTCACTGGGTTTTGTTGTTGTTATGTAAGGCAGGGCTAAGAAAGCATTTCCGGGGGAGAAAGAGCAGCTGTACTCACACTGATGTCCTTTAGGGCATCTGATACTGATGGGGCCTCAGGACAGGAAGCCTAGGGGATGAGGATGGCAGATTGGGTCATGACAGGACTGTGCTCTTATCCAGACTGTTTGTATTAAGATTTATTTGTTTACTATGTTCTGCCTGCATGTCAGAAGAAGGCACCAGATCTCACTATAGATGGTTGTGAGCCACCACGTGGGTGCTGGAAATTGAACTCAGGACCTCTGGAAGAGCAGCCAGTGCTCTTAACCTCTGAACCATCTCTCCAGCCCTCCAGCTGCTGGTTCATATGGTTTATAGAGGAAATTGTTTGAGGTCCACAACTTGTACACATGCTTCATACAGAAATCTCTAATGGCATTGTGAACCTAAACCCTCCTGTACCCTAGAGGCCTGAAGGGGGATCAGACCCAGCTTTTCTGCTGTTTTACCTTTATGTGATGCCCTCTGACCTCCTGCTCTTTGGAATCTCTACACTATCAGCCTGTTCAGCAGATTTTCCACTCACTGCTGTCTAAGCTACAACGTGGAACCTTTCTCCTTGCCTGTGTGGGCTACCCTGCTTTCCTTATTTCCATCAGTTTCAGGTCTCGAGAGGGGTTTTTCTCCTTCATGAACCCTACAAGTATGAAGTGGTTAAATTAACCCCAGCACTAGGGAGGCAGAAGCCAATAAAGCTCTGAGTTCAAAGCCAGCCTGGTTTACGTATTAAGTTCCAGGCCAGCAAGGGCGGTTACATAGTGAGACTGTGTCTTTAAAAAAAAAAAAAAAGGGAAGAAATGCCACAACACATCTGTTTAATACAGATAAATCTTATCAATGATTAAATTAAATATAAGCTGAACTCAGGGGCTGGCTCGTTGTTCAAAGGCGTGCGCCACCACCCTCTGGCTAAGAGGTTCATTTTTGATACAAGGACATAAATAAATTTTTGAAAGATATGAATGAAAAAGGATAGGCCATTCAAATAGTAACCAAAAGAGAACAGTGTGGCTGAACAGGGCGTTGCAAACTTGTAACCCATCACTTGCAGGCAAAGACAGGAAGATGACTGCAAATTTGAGGCCAGCGGGGTTTGCATCTAAATTCCAGGTTAGGCAAAGCTACACAGCAACACCCAGCCTCAAAACAAACAAAAGTTAAGTGGGCTGGGGAGAGGGTGGGGAAGAGGGAGAGTTGCATTACTACTGGGTGAAACAGGTTCGAATTTTGTCTCTACTCAATAAAGGTCACCCCGCTCTCCCGCCGAATCAAAGAAAAACCTTCCATTTCAAAGATCCCAATCCGCGCTTTGTAGAAACCGCCCCAATCAGGCATTGCCGCGCGGAGGCGTGGGGTTTCTAGGGACTTGTAGTCCTCGCGGCGGAACTCGCAGTCCCAGCAGGCACCGCGGTGGCTCCGCTGGGCGACGTGGCTCGTCAGTGTGCGCCTGGGCAGGCAGGTGGGACAAGATGGCTGCGGAGCAGGGCGTGCAGATCGTCGGGACCCCACCCGGATCCTTGCTTGGGAGAGGGATGCGGGCCTTGCTGCTGCTGCTGTGGCTTGCAGCCCGCGGAGACGCACTCTACTTCCACATTGGGGAGACAGAGAAGAAGTGCTTTATTGAGGAGATTCCGGACGAGACCATGGTCATCGGTGCGGGGGCGAAAGGGCGCGTTTGGGACGAGTCAGTGGTAATTGGGGCAAAGGGATGCGACCCGTCCCGGGTCCTGTCTGCCGCGAACCCGGCACTTACCTCATCGAGGTCTTTTCACCTTCCCTTTTCTGCCCATCTTCAGGAAATTACCGGACGCAGCTGTACGACAAACAGAGGGAGGAGTACCAGCCAGCCACTCCTGGGCTTGGCATGTTCGTGGAGGTGAAAGACCCCGAGGACAAGGTGAGCTGAGCCCGGGCCAAGCAAGATCTGGTACTTCTTTGTTAGTTTCCATACCTGATCGAGCAAGAGAGACATTTGGTGATGTGGGCCGCGGTCACTGGACGCTGGGCGGGTGTCCTCAACTTCCCAGTGACTGCTGAGTGTTTCCCCAAGTCAGCTACCGGCCTTGAACCGCTTCCCTGTCCTGAGAAATGGAAGTTCGCTTTTTCTAGTGTAGTGTATTAATTGTAGTGATGGATTATCAAAAAGTTACTAATGCGAAAGCTGTTGATTAGGTCGTAATTCATAAAACGGAGCACAAAGGAGTACATTTCCACAAAGGAGTACATTTTAATTTTGACATATAATGTTTTTAAAACGAAAGGCAAAATAGCTTTGTTGTCACTTAACCATCACCTTTCTGTCAGCCTGGGTGCAGTTCCCGGCACCCCCATAATGGCTCATAACCACTCACAGACATGCACATGGAACATATATATATATACATGCAGCCAAAACAGTTATACACATAAAGACAATAAAACTTAAACAGCAACAAGAGCAACAGATTAACGCCGAAAGCGCTAAAAGTGGATAAAGAAAAGTCCTTCCTGGAATAGTCACTTGCTAGCTTGATATCAGACCCTCAACCCTGCCCCAAATAGTTCTCAGCAGCCATTTCACAAATGCTGCTGGGTATTTGTGGTCTTTTAGTGTTGTGCTGTGCTCAAGGTTCTTGTTGCCGTCTTTTGTGGTACTTAGAGCCTTTATCGCCATTTGTTGTTGTTGTTGTTGTTGTTGTTTTCTCCTAGCCCCCAACAGCATCACTGACTGAAACTCCTCCTCTGTCTCTAGGTGATCCTGGCCCGGCAATATGGCTCTGAGGGCAGGTTCACATTCACCTCCCATACCCCCGGTGAGCACCAGATCTGTCTTCACTCAAATTCTACAAAGTTCTCCCTCTTTGCTGGAGGCATGCTGGTAAGTAGATACATGAGAGACTAAAGGCTTTCAGCCAGCATATCCTGGTTAGGTCTGGGGGCTGTTGGTATTGTGAGTGTGGAGGTTAAAGCCATGGGGTTTCCAGTGAACATGCAGGGCCTAGTGGCTGATCAATTTGGAGAGCCATTCCTTAGCACCCTAATAGGATATTTTTATGCAATGCATATATATCCTGTCATATACTTTATCATCTCTAAATTACTTACCATTTCTAATGCAATGTTAGTGATTTATATGACATCGTACATATATATATACATACATATGTATATCATACTAAATTGACTTAGAGAATGTCCAAAAATGTCTTCATATTCAGTACAAGTAGATTTTTTTAATGTGTTTTTGCTTTTTGAAGTATTTATTATTTTTGGAAGCAATAGTTACAGAGAGAAAAAAAACTGTATAAGCATTGGTCAGAACATGAGCCCAAGCTTATTCTTTTTGCTTGTATGCCTGGAGCCCCATAGCATTGCATGGGATCTCAGTACGAGTTGAATCAAAAAAAACAAACAAAACCCGTAAACGAAATAGAGGAATCAGCTGCCAGTCAGGCTTCAAAGGCAGTGGGACTTCCTGACTGCCTTGTCTCACGTTTCCATCCCCAGAGAGTTCACCTCGATATCCAAGTGGGTGAACATGCCAACGATTATGCAGAAATTGCTGCCAAAGATAAGCTGAGTGAGCTGCAGCTGAGAGTCCGACAGCTGGTGGAGCAGGTGGAGCAGATCCAGAAGGAGCAGAACTACCAGCGGGTGAGCTCTCGGGAGGGAGTAGGAGGCTGCTCAGCCCAGAGCTGCCCCCGCTGTTCACTGTGCAAGCCCAGGTGACCTACCGATGCCAGAGCCCAGGTCTCAAGGATGAGTAGCTGTGGGCATCTGTCTGGTAACTGAGCCACAGCAACACAGAAGAACAGCAGGGTAACTAATACCAGCACCCTGGGCACTGTTCTAAAGGTTCTGGTTGCCCCCAGAATCAAGAGCCTCTGAATTATTTGTGACCAAGAACCAGACTGGTAACATCCTTTAGGAGTTACAAGGCGGTGACCCATCTAAACCAGAAGTGTACGGTGTCAGCCATGGCCTCCTTGCAGAAAACGCACCCCTCTCCACCCTATCTGTCTTTTTGGTTTCCCAAGACGGGGTTTCTCTGTGTAGCCCTGGCTGTCCTGGAACTCACTCTATAGACAAACTCAGATACCTGCCTGCCTCTGCTTCTTGAGTATGAAGGTCCAGGTTTTGTATGTGAAGTTTTTCCTTTTTTTTTTTTTTTTTTCCCCAAGACAGTTTTTCTGTATAGGTCCTGACTGTCCTAGAACTCACTCTGTAGACCAGGCTGTCCTCCAGCTCAGAGATTTGCCCTGCCTCTGCTGGGATTAAAGTCATGCAACCCTACCGCCCAGTATGATACCGCATCATATATATATATATATATATATATATATATGTTCCATGTGCATGTCTGTGAGGAAAACAAATATAAATACAAAAAACCTGTGAACCAAACAAAACATATCTAGCCCACCAGTTTGCAGTCTAAATATATGACATATATGATTTTTGTTATTTTTTTTTCTTTTTTTTAAAGACGGTTTCTTTGTGTAGCTTTGGCTGTCCTGGACTCAATTTGTAGACAAGGCTGGCCTTGAACTCACAGAGATCCTCCTTCATGGTAACTGTGCTGGGCTTACATGTGTTTTCCACCACACCCTGCTGACACATATGATCTTTAAGGAGCAGATTCAAAGACCTGGACAGACATCCACACTGAGCATCCAGGACATCTCTGTTTCTTGCAGCTGTCACCACCATCTTACCTCTTCTCTAGGTATCAGGAAGGGTCAAGTGAGGACTGTATCTGACAGATGGACAGACAGACTTAGGAGAAAGGCATTAGTCTGCCAGTGGTCACCTGGCTGCTGAGGATGAAGGTAGTCTCCACAGGCACTTGGCCAGAATTTGGGCAGAGTGGGTGGCCCTGGGGCCTCCTTGTACTCTGGGAATCCAGCAGTTTGGATTACTGAGACTGGCCGTTTATCTCCCCAACAGTGGCGAGAGGAGCGCTTCAGACAAACCAGTGAGAGCACCAACCAGAGAGTATTGTGGTGGTCCATCCTGCAGACTCTGATCCTCGTGGCCATTGGTGTCTGGCAGATGCGGCATCTCAAGAGCTTTTTCGAAGCCAAGAAGTTGGTGTAGCTGTTCAAAGCCTCGCAGGCAATCTTTCTCCCAGGCTGTGGAGAAAGGACCTATAACCAGTTCCTCTCTGCAAGGGGGAATGGCTTCAGCCATAGATGCTCTGGAGGGGAGAGGGACAGTAAGCATGCCTCCACTCCTCAGGCTCAAGCTGAGGACAGCATCTTGGCTGGCTAATGCTCAGCAGATAGCGGGATGAGCCCTCCCCACCTGCATCTCTGGACCCTTTGCAGTAATCATCCAGGAGCTGGTGATGTCCTTGGTGTCTTAGGATCTCAGTGTTACTGATGAGGGATGCTACTGTCTGGGGTTGGTTATGGGAGGGATGAGGGTGGGCCAGCAAACTTGTTTTTTTTTTTTTTTTTTCTTCTGTCTTCCTTTGCTAATAGGGATTTTGAGCAGGTCAGGGTGTATCAATGACTCCTTGCTATTCCAGAAACTTTGCTTTTCTTGCCTTTGGCTAAGAACCACCCTGCTAATCTAGGGTCTGTGTGTGTGTGTGTGTGTGTAGGGGTTGTAGTGCAGGAAAGGGGCCCAGGGTTTATTTTTAGTTGTCCTTTCTGGGGCTTGAGCAACTGGTACCAAACAAAGCAGAGACTTTGGTGCTGGTTGGAGTTGGAGCCTGCAGAGTCTCTAGTTACTGAGTTTATTTTCAGTAAACTTGGGTTTGTTACATTGCTTTCCCAATTAAAAGAAGAAATACTTGTCTTGTGTACACTTACTCTCAGTGGTATGATAATACATGGACTTCAGAGTGTGGAACATCTTCCAGTGGGCACAGGGCCACACACTCCAGGATCAGTCTCCACCTGTGGACATCATTCTCTCCATCCTTTGCATGTTTCCTTATAGCAGGCATATGGTGATGGGTTTGTGAAAACCATCTGACAAATTATGGGGTTATTGATATTTTTCTCTTATGGGTTTATGAGTTTTTTAAAAGGAAGACCCAGAAGTAAAGTGCCATCCTTACCAATCCTGCCTTTAAGATCTGCCACAGATTAAAGGTGGTGGCACCACACACCTTTAATCCCAGCTCTTGGGATTAAAGAGGCAGAGGCAGGTGGATCTCTGTGAGTTTTCGAGGCCAGTGTGGTCTACAAAGTGAGTTCCAAGATAGCCAGGGCAACAAAGAAACCCTGTCTCAAAATAACAAAACAAGCGAAGGCCTGCCACAACTGGGGTGGACTTGATAAGTTTCTGGTGTAGGATGCAGAGCCCCAAAAGAGGCACAGGGTGGGAAAGGGTTGAGTTGTGTGTGTCAGGGTTTAAGAGGGAAAGAAAGAGTTAAGACCAGTTAAGTTCTTGCCAGTACTTACGTCTGCCTGAAACAATGAACTTGAAATTATAGATTGTGGGTGGAAAAGAGATTATGCAGACAAACCAACTATCTGCCTGTGCCTCGGTTCTCGTCTTTACAATGGAAAAAATACCTGTTCATAAGGATGGGATAAAAGGACAGTAGTGGGGCTGGAGAGATGGCTCAGAGGTTAGGAACAATGGCTGTTCTTCCAAAAGTCCTGAGTTCACTTCGCAGCAACCACTTGATGGCTCACAGCCATCTGTAGTGAGATCTTGTGCCCAATTCTGATGCGCAAGCACATATGCAGGTAGAATGCTGTATAAATAATAAATATTTTTTAAAAAAGTACAGTAGTGGAGCTGGAGAGATGGCTCAGTAGTTAAAAGACCAGCTGCTCTTCCAGAGGACTCAGGTTCAATTCCCAGCACCCACGTGGCAGCTCACAACTGTCTGTAACTGCAGTTTCTAGGTGGTTGCACCAATGCACATAAAATTAAATACAGTAGTAAGGAATCTAGAATAATGACTAGTAGAGTAGGACTTAATGTCAGTTGTTTATTAGAATATTGAATTTTGCCTGAAGGAGCAGAGGTCAAATTAGTAACTGTCCCTCTTTTCGCAGGTGGGAGGTTGGCAGCGGATGAGGTGAGGAAGTGGATAAATTCACACACAGACTGGGCAGATAGGGAGTTCAGCCTATTCCATTCATTCTCTTTAAATATTGGCCAACAGCATTTCGATAGTGGTGACTGTGTGCTAAGCACTGCACCAAATGGGTTTACGTTTCTTGCAACAACCACACAGAATAAGAAATTGACTTGCGTCGATATAGTTGAATTATCAGAGCAGTGTTTGAAGCACAGTCTTCAGGGCTCAGTTCCTAACTGCTGTTTCCAACCCAACCCGGAATCCTGAACTGGATCATGTGCTCCAAGTGTACGTGCTAGCTCTACTGGGCTATAGTAGGAATTCTGCGGTGCTGCCAGCCTGCGCTAGGGTAAAAGGAAGCTACATCTTTTCCCAGAGGTGCTCTTCTGGAGTCCACGTCTATTACCAGCTAGTGTCTTCCCTTTTTTGCTGGCCTTTGACCTGGGTGAATTGAGGGAGTTTCCTTTCTTGTAACATCCAGCAGGTCCCTGTAGGTAGTGAGAAGCTGGGTCCCACCAGCGCCTTTCCAGGCAGCAGCAGAACCTTATACGCTGCGGCTCTGGGGCGCAGCCGGCCCGGCCGGAGGGACGGACCCAGCGGACCGGGGGGCGGGCCGGGGGCGGGGACGCCGCGTAGGCTGGGCAGGCCGGGTGGCCGGGCGCCGGGCTTGTAGCTGGAGCTCCATGTCTAGTTGTGTCTCCCCACGATGTTGCCCTCCCGGAGGAAAACAGCGCAGCTGCCCTGGGAGGATGGCAGGTGAGCCCTAGCAGGCAGCATGAGGCCTGCCCCCTCGGGTACCGTTCTTTTCCCGGCCTTCCGCAAAATCTAGGACGTCAGGTCTGCGTTTCTGGGGGTCACCCTGAGGGTCTTTAGTTCGCTGAGGGGGCTCATTCGCATTGTCTACGTGGCTCTCTTTTTCTACTAGCTTCCGTGCTGTGCGTGTCTCCCAGGGTCCCTATGTCTCTGTGCCTCCCTCCATTGATCTTTTTGTTTGGTTCTCTAGCTAGTCCAGCGGTTCTCAGCATGTGGGGCGCGACCCCAATACCAACTATTTACAGTACTATTTATAACAGGAGCAAAGTTACAGTTATGAAATAGCAACGAAATTTATGGTTGGGGGTCACCACAACATGAGGAACTGTATAAAAAGGCCGCATCTTTAGGAAGGTTGCGAACCACTGCCTTAGTCCCTTTATTTCTCTCATGTGTCTTCTGTGCGTGTTTATTTTCCCCACACTGGGTCGTCTGTTTTCGTGCGGGGCACTGATTCTGTTTCACGTCTTAAGGTGGGTCTCTCTATGTTGTGGCGCTGAGGGTCTTTTATTTCTCTTCTGCCTGCCTTATCATATCCATGGGACTTGAGATCCTATCCCTTTCCTTCGTGGTTTTTCATACTTTGCGGCCAGCCCGGAAGATCACCCCAGACAGAGCTTCCTGTATTCTGTGCCTGGTTGGTTGGCCATTGCCTGTCTTACACTAGACACACCCGTTAGTTCGTTTCCTGTGCTGTTGAAGTTGGGTGGGGGCCTGCCTTCAGGGTTAGGTGTGAGTCTCAGTGAGACTCGGTGTGAGTCCTAAACCCGATTTAAGGTATTTCTTACTGAAGCAGAGTGGGGGAGGTGATTTCCCTGCCTAGATTTGTGGGGACATTACACTTCAGGTTTGAAATATGCTCCCTGCTCTCATTTTTGTTTCCCCAAACACACGTTACTGGATAGTCACTTAATGAATGACACATACGGTAGGTGTCATAGTCTCTTGAATTTAGTGGGCACATTTTGGGGTTTTGTTTTTTCAGGTTTGGTGTTAACATGTGATAGTAATACAATAGAAAAGCATAATCAATGGTAGCCAGAAACAAACCACTTAATTTTTCTGATCTCAGATTTCCATCTCTGAAATGAGGAATCATAATATCTGCTTGGAAGGGCTCTTTAAACATTAATGACGTTTATGCATGAGGAAACAAGAGAATTTGCATTTTCTGATCATAGATTGATGTCCATTCTGTGCTTTTGACACAGTGGCAAAGATCCAGGAAACAAATATAAAGTAGTGTAGTAACAGGGCGCTAGCTCTAGAACAAACATGCTTGGGTTTGAAGCACCACTAATCCGCCTTAGGCAGTGGTTAATAAAGGAGGCTGCCCCTTTTCTAAATTGCTACTGAGAGCCTGGGTTTGCAAGCGGCCCATCATGCAATTCTGGAGACTGCCACAAGGGGGAACCAGCAGCATCAGTTCTCAGTGTTCACTACCATCACTTTTATTGATAGAAATGGGACCCTCAGTGGTTTTGGCCTTTAGTGCAAAGAATGAGAGTGTCCTCGGGCACACGATCCTCGTAGAAAAGGCAAGTTGAACTGAGGAAACAGTACAAGAAAGCGTATGGACAGTCCAGCCCATGCCTTTCTCCTGGATAATGGTCATTGCTTATTCCCCCAAAAGGAGGTCTGTTTCCCATTGTTCATCGCCTAAGTCTCAACCCCGCACCCAGAAAGAGCCCAGAGTGCAAGAAAGAATCTGTAAGGGTTCCAGGCTTGTCAGGCCATTTGCAGGTCTGGGCTCTACTGCTCCACAGTGGAAACCATCACCACAGGATGATGGGGGGTAAGTCAGAAACCGTGGGACGGGCATCCTGCTGGGCAATGTCTCAGCTGCATGTGGGACCTGGGCCTGGCTTCAGGGCTGCTGGCTTCCAGATTGCAGGTGTGCCTTTAGAGAAAGGTAGGCATGGATGTGGCTCCAGTGTGTGCCTTAAAACATGCATGAGCTGCTTCAACCCTTCCCCTAACTCAGTTTTCTGTCTGTCTGGGCCTGAGGCCACAGATAAGAACACGACATGCTCTGAGTGCTGGAAAGAGAGTAGTGCCGGGTACACCAGGAGCACAACATGGAAGCTTGGTGGGGGCAGTGATGGGCACGACATGGATCTTTGGCCTTGGAAGATTCTTAAGCAGTTAAAATAAGGGAATATCACATAGGAGAAAAAGGCGGGGTGAGAGAGGGCTGGAACTGGAAGGAATGTGGTGAGTGGAAAGGCCTGTTTACCCCGGATGAGAATGAGTGGTTGTGAGAAACTGGAGATTTGACAAAATCACTGAGTATTTTGTCAGAAGAATCTGACTGTTAGGCTGAAGGTTTTGGTTTTTATCTTGCAAGCAGAGGCAGAACAGCCATAATCTTGAAAGTGACAAGCAGGGCAAGGGCCAGGAGGCAAGGCGATCATGGGCGAGCGTAGGAGTTTCAGTGTACAGGACTTGATAACCAACTCTTGACCCTAAGAGGCCATGAAGTAGATTCTTCACTGGGCTCGGGCCAGGGCAGGAGAAGCGATAGAAGCAGATTCTTTACTGAATCTACTCTTTACTCTATCGCAGGAGAAGCGATAGAGGAAGCCGCCTTGGACTCTCAGATGCTTTCCTAGTGTCCTTAGGAACTACCAGGGTAGGCAAAGGTGAATCCCACTGGTTCGTTTTTTGTTTCTTTGTTTTGAGACAGTCTCACTTTGACCTTGAACTTGAAATCCACCATACCCACCATGCAAGGCTTTTCACCTGGTTTTTTGTTTGTTTGTTTGTTTGTTTGTTTTGGAATGGTTAAAGTAGAGGGCAATTTCCCAGCATCGCCCCAGTGTCTGGGATACTCAGTGTTGTCCAGTTTCTTCTTTTAAAATTTTTATTTATTTTGTACACCGTGTTCTGCCTGCATGTACGCCTGCATATCAGAAGAGGGCACCAGCTCTCATAGATGGTTGTGAGCCACTAAGTGTTTGCCTGAGAATTGAGCTCAGCACTGTTGGAAGAGCAGCCAGGGCTCTTAGCCTCTGAGCCATCTCTCAAGCCCCATCCAGTTTCTTAAATTAGGCTATGGGTACTGTTCTTCCTTCCTTGTCCTGTGGGCTATCCAGTGATCTGCCACTAATCCCCTGGGATCCTCCACTGGGCAGTTTTGAGCTTCCTTGACTAAATATTGGCCATTTGCCTGGGGCTTATGTCACCACATACTTCCTTCTCAGAGAGTTTCCTCACACCCTAGCAGCATCACAAAATAACGTTTCTGCTGGGGTGAATTTTCTGGGAAGTGAGTTTGGAATTTTAAAATCAGTGGGTTGTATCTTTCTAAACTGGAACCCCTCCCATTGGCTCTGGACCTCAAGACACTGTCCTGGGAGAAACAAATATTAACCAATGAGCCTTTCCCTTTCCCTTTCCCTTTCCCTTTCCCTGAGCACTCTGACCAGGGATGCCATCAGAATGTAAGAAATCACTGAAGGACTGGGGCAGCCCTGACAGCTGTGATTAATCTGAGAGTGTCCCAGAGGGTTGCACAGGCTGGACCCACAGCTGAATAGACTGGTCATCTGTGGTAGTAGCATGAGCAGAAACATTAAACATCGCTTCTACACTAATTGCTAAGTGTTTAAGGAAGGCTAGTCATTTGGGCCTATATGTGGGGAGGCCAGAGAAAGGTCCTAAAAAGATCTCAGCTGGCCCTGTCTTCCTGGCCTCATTCCTGCTCTTATCCCAGGGCCAGGTTGCTTCCTGGAGGTCTCCGCCGAAAATGTTCCATCTTCCATCTCTTCGTTGCCTTTCTCCTGTTGGTCTCCTTCTCCCTGCTCTGGCTGCAGCTCAGCTGTTCTGCAGACATGGCCCAGGTGGCCAGGGGGCAAGGACAGGAGACCTCGGCTCCACCCCGGGCTTGCCTCCCTGAGCCTCCCCCTGAGCACTGGAAAGAAGATGAGTCCTGGGGGCCTCACCGCCTGGCAGTGCTGGTGCCCTTCCGGGAACGCTTTGAGGAGCTGCTGGTCTTTGTGCCCCACATGCACCACTTCCTAAGTAGGAAGAAGATCCGGCACCACATCTACGTGCTCAACCAGGTGGATCATTTCAGGTGAGCACCAGCTCCAAGCCGCACCAGTTAGCCCAGGGCCTCTCCTGCCCGTTGGCGCTTAGTGCTGTTCCTCTCGCTCAGTAGGGCTTAACTTCTGGCTTTCCCCATCCCAATGGCCACCCCTGCTTATCTCGTTTTCCACTGTCTCCCTCTCTTTGGCTGCATTCTCTCAGTGGGGGATCCCACCTCCTCTCATTTCATGGTATCAAGTCCCTGAGAACTCCCTAATCTGAATGTACATATCTGTTTTCTGAGCTCCAGGCTCGAATATTCTGCCTGCATTCAGTGGTCTCAGAGGCAGCCCAAGCCTAACAGGATTGTGGTTGGATTCCTGGTTGATGCCCCCTCACACCTGCTGTCTTTCCCCTCTTCCCTGCTTCAGGGAGCATGCCAGAGCCCGCAGGCAGGGCTTGAGTTGGGAGTGAGGATTAAAATTAATAAACTAACACACAGCACACGGGACCTTTCCGAGAGGCTCTAGTAGAGACTAGCCACCTGGCTTTATTTCAGACTCCTTTAAAGCCAGCGTAAAAGCAGCTCAGCACAATGAGTTAAATTCACAAGGAGGTGAACCAAGAGGTGTGATTTTGACAGGCTATCCTACCTGCTGTCTCAAACAAAAGGAGATAAACCTGGAAATTCTTCACTGACTCCAGGGAAGGCCTGGTAAAAGCAGTCTTTCCGCTGAGATTTAAATATCAAAGCAGCTGGTAGAACAGCAGTTCCCAATAGGAGTGGAAACTGCAGACGTCTAGTTAAGCAAGCCAAAAAGGCTTGAACTCAGCCTCACCGGCTTTGTCTGTCACAGCGTCCCGCCCATCAGGAAAACACATCTAGAATCTGCCCACCTGTCACCACTTCCTCCGTTGCCCCCTGAGCCACCCACCATCAATTCTTGCCTCTCAGCTTCTACCTAGGCCCCTCGTCTCTCCTCCGTGTGCTGACCTTGGCAGTTCTCTGTGTGGAGCCATCTTCCAGCTGTAGTATGATCCTTCCCTCGAGCCTTAAAGTTCCAACTTAGATGTTGCCCCTGCCCTTCTGGCCTTCCTGACAGCCCTATCTAGGAAAAGAGCTACCCATATCCCCTGCCAGCTTCCTCTTCACTACCCTGTCTGACTTGCTTCTTCCTTTTGTGAGGTCCTTGAGAACGGGAATTTGTTTCCTGGTGCTGTTTCTTCCGGTCTAGTTTGGAACTATTTTTTGGCAGATAGTTGGTGCTCCATAAACACTTATGCAGCCAGCAGCGGGTACAACACCCTCATGGTGAAGTCAGTGTTGGGTGATGATGGTAAAAAAGCTCTCATGCCCCTCGAGGGCTAGAGCTGGGTTGGTGAACCGGCTTGCTTCCTCTAACCAGCGTGACTGTTCTTGTGTAGGTTCAACCGGGCAGCACTCATCAATGTGGGCTTCCTGGAGAGCAGCAACAGCACAGACTACATCGCTATGCATGACGTCGACCTGCTCCCTCTCAACAAGGAGCTGGACTACGGCTTCCCGGAGGCCGGGCCCTTCCATGTGGCGTCCCCAGAGCTTCACCCCCTCTACCACTACAAGACCTATGTGGGTGGCATTCTGCTGCTCTCCAAGCAGCACTACCAGCTGGTGAGGCCCAGCCCTACCTGCTCTGCTCATTTGCTAGGAATCTTCCCCACCAGGGGTCTAGGCCTTCGGGAGGGTAGAGAGAGCAGCCTTCCAGGGGCCCAGCAGCTAGAGTATTGCCAGAGCCCAGAAGGGGCTCAGCAGCAGCCAAAGACATTGAGGGGACCAGGAGTGCGCACTTTAGCCAGGGAGAGCCCTGCTGTGATCTCAGAAGCCCAGTGCCATCTGGCCACAGGGAGCTGGAGCTGGGGTGGCCTGCAGAATCTCTCCCTTTCTTTCTTCCCATGCACTGTGCTCTCTACATTCTGCTCACGTGAGAAGGCTGTCTATTGACAGCCTGTAAAACAAGGCCCATCGGTAGGAGATGAGCCCCTCGCAGGAGTAGACAGGAGTCCCAAACTAAAGCACGCTGGCTCTGGATGGGACCCAGAGGCACAGGCGGGTGAGAAGACCAGAGCGGCTCATCTTGTCTTCCATGGCTAAGCCAGTTTTATAAATGAAGCCCCTGAGTAGATGCCAATCAGGATGGTCAAAGAGCCCAGTGTCCCTCAAACATAGGAAGAGACCTGGGCAGCGCTGCCTCAGGAGAGATGGATATGGGAGGAAGGCAAAAAGCAGCAGCAGTTGCCATTTTTGCCCTCTGTAGAGAGCTGACACTTGAGAGTCTGACCACATACAAGTTTAAGGCTCTGTTCGAAGTGGAAGAGACTGAGGCATGCTGAGCCTTTCCTTCTGCCCCCATACCCCCACTTCAGAAGTGAGGGGACCCGCCAGCATCTGTACTCACTGAGAGCAGTCAGGGCAGAAGGAAGAAAGGGAGCCTGGCTGGCCAGGCTCAGGCTTGGTTCTCCTGAGCAGTGGGAGACAAAGCACCTCCCTGGGAGGAGGGGCATGTGACAGACACTGCCTGTCTTTGTGTCAGTGCAACGGGATGTCCAACCGCTTCTGGGGCTGGGGCCGAGAGGACGATGAATTCTACCGACGCATCAAAGGAGCTGGCCTCCAGGTAAGGCTCCTCTCTTGCTCTGCCTGGTCCTGGCTTACATGGCTGTCCTGAGGTTCCCTTTACTTGCCACATTGAAATTCTTGGGGTTCGCAGTTGGTCCCCCTGGTTCTGACCCCTGCCTTCACCCTGAATTGCAGGGTTCATCTAAGTGGTCCTGTACTCTCTGTTAGAGTCTCCTCGCCAACAGAAGGGCTCCTAAACACCTCTGCAGCCAGGGGGATCCCAGAGGAGTTAGTGGTAAGGGCCAAGACTACAGGGGAGGCAGCCTGACCCCTGCTTTCTTTACTCTCCTCAGCTTTTCCGCCCCTCGGGAATCACAACTGGGTACCAGACTTTTCGTCACTTACATGACCCAGCCTGGCGGAAGAGGGACCAGAAACGCATTGCAGCTCAAAAACAGGTGCTCGCTAGTCTCCTCAGTGCTGAGGGATAGGTAGGAAAATAGGCCTGATTATTTCACCGAGTTCCCCCTTGGCCCAAATGGTGCCATCCTCCCGTACCCGGCCCAGGTCACTCAACAGGTGTTCTCCATGGGCACCTTGCCCTGTTCGGTGGCTGCTGTGTGTATCTGGGCACCATGGATCAGCACATACCTCAGAGTCCATGAAGACTGGGGTGGGAAGATTTAGCTGGAACCATGCAGGCTGGTGTGGGAAGGCTTAGCTGGGGCCATGCAGGCTGGAGTGGGAAGGCTTAGCTGAATCCATGCAGGCTGGGGTGGAAAGGCTTAGCTGAATCCATGCAGGCTGGGGTGGAAAGGCTTAGCTGGAGTCCCAGAACCTCTTGTAGGTGCATTCATCCCACAGAGAAGTCTGTTTTCCTTACTGATGGGTAAAGAAAAGAGGCTTGGGCAACATGTCAGGTTTGGGCTCTTCACTTTTAATAGAGGTGTGTGAAGAGCTGACATCATGAAGTGTGAATTCATGCTCTTTCTTCTTTTCTTTCCAGGAACAATTCAAGGTGGACCGGGAGGGAGGCCTAAACACTGTGAAGTACCGGGTGGATTCCCGCACAGCACTGTCTGTAGGAGGGGCCCCCTGCACTGTTCTCAATATCCTGCTGGACTGTGACAAGGCAGCCACCCCATGGTGCATATTTGGCTGAGGGCTAAACTGTAAGGAAGCCTATGCTTCCAGACCTCAACGCTGCTCAGGCTCAGGAAACCTCGGCCATAGGCCCAGCTCAAGAGAATGCAGAGCGGCCTGAAGGAATAGCCAGCCAGTCTGCTTCTTCAGCAAACTGGCCCCCAGAGTCGCGCTCCAGACAGGACACAAGTAGTTCCTGGGATGCTGCTGGAAAAGTTTGTCAGAGCTGACTGACATTCTCCCCCCTCCTTCCTGCTTACCCTGCTCTGCCTGCCTACCCATGCTGAGGCCTGAGGCAATGGGAAGATGGACTAGGATAGCCTCAGCAGCCTGTCTGCTTCTCCAGAAGAACAGCCTCATGCAAAGATGCAGACAAAAGCCACATAGTGTGTTTGGCAGCTGCTACCGGGAAGCTTAGAAGGGCAGAACATGAGCCCATGGAAAAGGAGCAGCCAGCACTAGGGATAGCCGGCTGTCACATTGAGGAACAGGACCTGTGTCACCAGATCTCACTTTTCACAAGAAATTAGAATGCTGGATTCTTGAGCAGAATTTCCTGATTTTTAAATGGTAGCAACTAACTAAAACTTTAAAAAGATATGGCAGGCCAAACAAAATGTTTTGTGGCCACTGGTTTCTCAACCTTTGGCTGGTAAGAAGGGATAGTGCAAAAGGTGTTGCTCTCAGTTCTATGCTGGCAAGGAATTAGATCTGTGTAGGGGCAAGCTGGCAGGTGTAGATGGGAAGAAAAGCCAAAGGCATGGGTTCCTTCACTTCCCTGACCTTCCAGGCTCACTGGGAAGCCAATAATCTTCTGGATTTGTCTAGTTGAGCTCTGTCCTTGATGTGGTGCTCCATCCTGCCTTACTAGAAAATAGGCGGAAGGAAAGTAACTGAAGAAATAGAAGCACAGGACCGGATGGGTTGTGCAGTGAGAATTCTAGAATTTTGTTTCCTTTTTGTTGTTGTTTGTTTTAAGACAGGGTTTCTCTGAGTAACAGATCTCTGGCTGTCCTGGACTCACTTTGTAGACCAGCCTAGCCTTGAACTCACAGAGATCTATCTGACTCTGCCTCCCTGAGTGCTGGGATTAAAGGCGTACGTACGCTACCATGCCCAGCAAAATTTGGTTTCTTTATAAAACACAGAAATAAAAGAATTCATTTTTATTTTAATCCCAAATGTGGGGATATGAGGTTGCTTTGTAGCAGCTGACTAAGATGTGCTTCCTGCTGTAGCAGAGGCGTGGTTTTGCCAGCTGCAAATAGTTTGTGTGATTATGTGACATTTGGAATTCTGGGCATAGTTCAGAGGGTCTATCAATGCTAGAACTCCAATAGGTTGGTAGTTGGTGGTTCACGGTGGTTGGTTACGGTATGTTAGTAGTCATGCTCAAAGAAGAAAGGGGAAGAAAGAAATTAGATTTAAGAATTTCTCTCTCTCCTATCTATCCTTCTTTCTCTCCTATTTAATGACGGGGTGAAACTGGGGAGGTGGGAAAAAGAAGAACCCACAGAGGAGCAAAGACCAGCTATAAGCAAAGGAGAAACAGGAAGAAAGAAATTAGATTCAAGGATCTCTATCTTTCTCTATTTTCCTCTATCCTTTCTTTCCTACTTAGTGATAAGGGCTGAAATGGGGGTAAGGAAAATATGGGGTGGGAAAAAAGAACCCCCAAATGAGCAAACCAGCTATAAGCAAAGAAGAAAGAAATTAGATTCCAAGATCTCTCCCCTGTCCTCCTTTCTCTCCTTTCTAGTGATTGGAGTAATGGGGGAGCAATGGGTGGAAAAAGAAGAACCCACAAAGTAGCTAAATCCAGCTACAGGGTAGACATGGCAGGTTGGAGTGGAGTCATGCTCCTGAGGTGGGAGAAACTCAGGAGAAATTGCAGAACACTTAGAATATTCTCATAATTGGAATGAAGGACAGGTGCTGAGGTAGAACATGGGATTGGGGAAGCCTGGTGTTAACCCTCTGGGCAAGAACACTCCCACAACTTTTTGAGCCAAATTTGAAGCAAGCTTTAGTAAATACTTGCCAGGACAATGGATACTAGACAGGTAGGATTCCCAGAGAATGGCTGCAAATCACATTAATCAGAGGCTTATAAAGACAAAACTCACAAGGCTATGTACCTCCCACATTTGTCCAATCAGGGATAAGCATAATCCTGATGTACTTCTGTGTACCTCCTGCCTAGCTGTGATCAATCATGTCCTGTGGGAACAACCAAGATTGTTTATGGAAGCAAAAATACTTGGCTTGTTACCTTATATGAAGGACGGCCCCCAGCATGACAGGAAGCAGTCTGTCCTTGGGCAATGGGGCTCACAGGTTAGAGGTATGTTTGTTCCATGGATCTCCTACACACAGGAATTTAGACTGAAAACATACCATTAGCCCTCACAACCTAGCACCAACAAGAGTGGCTCCACAGATGGAGCCACTAGCAAGGCCTGCCTCATTGGGAGCAGCAGCTAGAGGGCATTTGGTACAGTTAAGGTGGGTGGTTTAATAGTGTGTACCCAAAGTGCCATAGGAGGAATGTGTTGCATTCTAGAGTTGAGAAGGTAGAACCCTCAGCTTTTCTTCAAGACTCGGGGAATGCCTTCTGCCCTGCTGTGTGCGGCTGGGTGGGCTGTGTGCTGCAAAACCTGAATATAAGTTGAGAGACATAGGCTGATATGGGCAAAACTTTAGGTTCCATTGTGATTCTAAGTCGAGACTGCCCAGGAACAGAGCCTCACACACAGCAGTGAGAGACAAGCATGCCTGCCTGCAGGATAGAGCTGTGGAGGAGAGGAGTCAGAGAGCTCTAGAGTTCTCACCTTGGATTTCCATGTCTCCTTGAACAGTAACTCATGTCTCTTAGGGTTGATGTGACAACAAAGCCACCAGCTCTGTATGACCTGGCATGTAGAAAAATCCAAAGAGGGGAAGGTCCTGTCTACCTGTACTGGGGTTGTGGAAACAGCAGAAGAAAGGCCAAGACGACGTCGTCTGTGCCTCATATTCCTGTGTGGCTGCTGTCATCACCACTATTACTGTGCTGGTGAGCACCCTGGAAGGGGCGGGCACAGACCACATCTGCAGCCTCCCTCCCTTACTTCCTGTTCTCCCATTCCCGGAGAATGGAAGAGTGTTGAACCCTGGTGGGCCAGGGGTGAAGCAGATGACAGACTGCCTGTCTGTTTCCTTCGCCCACCTCATGCACTAGTGATCAATATTCCTAACTTGCCACAGGGATGTGGATAAAACGTGCCAAGACATGAGTACACCTGGCCAGTGTGGGTGTGGGAGTAATGGCCATCATTTGGAGGGTGATCGCCACTTCTCTGCCTGTATTAGCATTCTCTAGAGAAACAGGACTGATAGAAGAATGAATATATGTGGGACTTAGCATGGCTTATGGGCTATGGTTCAGCTAGTCCAACAATGGCTGTCTGCCAAGAATCTACTAGTTGTTCAGTACGCATGGCTGGGTGGCTCAGCTGGCCTTCACTCTATGTTGGAATCCCAAAGGAGTAGGTTCTAATATCAGTGAAGGCATGCCTTAGCAGCAGGACGGATGAACATTCCAGCAGGAGTGGGGGCAAATAGGCGAAAAGCAGATTCCTACTTCCGTGTCTGTAGTGGGACTTTCAGACCAGCCAGCTGTATTAATATTTTATAGCTTAGGCCTTTTTAACTAGGCAGATTTCCAGCTACCAACTAGACTTGACCCAAGTAATCCTAGCACTACATTCTGCTCTGTGGCTGGATCTACTTCTCTGTTTCTCCTGTTCACTTATGTCCATTCACCTGTGTCCCACTGGTGAATCTCCTGCCTCTGCTACCGTCTTCTTGGAAGTTCTGCCTTCCCACTTCCTGCCCAGATATTAGCCATTAGCTCTTTATTACAGCCAATAGGTAAGTGAGAAAGGACAAATACTTAAAAAACATAAGAGCAGTGATGAGCCATAAAAATAACAATACTAAGGTCTAGCTAGTACTTAGTTCTCTGCCAGTTTAGCAATCAACAATTGAAAATACAGAGACCCACCCTCACACATTGTACCCCAACATGTGCTCATTTTAAATATTATTTTATTATTTGGGGTATTTAAACCTCTACCTCCCTTTCATTAACCCTTTCACCCTAAGTAAGAGGGAGAAGGTTAGTGGGGAGAGGGGGCATAGCCCCTTTTACTTCTGGCTGTTTAGGGTTGATGTGTTTCTGTTTGTTTGTCTTTTGAGACAGGTTTCTCTGCGTAGCCTTGGCTGTCCTGGAACTCACTCTGTAGGCCAGGTTGGCCTCGAACTCACAGAGATCTGCCTGCCTTTGCCTCCTGAGTGCTGGGTTCTTTTAGGGCTATACCAATCTCCGTCAACAGCAAATGCAGCAAGCATTCTCCTCCAAGGTGCTGCATTGAAACGTTTCTCTCTGTCTCCTCCAAGCTGCCACACCATCTATCTCTGGTCTCTCCAAACTGCTCCCCCTTCCTTCTCTTCCTGGATTCTAGCGTTTATACCTCTCAGAGTCCTAGACCACGCCCCTCTTCTTGCTGCACAAGCGGATGTTACCAGCTGGCAAAGACCATGCCTTGCAGGAGGCAGTTATCAGCAGTGGCCTTGCAACCCCCATCTACACTACCCTATTCAGTCCTTGAGAAGCTAATCCACTTCTTCCCACAATCATCCTTACTGTCTCTGAAGGCAAAGGACCATAAACATCAGTGATTATTTTGTGACATTTAACTTATGGGGATAGTGTAAGAGATGTATCCGTGACCAGATCCAAAGCAGCAGCTGTCTTTAGTAGCATGTGTGAGATCAGTAATATTTAGTTTTGATCTTCCTGTCTGCTTGCCACCTCCTGGCTGGCCAAAGGAAAGTGGCTCATATTTTTTGCTGTGGGGACTGTCTGTTTTTCCAGTGGCAAGAGGTTACCTTTTAAATCCCATTTAAATATGTATTCATTACTCCAGTGCTTTCCCTTCTTTCCAAGCTGATAAATTCTATGTGATTTTATGTAAACTGCCACTAGAAGGTGTGGCCAAGATTTTCGGGGGGGGAGGGGGACGGACGGTGTCTTCCCAGCTCATCTTATCCAGTCAAGAAAAATCTTGCTGGACGGTGATGATGAATGCCTTTAAGACTAGCATTCAGGAGGCAGAAGGAGGTGGATCTCTGAGTTTGAGGACACCTTGGTCTACAGAATGAGTTCCAGAACTACACAGAGAAATCCTGTTTAAAAAATAATAATAAAAAAGAAAATCCCTTACAGATATGTCCAGTATTTTAGATTCCAGATGTAGCAAGTTGGCAACCAAGACAAGCCATCATACTACCTAAGAGCTGGATGATGTTTCTTTTTGTATAGGTGACAAAGTGAGAACACGCAGAGGCAAGGGGGCTTGCCTGACTCAGACAATACGTGCTGGGGCTTGGGATGGGCCTCCCAAGTATCCAGCAACAATGCCCATGTGAGAGATGCCCCCCCCCAAAGACCCCTACCTTCTCAGAGGAGAAATTGCACAGGAGGGCTGACACAGTGGGTTACTGCCCTAACTCTGGGATGAATGCTGTCCTCATGAGGTACAGAGTATTGGGCCCCATCACTCTTCTGCATCAAGGAAGATGATTGTGTTGACTACTGGGGAGGCCCCTGGAGCCAAGGAACACTGAATGGCCATCAGTGTCCCCAGAGCATCACACAGAGACAGGCTACACAAACCTGGGGAAGGCTTGCTGATGGAGCAGGAACTTGTCAGAATGAGGAAAGCATCAAGCTACAGATACAAAGGGACTGGAGAGAGTGCAGCCCCCCAGGGTCGGATAGATGGGCAGAGGGAAGGTTAGGGTGAGTCAGGAGCCAAGAAAGCCACACAAAGCAATCTGTGTTTTATTCTAGTGGTTTTCACACAGAATCTGGGCATATGTCAATCTACGTTCTATATAGATCATTTGAGGTTTAATAATCCAATGCAAGGGCTGGTCATGGTAGCACACACCTTTAATCCCAGCACCTGCAAGGCATAGTCAGGCAGAGCTCTGAGTTTGAGGCTAACCTGGTGCACAAAGTGAGTTCCAGGACAGCCTGGGCTTCATAGAGAAACCCTGTCTCATTTTTATGAGGATGCAGGCTGTACCATAGGATGCGTTTTAGAAGCAATAAAGCCAGAGATGAGACTGTGAGGTGGGACAGAGAGATCTGCTGGTCCCTGGCCCTCACAGGATCAGTTCTACATTTCTTCCTTGATAATGTGCATTCCTCAGTGATGACCACAGGATCAAGTGAATGCTGGCAGCCTCAATGTCCTCCATCCCCCTCTTAAATAGCTGGTCTATTTGCTCATGGTTCTGGGTTTGCAGAAGTCCAAGGCTGGGGTATTTATACCTGATGAGGGCCTTTTAAAAATCTATTTTTCAGCTGGGCATGGTGGTACATGCCTATAATCCCAGCACTCGGAGGCAAAGGCAGGCAGATTGCTGTGAGTTCAAATCCAGCCTGGTCTACAAAGTTAGTCCAGGACAGCCAAGGTTACACAGAAACTGTGTCTTGAAAAACAAAAACAAAACAAGTCCATTTTTCTCAGCCATAGAGCCTTCCAGCAGTGAGTTCAAGGCCAGGCTGGTCTACATAGTGAGTTCCAGGACTCACTATGTAGACAGGACAGCCAGAGCTACATAGTGAGACCCTGCCTTAAATAGTGGCCCCCCTTTTAAATTTTTTTTCTTATAATGTATGGATATTTTTATTCTTTGAAAATTTCATGCTTGCACACAATGAAATATTATATACACTCCCACTTACCCCTCCAACTCTCTCTGTATTATCCCCAAACACTTCCCCTTCCTACCTTCCTTTTTTTTTTTCTCTTTTATTCTTTCTGCCTTTTTTTTTTTTAATTTAATGACTCACTAAATCCAATTAGTGCTGCTCATATGTGCATGTGGGGTTGGGGGGGTATTCCATGGCACATGGGAAAACTACCATTGTCCACACCCTCAAAGAATGACTCTCTCCCCCTGAAGCTGCCAGCTCCTCGGTGTAAGGAGAGACCTGTAGGTCATCTACCCTGTCTATGCGGAGACTGTAACTGGCTTGATCTTCTGTAGGTCTTGTTCAGGAAACTATAGCTATCCTGAGTTCACAGGTAGGTGAGATGGCCGCGCCCTGGCCAGAAGAGAGCTTCCGTTCTCCAGCTCTTGCAGTCTTCCTGCTGCCCACTCCTCAACATTCCCTAAGCCTTAGCAGGGGAAGGTTAGGGGTTATAGAGATGTCCCGCTTAAACCTGAGCACTTAATCTGTTCTTCTCAGCACTTTGACCCCTTAGTTATGTGTCTCCGCATTGACTGCTGTGTGCTGGAGAAAGAAGTGTCTCTGACCCAGGTTGAGAGTAGCCCAGCTGTAGTGGAAGTTTTGGTTCCTTTAAAAACTCAGCTATGTTATGTAAACATGTTTTTGTTTTAATCCCAAGTGTGAAATTTTAGTTTGTCTACAGCTGATAAGTGCCTCATGCAGGGGAATGGCGTGGTGTTTGTTAGCTAGTAACAGCCTCATGTGGTCCAGAGAGGGCCATGGTCTTGGCCAGAGAGAGTTGACTAAATTCTGAGGACTCTGAGGGCTATTCTACTATCCTTCCAATTATATTATAATTGGGTTGTGAGATAGTAGGCTTCTGTGTGGCTTTGTGTGTGTGGTTCCTCCGAGACAGGGTTTCTCTTCATAGCCTGGGCTGTACTCACTCTGTAGATCAGGCTTGCCTAGAACTCACAGAGATCTACCTGCCTCTGCCTCTGCCTCCTAAGTGCCTGGATTAAAGGTGTGTGCCACTATGCCTGATTCCCATATAGCTTTTTTATACAACCTTTCCTTTGGGTTAGCCTTGTCTTCCACTCAATTTTTCCACACTCTTACACCCCTCTTTGGCTTACACTTCCATACTCATTACTGAGAAAGTCAGAACAGACACTTAAAGAGGGAAGGAATCTGAAGGCAAATGCTGATGCAGAGGCCATTGAGGGGTGCTGCTTACTGGCTTGCTCCTCAGTCTTGCTGTTCTTTTGTTGTTGTTGTTTTTGGCTTTTTGAGACAGGGTTTCTCTGTGGGTAGCTTTGGCTGTCTTGGACTTGTTCTGCTCAGTTCACGAACCCCAAAAGACCAGGAATAAACAGACTCCGCTGTAAATACATGAGGTCCTTTTTATTGTAAATTATAAGCCACAGCTTGGGCCCACACCCCCCAACACCAAAGTGGTGGGAACTGAGCACCATGCTCAGGTTAGTTGGGTGATTTAAAGATTATGGTCCATCCCAGCATGCCCAAGGCAGGGCCAATTCCTGCCTGGCAAGCATCTATTGGTCAAAATGCTACATTTTGAACTGACTGGCTATAGAAAGGTCCCCAGACCATGACCTGGTATCCCTCCCTAGGGGGATGGGCCAGTTTCCTAGCAACTGTATCTCTAGTGGGTGGGGAAAGAATGCAGTAAGGTGGTCCTCCCCCTCAGGGCATTACTAGACTTCTCCACCCACCTACTTCAGGCCTTAATTAATAGCTGATTTTTAATCTTTTGGTCTCTCAGACTCACTTTGTAGATGGTGAACTAACATCGATCTGCCTGTCTCTGCCGCCCTGAGTTCAGGAATTACAGGCGGGGGCCACAGAGCCTGCATCAGTCTGCTTTCATATAGAACCCAGGACCACCAGCCCAGAAGTGTCCCCACCCACAATAGGTTGGGCCTTCATCAATCTCTAAATAAGAAAGTTGCCTTACAGTTCAATCTTATATAAGCATTTTCTCAACTGAGGTTCCTCTTCTCTGATGACTATTGTTTGTGAGTCAGGTAGACAGACATAAGCCTAGCCAGCACAGTAGTCTACCTTTCTACTTTACTTTCACTATCTAATTTGCAACCACCACCACCCCCCATTCCCTAGTACTGCCCCCAATAGGCCTTTTTTAGTTTCCTGGCTTCCACATGTCCGCCAAGTCTAGACTCCACGTAAGAGGGAGAACATTTGGCATTCTCTGTCTGGGCCCAAGTTACCTCAGCATGACTGTGACCTGTGGTGGTTTGAATGAGAATGGTCCTCATAGGCTCATATATTTGAATGCCTGGATTGCAGCTGAAATAGTTTGGGAACAATTAGGAGGGGTGGCCTTCTTGGAGAAACTGTGCCACTAGGGGTGGGCTTTGATGTTTTCAATAGTCCATGGCATACTCAGAGCATTCTCTCTCTCTCTCTGTCTCTGCTTTGTGCTTATGGATCTGATGTAAACACTTAGCTACTGTTCCATATCTATCTGTCTACTTCCATGTGATGGTCATGTACTCTGACCATCTGGAAGTGTAAGCTTCCAAGTTAAATGTTTTTTTTTTTAATATGTTGCCTTGGCCATTATGTTTAGTCACAGCAATAAAAAAAGATAAGACAAATTCTATCTGTTCACCTGTAACTTTCATGATTTCATTGTTTTTACATCCCACAGTGTACATGTACCACACTTTTCCCCCTTATTTCTGTGTTGACTGACATCTATGTAAAATCCTCCTTGTTTCATCAGGTTTACTATCTTTATTTATGTGTATGGGTGTTTTGGCTGTATGTATGTGTATGTACTGTGTGCATGCCTGTTGCCAGGGGAAGCCAGAAGACGTTATCAGATCCCCTGGAACTGGAGTTTCATATGGCTGTGAGCCACCATGTAGGTACTAGGAATGAAACTCAGGTCTTCTGGAAGAGCAGCCAGTGCCGTGCCCTTAACCACTGAGCCATCTCTCCAAACCCAACTTAGTGTCTTTGCTGTGCCCATGTACCATCAGCCCTGTTCTGTTCCTCAGGGCTATAGAAAACATTCAGCTCAGGTAAAACCAACGTGTGCTAATGTGCTTGCATTTTCTGGCTGTCTCCTAGCTTGCTGTAGTTCATTCATGAATGTTTGTGCCAAACTGGCTAAAAGCAAATGACATAAAAATCATAAGAAAGCTGGGTGACAGTGGTACACGCCTTTAATCCCAGCACTTGGTAGGCAGAGGCAGGTGGATCTCTGTGAGTTTAAGACTAGTCTGGTCTACAGAGTGAGTTTCAGGACAGCAGGACTACACAGAGAAACCCTGTCTTGAAAAACAAAAGCAGAAATCATAAGAATATATAGTCATGAATATATGACTTTATATTTTTATAACTTTCAGATTTTTTAAAATTTATTTTTAATTCATGTGTTTTGCCTGCTTGTACATCTGTATGAGGGTGTTGGGTCCCCTGGAACTGGAGTTACAGACAGTTGTGAACTGCCATGTGAGTGCTGGGAACTGAACCCCAGTCCTCTGGAAGAGCAGTCAGTGCCCTTAACTACAGTCCATAACTCTCTAGTCCATAACTTTTGGATGTATGACTCATCCATTTTTAATTACTTATGATTTGTTTTATGCACACAGTTGTTTTGCCTGCATGCCTAAGCACTATATGCATTCATTGCCTGCACTGGCCAGGACAGAGCATTGGGTCTGTCCTGGGTCTGTCTGGAAAAGAAGTTACAGTTGGATGATATGTGGGTACGGGGAACAGACCCCAGGTCCTCTAGAAGAGCAGCAGTGATCAACAGCTGAGCCAATTACCCAGCCCCACAGACAGGGACAGGGACTAGCCACACATCCCTGGCCAGCTAGAATTCACTACATTACATAGTGCATGCCGGCAGAAACTTAGATATACCTGCTTCTGTTTCTCTGTGGCTGGGTTTAAAAGGCTTTGACGACACATCTTTCCAGCTCAGCCACCTGCTTTTGGTCAGGTTTGTACTCCCAGACATGAATCCCCAGTCTATTGTAATTACTCATTTTTCTGTTTAAATCATTCCATCTTTGTGTTATTAGGCAGTTAGGTTCCTTGGTCATTCTGACATTTGATAACTTCCTTGCATGTTGATATGACAAGACACCCCATCTTATAAAATGTCTTTTAGATAGCAAGAAAATTTAGGTACACACTATGCCCTTTAGGGTGTGTGTCTTTTTTTTTTTTTTTTTAACTTCTATTTTTATCTTAGCTTACTGAGACAGAGTCACACTGTAGAATCTGCTACAAAAAAAGGCAAGTGCCTGCAGCTGCAACCTCCATTTTGCTTCCTGGCATGACTATAAAACGAAGCTGCTCTTTACCGCTTTTCACCCATCAGGCAGGGCGTTGGCTCTCTTCATGTAGGAGGGAACAGAAGGCACTTGGTGGCAAGGTGTGCTTTATTCAAAGGGCTGGAGATCTGAGAACACAGGTTACAATCCTTAAAAAACCGTTTGAACGCTCCATGTTAAACTAGCAGTTTTACAGGGAAGGAAACAGTTAATTTTAATTGCTCAAGCTTGCACTTCTCGAAACACTAAATCTGGTTAATCTTGAACGGTTTTAAAGAAATGTTTTATTTATTCTTATTTTATGTGTTATTTCGGTGTTTTGCCTGCATGCATGTCTGTGTGAGGGTGTCAGATACCGGTGTTACAGACAGCTGTAAACTACCGTGTGGTTGCTGGGAATCGAACCCAGGTCCTCTGGAAGCGCAGTTGGTGCTCTTAATTAGTGAGCCATCTCTCCAGCTCTCTTGAACGGTTTTAACCTTTTGCACTTCTCCAGCACTCCACCACCTGACTTGGGAGAGCGAACTCAGGTCAAACCAGCTACCGCCAATAAACGTGTGCCGAGCCACTCAGAACAAACTACTAGCGTACGCTGCAGGTTCCTGTCTATAATATAATACAAACTGCAAAGTCCTTCTCTGCAAGGACATTTCAGTAACAGGGCTGCAAGTGAGAAGAGGAAGAAGATTATGGAGTGTCGGCAAGTAAGACAACTGGGTCACGAAAGCGACTCGGAAAACCTGGCAGAAACGCTGTAAAAAAAACTACCCTGACCACCACCATCAAACCCCAGGGCCAAGCGCCCGGAAAGCGTCGCAGTCGCCATTTACGTATCCAAGGCGCAAAGATGCGTAAAGACTGGTGACAAACTCCTGCCGCTGCAACCTCCATTTTGCTTCCTGGCAGAGAAGAACACGGACCCGTTCCTCACTGGCACTTCGCCCATCCGGAGGACGTCAGCCTCCTCCCCTTCGAGAGCCCCTGCGAGGTAGCCCGGTGGCGAGGAACCAGAGCACGGCAAGCTAACCCAGGAACCGAGAAACCCCGAACCCTGGGCTGCCCTCACTGAACGTGGCGGCAGAGCCGCGTGCGGGCTCTCGGCGCATGCGCCCTCCTCTGTCCCCGCCTCCTAGGGGGCAGACCTCCGGTGGGAGTGGGCCCGAACTCTGCGGCCCTGCCTTAAGTCATCCTCCGGCGTCACCCTGCCCCGCTCTGGAGAGAAAGCATGGAGCCGGGGTCTGCGGCCCCCGACGGCGGGGACAGGCCCGCCGCCCCCTCGGGCCTGTCGGCTTCTCAGCGTCGAGCGGAGCTGCGGAGGAGAAAGCTCCTCATGAACTCCGAGCAGCGCATCAACCGGATCATGGGCTTTCACAGGCCCGGGAGCGGCGCGGGTGAGAGCCTGTTTCCCGTCTCCCGCCCATCACTTTGAATCTTCAAAATCCCTCTCCTCCCACCGCCTCCAGCTCTCGCAAACCTTGTTACCCCAAAAGTGCAGTCTGACCGTCCTCTGTCCCCGCCCCCTAGTTGACGACCCGTATTACATTGTCACTTAACCTCGGGGCGTTCCTTGTTGCTTCCTATTTTCTTGGATCCTCGCACTGGCCACAGAGCCCTGGTTCCTGATTCTCTGGGTCCAGTTATCCAAGACAGCTCTCCATTCCTTATTCCTCCCCTTTCTTGAAGGCCATGTAGTTTATCCCAAATTTGTCATCCCACTGTGCCCTCAGGGAGATTGTTTTCATGTACTCTTCAAAGGCTTTTCTTTCCAATTCCTCCCCTGACGCCTACCTTTTGTCTTTTGCTTTGTAACTCTTGTCCCCCATGAGTTTGTCATTACTCAACTATTGGCTAGTCTGTCCTTTGTGGGGATCAGGGACCCTGTGGTCATATCTTGGTGGCTGTGCTGAGTGCCTTCAACTTATGTCACTTATGGATCTTCTAGAAGAGGTGAATGTATATGAGCGAACATTCTTTGTAGGCCTTCCCTAAAGATGTAATGCACCGGCTCAGATTTCCTTTCACTGGCTGAGATTTCATCCCTCATTTCAATCACTGCATTTACCCTAAAGGAAGCCCGTTTCTCCTGCAAAGCTGGGTCCATTACATTGTGGGTCCATTACATTGGTGGGTCCATTACAAACACAACTGACTATGACTATGCTCGGCTTCTCCAACTTCCCACTGGAGTGTAGAACTCAGATTTCTGTGAGGTGTTAAGAGATGTCGTCCTAGAGAATACAAAGAGAGGTGTGGGTACCTACAGGAAACATTTTCTGTGGTGCTTAGTCTGAAGATATTTTTTAAAGTATTGGTACTTGTCTTTCTCAAGTTACTTTCTTGTTCTATCCTTTTGCTTTGCAAATTTTATCATTTGTAGAGTTCTTTCTATAAAAACTAGAGCAGCATCCTCAAAGTGCCTGCTCACGGCTGTGGCAGTACTTGTAGAAACACCACACCCAGCGCTCACAGCACTCTGGACGCAGATGTGACTGTAAAATAGAAACCTCAAGAGATTTTAATAGTTTTTTATTTTTAATCAGTATCAGCTACTGCAAGAAAGTCAGTCATATCTCTGGGTATTCTGTCTGTGAAAGAGTTGTTCTGTATTCCTGGCAGTATCCCTTACTATCTTTGCCTGTTTGCTTACCAGTCCCATCTCCTATCCTCAGGTTTGTACCTCGCCAGAGCTCCTTTTTAGTGTGGTGTGTTTTAAAGGTGAAGAGGAAGGAGCTAGTTTTGTTTTCTGCAGTCAGTATGTTGTTTGATTCAGAGACCAACTTCTAGCGGTGGATTTTTGAGTGTTAGTGCTTAAGATGCTTTCTGAGTATGTAATACGCAGGCTTTAATTCTTTTTTCCTCAGAAGAAGAAACTCAAACAAAATCAAAGCTGCAGGACAGTGACAAACTGAACTCCCTCGGTGTGCCTTCCGTTTCAAAGAGAGTAGTGCTGGGAGATTCAGTCAGTGGAGGAGCAGCTGACCAGTCTGGTGGTGTGGATCCAGGAATCCAGCTGGGGGACAAACTGGACTCGTTGGTTAAACCACCAGAATGCAGTAGTGATGATGGGGTTGAGCTCCGACAGCGCAACAGAAGTGACCTGACAGACCCGGCCCAGAGGGCGTCTCACCACAGCCTAGAACAGTACCTTTCCAGATTTGAAGAGGCCATGAAACTTCGAAAACAGCTGATCAGCGAGAAGCCTAGCCAGGAGGATGGAAGTACCACCGAAGAATTTGACTCTTTCCGAATATTTAGATTGGTGGGGTGTGCACTTCTTGCTCTTGGCGTCAGAGCTTTTGTTTGCAAATATTTGGTAAGACAAGAGCTGAAGGCTAGGAAAATGTTCGCTGAATTGTAATAATGGAGATTTCTTGCCAGCATTACCAGATCTATGGGGCCATTTGAAAGTGTATTATAAATCCAGTTATTTATCCTAGTTACAGAATGAGAGCCTATGAATAGTAGTTACTACTGTCTGTTTACAAGCCAGGTACCATTTTAAGTGCTTGTCTTACATTAGTTCATTTAATTTCCATCTTAACATGTCGTTTGAACCCATGAAGACTCAGATTCACTCACCCAAGGCCACAGTAACTGACAGGTGGGATGAAGCCAGGCAGTCTCATCCTAGAACCAGAAGTGTAGACACCTGTACCTACTGCATATTAGCTAGTAATTTCCCAAGTAGTTGGAGACATTAAGGTGTACTTCATTTGGTCCGGGGTCAGGTGAGTGTCTACAATACAGAAGCTGTTTCAGCGTTGTATAGCGGTAGTAGTGTCATGACAACAGTGCCTTTTTTCAAAAGACTTATTTTAATTTGATTTTGTGTATTTCCTACATGCATGTATGTATACCATGTCCATGCTTGGTGCCTACTGAGGCCAGAAAAGGGTGTCAGGTCCTCTGAGCTGGAATTAGAGGCAGTTGTGAGCTACCGTGCGAGTTCTGGGAACTGAACCCAAGTGCTGTTACCCACCTGGCCACTGCTCCAGCCTCCCAATGTCTTGATTTGAAGTAGGTGCATTCAGTAGACCGTTAAGAATATTCACTAGATACATACGTACAATTTACATACATCATAAGGTGAAGCAGGTTTTAAAAATCTGCTTTTATGCAGCCGGGCATGGTGGTCCATGTCTTTAATCCCAGCACTGGGAGGCAGAGGCTGGTGGATCTCTGCCTTCTAGGCCAGCTTGGTCTATAGAATACGTTCCAGGACAGCCAGGGCTGCACAGAGACACCCAGACTCAAAAACAAATCAAAAGTGCTTTTATGCAAATATTTTCTTTTTTTTAAATTTGTATTTTATTTTTATTAATGACAGTTTATTCACTTTGTATCCCAGCTGTAGCCCCCCTCCCTCATCCCCTTCCAATCCCACACTTCCTCCCTCTTCTTCTCTATGCCCCTCTCAGAATCTGTTAAGCAGGGTTAATGGTCTCCCCTGGTGATAAATAGTCACCATAGCCAAGATCAGTGATGCCTTTAGTATATGAGCCAGGAGCTGCTCTTATCTAAGGGCTCTGTGCTGTGGTGCTATTTATTTTAAAGATTTATTTATTTATTATGTATACAGTATTCTGCCTTCATGTATGCCTGTGTGCCAGAAGAGGGCACCAGATGTTGTTATAGATTGTTGTGATCCACCTGTGGTTTCTGGGAATTGAACTCAGGACTTTTGGAAGAACCGACAGTGTGTTTAACCTCTGAGCCATCTCTCCAGCCTCCAAAAGCTAATTTTAAAGATAGTTTTGTTTATTGTATGTGTATGAGTGTTTTGCCTGTGTGTGTATACTTTGTGTGTGCTGGGTTCCTGTGGAGTTAGAAGGGGGTGACAGCTCTGTGGAACCAGATTACAGGTGGTTGTGACCACCACATGGACCCTGGGAATTGAACCCAGGTCTTCTGCAAGAGCAGTGAGTGCTCTTTCCCACTGAGCCACCTCTCCAGCCCCTGAGGGTTTTTGTCATTTTGCTTTTCTGGCTTTCTTCCCTGTCAGATATTCAGCTGTTTGTTTCTTGCTTCTGCCACACAGCAATGCTCTTTGCCCCTTGATAACTTATTACATCTTAGAAATAATTATGTAAGTTAAGTGCCATTTTGATTTTTTCCCTTTTGTTGAAGACGTCAAACGGCCAAACTGTTTTAAAAATAGCCTGTCATTTTCAAGCCAAGCTGTATGTCAACTCTGCCTCAGCTCCGAGGGACTTGTGGCTTTGTCCCTGGAGCGCCAGCTTTTAGTCTATGCCGTTAGTTGGTCGGTCTCTTCTAGGGGAGGGAGAGGTTACAGCACCACTCAGTACTCTGAAAGATGAGTTTGGGGCTGGGCATGGTAGACTCCATGTCTACCTCCAAGTCTAGGGCAGCAGGATCATGAGTTCAAGGCCAGCGTCTACATAGTGCCTCTCTGTATCAGTGGTTCTCAACCTTCCTGATGTGGCCCTGTAACACAGTTCCTCATGTTGTAGTGACCCTCAACGGCAAAATCGTTGCTACTTCATAACTGTAGTTTTGCTGCTGTTACGAATCACAATGTGACTATCTGTTTTCCAAGGTCTGCGGTGACCCCTGTGAAAGGGCTGCAACCCACAGGTGAGAGCTGCTGCTCTCCATAGTGAGTCCCTGTCTTATACAAAGAAAATGAAGCTTTGTGCTTGAGCACACATTTGGGCAGGGCACACTGAGAAATCACATCACATGAGCATGCTTTACGGACGGATAGTCAGACCTCTGTATTTCCTTACTCTTCTGCAGAAACAATAGTCCAGGGCTGGAGAGATGGCTCAGTGGTTAAGAGCACTGTCTGCTCTTCCAGAGGGCCTGAGCTCATTTCCCATCAAGCATATGGTGGCTCATAGTGAGACCTGGAGCCCTCTTCTGGCATGCAGGGGTACATGCAGGCAGAACAGTGTATGAATAATAAAAAAAATCTTTTTTTTTTTTTTAATACTTCCAGCTGCTGCACTAAATATTCTCCTGTAATGTTTTGCTTGGAATTTATAGCTTTTGTTAAGTTGACTTAGTGTGATATGAATGATTCAATTGGAAACATTTAATTTTATTTTCTGTCTTCACAGTCTATATTTGCTCCATTTCTTACTTTACAACTTGCGTACATGGGACTATACAAATATTTTCCCAAGGTAAATTTAAGTCTTTTCTTAATTATGATGTATTTAGGTTGACTCGTGATTAAGTAATTGTCAACAATTTAATTTATTTGTGTGTGCATGTATTTGTGTGTATATGTAGGATATGTAAGTTTGGACATGCTTTGGTGGAAGTCAGAGGACAACTTTTAGGAGTTGTTTTTCTTTTTCCTGTTCTGGCTTCCAGGGATCAGAGTGAGGTCATCAGGCTTGCAGACCAGCACTTTCACCTGCTCATGACAGAACTTAAGGGGTGGGAAGGTAGCTCAGTGGTTAAGAACACATTCTGCCCTAGTCTGCTCAAGTCTGATTCTCAGCACCCATGTCTGGTGGTTCACAATTGCCTGTAGTTCCAGCTACAGTGCTCTGGCCACTGTGAGTACTAGCTCTCATGTGCACATACCTGTACAGATACACACACATACACATAATTTAAAAAGTTCTGTTTGGGAAACATTACTTAGACTGAGTTAGTGCTACAGGGTTAGGGCCAGCAAGATGGCTTAGCAAGTAAAGACAGTTCCCACCAAGCCTGGCTTGAGTTTGATTACTAGGAATCATGGAGCAGAGAATGGCCTGTGCAACGTGCCCTCTAACTTTCACACTCATACACAAACAACCACTCAGTCATTACATGTAATGAAAACATTCAAAATGGCTTCCCTGCCAGAGCTCATCTTCAGATTCATTGGGAAATTTAGTAATTCATTCTGTTGGTAAGAAATTAATTGTTAAAACGAATTTGGTTGTTTTTCTGGGCCCCCTTTTGGATCCGTGATAGCCCATTCACTTTACTGTTGGGAATGAGAGATACTAGACAACAGTTACACAGCAGAGTGGTGAGCTTGGCTTGCCTCAGTCAAGGGTGAACTCCCTCGTATGTCAGCCAGGTGATGCTTGGAGGTAATTCTAACATTCAGAAGGTGTAGCCAGAAGGAGCATGAGTTTGAGACCAGCCTGGACTGCCCCTACCTCCCAAGTGCTGGGATTAAAGGCGTGTGCTACCACCACCAGGCAAGAATTTGCTAGCATGAGTTTTTGTTTTTGTTCTTCTTCAAGACAGGGTTTCTCTGTGTAGCCTTGGCTGTCCTGGACTCCATTTATAGATGAGGCTGGCCTCGAACTCACAGAGATCCACCTACCTCTGCTTCCCTGAGTGCTGGGATTACAGGCCTGTGCCACTGTGCCCTGCTTAGTATGAATTTTGTTGTGGATATAAGTTTTTGTTTCTCTTGGTTAACTATGTAGCTTTTATATGTTTAAAATTGCTGAGTCGTCAGTAGGTATTTAGTGGTACTAAAAAATTTAAAACTCACCTTTGAATTCCTTTTAAAAACAGACTAGGGCTGGAGAGATGACTCAGTAGTTAAGCATATGGTCTGTAACACCAATCCAGGGCATTTGATGTCCTCTTCTGGCATCTGCAGGTACAAGGCATACATATAGTGAGTAAATACACATGTAGGCAAAAATACCCATATACATGAACTAAAAATAACTACAAAAATGAGCCGAGTATCAGGAGCTACATTTTGGGTGGGAGAGTTTTCTCTAGCTTGCATGAAGCTATGATTCTGAGCCTCACTACCACATGAATTGGGCATGGCTGCTCATGCCCAAAAGCCTAGCCACTGTGAAGGGGAGTCTATTAGTAAGTCTTAGACGTGTAGCCAGTTTGCGGCCAGTCTGGGATCATGTGACGGTGCCTCAAGAGCCTAATTAGCCAGGTAGTGGTGGCCTTTAAATCTAGCACTTGGGAGGTAGAAGCAGGCAGATCTCTTGAGTTTAAGGCCAGCCTGGTGTACAGAGTGAATTCCAGGACAGCCAGGGCTTCAGAGAAACCATGTTTCGAAAACCAAAAAAAGAAAAAAGAAAAAAAAAAAAAAACAACAAACTATTTTTAAATGAGACAAGATAGTTTCCCCGAGAAGTGCTCTAACTATTCAGTGACATCCCATCCCATGAAAAGCTAGGCTCTGCTTCTTTGCACAGCTGCTGGGGTCCTGTAGAGTGTCCCCACAGTTTTGTTTGCAATTGCATGCTCTCCAGCATACCTAGATTTTTCTGCTTCTGGCTTTTGTTGTCATGAGACAAACTTAGGATGGATTTCTCCTCCGCCTCTGAAAAGATCCTGCCCATCTGGGCAGGCTGCTTCCTCTACTCTGAAATCTTTCCAGATATGTGTGTGGTGCTGGGCTGGCTCAGAGCTTCTTGGTCCCTTCCTTTATTTACATGAGACACCAGCACAGTCTCTATGCCATTTGAATCCGTGGGTCAGGCATTATCACTTCATTTATGTGGTATAGGTATTTATACCCTGTAAGTAATATTTTTCGTTTGTTTTTGAGACAGGGACTCTCTATGTAGCCCTGGTTGCTCTGGACTCACTTTGTAGACCAGGCTGGCCTTGAACTCACAGAGATCCTCCTCCCAAATACTGGGATTACAGGGGTAGGCCACCAGGCCCAGCTGGTTTTTCTTGTTTTTTACCTTGTGTTATTGTATGTCTCTAAACTTGTTACTTATGTCTTGCTTCCAAAATGATAGTCAATTAATTAATTAGGATCTCTACAGGGGCCTGGCTGCCTTAGAACTTACCATATCATCTCTGTGAGCACACAGATCTGCCTCCCTCTGCTTCCTGAGTGATGAGAGTAAAGGCGTGCACTGCCACACCTGGAGAATGACCTTTAGAAGACTTCAGCTGGGGATGGTGGTGTTTGCTGTTGCCTAGTCATTCTTTGCTTGGCCTATTCTGTGCCCAGTAAATGTGATACTGTTTTGACACTTCATTAGCAGTTTTAGTTTTGAAGACAGTGAGGAGAGATAACAGCCTCAATCGTGCTTGTCTGGAGCATGTGTCGTCTGCCTAGGGCATGTGGTTACCTTTCTTTTCCTCTGTGCAGGGTGAAAAGAAGATGAAGACCACAGTGCTGACGGCTGCACTGCTGCTGTCTGGAATTCCCGCTGAGGTGATAAATCGGTCCATGGACACCTATAGCAAAATGGGTGAAGTCTTCACAGACCTGTGTGTATACTTTTTCACTTTCATTTTTTGTCACGAACTGCTTGATTTTTGGGGTCCTGAAGTACCCTGAAACCCAAACAACTTAAAAGACGTTTACAAAGTGAAAACAATTTCTCTACTGCACTGCAGTGTCTCTAAAGGGGGCAAATTAGTTTATATCTTTATGGAATTGTGTTACTTTACAGGAAACCAATTTATTAGTTTCCCTGATTAAAAGGGTTGAATTTGTATCACTACTGTTATGAGTAATCAAATAGTAACAACGTCATTAACAATTAGAAATGCAGTCTTCACCTTTCCCCTAACTTCTGAGATTTATAATACCTTTTGTGGGACTGGGCTAGTACTTTAGGGGAGTAGAAAACATGGTCTTAGCCTGCCTACAGGACCACACTTTCTGTTTGTGTTTCTGTCCTGAGAAGTGAAACCATCCTAAAATAAAGTGAATGCAATTCAATTGTCTTTTTTCTTTTGGTTCTTGAAGATAGGGTTGCTCTGTGTAGCCCTGGCTGTCCTGGACCTCACTCTGTAGGCTGGCCTTGAACTCAGAGTTCTCCTTGCCTCTGCCTCTCTAGTGCTGGTATTAAAGGCGTGTGCCACCACTGTCCAGGTGAATTGTCTAAGAGTAAGTCTGCACATTTTATTAAAATTTTTTTAAAGATTTATGTAATGTATATGAGTACTCCATCTGTATGTACACATGCACACCAGAAGAGGGCATTAGATCTTAGTATAGATGGTGCGAGCCACTATGAGGTTGCTGAGAATTGAACTCAGGACCTCTGAAAGAGCAGACTGTGCTCTCAACCTCAGAGCCATCTCTCCAACCCCTGTTCTTAAAATTTTTAACACAAAGACTGAAACGGGTAGCAAGCCTTATCCTTTCTTGAGTAATGTACAAACATTTCAACAAAGAAGGGTTAAAGTTCATACATGTGGGTGGTAGTGTAACTCTGACAGAATGCTTGCCCAGCAATGAATCTCTGACATCTAAGTGGTGGTGGGGAATTACACAAGTGAATGCAAAAGATATTTATTTAAAAAAAAAAAGTTTATGTATCTTGTATTCATCTCTTTTTTGTTTAGATTTATTCATTTTTATGTGCATGAGCATCCTGCCTGCATATTTGCTTATACACCATGTACATATCTGGTACCTGCAGAGGCCAAGAGATGTTTTTTGTCCTGTCTTGCTGTGCTCCAACCAAAATCAGGCCTTGTGCATACTAGCTTAGTCACCTAACATTGAACTACATGTCTCAGTATTTCTTTTAAGATTGTTTTTATTAGATTTATTAATTTTGCATATTTTACCTGTGTGTATGTATTGCAGCATATCTGTATTTGGTGCCTATAGAGGTAAGAGGAGGGCACTGGATCTCCTGGAACTAGAGTTATGGTTGTGAACCACCGTGTGTGTGATGAGAATTGATCCCAGGTCCTCTGCAAGAGCAAGTGCTCTTAACCCCTGAGCCATCCCTTCAGCTCCTGAGAAGTATCTTTTAAAAGAAAACTAGAACAGAGGTGTTAAAGTGGGATCAGAGTAATTTAGGCAAATAATACAAGAACAGAACACTCTTTCCTACAGTAGTGATTGTATTAGTGGCTTTTTATTGATATAATTAAACACCACCGTGACCAATGCAACTCATAAAAAAGTATTTTGTATTTATTTATTGTTTTTTAAGACTGAGTCTGTTGATGTAATTAAAAAACAAACAGACAAAACAAAAAAAACAAACAAAACTCCTATTTACATTTCCTTTATCTTTTCTCCATTCTCCACCCCAACACCAGGTAGGAGAGAGAGGGCACAGTTCCTTCTGTGCTGCTTCCGGCTGGTTAGGGTCTCGTAGGGTTCCTTGGAGCCAGTCTAATCCTCCTTTCAGATCTCGAACTTCTCTTCTCATAACAGCAACCAGGAAGAGCAAGGGGGAAGCAGCAGCAGCCTTGCTCTTTCTCTTCACTTCACACATGGGCTCTGGCATTTATCCTCTCTCCGCAGTACTCAGATTTAAACTAGTAAAGAGCTTTCCAAGCGGCAGGAGGCAAATAGTCTGCTGCTGTGGACCTTCTGAATCAGTCCCACACCTGGGACCAAAACAAAAGCATGTTTATAGCTACAACGAGGTTCTCTGTGTAGCCCTGGCTGTCTTGGAACTTACTCCCTAGACCAGGCTGGCCTCAAACTCACGAAGGCCTGCCTGCCTCTGCCTCCCAAGAGCTGGGATCAAAAATGTGCACCACCACCACCACCACCTGGCCTCAAGTGCAGTTCCAAGCAGTATTCAAGGTATGTTAATTTCAGGAGTGAACGACCATTATTTTCCTCCACTTCTCCTGGGCCCCATCACCCAGCTTCATGGCTGTAAATACTTTGTATTCTCCATTTCTTTCCCTCATTTGTTCTTTGAATTCCAGATGTCAGTAGCTATTGTTCATAGCTGTTGTTTCCTGAGGGTCTAGTGGGCATCTTCAACATTCCAGGAGTGAAACAACTTCCTTTATGTCCTCCCCCAGATCTGCTGCTCCACGTCCTTCTCATCTCTCACTGTGATCCCCAAGAGCACTCTTCAAAACCAGGAGTCATCTACGTCCTCCCCACAGCCTCTGTGCAGCTGATGAGCTCATGTTCTGCACGAACATTCTGAGCATTTCTCTGCTTCTGGCATTTAAGACACTAGCGATAGGTGCTGCTTTCTGCCCTTCCACTTCTCGAGACACATTTAAATTCTGTTTTCTAAGTTGGCTTCTGACTTCTGGCCTTAAGCGATCCTTCTGCCTAAGCCACCCAAGCAGTTGAGACTGTGGGATCACGCATAGTCCGTTTTCCCATTCCTACTGTGTCTGTCTGTATCCAAGCAGCTTGTGCTGCTGAAGCTTGCTGCTGCACTGTGACCACCCATTAGTGCAGGGGCTCACAAGGATAAGTACCTGTCGTGGAACCTCAGACATTGCCGTCTCCATGCCTTTCATTGCTGCTCACTACTTCCCGGTTAGGCAGCAACCTGTAGGTGAAAAACAGAAACTCAGCTTGGAATCTTCGTCCTTCATTTAATTTTTAAAGGCATATTAATGCTGCAGGATGGCCAGCAGGTAAGGCTATTTCCTACCAAGCCTGAGGATCTGTGTTTGATCATTGGGACCTGCTGTGGTGGAAGAGCTGTGAATTGACGCCAGCCAGTTCCTCTGCCCTCCACGAGTACACGCACATGCAGGCACTCACACACAATTAGAATGGAATTCAGAAGGTTGATTGCTGTGCTGAGACCGAACGAAGGGCTACAGACACGCAGGGCCACAGACACGCAGGGCACGTGCTTTCCTGATGAGTAATAGCCAATTGCATTTTTTAAAGAAGTCAGCTGATAGAGGTAAAATTCATGAACAAGAAAATCCACCAATTTAAAGCACACAGTTCACTGGATTTTAGCAAATGTGTATGTTTGTATGACTGCCCCAACCAAGATAGAATGTAAGAAAGTAAAATACTATACATGTAGGAAACATGAGGCCGAGAGGCAGACAAGAGTCGATTTCAACAGGCTGAGACTGTTGGAACAGTGGGAGCCCCCTTCCTTGCAAGATGATGGCTGAGCACACTTAGAGGGCACACACTTTGTGTGTGTGTGTGTCTATGGCTACCAGGAAGTTACAGCTATTTTCTTGTGGTTTGATTGGTAGCAGGGTGGGTTATTTTCCATCCCGGCATATTATTTCTGCATGTGGAGCTGACAGGTCTGCCTGGGGCTAAGCCATTCTTTACAGCTAGGGGCTATTGCCATAACAGCCTGATTGAATTTCCTATGACCCGAGTCTACTACCCAATATACCTCAACGCTGGAAGAGTGAAAAGAAAGGAGAAAGGTCATAGTTTCAGGGGGTCTTTTCCAGCTGAAGAAGTCAATAGTTACAGTGGTAGAAGGAGCGTGTTGAGGTTCTTTGCAGGTGGGATAGGGACTGGCTATTAAATGAAGAATTTAATCACCCCCTGGGCGTCAAAAGCTTGCAGTTTTTGTTGGAGAAACTTGGTGAGACACTTGAAAGGGTAGGCACCAAAGACTATAGTAAATCATAATGGTTGGGTCAGCCAAAGGGGTGATCCATGGCCCTTCAAGAATGTATTAATCTGATTTGCCAGTTGGCTGTCATTGGAGCCCTCATTGGGAGGGCTTACATAGATGGATTCTTTGTTCAGGTAAAGGGGGAAGTTGAGTAAGTAAAAACTTTTAAATGATAGGGTAAAAATTTGAGTATGATGATAATCAGCAGAAAAGGAGTGATCCAGAGGAAGAGCTAAAGCAGGAGGAAGGTCTGTGGTTAAATTTTTGTCTGGTTCCTGTGTCTTTGGGCCGTATCTATGGAGCAATTGCATTGGATCATGCATTTTTTAAAAATTTTCTTCTAAAGCTCCCAGTAGAGTGTTAAGAACGATTACAATCCTTAGTTCAGTTTAGCTTTCTTCACCAGATTCTTAGTCTGCACGTCTCATCTTGAAGACTCTGCCCTCTTTAGTGTGACTCTGCTTGTGGTTTTAGTCATTTGCTCTACTCAGACTAAGCTCACAGAATCTGGCATACACACAAAGAAATATGTGAATGTATAAACAAGTACGGAGCACGTAAGGAGGTGGTTGTAGCATTAGTTGTTGCCGATTAATGCAAGCAAACTCACTCCCTGGGACAGCCGCAGGTTGAATTCAATCCCCGGTGGTCTCTGCATCAAAGACCCTCGCAGGGCTGACCTGGCTGAGGGCCCACTCCATCGCCCTCACCAGCCCAGCGAGTTGCGCGGGAAAAGCGGCCCGCGCCGCGCGGCCTCCAGCCGGTGGGAGGCGCTGCGGAGCAGCCGCTTCCTTCCGCCTGCTTCCTCCTTCCGCCCCGGCGCCGGCACATCCTGTTTTCGTTGGCCGCGCTCTGATGGCGGTCAGTGCTGGAGCTTTGGGCGCTCAGTAGGCTCGGTCCTCGCTCGGCGCCGTGAGGGCTGGGTGCCTTCCCCCTTTGTCCTCCTCACAGGCCTGCGCGTCGTTCCGAAGGGCGCAGGCCTTCCGGTGGCCGGCAGCATGGGCCGGGAGTCTCGGTGAGTCCCCGGAGGCCGCTTCCCTGGGCTCGGAGAGGAGCGTGTGGAGGTGGCGGCGCGGCGGGGGCGGGCTGGCCCGACGTGTTGCCCCTGAGGCGCCGCTCACCTCGGCTGGGAGGACACGCCGCCGGCGCGCAGGGCCGCAGACGGCCCCGTGTGTGCAACAGCCGGGTCCAGCCCTGAGCGGGAACAGCCCTCCTCACCTCATCCTGCCCCTTCACTGAGCCCGCAGCCTCTTCCCCTCGGCCATCCCTAACCCGCTCTCACTCCCCTTCCACCTGGCCTTTGCGACGTCGCTTGGGCCCACTTTAGTTTACTTTCGTGCCCGCGTGGGCCTCCTGAGTCTTTTAAAAGGAACATGTGGGCACTTTTTTCTTTCTTTCTTTTTTTTAATCTCACGTGCAGTATGTGTACAACTGGCTCTCATTGGGTTGCAATAAACACCTGTTTCATGGCCATTTACTTCTCAGGTAGATTCTGTATTACTTTACCTGTTTCTTTTTTTTAAAACCCTTCCCGCGGGATAAGCATATGGTGTCTTCAAAACTTTAGAATCTTGATAACGACTTCAGGACCTCGAGGTATTACTACCGTCATCATCATCATCATCCTGAAAGGTTACTGATAAGTTTCTAGATAGTCTGAAAGATACTATGGTTCACTGTCTAGGGAGAATTAAAATTTTGCTTGCTTTTGATGGTAACAGCGCTTGACTGGATTACAACTTAGGTTTTTGGGACATGAGGAAAGTGTGAGGGGAGCATCTTGAAATTTTGCAAATATAGGAAGCCTGTAACGTTATCCGGTTAACGGCAAATGGTCTGTCACTTTGACCGTAGTCAGTTCTTGTGGCGATGTTTTAAATCTCCCAAAGGCATTGTTCTTTATCTGGCTACCCAGACCAGAGATCTGGATGCAGTTATTTGACGCGTCCTTCCCACTGCACTATTTCCCCACTCCTGATGTCTCTGAATTAATTAAGGCCCTTAGTGTTTATTGCCCAGACAGATTCAAATTGATCCCTCCCTGAAGTACCGTTCTTGATCTTGCCGTTGTAAGTAGTATGCTGGAACCCGAGTGCCACTTCAGAAATAACGTTAATGACTAATTAAATATTGGAGTGAGCTAATGGCAAGATGAAGCTATATTAAACAAATGCAGGTTTACTGAGAGCATCGTGGGAGAGGGAGGAGGGAGAGAGGGGAGAAGAGAGGAGATAAAGAGAAGTGGGGGAGGAAGTGACAGAGGGAAGGGGGGAGAGATAGAGAAGGGCCAAGGCAGGAGCAAAAGGGAGATGGAACAAAAAAATGTCTGGGTTATATAATGAAGGACCCCTGGGAGCAGGATGCCCTGCTCCTAAGTAGAGGGCAGGGTATGCCAGCCACGCCCTGCAGCAGTTAGGGACCTAACAGTTGAGACCTGGCCATTTTCTGTCATAGATGAAAGTCAAAACTTCTGCAGACCTTTCACAGGAAGGTCCATTTTCTCCCTTTACCTTTATACTATTGTCTTTCTGCCATTCCTGGTTTATAGTCTTGGTTTGTTCTTGGAACAGTGAAAGGCTTAGAGGTGAGAAAGAACAGGGTGTTTGAGAAATAGCTCCAACAGTCAGTTTTCGATTGAAGAGGGCTAGAAGATAGCTACTGAAAAGGCTCAGAGAGTGAGTAGATTGTTCATTTCCTTGTAACTGGCCATTTTTGGTGGTGGTGACTTGAAGGCTGCTATGAATTGATCTTGGTGCCTCACACAGGCCAGGTCTGTACTAGACCATGGCTTCTCCCCCAGCACAGCCTCATTTTTTTCTGTTTATTATAGTCACATGTGGAGATACCCAACAGTTCTCCTTCACCCTTATCCTTGACTTTAACTCATTGCCTGGAGTCAGTGCTGGTGTTTGTGCTTTCATGGTTTTGTTTTCATTGCCTATCTTGATATTTCTGAGCATCCATGCTTGCTGTTCTGACCTAAGTGGTCACTGTTTCTTAACCTGGATGGTGGCTCTGGTTGCCTGTTTTCTTTTCCACTGTTGCCTCCTCTGTTGTTTTTTTATATACAAGATTTCTTAGTCAAGGCTAGCTTTGAACTGCTGGTCCTCCTGCTTTCACCTCCAAGTGCTGGCGTTACATGCCTGGCTGATTAATACTTCAAAAATTGTCTTGAGGTTATGTCACTGTTTTGTTTAAAACTCTTCCAGTAACACCTCTTTTTATTATTGTACGAATTTTTATTCATGGGGCTGGAGAGATGGCTCAGTGGTTGAAAGTGCTGGCTGTTCTTCCAAAGGACCTAGATTCAGTTCCCAGCCCCACATGGCCCACAGGTGTCTGTAACTCCCATTCTGGGGATTTACTGCTGTTTTCAGGTTTCCTAGGCACCTGCACACATGGGATGCACATGTGTGTACTCAGGCATGTACATGTGCGCATAAGTGAACTAATTAAATGTATTTCTGTAGAGATGGGAACTTGCTGGTCTGAAACTGTTTAACATAAGTGATCTCTCCTCAGTCTTAGCTGGCACGAGAGGTGTCTGCCAACAGGTGTGGCCCATTAGCTTTTCATCTTACTCAGGGTAAAGGACACAGACATTGTAAGTGCCTGTGAGGTGCTCCATATTTGACCACTTGGTTATTTCTCTGGTCTTGCCTCATGGCGATCTCTTTGAGTTTTTTCTTTGAGACAGAGTCTCATTCTGCAGTACTGACTGGCCTCGAACTCAGAAATCTGCCTGCTTCTGCCTCCCAAATGCTAGGATGAAGGTGTGTGCCACACATCTGGTGTACGGTCTAACTTGCTTAACTGTCTTCCTTGCTATTCCCTTGTGTGCCAGTCCAGATTCCTTCCCCTGAATTTACTCTTGTGTGTTCTGCCTGGAAGGTCTCCCCTGTATGCCTGCATGGCTCCTGCTTACATTTCCTTCAACAGTCTCTGAAATGTCACTTTATTAGTGAGGACCTTGTTGGTTGTCTGATATAAAATGTCAGACTTCCCATTTGCTTCCTTTTATTCTGAGCTGGTTGTCTCTGTCCAGTACTTGACACTTGTACATTTGTGTCTTCACTTGCCCAGCATCTCTTCCTTCACCAGAATGTAAGCTATCTTCTGGAAGAATGGCCAGTGCTTTAACTGCTGAGCGTCTGTCTCTCCAGCCCCTTTGACAGGGTTTTTCCTTTGTAGCCTCTGTATTTGCCGAGGTTTTTAACATAGAAATAAAGCACATGCTGCCTGCTAAGTGTACTCTTTGGTTTGACACTTTGCAGCCACTACCGCAAGCGCTCAGCATCTCGAGGACGCTCAGGAAGTCGCTCTCGGAGTCGCTCACCCTCTGACAAAAGAAGCAAACGTGGAGATGACAGACGTTCTAGGAGTCGAGACAGAGACAGAAGGAGAGAGAGGTCTCGGAGTAGGGACAAAAGAAGATCTCGGTCAAGGGACAGGAAACGCCTGAGGTAAGACATTTCGTCTCTGGGCCTTACTGGATGGACTGGGCTCCTTCATTGCTGAGTTGTGGTTTGGAAATTCTGGTCTGTTCCTGGGCCTCCTGTTTTTCCCTATTGTTTGGTTAGACAGAGGTGGGTGTGATTGTATCTTTAATCTCAGCCCTAGGGAGTCAGAGGCAGGTGGATCTCCTGTGTTCCAAGCCAGTGAATTCTCTGTATTTTCTAGATGAGGAAACACGGAGTTGGGGATTGTCATGTGGTAATGAGCAGCTCATGGGAAGAAATGTTGCCTCCAAGTTTTCAGACTGTGGTCGTTGAGCACAGGGTCTGCCCACCTCCTTCCTTAGACTCAGGCCCCCCATTTCCCTTCTAGGACTAGGGCTTGCGTAGCTCAGCGAGTGCCCAGGGCTAGCTGCAGCCTCAGCTGTGGGCTTTCATGCTCCAGATGGTAGATTTGAAATATCTGTTATACAGCTTGTTAGGTTTGTTAGCAAATTTCATTGTGAATGTTTCCATTGACCTCTGTAAGAACTGGCTTCACTTGTCCTGTTTTGCCGACTTGGTATCTAATTGTGAACTCTGCCTCAATAATGATCTTAAGTTTAAGAACCTTTTTTCAGTTTGGGACAGTCATAATCTGAAATAATGAGTCTCTTTGCCCACAAAATAAAAGAAAACTCTCCCTTTCAGGCGTTCCAGAAGTAGAGAACGAGACAGAAGCCGAGAGCGAAGAAGATCTCGGAGCCGAGATAGGAGGCGCTCAAGGAGTCGAAGCCGGGGCCGGCGATCCAGGTCCTCCAGTCCTGGCAGCAAAAGCAAAAAGGCCGAGAATAGGTAGCACCATCATTGGACTGGACCTGCTGTATTAATTCTCTTCCCTGTGTCTCTAGTTTCTCTTTAAATTCATCCTTATCAGTAATTAATTGCTTTGAGCTGTTGGCTCAAAAAAATTTTTTTATTTCATTTTATTTATTAGGTTATGGGGTTTATACTTCAGTTAGAGAACAGCAGATTCTGTGGGTCCTACACTCTACACTGTAACCTTATTTAGTATATCTTGTTAAGGGTCAGAACTTTTGTAAACATCTTTTCGGGAATTCAGTTTCTTTCCTTGGGGCAGTGATGAGTACTTGAAGCAGGCTTGCTGGTTGCCATGCTGGGCAAGCCCTCTGCATTCAGGCACATCTTTGGCCTCAGTGTTTGTTCCTTTGAGGTTGTTTTCTCAGATAGTTAAGATATTTGTTGGCAACTGTTTAAAGATTGCTGTTTGTTGATTTATATATACCTGTGTAGGTGTGTATATGAGTGTAGGTACCAGTGGAGGCAGGAGGCCTCAGATCTTTTGGGCGCTGGAGTCACAAGTGGTTGTGAGACACCTGTTGAGGGTGCTGAGAACTGAACTCCTTCTTGAATTTAAAGCAGCAAATGAATTTAGCCAGTGAGTCAGCTCTGCAGCCTAACAAATACCTTTTCACTTTCGTGGTATACCTTACTGTACTGCTGTTGCAACATGTGGCCTTTGCTTGTGTGTAGTAATTGTGTATTTCTTGTGATGCTAATACCACTCAGTTGAGAGCCTCTTGTCAGTTTGGTGTGCTTGCTCCTCACAGTTTCCTACCACTTGGTGTTACTACTTCAATGAAAACCAAGAACCTGTTTCATGTTGTTTTATTTAGTTGTTGGCACCTCTCCTTTGTTGTTTGTTTTCCTTTATAAGTTGTACTTTCCTTTTACCAAGGCCAGTATAATACTGTTGGGATTTCTTGAAATTCAAAATAATCCTTGGTCATGTCGGGAGGCAGAGGCAGGTAGATTTCTGAGTTTGAGTTCAGCCTGGTCTGCAGAGTGAGTTTTAGGACAGCAAGGGCTCTGCAGAGAGAACCTGAAAAGCAAAGAAAATGAAAAGAAAGTGAGATGGAAGATTACAGAATACTGACTTCTATCTCTTTTTATGTATATGGGTGTTTTGCATGAATGTGTATCTGTGTGCTGTGTGTATACCCGGTGGCTGTGGGTTTCAGAAGAGGGTGTAGGATCCCCAAAAAGGGAGCCACAGACATTTGGAGTCACCGTGTTGGCGCAGTAGTCAAACCAGACTCCTCGAAGAGCAGTTGGTGCTTTCAGCTGCCGAGCCATCTCTCTAGCCCAGTTTGTCTCTTGACCGTGGTTGTGGGAATGTGAATATGCATTTTATAATTAGTTCAGTTTATTATCCCAGTCACTTGTCCAGCTTATTTCTTTATTGAGACAGGAGCTTGCTGTACAGTCCTGTTGTCCTTTGCCTCTCGAGTATCTTGTGTTAACATTCATCTCTGAATGAAGCCACTGTTGACATTTCGCTGTTGTTTTGACATCCGTGTGTGCATCTTAGATTACTTTGTTTTTAACTTTCCAGGAATAGAGTCTTGCATGCTTTGTTCAGCATCGTTTGAGCGTTGTCTCTGTTGCTTCTGTCAGTAGTTCAGTTTTGTTGCTCAATAGTGTTCTGTGGTGTTACTATATACAACTTAGTACTCCATTGAACTGGTGTGTAGCTAGGCTTTGAGGGCCTTGTTTAGTGAGAATTCTGGAATTTTGGTTTCTTTTAAAACAGAACTATATGACTATGCTTTCATTTTAATGCCAGGTGTGGGGTGTGGGACTGCTCCAGACTGTCTGCAGCAGTGGACTATGATTTGCCTCATGCTCCAGCAGAGGTGTGGTTTTTCCAGGTGCAGATGGTTTCTGTGATTGTGTGACATTTGAATTGTAGAAACTTTTCAGAGAATATATAAATGTTAGAGCCCTGATAGGTGGGATGGATGGATATTGGTTGCTCAGGGGTGTTGGTTGTGGTTAGCTAGTAGTCATGGTCAAATAAATTAGATTTAGAGGTCTCTCTCCTCTAGCCTTATTTCTCTCCCATGGATGAAATGGATGGTTTGAAATGGGGAGGGTGGGGGGGAACAAAGTAGCAAAAGGTCAGTTACAGCCTGAGCTTGCTTTCTCATTTCTTTTTTCTGCGATTTTGGCATAAAATCAAAACCTTGTGCTTTAGAGGCAGGTGTTTGTCTTCTGAGCTATCCCCATAGCCTAAGGCTTTTTGAGAAGGGGTACCTCATACTGGCGCTGAATCCCTGACTCCTGCAGCCTTTTGCGTGCTGGTGACTATTCCTGTGTACCTGCCCTAGCATGCCTTGGCCTGAGCATTCCTAAGAAATAGATCTGGAAGTGGGGCTTCTGGGTCACAGACACAGCTCTGTGTAACGAGGCGATGGCAGGTTGCTTTCTGGAGGGTTTGTCCTCCTGCTCCGCCACAGTGTGTGAGATTCTCTTCCCCATACCTTCCCAGTGTCTAACCTTGCTGGTCAGTTTTAAGTGTCTGCCAGCTGGTTAGATAGGCGATTATAGAGTGGGTTTTTTGATCTTGATGGGAAGAACTTCATTACAGAGAGGTTTTGGTGTCCAAGATGGTGGCTCCCAGGAGAGATGACTCCCTGTGTGCTTAATGATGGCTAGTCAGGCTGGACAGTCTTTGCATCTTCAGGGGCCATTTGGATTTCTTCTCTGAAGCACATGTTTATAGCTTACAAAAATTTACGTCATCATTTTAACTTAATTTTTATGTGTTCAGTATTTGCCTGCATGTATGTGTACCACATGTGTACCTTGTGCTGAGGTCTGAAGAGGGCGCCAGATTCTCTTCATCTGGAGTTGCACATCCTGTGGGTGCTGGAACCAAGGCCATGTTGTCTGTAAGAGCTCTCGATGACCCCTGAGCTTCTCTCTGGCACATTTTTTTTCCTTTATTTTTCTATTGGATTATTTCTTTGATAAAATTTCATTTATAGGGGTTGCTGCTCTTGTTGTTGCTCTTGTGTTTTGGTTGGTCCTGGCTGACTGCTTCTTGTCTAAAATACTGGGATGAGAAGTGTTCTCAGTTAGGAGCTTCTCTATTTTGTTATTTATATATGTCTAATGAGAGGTATCTTGGAAATGCTATCCATGTCGACCTAGATTTTGTCTTTTCTGAGCATCTTACACAGTGCACAAGGAGGGTTTCTGTGGCTGTTTTGATTTTGTGCTGCTGGGGATTGGCCCAGTGCAATGTGTAGGCTAAGCAGTTACCCTCCTGCTAAACCGCCCTTCCCCCATTCTGTATATTTTAGTGTGTCTGCATGACTGCAGCCTGCTGTGTGCAGTTAGATGTGAAATTTTTACTTGAGATGTTAAGTACACACGTAGTTTCAGATTTTTGCATTTTGGGGTTTTCAATTTGTACTTGTGATAAATAGCAATTTTTCAAATTAAGAATAAACCTAATTCTGGGCATGGTGGTGCATATCTTTATCTTGGCACTTAGGAGACAGAGGCACTCTTGAGTTCAAGGCCAGCCTGGTCTACAGAGTTAGTTACAGAACAGCCAGGGTTACACAGAGAAACCCTGTCTCAAAAAAAAAAAAAAAAAAAAAACCCAGCCAAAAACCAAAAACTGACAAACGGATAGGAAAAGAACATTATATTTCATTTAAATAAAGATTAGCATACTAAATAAAACTATATATATATATACACACACACACAAACACGTGTAAGTAGCATAATTAATAGAGTTTACATCAAGAAAGAAAAATTGGTGTAACATTAAAAAGTTAGTGTATGTTAATGAGATTTAAGGAGAAAGGTTATTTAATCCTAGAAAAAAGTTTTACTATTTGTTTTTTGTGTTTTTGTTTTGTTTTGTGTGTGTGTTTGAGACAGGGTTTCTCTGTGCAGCCCCAGTTCTCTGGAAACTCACACTGTGAACCATGCTGGCCTTGAACTCAGAGATCTGCCTACCTCTGCCTCCCAGTACCACCACCACCCGGTTTACGCTTTTTCTAAAATTGTGGTATGTGAGTGTGCTTATGGTATACTTGTCTGTGTGTGCACGTGTAAAGACCAGTACTTTGGTGTCTTCTTCAGGTATTCTCTGCCTTGTGTTTAAGACAGTGCCCTGACTTCGGCAGGGGTGTTTGCAGTGAGTTCCTGGAAACTCATCTCATGGCTCTCCTTCACATGGGGGCTGTGGATCCAAACTTAGATTCTCATGGTTGTGTAGGAAGCAACTTACTCACCAAGCAGTCTTCCCAGCCCATTTTATTAAGTTTAACATATCTGTGCTAGAATGTTAATCACAGCAATCAGGGATTACAGGCAGTCAGATCACTTGTGAGTTCCAGCCCAGCCTGGTCTGCAAATCAAGTCCAGGACAGCCAAGGCTACACAGAGAAACCCTGTCTCAAAAAACCAAAACTAAAACAAACAAACCCCCCATATCTGTGTTTTTTAATTTAGCAGACATGAATAAAAGGATATTTTATAAACTGATCATAAGATTAGAAATGGGGCTGGGTGAGTTAGCCCAATGGGTAGAGTACCTGAGGACCTTAGCCCACGGGCAAGAACTCAGGTGATAACCCAGCGCATGGTGTGCACTTGTAACCCCAGCACCAGGGAGAGGACAGACTTAACAGTTGGGCTGGCCAGCCAGCCTAGCCCCAATCAGCAACCTCCAGGCTGATGTGGGACTCATCAAGTAAGGTGGACACTCCTAAGGAATGCTACCTCAGATTGTGCTCTGGACTCGACTCTACACCTGCACGCACATGCACAGACACCTACATACTTGTGAACACACATGAGAGCTACAAAGGACATAATCTGAAAAATGAGAGGAGGGCTCCCTGTGCGGTGTCCAAAGAGATGCATCATAAAGTGGCAGTCTCAAGAGTCTGGACAGGGTTAGGAGTCTGTGTGGAGATGGACTCGCAGAGCCCGATGCACACTCATGCTCAGAGCCGGTCGGTAGATGTCAGGTTACGTTGCAGTGACTGGAGAAAAGGTCTCACGATAAATATGCAGTCTGAGGACAGCGTGGTCTCCAGGGCAAGTTCCAGGTCAGCCAGGGCTACACGGAAAACCAAAAAGAAGAGCAGCCGTGTGCTAGGAACATTTGCTGCTCTGTGGTAAAGTCACTGTGTTCACAGAACAGCCCCGAGCAGAACAGAGAACAAAGTAAATGGCAAAAAAGCTGGTAATTCTTATTACACTAGAACTTCTTGTGGAAGTTTATGTCATAGAAGTTTGTACTGGAGATTATCGTGAAGAAGAAAGAGTTTGGTTATTTTTTATATTCTGTATATGAGTGTTTCACCTGCATGTGTGTCTGCATGCAGTACCTGTAGAGGCCAGAAGAGGGCACCTGGAACTGGTTATGCTCTATAGGCTTACTTGGAACTGAACTTGGGTCTTTAAGTGTATTTAACGGTGAACCATCTCTCTAGCCTGACATTGATTAATTAATTTTGTTTTTTCAAGACCGGGTTTCTGTGTGTAGCCCTGGCTGTCCTAGACTCACACTGTAGACCAGGCTAAACTCACAGAGATCTGCCTGCCTTTGCTCCCCGAGTGCTGGGATTACAGGTGTGCGCCACCACACCTGTCTTGATTAATTTTATATCATTAAAAGTAAGCTATTTTGTTATTAGAGGCATAAGGCAAAATGTAAGACTGTTGTAATCTTAAGTACTACTACATACGTGATTTACTAAATTTTTTTCTTAAGTTTTGTAATTGTTTTTCTTAGACAAATTTCCAAATATTTAGTATTGTTTGCTACAAAATATTTACTTTTCTCATATACCTAGGTATTTATTATTGAGCATCATACTCAATAATATGTGTCTAAGTCTATTAAATAGTCGTAAAGTGGGTATCGTAGGACTTCAAGATGGCTCAGCGATAAAGATGTTATTGCTAAGGCTCCACCTGACTCTGATGCCTAGTTCCAAATGTAGGAGAGACCTGACATCTACAAGTTGTTCCCTGACCACCACATGCTATCTCTGTCTCTCTCTTTCTCACATACGCATTACTGAATCATTGTAATAAAGTGAAGAAGAAATGATTCTTGTGTTTCCAAACGGATGTTATCTAACTCTGTTTTGTTCTTTGGTAGGTCTAGGTCCAAAGAGAAAGCAGAAGGTGGGGACAGTTCTAAAGAGAAGAAAAAAGACAAAGATGACAAGGAAGATGAGAAAGAGAAGGATGCTGGGGTACGTGTTGCTGCAACAGTCCTGAAATGGCAGTCTTGTTTTCACAACAAAATTATTTAATGACGCTCTTTTATTTTTATGTAATTGATAATGATAAAAGTCTTCAAGAATCTTTCTGAGAAATGTTGCATATTTATGTTAATTGTTTTTACTTAGAAAATGTGATCAATCCATATTCACAGTATCAAATTTGCCTAAAGCATACATATGATAGCCTGGTGTGGCGATGCATGCTTGTAATCCTAGCATTTGGAAGCAGAGGCAGGTGGATCTCTGTGAGTTCGAGGCCAGCCTGGTCTACAAAGCAAGTCCAGGACAGCCAAAGCTACACAGAGAAATCATGTCTCAAATAAAACCAAAATAAAAGGTGTATGAATTTAGACTCCAGACAGAATCTAGGCTCAGTAGGACCAGCAAGGTGGTTTAGTGGGAAAGCAGTTGTCACAGAAGCCTGGTGGCCTGTAATTTAATTGAGGGACCCACATGAAGGTAGGAAGAAAGGGTGGACTTTATGTCTTCTGTTGACTGCTACACTCATGCTGTGCATATGTGCCCACAGAGGCAGGCACACGTAACTAAGTAAAATGAAAAGGGCTAAGGCATACAACAGTGTACTTTTCCTAGCATCCTTGCCAGTGTAGGGATGTCAGAATTGATTCTCATCAACATAATGGGATTAATTGATAATTATGTGAGTGTTCTTGTTAGATTTTGTTTAATTATTTTATGTGTGGGTGTTTAGCCTATATGTCTGTGTGCTGCTTGTGTGCCTGGTGCCGCCAGAATAGGGTGCCAGATTCCTGGAACTGGAGTTAGAAGTGGCTATGAGACACCATGTGGGTGCTGGGAATCAAGCTCAAGTTCTCTGGAAGAGCAGCCAGTGCTTTTAACTGGTGAGCCACCTCTCCAGCCAGTCCTTTGGATTTCTTAATTGAAAGTGCTTTTTCCTGTGATTCAACCCTTACTCTCTGTCCATCCCTCCATTTCTCATTGCGTCTCTTTCTCGGAGTCCTGCAGTATGTAGTTCAGGCTGGCCTGGAGCTACCCTAGCCTGCTGGGTTTACAGGTGCTAATGATAAGGTCTGCCTTTGTGATTCCATTATTACATTTATTTTGTGTGGGAGTCAGTTTAACCTTCAAGACTTAATTTTTCCACTATGTGAAGCATTGGGATTGAATTCAGATCGTCAGGCTTGGCAGCAAGTACCTGCATCTACTGAGGCATTCTGCTGGCTTTGGTTTTCATAGAATAATAGGATAATTATAAAAGTGTGTGATTATTAAATCTGTTTTGTGTTTAGGAATTTATATGTTTATATAATTTATCCGATTTTCTTTTTTTAATATTTCGGAGAACTTACTTAAATCTCATGTGGAGTACACTTGTTAATTCTGATTTTGACTTTACTACTTTTTTTTCTCCTTCCCTGCCCAAAGAACTTTGACCAGAATAAGCTGGAGGAAGAAATGAGAAAACGAAAAGAAAGAGTGGAAAAATGGCGAGAAGAACAGCGTAAAAAGGCCATGGAAAACATAGGAGAACTGAAAAAGGAAATTGAAGAAATGAAACAAGGGAAAAAGTGGAGTTTAGAAGATGATGATGGTATATTTGGGATGTGGGTGATGCTTTTTTTCAAATTGTGGAACATAGCTGGGCAGTGGTGGTGCACACCCTACACAGAGGCAAGCCTGGTCTACAGAACAAGTTTCAAGGCAGCCATGGCTACACAGAGAAACCCTGTCTCAAAAACAAGCAAACAATAAACAAAATTGTAGAAAATATGCATGATGCTGTATTTACATTTTAACCTTTTGTCTACAGCCCCTATCAACCTGAGGGTCAAAGTCAGGGCCATGTGCATGTTTAGCAAATGCCCTAGCACGGAGCTACTTTCTCATTCCACTTTAATCATTTCAAGCAGAATGTTAGGTGTACTTATTCACACTACATTCAGCATTGTATAGCCACCGTCACTGTCCATTTCCAGAGCTCTTTCATCATCCCAGGTAGAAAACTATCCATTAAAGATCTAACCATCCTGCCTCCCAGCCCCTTGTGCCTTACACTGGTTTCTGGCTCTGAGAATATGTCCATGTCTTTCATAGTGCAGTCATTCTATTGGTGTCTTCTTGTGTCTGGCTCCCCCCCCACCCAAGACGGGCTCACTGTGTAGATCTGGCTCTCCTGGAACTTCCTCTGTAGACCAAACTGGCCTTGAACTCTGAGATTTGCAAGCTATATGCGTCCCAGCTTTAGAAATACATTAAGTATAATTACTCTTTACCTCTCTTCAATTAAGTGATTTGCTAGTATTTTTTTGCTCACTTTTATGTAATAGTAATACACACGATATTAAAAATGTGAGACCTTCCAGGTGTGAGCATATGAACTGCGGAAAGAGTGAACGATAAGCCAGGTTGAGGGATGCTTGCCCAGCGGGAGAAAAGTGATGGAAGTAACAGAATGGATGTGGGAGTGAGCTCAGGTAGCCAGGCCTGTGCAGCAGGCGCTCGTGCCACAGGCATCTCCCTGGCCTGCCTGTGACTGCCTTCTGAAATGCATTCCCAAAGCAAGTGTACTGTGCCATTCCAGATGACGAAGATGATCCTGCCGAAGCTGAGAAGGAGGGAAATGAGATGGAGGGCGAGGAGCTAGATCCATTAGATGCCTACATGGAGGAAGTGAAAGAAGAAGTGAAGAAGTTTAACATGAGGAGTGTGAAGGGTGGTGCCGGGAATGAGAAGGTATGTAGAGAGCTGCTCTCATCACTGTGTGCTCACTCTCTTTGCTTCCAAATTCCAGACCTTAGTATGGTTTTCTAGGCTCTATGGTGGTGCACAGCTTTAAGCCCAGCTCTTGGGAGGCAGAGGCAGGTGGATCTCTGCAAGCTCCAGGCCTGCCTGTTCTGTATAGTGAGCTCCAGGACAGTCAGGAGGACATAGAGAGACCCTGTCTCAAAAACAAAACAAAACAAAAAAAAACCAACCAAAACAGAGGAGCCTATATTAAATTGTTTTCATTACATTATTTCCTATGTGTGTGCTTGAGTGTATATTTGGGCATGTGCATATGACAGTGTGCCTGGGGTCGTGGGTGTCAGAAGACAACTTGCAAGTGGGAATATGCCCCTTTCTCGATTGGCAGCAAGTACCATTCCCCCTGAGCCATGTGCCAAGTCCAGAGAGTACAGTGTCTTGAGTTAAGAATGCCGTCCCAGGTATAGAGAGACGACTAAGCACTTAAGAGCACCGGCTGCGCTTCCAGAAAGCCCAGGTTTGATTCCCAGCACCCACATGGTAGCTCACAATCATTCGTAGATCAGTTACAGGGGATTCCCATGCTCCCTTCTGGCATTGGCAGGTACTACATGTACGGGTGGTCTAGGCAGGCATACACATAAATTAGTAAATTTTTTTAGAAAGATCCTTTTTTTTTTTTTGTGACTGACGAGTACTTGAAAGAAAAAGCATTAAAAATGTCATTTTGGGCATCGAAGAAGTGGAGAGCTCAGTCTGTTTAATTCATTGTTCTTCAGAACAATGCTGGATTGTCTAATAAGCGAAACGTCATTGAGTAGAATTTCAACAGTATATAACAGTGAGAAATGAGCCTGTGTTTGTAGTGTTGGGGCTGGAGAGATGGCTCAGTGGTAAAGAGCACTGGCTGCTCTTGCAGAGGACCCAGGTTCAGTTCCCAGAACCCGCGTGGTGGCACACAACCCTGTGCGACTGCAGTTTCCAGAAAAAACTGTTTTGGCATCAGGCTCACAAGTAGTGCAAAATATCTGTACACATAAAGTACATTTAAAGATGTTATATAAACTCACATTCTGAGTCCGTTGTGGGTGTGTGACCATATCTTGAGTGCTTAGGAAGTCCTATTAAACAGTTCACACAGAACAAAAACACAGCTTTCTTGTTCTTCAAACTTCAGTCATGTAAGTTTAAATGACAGTTGTGGGATTTAACGTCTTGTATCTAGTGTCTGCATATTTTAAAGTCTTTTGTTTTACTTTTGCAAGATGTTTTAGTACTTCTTTTTTATTTTAGAAGTCTGGGCCAACAGTCACAAAAGTTGTTACTGTGGTAACAACCAAAAAAGCAGTAGTAGATTCTGACAAAAAAAAGGGAGAGCTGATGGAAAACGACCAGGATGCCATGGAGGTGAGTCTCCGTTCATTCTGACCTGGTTCATGCTCATGCTGCACAGACTACTGTTGGGGCATATTCTGCTACTCTCTGTGTTACAGTCTAACTGTGTGCAGCTGTGGGATAGTCTGGAACCCTTCGTCCTCTCTTGTGTCTTCCTTTCTCTTTCCTCCTCTTTATCGGCCCTTCTCAGGCAGGCAGCACAGGATAGTGTAGCAGCAAAATGAGTGACGCTTCTTTCTGCTGACCTATGCTGTTAAGATCCTACTAAGGAAAACAATAGCAAAACTTAATGGCATCTCTGAGAATGCATTTCTGAGGCCTGTAGTACTTTTAAAAACTTAGACTAAAGAAAAAAAGCTTTTAAGAAGTCGGTTTCCTTATTTCCATAATAACGGACGTTCTTACTTGAGCTTGTGCTCTTACTTGAGATTATGCAGTTGTAAGGTTCCTGGAGCAACACGGGGATGGGTTGGATAGCACACGATCTGCCACGCACCGTGGACTGGTTCCTTGGCGAGAGGGGCTCTGTGACTGCCAGGACTGTTGTCTGTTGGTGGGGGAAACGAGTAATGGACTTTCTCTTTGTTTTCCAACATTCAAGTACTCTTCAGAGGAGGAGGAAGTTGACCTTCAGACAGCCCTCACAGGGTACCAGACAAAGCAGAGGAAGCTTCTAGAACCAGTTGATCATGGGAAAATTGAATATGAGCCGTTCAGAAAAAATTTTTATGTTGAAGTTCCAGAACTAGCAAAAATGTCTCAAGAGGGTAAGCTGTTTCTGCTCACTTGTTCATTCCCTGTGGTGACCTCAGAGGAGCACACACTTCACCCCCCGCAGGGGACTGCACAGGCCTGAGGTGTGTTCAGAAGAATTTTTAAAAAGAGTAAAACAGACCTAGTCACATAGTTGTTGTTCTTAGGGATAAAAGTACTGTTCATGTAAGATGCAGATAGAAAGTTTCCATTGGCTTGTTGGTAAGTGAGACAATTGGTGTGACTGACAGTTGTCAATCTGTTGTTGGTTATGTAAAGGCAATCTAGGCAACTCAGTCAGAACAGGTGATAGTGTTGTCAATCAGTCACTATTTTGTTGCAGTTGCTGGAAACATGAAAACCGAAGTGTTAAAATTGGGGTATTTTACGTTCTTCCTTTTTTGAAGTAGTAATGACTTTGTCTCTCTGAGCTTTAGTGTTTCTCTTGTGTGGCTGTGAGATTTTATTCCATAGCCCTTAAAGAGGGGTCAGGGTGTTGACACTGACCCACCTAGTCAGTATAGGTAGGTGGCACCAGTAAGAGCTTTCTAACGGGGCTTTGTTTTCTAGAGGTCAATGTGTTTCGCTTGGAAATGGAGGGCATCACAGTAAAAGGAAAAGGCTGTCCCAAGCCGATTAAATCATGGGTACAATGTGGAATTTCCATGAAGATACTAAATTCCCTCAAAAAGTAAGTGGCTGATGGTTATCTGTACTTTTCAGTGTCCTGCTTCTCACAGTAGCCCTTTCACACAGGTATTCTCTGGACCTCAGTTATATCCATAAGTGAAATTTAAAAAAAAAAATTCTTTTAAATGTGTTTTTTGTTGTTTTGGTTTATTTTGTTTTGAGATGGCATCTCTCTGTGTAGCCCTGGCTGTCCTCGAACTCAATACATAGACCACACTGGCCTTGAACTCACAGGTGCTCTTGCCCCTGCCTCCTGCGTGCTGAAATTAAAAAAAGGTGTCTGCCACACACTGGGCCTTTACATGTTTTTTTTCATTTGTTCCATGTGTTTTATTACTTGCCGCCTTGAGCATGCACACCGTGTCAGGTGTGTGCACAGAGGTTAGAAGAGAGAACTCTGGGAGTCTGTTCTTTCTCGCCCCCTGTGGGATCTAGGTGTCTACCTGGGTTCTGGCCTGGATGCAAGCACATTCTCACTAAGCTGGCTTGCCTGCCCGGCCTTTGGCCTTTTCTGCTCTCCACCAAATAATACTTTATTAGGTGGATATGTCACATTTAGAAAAGCTGATGTGTCTGTCCTCTACGGGGGTTTAATGAGCGTGATTGTTACATTGCATTTTGTTTGTTTGTTTCTTTTTAAGGCATGGCTATGAAAAACCCACACCAATCCAAAGTCAAGCAATTCCAGCTATCATGTCTGGACGAGACTTGATTGGCATTGCCAAGACAGGAAGTGGAAAAACCATTGCCTTTCTTTTGCCCATGTTTAGACACATCATGGATCAGAGGTCATTAGAAGAAGGAGAGGGGCCAATAGGTACAAGTCTTCTCATTTCATGATTCTTCACTGTGTTCGTTGTTACCTCAGAAAGTTATTAATCGTGACAATAAAGATGTCTTCATGTGCATTTCCTTTATCAATACACCAGTTTGGGGCTGATTTCCCCTTACCAGCAGGTGGAGTGAGAATCTTCAGAGCTCTGGAGTGACATCTCAGAAGTACAAAACCAGGCTGGCACAGCTCAGTGTTAAAACTGTGATCCGGCAGGTAGAGCCCTTGGGCATCCGTCAGTTTGCTCATGTTGAGGTGTGCATCCCAGACTCGGTACAGGAGGAGGACTGAATCTCCCTCAGGGGTTCTTGGCCACTGTTTCATGTAGGATGAAGTTTCCAGACTAAGATTTCTTCTCATTTTTGCAGTTACTATTTGCATATTTGAGTGGGGAAATGTGCTTTTTTTGTGCCTATACAAGGCATGCTGTATTCTCTGTCACAGCCTTTCAGAACAAAGTGTGTTTGGGGAGCAGCTTGTGGCTTGTGTAGCACACTGAGCCATTTGATCCTCTTTGTTCTGTGATTTGCTGTTGAAAACTATTTGCATTTTTTTCAAGTATTTTTCTGAGGGTTAAGTATGCTGTTCACTTTTCTTGTAGTTCACTTTTCTTGTAGGGAAAGAATCTCTTTCCCCTTTGCCTCAGTCTCTGCTGTTACTAAGCTTCTGAAACACAATTTTCAGACTTCGTAGAGAGGAAACAAACAAGTTTTACTGTGAGACACGAATTGTGCTGCAGAGCTTAATTTAGTGCTTTAAAGCATCTCCTTAAGAATTGGGGTGATTAGGCTTTTGACGTGTTTATCTTTTCAGCTGTCATCATGACTCCAACTCGAGAGCTGGCTTTACAGATCACTAAAGAATGTAAGAAGTTTTCGAAGACCTTGGGACTCAGAGTGGTCTGTGTGTATGGAGGGACAGGAATCAGCGAGCAGGTAGTTAGAATAAAGCACTCAGTCTTTCTGTCTTTTCTGGTTGACTGATCCAATGAGTTAAGAAGTGATTCTTTTGTTGTAGTGCTTGATGTTTGAATGTAAGTGATTGTCCTTAAAATCTTGGAGGTACTTGGTGTGAAAATCATTGCAGAATGAATTGTGTGCCTGTGGCCCAGTGTTAAGATGGAAGAAGTAAAGTTGTGACCTCGAGGCCTCAGAACTACACAGAAACCTGTCCCCAAAACAGTGTATGATAGAAACTGGCTTTGTATATGTAATGAGTTCTAGGCCAGGCAGGTGTACATGCGAGACCCTGTCTTATACCCCTGATCTCGGGAGAATGAATGATGGATTGCCCTGAGCACATGTTCTGTACGCCTGTTCCCAGGCCTAACAGCTAATAATGCTGCTAGAGATTGAAATTTGCCAGCGTTGTAATCTGGAAGATTCTTTCCACAACAGACAAAAATTGGTGGTTCTGGGATATGATCCACGACTTGATTGTGTTAATCATTTTACCATGTGTATTGCATATCATTTACATATCTAAAGTGGGTTTTGTGAGTGTGTGTGTGCGTGCGTGTGCGTGCGTTTGCTTGAGTATTATTGAACCCAGAGTCCCTTGAATGCAAAGGTGGGCGGGCAGCTCTGTGCTGGTGAACCACAGCCTTCTGGCTCCCAACACACAGTTTGTTGTTAATTATTTCTCAGAAAACCTAGGGGAGGAAAGAAAAAGTAACAATGTGTCTAATACAGATTTTGAAATTATTATTAGCATTAACATGTCCTCCTGCCAGAGAAAGCATGTCTGTTTTTCCACTTTATAAGTGAAAAATTATTCAGAATGCTGAAATAAGTTGATTAACTACGTTAATTGGAGATGGAGTTGGCTCAGAATCTAAGTCTGTAATTCCCAGTCCAACAGGTACTGTCTCTAATGCATGCTGGCTTCTTTAAAAGATGCCAGTAATGCCATGTTTTACTGTCTTTAAAAAGACAGTAATGCTCTCGTCTCCATTCCTAGTGACATGGAGCAAGATTTAAGCCAACCTTGACTGTCTTTGATTTGGCATTTTTTTCATGACAGGATCTGTCTATTCTGTAGCACTGGCTGTCCTGGAACTCACTTTGTAATTAGGCTGGCCTTGAACTCACAGAGGTTCTCCTGCCTCAGCCTCCCAAGTGCTGGGATTAAAGGCATACACCACCATGTCTAGCAGGAAAACTTACTTTATAACTAGTGTTGTAAAAACATGCCTTGGGAGTGTTCACTTGTCTGCTATTTTAAATACTTGAACTGTTCGTTTTTGCTAGTTTATTTGAGAACACAGCCTGAAGTAAGAAACACTTTTCTTTGACACAGGGTTTCTCTGGCTGTCAGGGAACTCTTTCTGTAGACCAGACTATCCTCGAATTCACAGAGATCTATCTGCCTCTGTGTCTAGGATTAAAGGCGGGTACCACCACTGTTTGAGTATAAAACAAATTGTGTGTGTGTTTGTGACAGGATTTCTGGTAGCCCAGGCTGACTTTGAACTTGGTGTGTAGCCAAGGATGACCTTGATTTTCTGATCTTTCTTCTCCCATCTTCCAAGTAATCCTGGGATTGCAAGTGTGCCGCCACTCCTGGCAATAAAACAGTTTCAAAAGCCGCAATAAGGGAAACGTGTTTTAAAGCCTCTGCAGTGAGCATTGAGTGCATGTGCTTTTGCCACAGGCCAGGGGCAGAAGAGGGCGCTGCTGCCAGCCTCACCTTAGCATTGGGATTAGAGAAGCCCCTCAGACCCTGTCAGACAAGGGACAGGAAGGAAGTGGAAGCATGGCAGAGCGGCCTGTGTGTGAATGTGATCTCTGCCAGGGCAGCCTCAGTTCTGCTGGAGAGGCGCTATGTTTCCTTGTTAAGTTTTCATTCATATTTGGGCTGTGTGTGGGGGCGCATGTGTGTGAACTTGCTTCTGTATGTTTGCCCATGTGCACATGCCACTGCACATGTGTCATAGTCAGAAGACAGCATGTAGGAGTCAGTTCTCTCCTTTCACCATGTGGGATCTGGGACTTGAACTTGGTTGTTAGACTTGGCAATGAGCACCTTTACCCACTGCACCATATCACTAGCCCTGTGATAGACTTTCTGAAAGATGCAAACACATGTAGGAAACAGTAGCTCATGTGGAATGTTTGCTACAGAAAAAGTCACCCTGGTAGTTCCTGTAACTACAGAGATGACATCCAGGCCAAGATTCCAGAAACCATAATTGCTTTAGGGTTGGAGAGCTGGCTCAGTGGCTAAGAGCTCTGCCTGCTCCTCTAGAGAACCTAGGTTTGATTCCCAGAGCACCTGCATCACCACTCAAAGCCATCCTAATTTTAGTTCCATGGGGATCCAGTGCCCTCTTCTGGTCTCTGCAGCCACTGCACATATGTGCTTCATAGACATAAGTGCAGAGGAAACACCCAACCACATAAAGCAGAGAAGATGGCCTAGTGCGTGCATGCATAAGGTAGGGATGTGGGGCCCAAAGCAGAGGCTAGGTGTCTGCAGCGCTCTTTCATTGTCTGCTCTATTTGAAAATGCTGCTGTGGCTAAGAAAACTGAAGATGTGGTTTCCTAAATATGGAAAGCATTGATCTCTGTACTAGAATATATATTATATCGCTTATTCTTATGTTTCTTTCTTGGGTTTGAGCAATAGTTGCAAATTAAAATTTGTAAAGTTCTTTACAAATTTACAAAGTTTCAAGTTGCCGTCCTGCTGCTCCCTATCTGTCAGTGATCTAGCAGCCTCACTGGTCACGTGGTGGCCTCCAGTCTTCTCCTCAGATTCTGTCTAACTCGTTAGAGCCATGCAAGGGTCAGTGCACTGTTTTCACATCTGTTTAAGAAGTAGCAGTGACTATACTGTAAAATTTCATCCTGTTTCATTAGATTGCTGAGCTGAAAAGAGGTGCTGAAATTATTGTTTGCACACCTGGTCGAATGATCGACATGTTAGCAGCTAACAGTGGTAAGTCACGGGTATTTTATTATTTGTTTTCTGTTTTGAACTTGACATGTTCTTGTTAAAGCAGATATGAGAAACCAGCAGAGGGTTTCTGTGTTTCTTCTTAAAGCTGTAATATCTTAAAAAAAAGTAATATTTTAATATCTTAAATGTGAATTGTAACACAGTTATTGTTGGAAGTATTAATAAGATTTTGATATCAATTTCTTTCACAACTTACTCTGTAGAACCTTATTAGTATTTAACTTGGCTCGTTTTATTGTTGTATTGTTTATCCTTGCTATTAAAAAGGTGGCATCAGCTGGGCACAGTGGCGCATGCCTGTAATCCCAACACTCAGAGAGGAAGAGGCAGGCGGATTTCTGTGAGTTCGAGGCCAGCCTGGTTTACAAGTTGAGTCCAGGTCAGCCAAGCTACACAGAAAAACATTATCTTGAAAAACCAGGAAAAGAGAGAGAGAGAAAGAAAGAGAGGTGGCATCATAGTCTTTTACAAAATTTTCCGTGGGAGCTAGTATTTTATACTAATAGACAAATTAAGTTATTGCAGCTTCAAGAAATATGTCTTTTGTAAATACTGCATGTTTTTAGCTCAAATGTTATGCTTTGTTAAAATATTCCCTATCAAAACTGATACTAAACTGTTGACATTATTTAACTTCTGTGGAGAAAGGCCCTTGAGGATTTATAGACCTGGGCTTCCGAGACGTTAACGTCAAAGGTAGGTGACCTAATGCTGTTCTACCTTCGAGGCTCTGGCGGCTGGAGATGTTAGTGTGGACATTAGCTCTTTAGTCTTTGAAGGAACAGCTTTTGGAGGTTTCCATTGCAGCGTTCAGTCTGTATGGGACTGAATGTTGGGCCCAAGAAGTGCATGCTTGTACTAGTGTTCCGCCTGAAGCTTGGGTAGGCGGCACTCTCCCTGAGGTGGTTTGGTGAGGCCTTGCGCTTGTAGAGCGGATGAAGGTTTGGGGGTGAATGCTGACTGAATAATCCCTTGTTTTTTTCCTCACTATTATATTAATTAAATCTCCTAAAATCCACCCTGATTAATTTTACCTTTTCCCTTTATGTGTCTATTTTGCTTATCTTTTAATAACTTTTATACATATTTCTGCCAGGTTCTGCAGTTGATAGCAATGCTTAGTATATTGATCTTTGGAGAAAAGCTTTTCTGTATTTTTAGTTTAACTGGTTAAGAAGCCAGGCTATTGATTTAAACCAGTGGCAGTGATTAATAATGTAATGTGTGTCTTTGTATAGAAAAGTATATTTGTATGTAATGCACTTACTATTTAAGGTTTATGTCGAATATTGTTACCAGTGATTTTGAGCAGTTTCTTTTTAATGGTTTGATGTGCCCATTTAAGGCGCTTCTAACTGTATGGAAGTAGGATATAAAGCAGTAGAGAGAGGTTTTCTGCCTCTGAAGTAGTTAGCACCTGAACCTGCTTTCCACACATACGCTGTAATCTCTAATATGTTTTTTTCTAGGTGATGCTGTCAGATAATGGCTGATGTGGCTCGATGCTTCATCTCAGTCTTAGTTTTATGATGTGTTTTGGAGAGGGCTGTTTTCTGAATTTTACAGGTTCTTCAGGCCCTATGATGGTATGCAAGAGACGAGTTTGACAAAATAAAGGGCCTCATGTACCCATTGTCAGAAAGTACTTGCCACTAGATTAAGATTTTAGACCAAAGTTTCTTTTCAATGTTTAAAGAAACCTAACCTACCCCTCTGCTAAGTCAGGCATTTTAGTTCCCTTTATGGTTTTTTTTTTAAAAGTTCTTGGTTGTCATCATGAATTGTGACTGATAGTTAGTTTTCTTTTTGTCTTTCTTTTCTCTTCTCACCTTAGGTCGTGTCACAAATCTCCGAAGAGTGACATATGTTGTTTTAGATGAAGCAGACAGAATGTTTGACATGGGTTTTGAACCACAGGTAATCATTAAATTTCTTTGTAATTTTAAAGGTTTATGCTGTTTTTAATGCTGTGTGTGTGTGTGTGTACACACAGGTACAGGTTCTTTAAGAGCTAGGAAGTGACAGCAGATCACCCTGTAGCTGGTGTCAGGTGACATGGGCGCTGGGTGGGCGCCTGGCACTGAACTTGGGTCTTCTCTAAGAGCTGTCTCTCTGGCCTCTCATTAAGGTTCTGAAGTTTTTGATTTTGTAACTGCTGTGAAAATGAAATATTTGTGAGGTCTTGAAATTCATATTTATTCCATGTTGCCTATTAATACAATGTGTTAGCAACATAGGGAGTTGAAGTAAATATTTATGTTTCAGATTAAATTCTTTTTTATTTGTTTGTTTTTCAACACAGGGTTTGTCTGCATAGCCCTAGCTATCCTAGAACTCACAACAGACCAGGCTCGCCTCGAACTCACAGAGATCTCCCTGCTTCTGCCTCCTTACTTCTGGGATCAAAGGCGTGTGGCACCACCACTTGCTCTGATTAAATTCTTAAAACTTGTTGAGGGTTTTGTTCAGACATTCCCCAGCAATCAAAACTAATCTTGATTAGACTGGATCTAGAGTGCTGATAGTGAGGGTGCTTGATGTTTCGCCTGGACATGGTGGTGTAAGTCTACAATCCCAGCACTCTGGAGGCAGAGACAGGTAGGTCTCTTGAGTTTGAGGCCAGCCTGGTCTATAGAGTAAGTTCCAGGTCAGCCAGGGCTGTGTAGAGAGACCCTGTCTGAAAAGCAAAGCCGTGCAAAGCAGACTAAGTCGAGTGTTGTGTCAGGCTGCATATGCTTCTGGGATACATAGTGAAACCCTGCCTCAGGAAAGGAGAACTGGGCACTGGAAGTGGTGGAAGTGGAGTGATTAGCCTCTTAATTTGTTTTTGTCCCCTCCAAGGATACCTGGCCTGTCATATCCTGAGTGTTGTATTTAGCTTCACAAACTGAATTTTAAATGGGATTTGGGCAGGTGGCCTGAAAATAGGATTTTGGAGTACTTGAACCATTCAGCAAAGAGTTACAGAAATGCAGACTAGTCAGCATGGAGCAGAGGACCTGCTATCAGGTGCAGCTCTTAACAAGTCTGTCAGAGCCTTTGGGCTCAGTGTCACTGAAACCACATGAGGAACCCAAAGGGAACTGGACTGAGTTTAACTGAGAAAAGCTGAACAGGCTTCATTTTAAGATGAAATAGGTTGCTTTGTCAGTGAGGGGCAGACCAAATAGTGTGTGTTTGTTTGAGTACTTAACATATTTATCTTGTGTGTGAGGGTGAGGGGGCTGTTGTCCCACAGTACAGTTGTGGGAATCAGAGGAAAGCTTGCAGGAGTGAGTTTATCATATGGAACCCAAGGAGTGAGCTTAGGCAGTCAGCCTTGGTGGCAGGCTCCTTAATCTGCTGAGCCAATTTTTCTGTTTGTTTGTTGTTGTTATTACTAAAACCCGTGTAAAGTTAAGTTAAAAGAAAGTTACAGGGAGCGAGGATTCTTGTGAGCTTCACTGGTTAAAAATACCGGTGAGTTAGTGCGCCGGGTGCTGTGTGCTGCTTTCTGGAGATACATAATTTGATACTGATAAATCACCGTGACTAATACAACTTGAAGAAGGAGGGGGTTGATATTTGTCGTCTGTGATGGCAGATTGGAGGCATGGCAGCAAGCATAGTCATAGGAGGAGGAAGTTGAGTGCTCATGTATTGAGCTGCAGTCATGAGGTAGGGAGCAGTCTGAAGGTGATGTTATGGATTTAAGCTTCAAAGCCCTCCTTGGTGACATACTTACTCTAGAAAGTCCTCTCGACTTTCACCTCTTCAGATAGTGCTATCAGCTGGGGACCAGATGTTCAAGTGCCCAAAACTATTTCTCACTCAAACCAGTATAGAGAATAGTAAGAAAAGTCACAGTTGCCTGTAATCCCAGCACTCAGGCAGGCAGATCTCTGTGAGTTCCAGTACAGCCTGGTCTACAAAGCGAGTCCAGGACGGCCTGGGCTACACAGAGAAACACTGTCTTGAAAAACAGAAAGTACAATTTTATGTAAATTAAAGCTGGAACTATGGAATGAATCTCTACTTGGCTTCTGGTTGGAGTAGGAACGGTTCCAGCATGCTTCCAGGCAGAAGTCTATACTGAAGAAGATAATGAAAATCGAGAATTAAACCATATCATTGAGTGTTCATTTGCCATTGGACTAAGTTGTTCAGTGACATAGCAAGTTCTATATATTTATGCAAATAAATTGCCTTGAACTTAAAACTTCAGGGGTAAACAGTGATCTTTTAGGGGCGGGAAGATAGTGTGGCCACCCTGAGCTTGATTCCTGGTGTGTATACGTAATCCCAAAGCCAGGTCTGGTGATGCTTGTTGAATCCTGGTGTGTGGCAGTGGACATGAGCGGATCTGTGGGGCTCAGTGGCAAGCCAGCCTAGCATACTAGTGAGTTTCAGACCAGTGAGAGACAATGTCTCAAGGGAAAGGAGACAGTGAATAATGCCTGAGAAAGAAAGGACTGAGCTCATAGACAGCTGATTGTGTGGTTTGCTTCTTTTCTAAGGCTCACTGCTTTTAGTTTACTGAAGAAAGGTAGATACATTTCTAACTGCTGGGAGAGAGCTGACGTTTGAGTGACTCCTCGAAGCAGAGGGTCATAGGGTAGCAGGGCATTATCATACCTGAGGAGTGGAGAGGAACAGAAGTGAAAGGGAAGTGAGCAGAAGCAAACGTGCGGATTCAGCTCACCTGCGGATTCAGCTCACCTTGAAGAACATGTCTTTCCTCTGTGGACGCATTTGGCTGGGATTTGACACAGTGTGAAGTGAAGTTCGGTCCGTTTTACTTTCTTTTGAAATGACATTGATTTACATATTTAGTCGTTTGTTGTGTAGTATGTGTAGGTGGGGCCATGCGAGTGCCATGGTTCATATGTGAACGTTAGAGGGCAACTTGTGGAAGTTGGTTCTTCTTTTCTATCATGTGGGTCCTGGGATCAAATTCAGATTGTCTGACTTGGTGCCAGGTGCCCTTATTGGCTAAGCCGTCTTGCCATCCCCACTTTTACTTCGTTCTTTTTTCCGTCATTTAGAGCAGGCTGACCTCAAGTTGAGAGATGTGCCTGCCTTTCCTTTGTAGTGTTCTTGATCGAAGGCGCTATGGTGGGCCGTGCATGTGCTTGTCAAGCATATGTCATTTACAGGGTCCTACTGCCTTACTGAGAGACTGTTGTAATTTGAATACCTTAGCAAATTGACGTAGAAAGTAGGCTTCGAGGGCCGGAGAGATGGTTCAGCGCTTAAGAGCACTGACTGCTCTTCCAGAGGACCTGGGTTCCATTCTCAGCACCCACATGGAAGCTCACAACTGTGTTAACTCCAAGATCTGACACCCTTGGACACTGACATACATGCAGGGGAAACACCAGTGCATATAAAATAAAAGTAAATAAATTATCTTTAAAACAAATAGGCTTCAAGGTTCCTCCTTGCGTAGCTTTCTCCTCTTTCCTCATTTTCTTTCTTCCTATGTCTTGTGGGTGCACGTGTGTATGCATGCCGATGTGTCGGGAAACAGGAGAGTGGCAATGGCTGTTGTTTGGGGGCTGTCCACCTTGTTTCTTTGTGCCGGGTCTGTATCCAGACCTGGCATTGCTGGTTAGGCTTGCTGGCTGGGTAGGAAGCCCTGGCCTTCTCCTCCTACCCCGGGCTGGTTTACCAGTGCTTCCCCCACGGCTGGGCTGGGCTCAGGCTCTTGTGCTTACTCAGCGTGGACTTTGCCCTTGCCTCCCCAGCCTGGGTCGCCCTTTCTTGAAACAGAACAGCAAATTCATGGATAAAATAAGTTGAGATTTTCTAAGTTAACAAATTTAAAGTAACTGAAATAGTTCTCTAAAGTTGGTTCTGCTTAATGTGAGCATTGTGTAAATCTGTGGAGAGTCACTGTGTTTATGTGTCATTGTTCAGGTCATGCGCATTGTGGATAACGTTCGTCCTGACCGACAGACAGTTATGTTCTCTGCTACTTTTCCTCGAGCTATGGAGGCCTTGGCCCGCAGGATCCTCAGCAAGCCCATTGAAGTCCAGGTTGGAGGCAGGAGTGTGGTCTGCTCGGACGTGGAGCAGCAGGTGGTACGTACCGTGCTCAGGACATCACTAGTTTCCTGTGTGTATCATTTTGGTGGTGGTGTTAATTGATAGCTTCTAAAGTTTTAAGTGTTATTTGTCCTTTTACAACCTTCAATCTATTGCCAGGGACATGGAACTAAAGCTCTTTCTAGTTCTTCCCACTAGAACTGAGGGCTGACAGAGAGGTTACATGTCTTTCTTGTCTTGATTGGTAGCATTCGTGGTTAAGGGATGGAGAGAACCAGTGACCAGTTGCCAGAGTTACAGACTTACCAGTTAAAAGTCTGCATTTGCTCAGTTGTTTTGTTGTGTAGGAAGCTACAGATTAAATAGACATTTTTGTTCTAGGACACATTTGTGGGTTTTGCATTAACTTGCTACATTGTGGTGTTTTCAGATTGTGATTGAAGAAGAAAAGAAATTCTTGAAATTACTGGAGCTTTTAGGCCACTATCAGGAGTCAGGATCTGTCATCATATTTGTGGATAAGCAGGAACATGCTGATGGTCTCCTGAAGGACTTGATGAGAGCATCTTACCCTTGCATGTCTCTTCATGGAGGTAACGTTTACTTAACTTAAAAAAAAAAAACAAAAAACCAAAAAAAAAACCATTTTATTCTTTGTGAGTTGTACATCAAGCACCCTGGTCCCATTTATCTCCCCATCCCCTGGTATCCACCCCTCTAACCTTGCAAGCCACCCTCAAGGGAAAGTAACTCACACACACACACAAAGCAAAGCAAAGCATAGAAAACATCCCATTGTGGAAGCTGTAGTGATGTTTACTGAACTTATCCAAGAGGATGTTGTAAGTATGTAACTTGCCAAGAACTGTCTTGAGCCCTGAAAAATAATGTTTGCTTTGTTGTTTGTAGTGGAGTAGAAGAAATAAGACCCTGGTTTGACAAAATTCCAGCTTTATGGTAGTGCAGGCTGCTCTCTGCTGCTCCTCGTGTAATTACTTGAGGTAGACTCTTTCACTGTACCGACTAGGTTTTCTGGCCAGTGAGCTGTCAGAACCCACCTGTCTCCAGCATCCAGTGCTAGGTTAGTGGAACAAGGAGGCATGCTTGGTTGTTAGAGACTTGGGCATTAGAGACTTGAACTTGGCTCTTTATTTTTATAGTGTGGGTACTGTTTCCCATAGAAGCATCTTTCTGTATTTTATACCTAGAGCTTTTCATGATCCCAAATGGAAACTACCTGTTAAGCAATTATTCTTTTTCTCCCTTCCACCTGTGCATTGTAACGCTCATACTAGCTTATGTCTTTATGAGTTTCTTACCCTGTATACTTTATACTGTGAAATAATACATTCTGTAACCTTTTGTGTTTTGTCTGGTTCATGCGGTTGGTCCTGATGATTTTAAAATTCATATTTTAACATCTATTAGATACTCTTTTAGAAGCTGGGTAATATATCCTTTTGTGTAAATTTACTATCTTCTTTTGATCCACTTGTTGATAGAGACCTGGGCTGATTTTATTATTTGACTGTTGTGTATGATGTGAACATAATATGTGGATGTCTGATGCCCTGCAGTTCCTTTTGAGTAGTGGAGTTGCTGGTGTCCTAGAAGTCTGAGTGTAAATTTTTGAGAAATCATCAGATTGATTTTTTTTTTATTACAGATTGATTTTTTTTTTTTTTAAGGAATTACATTTTATATTCCTGCCATCAGTGTACTTGGGTTCTAGATTCTACATCTTGAAAACTTGTTTTTACAAGATTTTGTTAATGAACTATATTACTGTGTGCCATATCATGGTTTTGGAGCTGTCAAGTAGGTGCTGGGAATTGAACCTGAGCTGCAAGAGCGACCATTTAGGTGTTCATTTTTTCGAGCCATGGTTTCCTATGTGGCTCTGGCTTTCCTGGAACTCACTCTATACACCAGGCTGGTCTCAAACTCACAGAGTGCACCTGCCTACGCTTCCTAAGTGCTGGGATTAAAAGTGTCCATCACTGCCACCCGAAGTATAGAAAATTTTCAGGGTTCTTTATGTAAGCAAGTTTTACCTTCTGAGGCTGATATGTACTCTTACCTTACTGTTACTATATAACTGTGTATTGAATTTATCTGTAACGAAGTTGGGAATTACTTGATATTTTTAAAAGATGTATTTATTTTATGGGTATTAGTGTGTTCACTGAATGTATGTTTGTGTAACATGTATGTGCTTTGTGTCCTTAGAGGTCACAATAGGGATTCAGAGTTATTTGTGGTTGTCAGCTATTGATGGGTGCTGGGAATTGTCCCTGCACCCTCTGGGACACAGCCAATGTTCTTTACCACTGAGACATCACCCCAGCCTTGATTTTGTTTCTTATTGAACGTTCTCAGTGGAAATGGAAATTTCAACATGTTTTTCTGTTTGTCTTTTTAATTTACCTGCAGGTATTGATCAGTATGACAGGGACAGCATCATAAATGACTTTAAGAATGGAACCTGCAAACTTCTCGTGGCCACATCTGTTGCCGCTCGTGGTCTAGATGTGAAACATCTCATTCTTGTAGTAAATTACAGCTGTCCCAACCATTATGAAGATTATGTGCACAGAGCTGGACGTACTGGAAGAGCGGGCAACAAGGTAAAGTCTTCATATCATGTCTACATTACAGCACAGGGTTAAGTTTAAGGAAAAGATAACAGGTTACTGTAATGTTTTGAAAATCTTTAAATAGAACATATTAGATGTTATTAATCACATACACATGTGCCTCTGTGTTAAAATTATCCAGTATGGGGCTGGAGAGATGGTGCTTTGGTTAAAAACACTGGCTCCTTTTGACGGAGGACCTCTGTTCTGTTTATAGCACTCACACTGTGGCTCACAGTCATCTCTAACTCCAGTTCCTGGAGATCCCAATGCCATATTCTGGCATCTGTGTGTACCAGGCCTGCATATGGCAGGCAGACACACAGAAAAAACACTCGTAACACATTTAAAAACAAAATTAAGATTATCAGGTACCTCAGAGCTCACTAGCGAGTGAGGTAGTAGTTTGTGTCTGTAGCTTTGCTTCTCTCTGCACATAGAGATACTTGTTTGTAACTCACGATGTTTCATTGCTTTTTGTTATTTGCTTTCTTGGATTGACCGTGTTCTAGTCTGAGGCAGTGAGTTCTCACCCTTCCTGACGCTGCGACCCTTAATACTGTTCTTCATGTTGTGCTGACCCCAACCATGGAATCATTTTGTTGCTACTTCATAACTGAAATTTTGCTTCTGTTATGGATCATGATGTAAATATTAGATATGCAGCAGAGCTGATATATGACCTCAAAGGAGTCATGACCCACAGGTTGAGAACCACTGCTCTAAGGCCTCTTCTTGTTTCATTTGGGCAATAATGAGACCTTAGTTTGTCAGGACGATCCACAGATTGTATATGAGTCACCACGCACAACAAAAGCAAATATTTTTCCTATTTTTCAGTGCTGTGGGTGGGACCCAGGACCCTTGCAAGTACCTCACTACTGAGCCGTACACTCAGCCAATCATTTCTTTTTGAAAAATAAATAAATAATTTTTATGTGTGTGGGTATTTTCCCTGCACATATATCTGTGAACCATGTGTATGCATTATTCATAGAGGCCAGAAAGGTGTGTTGGCTCCCTTAGAACTGGAGTTAAGACAGTTGTGAGCAACACAGAAGTGTTGGTGCTAGAAACTGAACCAGATCTTATGAAGAACAGTCAGTGCTCTTAACCACTGAGCCATCTCTCAGTCTCCCCCACCCCTAAAAAAATTCTTTTGAAGTCCTCAGAGTGTTTTGTTGTAAGAAATATTAATAATGATATATTAGATTTCCTTGTTTTTTTTTTGTTGTTGTTGTTTTTGTTTTGTTTGTTTCTGTTTTGTTTTGTTTTGTTTGCGACAGGATTTCTCTGTGTAACAGAGCCCTGGACCTGCTCTGTAGAGCAGGCTGGCCTCAAACTTACAGAGGTCTGCCTGTCTTTGCCTACATAGCTAGTTCCTCCATAGCCCAGGCTACAAAGAGAAACCCTGCCTCAAAAAAAAAAAAAAGGAAGAAAGGAAAAAAAACAAGTGACAGAAACCCCTACATTATTCACAATTGCATGCCATCTCTCCACATGTATATACTTTTATGCATATAAAAGTAAATAATAAATACATATTGGCCATTTGGGCTTCTTATTTTATAGACCTGTTTATTAATTCATTAGCCTGTTTATTATAGGTATATCTGGCTTTGTTTGTTTTGTTTAGTTCTATCAATTCTTTGCATGTCTTAGATCTTAGCACTCTTTCTAAAGTATAATTGGCAAAATTTTCCCTTTCACTTTTCCTTTGCATTAATGTTTTATTTACTTATTTTAAAATTCTTTTTCATACAATAGGTTTAAATTATATTTTTTCTTTTATTCTTTATGGTGTCTTTTAATTCTGATTATTATTTCCTTTGCTGTGAAGCAGCTTTTAATCTCATGTGAAACCATTTATCAATTCGTGGGGTTATTTCCTGTGCTGGTGGAGTCCCTTTGGAAAGCTCTTGTATGTACCTGTAGTGGACATTATATTGCTGAATTGTTATGTGTGAGCTCATGGAGAAACTATCTTTGGAGGCAGAGCTGTGTCTACTCTCCCTTCCAAAGCATTTTTGTCTCAAAATGTCCTGTCCAGGAAAGGACTGCCCTGTGACAGTGAAGAAAGACCATAAACAAGAGCAGGTCACCTCCAGCAGAGGTTGCTGTCTTTAGAACATCATGTAAAAGCTTATGGCAGATAGAAGGCAGAAGCTCATGCATGGAGGGACCAGAGGACACTGAGTCAGGAATTGCAGCCACCTGCCTCAACTTTCCCCGTGTCCCCTGAGGGTTCATAAGGCTCGATTGAATGGTGTTACCTTCCTGCTGCTGTTTGTTCTGTTAGTGGGAAACCTCACTGGAGGCGATATTCTGCTCCACCCTGGGCTTTCAGACAGGAACTCAAGACAGCAGCCTCAGCCGATCTGGTTTGATAATGTTACCTTTGTTTGTTCTCTTACTCTGGCTCCTCCGTTATTCTTGACCTCAGATTATAAAACAGGGCCAGCATGAGGAACACAGCATAATATTGACACAAGAAAATAGGGATTCAGACAGAACAGAAAAAAGAGGGCCCGGAAACAAAGCTACACAGCTTTTACCATCTCATTTTTCAAAGAGATGTCAAAAAATCTCTGTTGAGCTAAAGACTGAATTTTGCTGTATAAAATAATTTTCTTAGTATTGCTTTCACTGTCTGTCATTCTCTTTGCTTCCATGTGAATTTTAGGATTGTTTTTCTCTGATAATGAATGTCATTGGAATTTTCTGGGTATTGCATTGGATTTGTGGATTACTTCTCTGTAATGTGGCAGTGTCACATTACTGTCAGTAACTACAAAGGTCTTTCGATCTTGTAGAATATTCTTCGTTCTCTGTCTCTCTGGAGACAGTCTCATATAGCGTAGGTAAGCCTAGAACTCATTTGCATAGTTGTCTCTAGCTGTGTGTGGGGATGGAACCCCAGGGCTTTGTGCATATTGGGCAAGCACCCTACCGATGGAATTCTTCTTCAGTGTTGTAATGTTTTCATTGTAGACGTCTTTGCCTCCTTGGTTAGGCATTTTTTAGATTTTTTTTTTTAATGCTTCTATGAATGAGGTATTCCTCTTTTTCTTGTGATTAAGTTTGTTATTGGTTTATACAAAAGCTACTGGGTTTTGTGTGTTGGTTTTGATTCATGGTATGTAATTGTACTTCTTCATTTGCATTAGGGTTATGCCTATACTTTCATCACAGAAGATCAAGCTCGATATGCCGGTGACATAATTAAAGCTCTTGAATTGTCAGGGACTGCAGTGCCTCCTGACCTAGAAAAACTCTGGAGTGACTTCAAAGATCAACAGAAAGCGGCAAGTCCTGAAACCACCTTTTGTGAATTACTGATGTGGCTATGTGGTACTTGGGTATTTTGGTAACTGTGTTCATGTATTTCTATTTTATTTGCTATTCTTTTGTTTTTTGAGATGGGGACCTTCTGTGTAGCAGTGGGTGTTCTGGAACTTGGTGTGTAGACCAGGCAGGCCTTGAACTCTCAGAGATTTAGCTGCCGCTGCCTTCCAAGTGCTCGTAGTAAGGGTGCACATCTTACCTTTTTAGAAGGAAAAATAGTGAAATTAGAATTTTCTCTTTTGCTTAAGTGTTTTTGTTCAGTTGGCATGTTGTGCTTTGAAAATATTTAATAATGTTTCCTCTAAAAATTAACTTTGCTAACTTCTTTCTTAAAAGGAAGGAAAAATAATTAAAAAGAGTAGTGGCTTCTCTGGCAAGGGATTCAAGTTCGATGAAACAGAACAGGCTTTAGCCAATGAGAGGAAAAAATTGCAGAAAGCTGCTCTTGGCCTGCAAGATTCTGATGATGAGGATGCTGCAGTTGATGTAAGTACTGGGGGTCTTTCTGCTTGAGTGTAGAAGTTGAAGATAATTCAAGGAACCCATTTAACTTTGTTAAGGCGGGAATTTTCCAGCGTGCTTGCTCATAGGACATTTGTTGACACATCATAGTAAACTTTATCCCAAGCTAGATGTGGTGATGCCAGACCTCCCTGTGGCTGCTCAAGGGTCTGGGCAGAGGCCTTAAACCGTAGAATGCAAGGTCAGCCTGGGCAGCACAGCAGACTGCGCCGCAGTAAGCTCCGTGAGAATAGTCATGTGTGCTCAGCCTGACGCTGAGGACACTGAAGCCTGAGAGAAGATTGGTCGAGGAGCACACTGCACACAGACGGGGCACCTCTCCTTTCACCTGCAGGCCATTTCTTTCAAAGGGAAGTAAAGTTGCTGTTTGGTTATAGTGAGTCAACTCAAAAGTTAGCTGGTGAGAGCTGGGCTTAGCTAGCCTTTTACTCAGTATGCTGGAGGCAGAAGGATCCCTTTGAGTTCCATGCCAGGTTGCTCTACATAGTAAGTTGCAGGCTAGCCAAGGCTACATACTGAGACCCTGCCTCAAAATGAATGAATGAATGAAAAGGGAAGAAAGAGGTGGTGATGATCAAGTCCTTAAATCTACTCTACTTTCAGGGGGAGAGTCACTCATAATTTAACCATGTTTTTAAAACTGTCACACACAACACACATGCATACAAAATAAATATAAATGTGATTTTTAAAAGCAAGGAAGAACAGAGAGCTTAAGCAGGGGCTTGAGAGATGGTTCAGCATGATGAAGAAATGTAGGGGCCAGAGTTTATTTTTCAGCACCCACCTCAGACAGGCAGCTCCAGCTCCTGAAGGGAGTGTCCCTTGTCCTCTTCTAGCTCACTCTTCACACCCCCTGCATGAGGTGTGCTGGGCGCCATCTCCAGCACATATATAGCTGTAATAATAATATTGAAAAGTAAAAGTTAGACTTTGAACTAATACCATGCACACTCCTCATTTCTGATTTAATATATTTAGATTTTCAATAGTGTGTGTGCTGTATAATTTCAAACAACCTCACCCAGTTAAATGTTCAGTTCCAATACCTTTATCATAAAAACTATTTGATGGCTATAACCCCATAAGACATAATGTATATTTTTTTTTTTAAAGGCGCTAAATTGAGACCATTTCATTAGAAAGCTTTCTAAATTAATTAAATTTAAGCTCAGTAAGCTTTCCCTACCCTTGAAACTGAGAAGATAAAAACCCACTACATCTGGTCAGGCCTGTGACTTTCCTCATCGTGCTGCAGGTCCTATGGTGCAAGCTGTGCTTTTTTGTTTTGTCTTTTTGTGGTTCTATGAATTAATCGTGTGTGCTTGTGCGTGTGTTCGTGCATATACCATGGCATATATGTGGAAGTCCAAGGATATTGTTGGTGACTCAGTACTCCCTCTTCCTTGTAGACCACAGAGCTCAAACTCAGGTTAACAGGCTTACATGGCTCGTGCCTTTACCCCCTGAGCCAGGTCACCAGCTGTTGGTTCGTTTCTGTTAGCATTTTTGAGACTGGATTGTAGGTGTACGACACCCTGTCTGTTCAAAGACAGCCTTTAGAACGAAAGACATGCGACTGGAGAAATGGCTTTTTAAGACGCTTGCCATAGAAACCTGACTACTTGAATTCATCCTCAGAACCCACATGAAGATGGAAGGAGGAGCCAGCTCCACTGTGTGTCCTTTCAGACACGCATGCACGTGCACACACACACTGATAATAGCAGGTGATCTTTTTTTTTGGTGGTAGGATAGGGAACTGCATTAGGGTTCATATGACTTGGTTCTTGCCTCATGGGGAAGTGAGCTCACCCTGGCCTCCAGCTGGTAATCCTCTTGTCTCGATTTCTGGAGTGCTGGGAAGAGAAGCATATGCCACTACACCAACCTATTTTTCTTTTCTGCTAAGAAGGGGCAGGGATGTGGTTCAGTTGTTAGAGTGCTGGCTTATGGCAGCTGGGTATGAGCCCCAGCTGTGCGTGGACTGAATGTGTTGCCTGCAAGCCTGCAACTCCCATACTTGGAAGAGGAAGCAGGAAGATCAGAAGTTCAAGGGCAGGGCTACAAAGATAGCTCAGGGGTTAAAGCAGTTGATGTTCTTCCTGAGGATCAATTCCTGGAATTGAATTCTTCTGTGCTTCATACGCATGGTGGCTCACAACCACCCCTAACTGCAGTTCCTGGGGATCCAATATTCCCTTCCGACCTTCTCAGGCCCCAAGGATGTACGTGGCACACATATAGGCAAGCAAATGCATAGAAAGTAAATTGCATTTTTTTTTTTTTTTTTAAGTTGAGGATGATCCTAAGCTTCGCTTAGTTTGAGTTCAGTGTGTGCTACATACATGGCATCCTGTCTTACAAGAAATAGAAACCTTCATGAATTGGGGTGAGAGTCCTGCTTTAGGAACACTATATTGTTCCTCCTAAGAATCACTGGCCTTGAGTTTCAGCCATTCTTCTGACTTACTTTCTTCATAGAATCATCTGGGTTTAGTGCCTGAGCCTGGAATAGGTCAGTGAATGCACTTCTCACCTGCTGTTTTCACTTGTGCTGTGTCCTCGTCAGCAACACTGAGATCTGTTTTCCCTGCCTCTCAGAAGTCTAAGTCAGTCATGTAGCATTGTGTATTCTTTCCTTGTTTTAAATTTTTCCATCAACGTAGATTATTGAAAGAAAAGCTGGTATATTTTTCTGTTGAACCATGTGTTTGAATTTATGTAAATTTAACTAATTCTAGCTTTTTATGGGAACATTTCTTGTTTGAGTAGCCACAACTAAATTAATATTTCTAACAGTGTGTACTAATCCATCTCTCCCTCCCCCAGATTGATGAACAAATTGAAAGCATGTTTAATTCAAAGAAGAGAGTAAAGGACATGGCTGCGCCGGGCACATCCAGTGTGCCTGCTCCCACTGCGGGCAATGCTGAGAAGCTGGAGATTGCCAAGAGACTGGCTCTTAGGATCAATGCTCAGAAGAACCTGGGCATCGAGTCTCAGGTATTAAGTAATTTGTTCCGAGTCTTACTCATTGCTCTTGTTGCTGTGCCATGTCACCTTCAGAGTGAAGACAAAAAATGGAAGATGTCTTTTTAAAGCAGCATTTCTTGTAGCCTAGCCTGGCCTTGAACTCTCTGTGTTCCTGGTCCTCCCGTCTCTATTTCCTAGGAGCCAGGGTTAAGAGTGTGCTCCTGGCACTGTGCTTTGGACACGGCTTTCAGTGCAGAGTTTTGCCAGGAGCTAAATTGAGCTCAGGGACAAGTTTTGTTAGACACTGAGTTTTCAGGAGTGCATCGTGCTCAGTCCAAGAGTCTCTGACACTGGCCTTCGGAAGATCTCTCTCTCTCTCTGTGTGCCTCTTCTAGAAAGCCTGTCAGGCACCTGAGAGCTGTAGTTCACATGGAGTCGAGAAACATTCTCGTCGTGGAGCATCCTTGATCTGGAGTACTCCACAGTCGGAAATTTTTTCCTATGCTGATGCTTCCCCTATGACCTGATGCTAAAAATGTGGTTTTCACACCCAAGTGCTGGGGTTAAAGGCGTGTGCCACCACCACATAGCATACTTTAGATTTTTTGTGATTAGTTAAATATATTCAAATGGTAAAGTTTATGCTTATATTCTATAATTTAAAACTGTAAGCTCTAGCCTGGCATGGTGGATCACACCTGTAATTCCAGCAGTCTGGGAGGCAGAGGCAGGCAGATCTCTGAGTTTCAGGTCAGCCTGGTCTACAAAGCAAATCTAAGACAGCCAAGGCTGCACAGAGAAATTCTGTCTTGATAAACCAAACACACACAACCAAAAACTTACTCCAAAATATTTTTCTCTCTAAGCATCTAAATAAGAGATCCTGTCACTTATTGTATTTTTATTTAAACCAAAATTGGAAAAAAATTAATTTTTTCTTCCCTGATCGCTTTCATTGGGTGCATTTATTGGATATTAGAAACAATTCCCCAGATATATGAACAACTAGTTCTCATTCAAAATAGTATGTTTAAGCAGTCGAGTGATGCTTTCTTCTTTAAACATTTCATGTGGTTTGTGTTTTGGAAGGATTTTGAGGTTTTGGGGTGGTTTTTGGTTGGTTGTAGTTTTGCTTTTTGAGACAGGGTTTCTCTGTGTAGCTCTGGCTGTCCTGGAACTCACTCTGTAGATCATGGCCTTCAGCTCAGAGAACCATCTGCCTCTGCCTCCTGAGCACTGGCATTAAAGGCGTGTGCCACCACTGCCTGACTGAGGTGTTAGGTTTTTTAGACATAGGGTCTCATGTTCCCTAGGCACCCAGCACTGGCAGTCACCTCCTTTCCTTGGCCTCCTGAGAGCATGCAGAAGGTTGGCTTAATTAATTCTGACAGTGTTTTGAACATTTTGAGTGCGTCATTTACTATAATTTATTGAGTGTTTAGATGTTCATTGTGGGTGGGGGAAGACTCATTGATGACGGCAGCGCAAGCATTGTGCAGTAGAAATGCCTAGTAGTCACAGAGTATGTGATTTTAGAAAAACGGCTATGTGTAGTATTGAGAGTTAGCTAATGATCAGTGTGATGGTACAGTGTCATACATGGTAGGCCACTGAACATCCGTTTTTTTTTCTTCAGGATGAGAGGTAAATGACACTGTCACTTATGAACATATACAGATAAATTGCATGTGTGAGCGACTGCATTAGAAGGATGCTTTCTGCTCATTAAGCTGAATTAGTGGCTTTAAGGAGAATTGTGTGTGGTGAGGTCCTTGGCCCTGTCTCTGTCTCCGGCTGAGGTTTAACTGGAGGTCTTCTTAAACCGCAGGATGTGATGCAGCAGGCCACCAATGCCATCCTCAGAGGCGGCACCATTCTGGCTCCTACGGTGTCAGCGAAAACCATTGCGGAACAGCTTGCTGAGAAGATCAATGCCAAGCTCAATTACGTGCCTTTGGAGAAGCAGGAAGAGGAGAGACAGGAGGGTGGGCAGAGTGAATCTTTCAAGAGATACGAGGAAGAGTTAGAAATTAATGACTTCCCACAGGCAAGTAACAGACTTAGTGGTTTTTGTTTTGTGAGGTAAAAATGCTTCTTAGGAACAGAATCCCTTCCTTAAGACACACATACTGCTTGTTTAGGCTTTTGTTTTTGTTCTGTCTTGTCGACTTTATTTTGAGGTAGGGCTTCATACTCATATTGTAACCCTGCCTCAAACTTGGATGTGTAGCTAAGGATGACCTCAGCGCCACACCCTCCCACCTGAGGTGGTGGATCACTCTGTGCAATGCCACAGTGGTCTCTGCTCATTTATATTCTAGCACTAGAGAGAGAACCTAGGAATTGATACAATCCAGGCACCCAGACTTGAATGCTCTGCCACAGAGCTGTGCCTCCAGCCTTTGAAGCTGCATTATCTGTCAGTGAACATTACTGGTTGATTATTACCTGTAGAGGAGGGACACTGAATCTATGCTTTTCAACTCAGAAATTTGGACTGATTGTATTACATCTTACTTGTTTGAGAGGGGCACAGGTGTTGGTGTGGGCACCTGGAAGTCAGGCCATCTTGCAGGAGTTGTTTTCTCCTCCCACAAGCAGTTCCAGGGTTGAGCTCAGGTCTCAGATCAGAGCTTTATCCACTGAATTGTCTCACCTTCTCTGAGCTCAGGGATTTATGTTGTGGTGTGATCCCCAATCCTGTCTTTTTCAGACGGCGAGGTGGAAGGTCACCTCTAAGGAAGCCTTGCAGAGGATCAGTGAGTACTCTGAAGCCGCCATCACCATCAGAGGGACTTACTTCCCTCCTGGCAAAGAACCCAAAGAAGGAGAGCGGAAAATCTACTTGGCCATTGAAAGTACGCACTGTTGCTTTTGTTAGAAGCTGGAGTTAGAGGAGGGTTTCTGTAGATGTAACACGGGTCAGCATGAAACTGACAGGAGGAAGGACTGACAGTGAGGAGCAACTGTAAGAAACGTGATCTTGTGTCACATGAGGTTTGACTTAAGGGAATTCAGAACCATAGAAATATGAAGCTGAAAGGTCTGTTTGTGGGATTGGAGTGTGAAGAGTGCTCAAGGATAGTATGGGTGTTAAGGACATACGTTTTCTTTTCTGTTTGAACATGAGACCCTTCATGACTGTGTATCATCCTTGAGCAGGACTGCACTCATTTCTTCTGCAGCCTGTGCTGTCCAAGTGAGCACCGGGTTGACATACTTCTACTAACTCAAGTCTGTTGGTGAAAGTTTAACTTAGAAAGCAAACCAGCTATACTAGTTTGCTATCTGGGCAGGCGATGCACTGCCTGAACCTCCTTAGTGTGGAGGGGCAGCCAGTGTAGTTCAGTTGTATGAACTGTGTGTTTCCTACTGAACCATCAGGTGCCAATGAGCTGGCTGTGCAGAAGGCGAAGGCGGAGATCACCAGGCTCATAAAAGAAGAGCTGATCCGACTGGTGAGTGAGACACACCTGCAGGCCTGGCCTGCTGTAGTGACCATTTCATTGAACTTTAGTAGACACAGGCAGGGAACTCACAAATGCCTATGTTGCCAACTGAACACCTGTAATCTCAACACTTCAGGGTGTGGAAGCTGTTAAATCAGGAGTTCAAGGCCAGGCTGGTGGGCTATTTGAGACCCTGTCTCAACACAGATACATCTTGAAGAACTTTTAGAGTAGATATATAACTATAATCACTCCAGACAAAGAAATGAAGACCATTACACTATCTGAAAGCCTGCCCATGACCTCCATGTCATTATTCATCGCCCTCAGATAGAACCACATTGTGACTAAATTTGAAGATTAGTTTTGTGTGTTTTCCACCTCTGCATAGCGATTATATGCTGTTCGATGTTTTTGTGTCAGCATTATATTGAGAGGCCAGTCTGTTGATGTTAGTAACAGCAGTACATTCCTTTACAGACCTGTTTGCTATTTGTAAAAGTATCTTTTATTCGCCTGATGTAATTGTCAACTTGGAAGCTTAGTGCCTTCATCTTCTAGCCTAGGCTTAGTCCTGGAAGATTTAGCATCCATACAATCTAATCTAGACCTACAATGTCGTCCTGGAAGCTTTTAGCCTTCGTACCATCTAATCTAGGCCTACCTAGAATGTTTCAGCCTTTGAGACTTACTGCTAAATAAGCTTACTCTTCCTAGCTCTTTCTAAACTCTCACTGGCTGGTTCAACCCAGCTATTCTAGCTCAAACTCCTGTCCAGGCTGATTGATTCAAACTGGCTTCTCTCAGCTTCTGACTGAATTGCTCTGCTTGGCCTCAAACTAACTCTAGCAATCTAATCTTCTGGTTCTAGTCTTCCGGTTCCTTCTCATTCTCTGGCTAGTCTGTCTTTACCTGTGTTTAGCTTTTTCTCTGTCAGCAACCTTTCTCTGTATAACTATCCTGGTAAAGCTGCCTATTCTCTTCCTCTTTCTGTGTTGCTCTCTCTTTAGTAGCCTCTCTTTCCTCTCTGTCAAATCTTCTCTGATTAGTCACTTTGTCCCTCAATTAGACATCATTTTCAAAACATGGGTGCTTCCTTCTATAAACTTTTACTTCATTGTTTGGGATTAAAGGTGTGTACAAAGGGTATATTTGTATTCCAGCAGGATCACAAAGATGTAGAAGGTCTTTGGGTGTGATCAGACTTGCCATGTTGCTGGATTAAAATTCCTCTGTATTTTTCCCCTTTCTGTTTAAACTAAAACTTGCTTTGTAGGCCAGTCTGGCCTCCCAACTCAGAGACACACCTGCCTCTGCTTTGAGTGCTGGTATTAAAGGCATGCACCAACACCACCGGGCTTATGCGGTCAGTATTTTTAAGTTTAGGCAGTGACTTAAATTTTAGAAAAAGAGCAGCCTGTTACAGATGATATTTCTAAGGGGCAACTGATACATCATTGCATCTTAAGTACCAGTTATGGGTTATAAACTCTTCAAACAGCAGGTGCCTTGGAAGGGCATCTGCTTGGTTGTCTTAGGGACAAATATGTAGGGACTTTTCTGAAATTCCATTTATAATTTATAGAATTCATTTGGGGGGAGTATTTATTTATTCATTTATTTTTGATGCAGGCAGGGTCTCCCTGTGTAGTCCTGGCTGTCCTGGAACTCACAGAGATCCTCATGCCTTTCCCTTCTGAGTCCTGGGACTAAATTCATGTGCCCAGCTTAAAGGGGGACATACTTTTTAAAAAGAGAAAATATAAAACAAGAGACAAAGCCCGGTGTTGGTGTCTCGTGCCTATATCTCATCACTCAGGGAGGCAGAGGCAGGTAGAGCTCTGTGCATTCGAGGCCAGCCTGGTCTACAAGTGAGTTCAGGACAGCTGAGGCTACACAGAGAAACCCTGTCTTTGAGAGAGAGAGAGAGAGAGAGAGAGAGAGAGAGAGAGAGAATATAATATAATAGACAAGTCCTTTAAATCAGGACTTCAAGCCAGATGTGCTGACTCACACCTGTATTCCTAGAGCTTGGGAGGCTGAGGCAAGAGGATCTCATAAGTTCACAGCCAGTGTGTGGGTTATTGAATTTTACCTTGTCTCAAAGACATACTGCTAATATAGTAGTAGGTTTGAGATGGTTCCACAGAAGAGTAATAGAGATTTGATGCTTGTAGTAGACCAGCTTATCAGGAAAGAGGTGCAGGGGTGAAGAGAGAGACAGGTTCTTTAATGAGCAGTTCCTCTCTCTCCACACAGAAACAGTAATGTCCAGTGTCAAACCCCCTCCCACTTTTCATTTTTACTTTTTGAGACAGGCTTTTACTATAACCCTTGCTGTCCTGGAATTCTCTTTAAGAGAATGCCGGGATTAAAGGCGTGACAACTACACCTGGCCAACAGTAGACTTTTTATTTTAGCTGTCTGATAGTTTTGAAAATTGTTTAAAAAAAATGATTTTAAACATTTACTTTTTGTGTGTGTACTTTTTCTAACCTTCTCTCTTTTATTTTCTATTATAGCAAAATTCATACCAACCAACAAATAAGGGACGATACAAAGTATTATAAACATCGGAGTCACTTTGTACCTGTGCTGGTCTGTGAAGTTTACAATGTATTGTAAAGTAAGACTGTTAAAATTCTGTCTTGCTTATTTTTTAAATACAAGAAACCAGTGTGTGTTAAAGAAGCCGTCAGTCAGTAAGTACTACCCCACACTCATCCAGACTCCATTTAGATCAGACCTGTTTTCAGGGTGCAATGATCTGTAATGTAAACCTTGGGTACCAACACCTTCAGTATCTGGAAACGCTGGGATTTTGTACTGAATGTAGAATAAAGTATGCCAGCCACTACGGGGCCGCTGACCTATCCTCCTTCAATGACATTGTGATGGGATGGTCCCCTAAGGAAAGCTAGAAGTTCTTGTCATATTTTGCTGCCACTTCTTGAATTCAAATCTTACTGGACTGAATGGAACATATGAACTGGAACTAAGACTGTTATAATAGGAGTTTACAAAATAGGTTCAGAGTTTTTATTTTAATTTTTTCATCAGAAATGGGTAGTAGTTGGCTTGCATTGGTTTTCTACAATTAAAGATAAGTAGCATAATGGGACTTTTGCATTTCTTTCTTTTTATTTCCTACTTTTGAGAGAGACCCTGTGGAGCTCGGGCTGGCTTTGAACTTGTGATGATCCCGCACCTGCCTTCCCATTGTTTGCTGTTACTACACTCAGGCCTCCACTTCTGTCCGCTGCATCATAGTGGACAGAATAGTGTTACTATTTCAGGTTTTCTCTGACCCTCGGCCTTTGCCTAAGTACAGACTCATCTATTGACTTGCATTGGAGAAAGTGATTGTGGCCAATCCATACTATATACGATTCCTTTACCTCAGAAGTGCTTCTTTCCACATCTCTATTACACTACATACAAATACTTTAATACTTTAAATCTAATATTCCTTCAGGACGATTGAGTGGGGTGTGAATTTCCCCCCTTTTAAAACAAGGCATGGTAATGCATGCCTGTAATCCTAGCACCCACTAGGCAGGCCAGAAAGATCATGAACTTGAGGCCAGCCTTACATAATAAAGCCTCATGTCAGAAAACCAAGCAAGGCTGGAGGTATAGGTCGGTAACACACTTGCTTAAGTGTGTCCAAGGTTGACACCAGAAAAAAAACAAAACATTTTTGTTAACTACTGCTTCTTGGGCAGATGATAAGTCAATGGTAAGGATCTTGCTGCCAAGCCTGCTCACCGGAGGTCGGTCCCTGCTATGGGTCAACATAGCAGAACGTGCACGTTGTTCTCTGACATGCGCTAAATGTACGCACGCACATACGCATGTAAGTGGATGTAGTAAACAGAAATAAATTACATCAAATAATGGTATTTAAGTTTCAAGCTACAGCATCTCTTAGTAAAATTTAGTGCACAAAGAACCAAGAATTGTACTTTAGAACCTTTGGAGTGTAATTGTGAATGACTATAATTGGATTACCTAAAATTACTTTCAAGACTCCTGATATATGAAAACTTCATATTTATTGTAAAAAAATATTGAATAAACATTCCTTAAATTTTAGGAAACAGAAAAGTTCTTTATTCTTGACTTGAATCAGGTGTGATGGCGCACACCTGTAATCCCAGCTTTCGAGAGGCAGAGGTTGGATGGTTCCTGAGTTCAAGACCAGCCTGTTCTACATTGTGAGTTTTAGGCCATCCAGAACTACACAGTGAGACCCTGTCTTATAAAAAAAGAACAAACATATATGTATACATTCTTGATTTAGAGGTTGTTTTTAAGACAAGAGTATACTGTAGTTCTTAAAAGAAATACTTTTGAGGCCAGAGAGGGGATCCAGTGTTCAAGAGCACCTGCTCCTCTTGCAGAGGTCCCAGGTTCAGTTCCCAGCACCCATTGGCAGCTAACAGTTGTCTGTAGTTACAGTGACTAAATCTAAAGAACAATTCAAAAAGTTAACACAGTTAATAGCCGTTGACAGACAAGCATCCTGTTTGTTAAGTGTGAGGTTCCTTGTACTGGAAAAGTAAAATGTAATTGGTAAATATTTTTAGACCTTTACATACCCAGTTATTTCACTCCAAGAAAATAGAGGAGATATCTGAGACAACAAAATGAACCAAAACTTTACCCTAGAATCCAGTCATGAGCACTTCTTCCTGCCTTGGTTTATTTATTTGCTTCTCTTTGCTACCCAGGTGAAGTTTGTTACTTTGCAGGGTCTGTGGCAGCCACACTGGTGCATTGGTGCTCCCTGAAACTCACTGGGCCCCTTTTGAGATTCACAAGTTAATCATTTCGCATTTTCTGTTTGTGTATCTAGTTGTGATAAAACATTGATAGTATTTTGTTCTAAGATGAAATTGCTCAGTACATTTTTTAGTGTCAATACTGACTGATTTTTAAAGTTTGAATGATGTACAGATTTTGATTTGTTTTTTAATGCAATATCGTTTGTGCTCTCCAAATTCCTTACAGAATAAAGTTAATTCAGTCTGCATTTGTCTCAGATTATTTTTCTTTGAATGCTTTGTCTTTTGCTTTGCTTTTTCTCTCATCTTTTTTATATTTGTATACATCTAAGAGAAGTGTTAGCATTGGTGTATCTGTGGGTTTTTTTAAGAGAGTCTCACTGCGTTGCCCAGGGCTGGCCTGGAACTCGCTTTTTAAACCAGGTTAGCCTTGAATTCACAGAGATCTGCCTGCCTCTGCCTCCCAAGTGCTGGCTGGCTGGCTGGCTGGCTGGCTGGCTGGCTGGCTGGCTGGCTGAGTCATATACAGAATCTGCATTTTTTTTTTTCCCTGGTTTTTAAAAAGGGTTTCTCTGTGTACTCTTAGCTGTCCTGGACTCGCTGTGTAGACTGGGCTGGCCTTGGACTCACAGAGACTCACCACCTGTCTCTGCCGGGCTTATCATGCACCTCTGAGACAGGCATCTTTTTGGTTTGTTTTAATTCTCCTCTTGCCTTTACCTCCCCAGTGCTCGGATTAAAGGCGAATGCCACCATGTTCACCATGCCTGACCTTTGTTCAGAGTTTTTACTGGAGGAATGTAGACAGATCGCTGCCCAGTGGCTAATCTGTCTCCAGTTCCTTTGCAGATGGTCCTGGGAGAGTTCAACACCGAAGTCTTGAGCTCTCTTTGATAGACAGATATAACTCAAAGCAGGCAGATTCCATGAAGCATGGCGTGGAGACACCTCCAAAGCTTCATCCTGAGCTGAAGGTCCTTTTGCTCTGTTCAAGTGGAGACTGCAACTCCAAATGCAGGGCTAAGACCCTCAAGTGTGGCCTTTAGGTGCCAGTGGCCTAGTGTCCAGCCCCAGTTACAGCTCAGAAATGGAGTGTCAGTACCCTCAACATACTGTTACAGCTCCTTAGTAGCCAGAGGGAGCAACTCAGTGCCTTCCTCCCCTCTAAGCTGGATGGTGCTCCTCCAGTCTCACTTCTCAGCATTCTGATCTCTGTACTCTTGTTGTTAAAGTCTATTACCTGCTTCTGGGCTGCCTGGGGCTGGTAGCCCCAACTCACCTGTTCTTCCTGCAACCCCTAGACCCACTCTGTCAGCAGTCAGAGCTACCAGGAGCCAACAAGACCACTGAGGCTAGTCTTCACCGTGTTGCAGCACAGAGCCTTGCCATGAAGGAAGTTTCACCAACTGCTTCCAGAAGCATGAAAGGGACTGGTATTTATATAGCCGAGCTCTCAGCTGGGGAGGTGTTCCTGTCTGACCTGACAGAAGACTGCTGCAGTGAGATCCACTTTATCTGAGCACTGTCCTCTGATGTGGCTATTGGCTGCCTCATTGAAGGGGCAACTTGAGTTGTGGCCAAAGCAAGGCCCATTCGAGCAGAACCATTGCTAGAACCATAAGAGTGGTTCTCTCTGCTGGACAAGAGTCTCTTTGGGCAGCTCTAGGATTTGTGGCTCTGTTTTGGTTTTTTATTTAAAAAAAAAAAAAAAAACCAAAAATACCAAACCTGTGTTTATGACAGCTCACTGGAGGGAGCTTTGGAGGGAGGGGTGTTTTACTGCTCTCACAGTTCCTGAGAGGAAGGAGGGGTTGTTGCTTCCTGCTGGACAGGTTTCGGTTTTTCCTTGAAAGTCTATTTGGGTTTGGAGTACTGGAAGACTGTCATTTTCGTGTTATGTATTTGTGTTAAGAACTCTACCTGAATCCAAGATAATTACACAATAAAGTAACGCAGAAGGAAAGAGTTATGGCCAAATGTAATTAATTAGGCTAGTGGCTCGGGCTCTTTGAGGATGGAGGGTATGGTACATTCTAGAGATGCCAGGGATTAAATAAATAAATAAATAAATGATGTGGGGAATCCCACAGAATGCTGTTAATTATTACATATCCTATGTCATAGGGCCCTAACACCATCATCTCAATGTTCTCATGCTTGGAGGTGGGCAATCTCGCCCTAACCACCCATAACAAAACAGGGAAGATACTGAGTCTTTTAAACTTTAGTCAGCGTGAAGTCCCTAGCACACGGACGTGGACAAACCTTTCACAAACAGCTGTGAAAAGCGGCTTCTGGAACGCAACACTGGGATTCAAACCCTGGCTGCCTCACTGAGCAATCCTGTATTCTGAGAAATTTACTGAGCAGACACTGCGAAATCCCCCTAAGCAAACCATGCACTCCCTTGCTTGGCGGACCCGCAGCCCCTGCACAGGCCTCGTCCGTTCCGCGCACGCGCACTCCGCCACAGGCCGGACGGCCAGTCTCGCGATACTTGAGCGTGCCTGCGCGTGCGGAGCTCGCATTCCGGGGCTGTGGCGGCCTCTTTCCCCGGCGTTCCCGGTGCGCGGTGAGGGGTCCCTGGAGCCGGGCGTTGGCGTGAGCCTCAGCCGCCGCCGGCCCTCTGCCGTGGACCGGACTGGGCCGCCCAGAGCAGGCGCGGCGGGAGCGAGCGGAACGGGCGGGAGCTTTCCTGCCTATGGGCGGCCCCTGGGTGCGCTGAGAGCCGGGCTCCGAGCGGCCGAGGTAGGGCGCGGGGCGGCGGGGGCGAGGGCGCACGATGCGGCGGCCAACGCGGGCTCCCTGTGTTGCGGGGCGGCCGGGTTTCGCAGTACTTCCGCCCCGGCGTCCGCCGGCCTCGCGGGAGGCGGAAGTCGCGGTGCGGGCCGCACAGCCAGGGCAGCAGGGTGGGCGCGGGGCTGCCAACTTGCTCCGGCGCTGCGGTGACCGCTGCTTCCCGGCCCGTTCTGGCGACTCAGCGCTGAAGGCCTCGGGTTCAGTTCGGATGCTTTTGGGGAACCGTCGTGGGGCACAGTCAAGGAGCGCAGAGAAGACAAAGGAGACCGTTATTTATGTGTGTCCTCATATCTAAACTTCTGGCAAGGCAGGGAGCAGAGCAGCACCCTCTGATTACCACGGCCTCCCACACACTTGTTAAGAATTATAAAATCATATGTAGTTATAGGTAGTAGCCAGATTGTAACAGAAATCCGAGAATTTTGTGATAATAGATCTTTGGAGAAGGGAATGTGGGCTTTTGAAGCTTTGCGATGTTTTCATAGGTGTCTTGTGGATTGACTAAAAATAGTTTTGTTGGGAGTAATGCCTGCCTCATTCAAGGAAAGAAATTTCGATTGTTTCGTTGAAAGACAACAGGATTAAACACCCACAGTAAAACTTCAGGAACAGCAAATCTCAGTACACCTTCAGATATTCTTACTTAGTCACAATCATGGCTTCCTTAAACTTTTAGTGAACCATTTTAAAAGATATTCTTTCATTGTTTTGTGTATACAAGGCCTTGTGTCACACCCCCACTGCCACAAACAAAACAAACCAGCTCTCGCCTTTGCTAGGCGACACGGTTTGTTCTCTAACTCCCAGCTTACATTCCACCCCCATGTTAAATAAATTCTTTCTTAAATGTAACCTACATCATTTCAGTGAACTTTGCATAGAGTTCAAGAATGGTTAGCTGGAAAGAAGCAGTTAAGACTGGACAGGTCTTGAGAACTAGGGTTTGGTTCTCTGCACCCACGTTGCACAGCTCACAACCAAATGTAACTCATTCCGTTGCATCCCGAGGGTGCTCACACTGATGGTGTTCTGGTGCAGACAAACATCATTTAAGAAACTGTAATAGGGGCTGCAGGGATGGCTCAGAGGTTAAGAACACTGTTCTTCCGAAGGCCCTGAGTTCAATTCCCAGCAACCACATGGTGGCTCAGAACCATCTATAGTAAGATCTGGTGTGCAGGCAGAATGTTGTATAAATAATAAATAAATCTTTAAAAAAAAAAAAAAGAAACCGTAATAGGTGACCAAGCATGTTAGTTAACACTTTATACCATCACTTGCTTGGTGAAGCAGGATTGCTGTGAGCTTGAGGTCAGCCTAGACAGAGTGAGACCAATTCTCAAAAAACAAAAACACACCAAGTAATCATTAGTAGTGATCATTAGTGGAAAGAAGTAGGCATTTTGAAGAACAGGGTTAAAGCTTGTGTTACGAAAATTGATGTGATTTTGTATGTAAATGTATGTGGTGGCTGTGTACACAAAGGATTTCATAGTGCCGAAATAGGTTGTAAGAATATTTTTTTCTTTAGCTGGCAGTCCTGGGTGTAAGAGAAGGAACCTTACTACCTTCATTGCTTGCTTTCTGTGAAGGTCAGAGCTAGCCTTGAATTGGAGATTTTTCTGGCCTTAGCCTTCCCACTGATAGGATTTGCAGGCATGTGTGCACATCTGCATGTTTGCACATGTGTGTGTGTTAGAATGGGCAGAAATCAATGCCAGATTTCTTCCTTGATCTTTGTTCTCCATCTTATTTTTTGAGATAAAGTCCTGCCGAACTTGAACCAGCTCTCAGACTCAGGTAGGCTGGCTGACCAGTGGCTTATAGGTTATAGAAATGTGCTACCTGTCTCTCCTAATTCCCAAGGGGGTCACAGACACAGGATGCTGAACTTTTTTTTTTTTTTTTGAGTCCCTGGCTGTCTTGGAATTTGCTATGTAGATCAGACTGGCTCTGAACCCATAGAGATCATACTTTCTCTGCCTCATTAAAGGCATGTGTCACCACACCTAACTCTAGCTTCCTCTTTTTGTGAGAGCTTTCTGAATAATCATTATTGAACAGGGTTCCCTTTTTTTAAGTTTTTTTTCACAGGTTGTGTGTTTCTCTTTGTGTTTGCATATAATCTCCAGTCCACATTCATTGGCCGTGAGAGTGTGTGTGTGTGTGTGTGTGTTTGTGTGTCTGTGTGAGAGAGAGAGAAAAAAGAGAATTTTTTAGTGGTGCCTCTCAGATATGTTTATTAATGTTGCAGAATTAATAAAGCATTAATGCCAGAGTAGTTCATCAGTGTTCCGCATTCCCCACTCAGTACAGTTTTTGTTAAGTTCACAGGCTGACAGGTTCCTCTTGAGTGGGCTCTGGAGTTAGTAGGGGGGGCCGTCAGCAGGACTGGGATCTTTCCAGGCTTTCCTTCTTGTATTAATTAGCACTTCTGGTTTTATTAACAGTGAAGGTCATCTGCCCTATTTTTACCCAAATTTCCCAGTAAACCTAGACATAAAGGTTTCATGGGGACTCAAGACAGTTAGCCAGTAAATAACTTGGAGAGAAAAAATGTGATTGTTTCTTCAGTTTGGAAAATTAATTTATTTGACTTTTATGTTTCCAACGGAAATATTTTGTGGATATTCATAAAGTTAATGGCTAAAGAGGTTTTTTTTTTTTTTTCTTGTTTGGTGTGCGTAGGGTCTGAATCCAGGGGTCTGCACATTTGCTGCATCCCTGACCCAAAGAGGTGCCTGTAGTGGAATGATTCATATGGCAGGAAGGGATTGCCCATTAGGGAAATATTTGGAGAAGGTTTTGATTGTCCTGAATTTGGGGAAGCAGCATTCCGGACATCTAGTGGGAGCTTCTGACTATCCTCAGTGCAGAGGTGACAGACCCTGGCTGTGTGTGCTGTGCTGACATGGACTATTGGCTCTTTGTTCAGATTATCTAAATTTCTGCTTAGCTTTGTAACCTAAAGAGTGTCCCTGACAGGTTGCTTAAAGTCAAATCCTGTTTCTTAAAAACAAGAAGAAAAAAAAAGGCTTATAATTGTGTTCATGTGCGCACACACACATTTATGTATGTGGCTATTTGTTTTGCAGAGGCTAGGATCTTTTGTGTCCTCTGTCTCTGTCTCTCCTTCTCTTGTTTTTTCAAGAGACAGGGTTTCTTGTGTAGCCCTGGCTGTCCTAGAACTAACTGTAGGCTAGGCTGGCCTTGAATTTACAGAGGTCATTTGCTTCTGCCTCCCTAGTTCTGGGATTAAAAGTGTATGTCACCACTGTCAGGTTCTACCCATTCTTTTGAGGCAGGGTATTTCCTGAACTTGAAGCTTCTGCTTTCTCAGCTAAGCTGGAAATCAGCAAGCTCTGGTGATCTTCCCATCTCCATTCCTTTCAAAAAGCTGTTTGTAGGAAAGACTGGTCTGTTAGGGTAGGTAATGAAATCCAAATTCTAGTCCTTTTAACTGCTGGAGCCAGTCTCCAGCCCCTTTTCCCATTGCTTTTGTTTTTGTTTTTTTCTCAAGACAGTGTTTCTCTGTGTAGCTTTGGCTGTCTTGGACTCACTTGTAGACTAGGCTGGCCTTGAACTCAAGGAGATCCACTTGCCTCTACCTCCCAGACTGTTGGGATTACAGCTGTGCACCACCAAGCCTGGCTTCCCTGTTCCCAGTTTCTTTAACAGAGCATGCACTGAAGATTATGTGCAAAGTGCCTGGCATGTTGAAAATGCTTAGAAACCAACTTTAGGCTAATGCTGTGTTTTAAACTTACCTTGAAGGTCTTTTTTTGTTGTTGTTGTTGTTTTGTTTTCCAAGACAGGGTTTCTCTGGCTGTCCTGGAACTCCTGTAGACCAGGCTGGCCATGAATTCAGAGATCCACCTGCCTCTGCCTCCTGGGTGCTGGGGTTAAAGGTTCTATTTCTTATCTGAAATTAGAATTGAAGCTAGTGAAGTAAGTGTTAATAGTCAGTGCTTATATCTTTGAGAAGTGAGTAAAAAGTATTCCTTTTACTATTTTGTTTTGCTTTGACTTGTTTCATAATTTTAAGTCTGTTGATGTGGCCATAAAGACATAGCTTCTCAGTGTGTACTTATACTTCATAATTGAAACGTTAAACCACCTATTGATTCTCAGCAGATCCTTAGTTCAGCAGTGTGTGCCTCGATGGCATGAATCCTATTTCCTTGTGCTTTCATGCACTAAGTAAGCTCCCTATTTTTATCTCTGGGAGGAGTTGCAGTTTTATATATGTGAAGGGTGCTGCGTCAAGCGGACCTTAGTGTGCACATGTAGTTCTCTTTTAAACTGAATTGGAGGTCATGGCTTTGTCTTTCTTGCATTACAGTACACTAGAAAACTCATTGCCCATGTGAGGTACAGTCTTATACAGAAGAATAATCACAGGAAGGGTCTTCCCAGACACAACAGTAACTTTGGACTTGTTCAGGGCTCCTGTAAAGCAAGAAGACGGCATGCCCTGTAATAATCTGTTTGGCATTAAGCTTTTTTTGTCTTGGGTGTAGATGGTGTTTGATTGTTACCCTTGTTTTTGATGTTCAAGTCTTGACTGTATATGTACTTATCTGTGTTCACTCATAGAAACCCTTGTTTATCTTCTGGGTTGATTCTGCCTTTTGTTTGGATAGGCTATGGAAGGAATTTTTTTTCTGGGTGAACACTTCTGTTCCTTGCTTGACACTGTCTGGCTTTTGAAAAGTGTAACACACACTCAGGGTTCTGTATAAATAATAAATTACCATAATGACTGAGTATCTGTTTCTGTGGAAACTGATCAGGGTAAGAGTGTGCATGTGAGGATATGCTTCAGTACTCGGGGAAGGCATTCCAAGATTAGGCATGGAAAGTTTAATGAGAGTTCTGGGTTTTTGTTTCTGTTTAAAATATTTTAACATTTATTTGTGTTTGTGTGTGCGTATGTGTATTATGCAAGTATGTGGGTGTCGTGACAACTTGAGAGGGTATTCTTCTACCTTGGGGTCATGGAAATTGAACTTAAAATGTCAGGCTTGGTGCCAAGCAGCTTTACCTGCTGAGCCATCTTTTTGGCTCTTGTTCTGGTTTTTAACATTTAACTTTCTAGGGTTTAATAACTTAAAAGGAAAAAAGCCTACAAAATAATTCATTTTTTATTTATATCAACCATAATCAGAATATTATGGCTATTAAATTAGTGTTCAAAACTCAAAGTTAAATTCAAAAGAATTTAGATTTTTAAAAACTTATGTGTATGGCTGTTTTGCCTACATGTATAAATGTTTACCATGTGCATGCTTGGTGTCCAAAGAGATCAGAAGAGGATGTCAGTTCCCTGGAACTAGAATTGTGGATGCTGTGAGTCACTGTGTGGGTGCTGGGACCTGGACCTGGGTCCACTGCAAGAGCAGCGTGTCCTCTTTGCTTGTTTGTTTTGCTTTTTTGGGACTGGATTTTTCTGTCCTGGAACTCACTGTTTAGACCATGCTGGCCTTGAACTCAGAGATTTACCTGCCTCTGCCTCTCAAGTGCTGGAACTAAAGGTGTGTGCCACCACAGTCCTGCTGAGCTATTGCTCCAGCCTCTTTAAATAAGTGATCTTATATGACATTTGTTCCTGCCTGTAATTGAGAAATCTATCACTCTTTGATGCTGTTTGTTGTGTGACTTGTGGGGAGCCATGGACAACATTATTTTTATATCCTAGATAGGGCCCTGGCAAATTAAAGAATGCCGACCAAGGCTGGCTTAGTGAACAGGGAGTTTGGGGGTAACTCGGAGGCCGCTGCAATGCTGAGCAGCCTGCCTTAGTGTGGGGTCATAGCTGCTAAGAGCTTCCTTCCACTTGCAGGTGGCTGGGTCCTCTAGAGTCCTTCTCTCCATAGCAGCTGCTTCCTGCTTTTGTAAACTTGCACGGGGAGGAAAGAGTAAATCTCTTGATTTGCTGGCGCTTTTTAAGCTTTTCACTTAATTGAATCTTCTCGGCCTCCATCCTCCAGGAACAAGTGTTTCAGTTAGGTGAGCATGGGAAGGTTGTCATGAAACATTGTGTGTTTGTCTGTAATAGTTATTGAAAGATGATTTTCCTACTGGATACAGTCATACAGATAGGTATTCATATATATTTGTCTTTATTTTTGGTAGAAAATGATGCATCCTGTGGCCGGCAGTAATCCAGCGTTCTGTGGGCCTGGCAAGCCTTCCTGCCTCAATGAAGATGCCATGAGAGCAGCTGATCAGTTTGATCTATATTCCTCCCAGCAAAGCAAATACAGCCACACAGTCAGCCACAAACCAATGGTTTGTCAGAGGCAAGACCCATTAAATGAAACACACTTGCAGCCCACCAGTGGCAGAAACATAGAGATAAAAGATGAACTGAAGAAAAAGAAAAACCTCAACCGATCTGGTAAGCGTGGCCGGCCTTCAGGAACCACCAAGTCAGCAGGATACCGGACCAGCACAGGCAGACCTCTGGGAACCACCAAAGCAGCTGGATTTAAAACAAGTCCAGGCAGACCTTTGGGTACAACCAAAGCTGCAGGATACAAGGTCAGCCCAGGGAGACCTCCAGGCAGCATTAAAGCACTGTCCCGGCTTGCAGATTTCGGTTATGGTTGTGGCACTGCCGCCTTCCCTTACCCTATGATGCATAGCCGGGCAGTTCATGGGGTTCAGGAAAGCGGCGGGGAAGTCAAGCCACCTAGTGAGTAAGCAAGGCAGGAGAGAGTCACCCCAAAGCCTCTTGCTGTAATTTGACATGACTTGACCACCTGGACTTCCCAAGTTAGTTTTTCTGTTTGATCTCCCCACTCCTTTTTCTTCCTTTCTCTTTTTTTCTCAGAAGCTGCCACGTGTTGGCAGATGCACTTTGGGCAGGAGTAGTACATTTTATCTGTATTGCACAAGGTTCAGACAACACGGCTAAGTCAGTTTTGTTTCTCTTTGTGCCATTCTAAGTGGACGCCTCACCTGCTTAGCAGCTGCCGCAGTTAGCTTTTGTGAGTAAACCGCAGTGTAATAAAGTTTTACCTGAGGCATTATAATTGATGGGGCCAAACAGCAACTAGTGAACAGAGCACATGGGATGGCTGTGTGAGTTTAGAGCTTTCGTGAATAAGACACAGCTTATTTATTGATTCACGTGACATTAGTTGATCATTATTCCTAAAGCATTGTTTAATACCTGCCTTGCGGAGATTATAGTTACAAGTTATGTGTTTCTCAGTTGCCTAAGAGCATATACACCACAACACTACAGACAAATCATACTTATAGCAAAGTCCTTAAATACTTCATATACATGCACATTATATTTAATATACAAAAAGAACCCTTAGGGTCTGCATGTAACTATAATCATTCTGTTTTGTCTTTCATATACTTAGTGAGTTTCCATATTAATTCAAATAGTATATTTAAAACATTTATTAGTATTGCTCATTTATTTAGAATGTTTTTGTTTGTTTTTTTAGTTCTTCTGAGTAATTAGAACTTAACTGCATTTTCAGGGTTATATCTACCAAAGGACACAAATTGAATGGTAGGCTGCAAAACTAGTCCAGGCAGAAAGCAGTTTCTTGGCTATCAAGACCTAGAAACTAAGAAATGCAAGAACTCAGTATGTGTAAACCCTGTAAACCGAGTGCTAGTTAGGTTAAAAATGGCATTGTAGCTCCAGGATGATTGCTTCTTCCTGGTGAGGCACGCCTTCAGCTCAGTATGGAAGAGAGACAAATGCTGGCACGTGGGCATTGTTACGGGATAAAGGCTTCTTCCTTTCCGAAATAGTTTCTGTTAATATACATTTTATTCTGAGTTTGTTCTAAGTAAAATACTTAACACTTTGGAATTGAAAAGCTTTCCCTGGTGTGGTGCCATGTGCCTTTAATCCCAGTGTTTGGGAGGCAGAGGCAGGTGGATCTGTGAGTTTGATATTTGCATGGTAAGTTCCAGGACAGCCAGTTCTAGGCAGAAAGACCCTGTCTTTAAAAAAACAAAAAAGAAAGAAAAGCTTTCACTGAACTTAAAAAAGTTATGCTTTTTACTTGCATTTGAAATGCCTTTGAGATTAAAATGTAGATTTACAGGACTTAAAAACTTTAAAAATAATCAGAAATTAATTTAGAAGGACACATACCTGTTGGTTAGGCTTGCTCTTGGTTCGTGCAAACTGACTGCATGTGAGTACCATGTGTCGGACCTTTATCAGGAGGCAAGCAGCAAACCTCAGGTGCCTCTGTGATAGATAGCTGACACACAGCTGGGCTTCTGCTCCTACAGTATTTTGTGTTGCATTGCATGCGGGGACAGTGGCCTCAACAGTACTGGCTTTGCACAAACCGTAGAGAACAGTGAACAAAGTTGGGTGACTACATAACCAGCTGTGACATTCAGGCAGCTAAAGTGCTTCAAGAGTTTTCTCTTGCAGAAGCTTAGACTATAAAACTTTTAATAATTTACTCAGAAAGTGTAATTTCTGACACACACAAAGGCTTACATCTTCATTTGTTTGTTCATCTGGTCAGTTGAATATCTGTCACTTAGCTGTTTCTGAAGTTGTTCAGCAGCTGGCTCTTCGAAATCCTGCATGGGTAGCTCTCGCAGACAGATGAAGTGCTCTGCTGTGGAACAGTGCTCGCCACTGTCAAGGATTTGGGCGTGTAGTAAGCCTCCTTGCCATCCTTTCAGTTTCGTTCCTGGTTTTATACCCTTCCATTGCTTCCTTGCCCTTTCCCACACCTGTCCCTTTCCCTCAGCTCTCAGCACATCTACTCAGTAGTGCAAGGCAGCGTGTCAGAGTGGGTGTGTTATTGTAGCAGGAGTTTCATATACATGTTCATGAAATGGGACATCAGTGTGAGGAGACATGTTTGTAACAGTGTTTATATCTGGAGCTCTACCCCAGGAAAGGGGGATGAATGGCTACAGCTGTGAATGCCTAGCATCATTTAGAAAACTGCAGTACTGTTCCCGTGAGCAGTTACTTGGAACACTTAAGTGTGCGCACGGGTGAATATCTCCTTGTGGACAGTTTGCTTGTGCCATGCTGGAGAGACAGAAGTGATGACGGGAATGAAGTCTTCGCATAAAAAGTATTTTTACTTCTACATGATTAAAGACTACATTCTGCATCTTTTGTTAACATGGTCTTTTGTCATGACAGACACTGAAATAGCATGTTAAACAGTTGCCTCCCCCCAGTGTATAGTTGTTCCTTAAAAGGTAAATTGCTAATTTTATACTTTGTGATTCTATTCTTCATAAAATAGGTTTCACTACTCTATATTAAAACTGTCAGAAATGATCTATTCAAGTAAGTTTGTTTTACTTTTTTCTTAAAAGGATATTTTAACATGCCTTATTTATTATTATCATAACAAATAAGGAGTCAATACAGATGAAATTTTCATTTTCCACAGGTATCGCCTTGTCTAACTACTCTTTAGTACAGGGTGATTTTGATACTATCTTTGGAGTTTTGCACTGGATATTTAAAAATATATATATTGGCACACTAGATTGAAAAGTTAAATAGTATTTGGTTTAATTTTTAATATTTGGGAACTTTTTTTTAAATCAGTGTTTAAATCAGACTAACAATCCTTTGTATTTTTAATTACTTTTTAAAAAGAATCATCTGTCAAAGTGGTATTTATTCATTTCAAACTAGTGTTTGTGTGAATTCACATATATATTTTCATGAAATAATAGAATTTCTTTGAAGTAAAATCTGGATCCATTTATTGCGAGGTTAAGGTTGCTTCATCCAGTATAAGAATGACCACAGTATGAGTTTAAATGGTGACCTTCTTTATACTTTTAGAAGCTTTAAAATAACAGTTCAGGGGTATTGATGACTGCTCTGGCAGTTCCTTGTCTATATGCAGTAAAATTTTATGATCTGTTACAATAAAATAATAATTCATAGTAGTTTTGGGCCTAAAAAGGTTTGGTGCTCTTTTGTTCTGTTATTGTAATGACTGCGCTCAAACTCTTAAGATGTATCTAAATCTTTCCTTTACTTTTCTCCCCTTTCCTTCCAAGTAGACAAATCTATGCTCTCACATACAATGTATTTAAGTTTTTGAGAAGTGATGCTGTAGTAAGTCAATTGTGTGATTTAATCAGGCCACTCTTGATTCTTTGATTCACAACTTCCTTCTTCCACAGACAATTGTGAAGCAAATAATTACTAGTTAACTGATAATAAGCACGTTGTCCTCTGCTGTAAAAAGTCTGAATAGATACTGTGTATGTTTTAATGTCCATGAACTTGAGCTACTCGTGTGCAATTATGTGTATGGAATGGAGTAGTGTTCATGATTTGTATCTACATCATCATATGGATGTATATTTATTAATAAAGACACCACTTTAAAACCAACTGTGCTACTTTTTTCCTATTTCTCTATTTTGTATGTGGGGGAGCAGGGCTCGTGTGCATACCACAGCATTCGTGTGGTCGGACCTTTGGGAGTTGGCTCTCATTCCACTCTGTGGGTCAGGTTGTCGGGCTCTGTGGTAACTCGCCGCCAGCTGAGCCTTCTTGCTTCGCACTACTTTGTTTCTTAGCACTGTCAAGAAACCGTACATGATTTCCATGATTTGTTGGTAGTATATTTTTCTTAGAATTTTGCATTCTATTATATTTCTTTGTTTGTTTTTGTTTTTCCAGACAGGGTTTAGTCTGTGTAGTTCTGGCTGCCTGAAACTCACTCTGTAGACCAGGCTGGCAGAGATCTGCCTTTCTCTTCCTCCCAAGTCCTGGGATTTGCACCACTACACCGACCTGATTTTTGCATTCTAATCTGCCTCTTTTTTACTTATTTTTTAAATATAGTCATCTGTTTGTGTTTTGTTGGATTTCCATTACTGTTCATTAAAAAGAAAAACATTTTTAAGAAGAAAGTCAGGCTAATGTTTGCTATAGACAGACTTGTATAGCCCAGTTGTAGCTAAAACTGGCCTTGTATGGTTTTAAGATTCGGTTTCTGTGCATGTGCACACGTGTGTGGGTGTTCTCAGAGACCAGAAGAGAGCATTGGATCCTCTGGAACTAGAGTTGTGTGAGTGTGGACCTTGGAAGAGGAGTGGATGCTCTTAACCTCTGAACCCTCTCTCCAGAGACTTCTGTTGTTGTTTTGTTTGAGACGGGATCTCTCTACGCAGCCCTGGTGTCCTGGAACTCACTATATAGACTAGGCTGGCCTTGAACTCATGTAGCTAGGAATGACTTTGAACTGTTAACTGTTAATCATTACCTGCCATCCAGTCTTGCCTGGCTGCTCGTGCTCCGTCTTCATCCTCTTGGCTCTTGGTTACCTCTGCTCTACCTGGGACCCCCCTCCCTGGGATCAGAAGTACAGCCCTAACTCTTGCCCAGCTTCTGGCTGTTCAGCTCTTTATTAACCAATCAATCAGAGATGCTGGAGAACAAGTTTTACACAACATTGGGACAGGAGATTCTTCATAGACAGGATCATGCCCGTGTCCAGACTGCAACCAGACCTCTGGGCACAGAAATCAGCATCTAAAATACACAGCGCACAAGCCACCCCTAACAAATAACCAAATCCCAAACCAGCCGTAATAGTAGGGAACTGCTTTAGAAGAGGAAGGGAACGGAAGGAGGGGGCTGAGGATGAGGGATGAGTTCGATGAGCACACACAAAGTTGGCCTGGTGGGATGGCTAGAGGAAGACACTGCCAAGCCTGACCGCTTGTGAACTCCAGAACCTGCGTGCACACAGGAAGCTCACGACGTACATACAACAAAAAGGCAACAAGAAGCCTGGCGTGGTGGCACACACCTGTAGGCCGAGGCAGGCGGAGTTCTGTGAGTTCAAAGCCAGCATGGTCTACAAAGTGAGTCAAGGACAGCCAAGGCTACACAGAGAAACCCTGTCTTGAAAACCCAAAAGAAAAAAAGCAACAATAATTTACAGTGGTGCACACCTGTAATCTCAGCACTTGAGGTTAATA